>NC_133729.1:6334853-6934853 GCF_048934315.1 Petromyzon marinus | reverse complement strand
TCCTGTTACCTCCTGCCAGCAACGAGCCTTCGATGCTTTACGTGGCCTCAAAGTGCACCTGGCCTGGCACAGTTGCCGTGGTAATTTCACCATTACTTCGTGGCGAATTGGTGAAAATCTGTGTATGTGTTGTGGTCACTGTGTGTGTGGTGGTCTATGTGTGGTGGTCTCAGTGTGCGTTGGTGTGTTTGTGCAACAATGGCACCTGGGTCTGCGTTCGACACTTCACGTGGCCTTAATGTGCACATAGCCTGGCACAAACGCCGTGGTGACATCACCGCCCCTTAGTGGCGAATGGAAGCTGTTGTTGTGTAACAATGTGTGTAAGTCTGTTAAAGGCTATATGGAGATCTTGTGTGTGATGATGCTCCGTGTCCTTACAGAGCATCCTGCAAAACATGCGCGACAGCCGCAGCTCAAGCGGCATCAATGACCATTTGCAGGTGAGCTCCACGCGTGCGCGTCTCTGTGAGACGGCTTATAGGGGACGCCTCTCGTGCGTGAGAGAGAAGCTAGGTGAGTGCAGGCGAGCACCTGGTGCGGTCGGTGTGTAAACATAGCCACTCGGCCGGGCGCGGATGCTGGCCACCCACCGCTTCGTGTGCCGTGCCGGCATTCATCGGCGCTACTCGCTAACAGCACTCGCCCTGTTGCTGTGCGAGGCGTGTTGCTCCGCGCTTTCAGAATCTGTGCACGACGGTGAAGGCCCTGGTGTTGTTTTCGGCTGACCTGACGGTGGAGAACAAAGATGGACATTCGGTGTGGGACCTTGCCGCAGACGTGCACGCCGGGGGTGAGAGATCGGCAAACGGCTCGCTTCACCGCACGCGCACCGTGTAGAGTCCAGTGGTCCCCGAACTTTTTGGCACCAGGGAACCGGTTTCGTGGAAGACAATTTTTTCATGGACCGGGGGGACGGGGGGTGGGGGGGTTTCGGGATGATTCAAGCGCATTACATTTATTGTGCACTTTATTTCTATTATTATGACATTGTAATATATGATGAAATAATTACACAACTCACCAGTGGGTGAGTTGTTTTCCTGCAACTAGACGGTCCCATCTGGGGGTGCCGCCGGTGATCTGACAGGAGGTGGAACTCAGACGGTAATTCGAGCGATGGGGAGCGGCTGTCAATACAGGTGATGATGAAGCTTCATCTGTCAATACAGGTGATGATGAAGCTTCATCTGTCAATACAGATGATGATGAAGCTTCATCTGTCAATACAGGTGATGATGAAGCTTCATCTGTCAATACAGGTGATGATGAAGCTTCATCTGTCAATACAGATGATGATGAAGCTTCATCTGTCAATACAGGTGATGATGAAGCTTCATCTGTCAATACAGGTGATGATGAAGCTTCATCTGTCAATACAGATGATGATGAAGCTTCATCTGTCAATACAGATGATGATGAAGCTTCATCTGTCAATACAGGTGATGATGAAGCTTCATCTGTCAATACAGATGATGATGAAGCTTCATCTGTCAATACAGGTGATGATGAAGCTTCATCTGTCAATACAGGTGATGATGAAGCTTCATCTGTCAATACAGGTGATGATGAAGCTTCATCTGTCAATACAGATGATGATGAAGCTTCATCTGTCAATACAGATGATGATGAAGCTTCATCTGTCAATACAGGTGATGATGAAGCTTCATCTGTCAATACAGATGATGATGAAGCTTCATCTGTCAATACAGATGATGATGAAGCTTCATCTGTCAATACAGGTGATGATGAAGCTTCATCTGTCAATACAGGTGATGATGAAGCTTCATCTGTCAATACAGGTGATGATGAAGCTTCATCTGTCAATACAGGTGATGATGAAGCTTCATCTGTCAATACAGATGATGATGAAGCTTCATCTGTCAATACAGATGATGATGAAGCTTCATCTGTCAATACAGGTGATGATGAAGCTTCATCTGTCAATACAGGTGATGATGAAGCTTCATCTGTCAATACAGGTGATGATGAAGCTTCATCTGTCAATACAGGTGATGATGAAGCTTCATCTGTCAATACAGATGATGATGAAGCTTCATCTGTCAATACAGGTGATGATGAAGCTTCATCTGTCAATACAGATGATGATGAAGCTTCATCTGTCAATACAGGTGATGATGAAGCTTCATCTGTCAATACAGGTGATGATGAAGCTTCATCTGTCAATACAGGTGATGATGAAGCTTCATCTGTCAATACAGGTGATGATGAAGCTTCATCTGTCAATACAGATGATGATGAAGCTTCATCTGTCAATACAGGTGATGATGAAGCTTCATCTGTCAATACAGATGATGATGAAGCTTCATCTGTCAATACAGGTGATGATGAAGCTTCATCTGTCAATACAGATGATGATGAAGCTTCATCTGTCAATACAGATGATGATGAAGCTTCATCTGTCAATACAGGTGATGATGAAGCTTCATCTGTCAATACAGGTGATGATGAAGCTTCATCTGTCAATACAGGTGATGATGAAGCTTCATCTGTCAATACAGGTGATGATGAAGCTTCATCTGTCAATACAGATGATGATGAAGCTTCATCTGTCAATACAGATGATGATGAAGCTTCATCTGTCAATACAGGTGATGATGAAGCTTCATCTGTCAATACAGGTGATGATGAAGCTTCATCTGTCAATACAGGTGATGATGAAGCTTCATCTGTCAATACAGGTGATGATGAAGCTTCATCTGTCAATACAGATGATGATGAAGCTTCATCTGTCAATACAGGTGATGATGAAGCTTCATCTGTCAATACAGATGATGATGAAGCTTCATCTGTCAATACAGGTGATGATGAAGCTTCATCTGTCAATACAGATGATGATGAAGCTTCATCTGTCAATACAGGTGATGATGAAGCTTCATCTGTCAATACAGGTGATGATGAAGCTTCATCTGTCAATACAGGTGATGATGAAGCTTCATCTGTCAATACAGGTGATGATGAAGCTTCATCTGTCAATACAGGTGATGATGAAGCTTAATCTGTCAATACAGGTGATGATGAAGCTTCATCTGTCAATACAGGTGATGATGAAGCTTCATCTGTCAATACAGGTGATGATGAAGCTTCATCTGTGAATACAGGTGATGATGAAGCTTCATCTGTCAATACAGGTGATGATGAAGCTTCATCTGTGAATACAGGTGATGATGAAGCTTCATCTGTGAATACAGGTGATGATGAAGCTTCATCTGTCAATACAGGTGATGATGAAGCTTCATCTGTCAATACAGGTGAAGCTTCATCTGTCAATACAGGTGATGATGAAGCTTCATCTGTCAATACAGGTGATGATGAAGCTTCATCTGTGAATACAGGTGATGATGAAGCTTCATCTGTCAATACAGATGATGATGAAGCTTCATCTGTCAATACAGATGATGATGAAGGTTCATCTGTCAATACAGATGATGATGAAGCTTCATCTGTCAATACAGATGATGATGAAGCTTCATCTGTCAATACAGGTGATGATGAAGCTTCATCTGTCAATACAGGTGAAGCTTGATCTGACAATACAGATGATGATGAAGTTTGATCTGACAATACAGATGATGATGAAGCTTCATCTGTCAATACAGATGATGATGAAGCTTCATCTGTCAATACAGATGATGATGAAGCTTCATCTGTCAATACAGGTGATGATGAAGCTTCATCTGTCAATACAGGTGATGATGAAGCTTCATCTGTCAATACAGGTGATGATGAAGCTTCATCTGTCAATACAGGTGATGATGAAGCTTCATCTGTCAATACAGGTGATGATGAAGCTTCATCTGTCAATACAGGTGATGATGAAGCTTCATCTGTCAATACAGGTGATGATGAAGCTTCATCTGTCAATACAGGTGATGATGAAGCTTCATCTGTCAATACAGGTGATGATGAAGCTTCATCTGTCAATACAGATGATGATGAAGCTTCATCTGTCAATACAGATGATGATGAAGGTTCATCTGTCAATACAGATGATGATGAAGCTTCATCTGTCAATACAGATGATGATGAAGCTTCATCTGTCAATACAGGTGATGATGAAGCTTCATCTGTCAATACAGGTGAAGCTTGATCTGACAATACAGATGATGATGAAGCTTGATCTGACAATACAGATGATGATGAAGCTTCATCTGTCAATACAGATGATGATGAAGCTTCATCTGTCAATACAGATGATGATGAAGCTTCATCTGTCAATACAGGTGATGATGAAGCTTCATCTGTCAATACAGGTGATGATGAAGCTTCATCTGTCAATACAGGTGATGATGAAGCTTCATCTGTCAATACAGGTGATGATGAAGCTTCATCTGTCAATACAGGTGATGATGAAGCTTCATCTGTCAATACAGGTGATGATGAAGCTTCATCTGTCAATACAGGTGATGATGAAGCTTCATCTGTCAATACAGGTGATGATGAAGCTTCATCTGTCAATACAGGTGATGATGAAGCTTCATCTGTCAATACAGGTGATGATGAAGCTTCATCTGTCAATACAGGTGATGATGAAGCTTCATCTGTCAATACAGGTGAAGCTTGATCTGACAATACAGATGATGATGAAGCTTGATCTGACAATACAGATGATGATGAAGCTTCATCTGTCAATACAGATGATGATGAAGCTTCATCTGTCAATACAGATGATGATGAAGCTTCATCTGTCAATGCAGGTGATGATGAAGCTTCATCTGTCAATACAGATGATGATGAAGCTTCATCTATCAATACAGATGATGATGAAGCTTCATCTGTCAATACAGATGATGATGAAGCTTCGCTCGCTCGCCCATCGCTCACCTCCTGCTGCGCGGCCCGGTTCCTAACAGGTCACGGACCGGTACCGGTCCGTGACCCAGGGGTTGGGGGCCCCTGGCGTAGACGACAACAACAACAGCCGCCGTTCGCCACTAAGTTGGAGTGACGTCACCACGGCGCCTGTGCCAGGCCAGATGCACTTTGAGGCCACGTGAAGCGTCGCAGTCTCGTTGCTGGCAGGAGGTCACAGTGCAGACCCAGGTGCCATGGGTTGGCTGACTTGAGATGACTGGCAGATGCACCCAGCTGAGCCACCTGCTGTGCCAACTTGCTGCATTTTATCGGCACTGCGCTCCACTCGTTGTTGTGAGCGTCGCTCCTCTGCCCTACGCTGTTGTTGGGAGACGAAATAGCGTCCAACAAAAAGTAAAAAAAAATAGCCTTGGAATGCTCGGCCAATACTAGTTACATTGTGTTTTGTATTACCTATGGGGGAAAGTACAAACTCCACACACATAAAGGCGCCCGAGTTGACAATCGAATTCAGGAGCCCTTGTCGCTGTGAGGCACGAGGGTTCTCACCACTGCACTGCCGCTTGTGACGATGTTTGTTGTCGTTGTGCAGGCGTGAAGGACCAGGTGTTGTCATTGCTGCGACACGGCGAGGCCTACGCACGCGCATCAGCGCCAACTCAGGTTTCAGGTGAGAACCCGGGAGGGCACGTGACCGGACGAGGGGGCAGGGGGCCCCCCCAGTCGGGGGTGAGAGGATCACGTGATGGGGATCCAGAGTCTCCACGAGGGTTCTGGAAGGGGGGCGTGGCCAGGGGCGGGGCCGGCCACGCCAGGGGAGTTGTAAGCGGGGTCCCGAGAGGGATCGGGGCGTTCCACTGTGGGAATGAAGTCGCCATCCTCGATCCTCGGTCTCCGGTCTTCACGCCTGGACCAGGCAGCCCGTTAGCTGTCCTGGTCCGACTATAGAATTGTCTCTCTGAGCGTCAGTTTAGTTAGCCGTGGTGGTCACCACCCTCTGCTGTTATCCTGTTAGAATTACCCGTTGTGTTAAATAAACGTGTTGCCTCCAAGTACAAGTGTGCGCCTGAGTTAACACACTACGTGTGTATAGTATATATGTACAATTGTACGTACGATGTTTGCACAATGTATGTACGTTCCACAATGTATGTACGTACGTACAATGTATATACATTGTATGTACGGGTGTATGTTGAACTATTTTCATACCGTACATAGCCAATCGTGCTAATTGAACGTGCTGGGGGCGGGAATGACAACAAACTAAACACTAGCAGTTCTAAAGGAATGAGTTTCCAATGTCGATGATTTAAAAGTGCATTGCTCCCCAGTGGCTTCTTAATATTGGAAGGAAGAGCTTTCCAGATGGCCGCAGAAGTTAAGTCATTTTGTTGAGCTGTCATTTGTGGCGAGGTCACTTCTGAAGAAAAATAATAATAGCTCAGCGGGCTTTACGTGGTAAAATTAAAATAGTTTAGTTTATTTATTTGGAGTGATTTGCTTACCTTTCCTATACTTTGCACTCCTATCATGTTTGTGTTGTAACTTTCTGACCCGCTCCTACTGAACATCTGTGAAAAATAGCTTCATAGCTCATCGGATTTCTCCAGGATAAATAACCTGGTAAATGAAAAGTTACGTAAAAGTTAATTGACTGTAGCACTGTTTTGAATGTGACCGTGGGGTGTCCCGTTCACCGCTCAATCTCGGAACACACAAGCGGTTCAGTGTTTATTTAGAGAGGTGAAGCGCCACTGTTTTTAAATACATTGATCGCACCGCAGAGAACCGTAGTGACACAACCGTACTCTATGATAACTGGCACCAAACTGTACCACTCGCATGGCCTTGTGGGAGTCTCGGTACCAGTAAAGTTATTTTATTTTTTCTTCTGGTTCCGATTCAAGAAAACGTATACGTACGTCATCGGAATGAAAAACAATGACGCGTACGTCTTCGGAACGGCAAAGGGTTAAGAATCAGAGAGAGGAGCGTATGTTCTACGCACATTTCTGGCATCGATGAAAGTCACAGAAAATCGCCGAGTGAATCCAGACCGTGATTGACACTCGAACTATGGACAGTGGCATCAGACGGCTCTTATTGATGATGATGCTACTGCTGCCCCCAGCAGACAGAGATAACCCACAGCACAGACCACATCACTGTTCATTTCTGTTACTATGGACCAGGACTCAATGACTCCGGTGCTGCTGCGGATGAAGACGGCAAAGCAAGGTATTTTGTTGGGATCTTGTCTTTTTAAAATATGTTCTGTTCACTGAAATAATTGATTGCAATCGCCACCTCTGAGCCCAGTCGATCAAGGTCCAAGAAGGGATTCATGCAACCTCACACAATATCAAAAATCCCCCTCCTGTCCTTGTTGCAAAATTCCTACCAGGTTTGGACACAGCTTGGGGCAGCAGCCCTCATCATCCAGCAGTGGATTTACAAAAGGGTTGCACTCAATTGTGACGTATCGTTGTGAATAAGTACCGGTTATGTATGTGTTGAACCTCTTTTGCACCGTACATAGCCAACCACGTTAATCGGAGGTGCGGGGGAAGGACAAACTAAATACAAAAAGCAGTTAGAAATTTGTTTTAAATCTAGATTTAAAAGTGCATAGCTGCACAGTGGCTTCATAACATTGGAAGGAAGAGTGTTCCACAGAAGCGCATTTGAAAGCGCGATACAGTGATCGTCTTCGTTTGCTAGACAAAAGCCGCTGCTGCGAGGAAAACCGGGAACCGTTCACCCAACCGCTTGCCACCTCGTTTGTGTATTGAGTTTTTGAGCCAGGCCAGGCCAGAATTGAGCAAGGATCAGACAACCACCAGTCATGATGATGATGTATGTATATAAACAAAGTATCATTCATTATACATCAATGCGGGGGATGTGCTGCAGGCAATTTAAAATTAAAGACAAGCCACAGTAGTTGGATTGTGGCCATCCAACCCAAACTTTGGGGCCCCACGGTGGCACGATGTTAAATAACTTGCCTGGTACGCAGGAGGTCATGGGTTCGATCCCGACCCTGACGCCTGTATATTTGGAGTTTGCGTGTCTCTCTCCCTGTGATCATGTGGATATTTCTCCGATTCCTCAGATTTTTCCCTCCACATTTAAAAAACACGCATTTCGATTATTTGGCTGCGATACATTTGCACATGATCAGCGACTTCGTTGAGCTATCATTTGTGGCCAGGTCGCCTCTGAAAAAGAGCTACATAGCTCTGTGGAGTATACCTAGTAAAAGAACAATAGTTACCCGACCCCCGTGGTGACTCGGTGATCATCTCTGTGCACTCGTTGCAGCGTCACGGGCGGCAGTGGTGATGGTGGTGGCGCGGCACCTGTGCTCGGTGGGGGAGGCCGCGTGCTCTGCATGGACGGCGGTGGCATTCGGGGCCTGGTGCTCGCTCGCATCCTTGATTTCCTCTGGCGAAAGAACAATCGCCGGAGCTTGGCTGAGCTGTTTGACTGGGTGGCCGGCACCAGCACGGGCGGCATCCTGGCAATCGCCATAGTCCTCGGTAAGTCCTCGTATTCCCGTATCATCATCACCACCACCACCATCATCGAACTCTAGTAGAGCAGTGTGTCACATCGTGTTATTAGAGAATGGCCCACGGAACCTAATATCATAGAGCTAGCTCTGAGATCTCCTTCTTCAAATGATGCTTTGGCTCACACAGAAAAGCCTACGGAACTTGATACCATTAAGCTACCTATGAGAGATCTCTTCTGCAAGTGACCTGTGTTGCGCACAGTAAGGAGCAGCACTTTCCCACCCGCCCTGCCACTGAGAGTAGTGTTCGTTCTCTCAGTTGGAATTCAGCCTAACGTAGTGCAGAACCAATTTTTGTGTATATACAAAATAGTTTTATTCCACATCCTCCCTCACATCATAGATTACAACATTCTGACGTTCCAGCCAGTAGTACCGGGAGCATCGACGGTATCAGTAGGCACACCAGACTCATCCGAGCAGGCGGGGAAAGGGGAGGAAGGTATTTTCTTTGGGGTGGGGGGGGGTTGGCCAGTCATTACTGTTCTTGGTTCAGGCGTTTAAGACTGGTATAAGGTTTAGGAATGGACCCCATGCACGTGTTGTATTCTTCTTCCCCGTCTCTGAGCTTATAGCTCAAATCCTCCAGTGCTGAGATTGGTTCTAATGAATTTGAGCCATTGAGTATGGGAGGGGGTGGGGTGGGGGTTCGTCACTCTTCCGCCTGCTCAATATGGTTTTCCTGGCCTGCTATATTGAAAGTCTCTAACAAAGCGTTCTGTTCTCGGATCAGCCCCGCTTCTCTTCGGCACCGCAGAGTAGTTTCCACACTCATATTGACAGATGCATTGTTAATCATTGAAAACCTCCGTTATGTGTTCATAGAGCTCAGCAATAGTTGGACATGACCAGAAAGAATTTCCGTTATCGTGCACTACATCCGGGGGGCACCTCGGGCAGTCCGGAGATGAGGCTGCATCACACGTGGCCCTACTCTGATTGGACATGTAGGCCCCAGTGCAAAATAAAATGTAATGGCTATCAGAGGTTTTTGTTGTTTTATGCATTCATTTGTGACTGTGCGGAGATCAAACTCGCGACACTTGAGAATCTGGTTTAATCACGGTTGGCAGCAGTCTGGATTTTAAACCCAAGTACCTCATCTGTGATGGTTCGGAGCTCTGATTGAACCCGGTCACCTCTCCACATTCATTCGGTGTTAATGTTGAGACTTGCCCGAGTGGGATGCAGATAACGGTCAGGGAATCAATTGAAGTAAATATTACGATTATTCCACTTTGTTTACCCAGGAGAGCCTCGCGAAGCCTCAATAATCTTTCTCAGGAGGGTCCTGCCAAGTTTTCGCAATTGGGGGTCAATGCTGTGGTTGTGTGTGCGATCTCAATTGAGTCATTGGAAGTTTTTTGTTCATTCAGAATGTATATATTTTGGCCAAAACCAGTTACACGTCACTTTTTGTAGCTTTGTGAGGAAACCGGAGAACCCGGAGGAAACCCATGCAGAAGAGGGGGGAGCGAGAGCGAGAGAGAACACACAAAGTCCACTCACAGAGAGAGGAGCCCGAGTCGGGAGTCAAACCAAGGCCCCTTCTCGCTGTGAGGCACGAGCGTCACCACCTATCGCCACGAAAAAAAAAGGTCAAGAAAAACTTTGCCCTTGGAAAGTGTTTTTTGTTTTTTTATAACGTTGCTTGGTTTGTTTCAGGATTTCAACCACCGAAAATAATAGGGACGTACTTACAATTGAAGGACAAAGTGTTCCGAGGAGCCAAGCCACATTCCACCATAAAGCTGAAAGAGGCCATGAGAAGTGTATTTAAGAACGTTAATCTTGGATCCACCACACACCCAAGGTAGCGGCATCTCCTCAACTAACCTTACGCATCATTACACATCATTACACATCATTACGCGTCAGCATGAACACCTCATTCGAGACCCAAACATCGCACCACCTCCTGGCTTTGACATTGCTCCTCGAAGACACTGGTGGTGTAACCATCAACCGCATCAAAACATCAACGGGCCAATGCGCACCAGATATCTTTCATGAATGGAAAATTAAAGACAAGAGCCACAGTAGTGCGATTGTGGACATTCAACCCAAACTATCGACCGTATAGTAATAGATAAACTGCAGTCTGTGGGCCCTCAACGTAAGTATAGCACAACTGTATGCATGATCTCGCTCCTGCAGCCCTCTCGTCATGGAGAGCAGACCTCGACATTGGCATTTAGCCCCTGAGTGTACGCAACAATCCAGGGGGGGGCTGCCGTGTGCTGGCTCAGAGGTCAAAGACCCTGGGCCGGCTGCTCCGAGATCCTGGCTGGATGTTAAACGAAACTAATAACCTAAACTCTTTTTTTATTTTACCAAGCAAGGCCCACTGAGCTGTATAACTATTTTTCAGAAGCAACCTGGCCACAAATGAGCAGCCTTGCCTGCCGGAGGAGCTCACTGATGGGAATGTGTCCAGATATTTAAGGGATTTGTGAGCTCATATAATCCAGCCTGGTTAAACCCAGGATAGATTGTAGGCAGGCCAGCCTGAATGTTTCTAACCGGCGCAGATGTTCCATTAGAGGGGTCCATGTTTCACAGGCATAGAGGAGGGAGGGCATGATTGTGGCCGAGAAGACCCAAAGCTTCGTGCGGAGCGACAGACTCCAGGTAGCTTCGGCACAGCAGTACGCAGCAGGTATGGGAAACTCTCCACTCTCTCCACAACTGCTCCATCACCAATGGGGAGCTGAGGGGGTGGAGTGTTTGATGGCACAAAATACCCAGGCAGGTGCTTAGTTTTGGTGGTGCTAATGATAAGACCCCACCTCTTAGTAGCACATTCCAGGTTCAACAACAGCATCTCCATCTTCTTCTCTGAGTGAGCAGCAATCACCAGATCATCAGTATATATAAAATGGTGACCAATAGGAAGCCATCCCTCAACTGCACCTAGGCATCTATCAGCCTCCCATTGTATCTGTACCAGATGGAAATTCCTCTGGGACAGCCATGGAAAGGTGCTTGAACTACGTGGTCAAAGATGATGTTAAATAATGTGGGAGCCAGAGGACATCCCTGTCGCACCCCAAGGTAAACAGGGAATGGCTCCGACTCTGACTTAGACTCCTGACCACGTAGCTTTACCCGGGCCTGCCCACCATCATGGAGGCCCTTAATGATTGTGAGCAGAGAATCAGGGACTCCAAAAGCAGGAAAAACTGTTCATAGCCTTGGCCTGTTGATGGTATCATAGTCCTTGACCAGGTCAATAAAGCAGATATGTAGGTCTTGTTGGAATTCCCTGCACCTCTGCTGAAGCAGACGGGCATAGAATATGGCATCCGTGCAGGACCGCCCTGCTCTGAAACCACATTGGAGCTCCGCAAGCCTTTTATCTGCATGCCTGGCAAGGCGATGTTGAATAATCCTTGCCAGGACCTTTCCGGGCATACTGAGAAGAGAGATGCCCCTATAGTTATTACAATCTGTGCGGTCCCCCCTCTTAAAGAGGACATCTTAAAGAGGAGGGGGGGGGGGCAGTAGGGCATCCTTCAAATCCTGCAGAACCTGTGCTGTGGTCCAAACAGTTGTGATAATGTCACGGGCAATCTGCACACAGATGGCACCATCCCTCAGCATTTTTCTTTGGAGATCGTCTCGGCCCGGCGCTTTTTCTGGTCTCAGACTTCCGATCACCCCTCGCACTTCCTCCACAGATGACACCTCAGCGAACCATTCAGAAGGGGTGGAAACTTCTGCCAGTGTTTGAGGCACCGCAGCCTTACCAAGGTCATCCCCACCTTGCCCCATGATGTAGTCTGGTCTAAAGGAATTCCCCACCCCTAAGACCTCACAAAAATGCTTTGCAAACCTGCAGACCTGTTCCTGGGGTCGGAGATCGGATTACTGTTTTTTCCCTTAAGGATGGTGATAGGTGAGGTACTGCAAGTTACTTTTTTGATTAGATTAAATAGTGATTTGTGATTTGCACTACTGAGGCAGATTCCACCTCCTCAGCAGCCCGTGCCCACCACTCATCCTTGCAGCGCTTCACGGCTCTCCGAATCTCCGAGCGAAGGCTGCAGTAAGCCTTCTCATTCTCCGATGTTGGATGTTGTAGATGACTGGAGTGGGCCTGTCGTTTTCTCTCAACCAGCCGGAACACCTCCTCCTTCAGCTATGGTCTCAGGGAGGTCTGGACCATATACCCAATGCAGTCTTTGCATTTGCGTGAGCCACAGTCCTGAAACCCATTTCTCCTCAGCATCAGGAGGGGGATGATGCCAACCCCAGCTGCAAGCGATGTTCAAATTCCTGCTTGCAACTATCCTCACCTAGCTGAGACCAGGCCACTGTGGCTTTGAATGCGGTCCTAGACGGACCCCCACCACCGGAGTGGAAGAATTGCAGGAGCATCTTACAGATGACAAGTCGATGGTCAGTTGGGCAGATCAGCTCCACAGTAATTCCTGGTGTCAAGGACATGGGCCCACATCTGCTGGGCCGTAATTATATAATCCAGCAGATGTTCTTGCTTTGACCCGGCGTGCATCAATGATATTATATGGATGCATCGATGCCGGAACAGTGTGTTCATAATTACAAGCCCATGGGCTGCACAGAAGTCGAGCAGCCGTTATTGTTGAGCTGATCTGGCCCATGCCTTCTAGTCACGCCAACCCAGGTGTCTGCATCACGACCCACTTGGGCATTAAATAGTAATATTGAACTCGCCCACGGTAATCGGCGCGTTCTTCAAAACGCTTGCACACCGCGTTACAGTTAAATATTTTTGGCCTGCATAGGGTGGCAGAGGGCTGGTAACGACAAAAATTTGGTCAGATCATGTGACCTAACTTTGAAATCCATTGTTGATCATGGCATTGACCTAAAAAAACCTACTCCGTGTCAAGTCGCTGCGTTAAATAAATGCCAGTCGCCGCTGAGTGAAACTGCACAGTTAAGAGCTCTGGGTTGTCTAAGCGAGAGATGGCCATGCTTAGCATTTCTGTACATGACCCTTAGCTGTTTGGAGGGCTGGCCAGCTCAAGCCCCATGAGTGTCTCACAGTCGCACGTGGCTCTCCGCGTGACAGGGTGATGGTGACGTCCACCAAGGTGGACATTTTTCCAGTGGACCTGATGTTGTTCACGAACTACAAACATCCTGAAGCAGAGAAGCGCGGAGACTCCCCCGGTCTTTCAGGTGACGCATCCCATCAATCGCACTGCCTTCTGGGAGTGTACATATGCATTTTTTGCAGCAGCTGGGTTTCAACATTTTTGTGTCTCATCAGCAGAGTCGGGCCAGTAGAGCGGCATGAGGGGTAGGCGGAACCCTCACCGGAAGAGGCTCCCTAGAACTTGCGCTGTTGTGATTTGGTTTTTATCGTCATACCAGCAGATCTCATCGACCATCGCATGTCGGACCTTCCCGCGTGGCAGGCGGCCACGTGGACCAGCTCGGCGCCATTCTTTTTCTCGCCGATCTATGACCTGGTGGATGGGGGCCTCCTGGCCAACAACCCCACCATGACCATGCTGGCAGAGATCTACTACCACAGCAGAGGCTTGAAGTCCAAGGCAAGGCCTAAAACTAAACTTTTATTTTACCAAGTAAAGTCTCACTGAGCAACTATCTATTTTTAAGAAGCGACTTGGGCACTAATGATAGCTCAACGCAGTGGCTTATTATCCCAGCCAAATACTCTCAACGCATGTTTCTAAAAGACTGGAGGACCCAGAGAAAAATCCATGCAATCACGAGGAGAACGTGCAACTCCCCATTGCAGATGTCATGGTCGGGATCGAACCCACGCCCTCCTGTATACCAGGCAAGGTAATTAACATCTCTCCACCGTGGCACCCACGTTGTATGCGGCGCTGCGTTTGCGACGAGTTGTCTTCACCGTGACGTTCCAGGAGCCAGGTCTGGACGAACCCTCACTGAAGGTGGTGTTGTCCCTCGGCACTGGCAAAAAGCCCCCAGTGGAGGTCGGGCCCCCGTTCCCAGACTGCAACTGGGAATTGATCTTTTCAAAGCATCGAAAAAAAATGCTTCATTGCATCAGCTCCAGTGTAAGTATAACCCCGAGCAGGTCACACAATACACTGCACTGCCGACGGGCGAGTTGTGATGTGCGGCAAGGTGCATTAACCCTTTTCCGTTACGAGACATCTGCAAGTTGCAATGTCTCCCTCCTTTGGGGGGGGGGATCCTCTCCATGCCCCCTTAACCCACTAACCATCTCCATTCCTACCCCTGATATCCCTTCCAAGTACTTACAGTCGACTCGGTTATACATGTTGGTATACACGAGTCGACTTTGAGGTCCTTTAAAACGAATGTGAATGAAATCAGGCAAAGTGTTGCGGCTATAGCGCTCCCCCAGTATTGCAATGATAACAACTGTGGTGTTGTTATCAAACACCTGCATCTCTCAAGGAGTCATCCTCCTGAATGTCTCACCATTGCCACCACCATTGTCGTGAAATCATCGTCAAAGTTAACTAAAAACACATTAAATCTTGACTTAAAGCTTTCGTGACTGCAGGAATTCATATTCTTTGGGTCTTTTGGTAAAGCTATGTAGACAGAAAAAAATACAAAAAATATCGACGTTTTGATCGCAACACAAGCGGTCGTCTTCAGGAAAAGGGGGGTCAGCTTCTAAAGACAACTGCTTATAAAGGTTTGAAATGGGCGTAGCCCAAATGTCAGCAGCCAATGCCAATGCAAGTGGTTGGCAGCGACCGCGGCTGTGGTGGGCTTTCCACCAATCAGAGGGCTGCCAGGCAAAAATTAGCATGTCAATACAAGATCGCCGAGCCTTCTACACGGCGAGTGCGCCAAGGTGGCTATGTTAATGTAAGAGATTAGCATGTTAATGGAGGATCGTGAAGCAGCCGCCTCTAGGATGGCGCGTGAGGTAGCTGTGTTAGTGAGAAATGTAAATGTTAATGTAAAAAAATCAGAGCCGAAAATAACAACTAACATCGGAAGGTGGTAGGCTGGGAACATCACAGCCAGTAATGACTTAAACTGGTTAATAACGTCATTCCAATGATTGCTGAGTTTCCACCCATCTTCTCGGTTGAAATTGTGTCCGTGTTTATATATCTGGATGGCTTTATGAACGAATGTTTGTTGATAGCCAGTGGGTTCACAGAGTACCTTCGTCTTGGAAAAATCTATTTCGTGTGTACACACGAAATTGAAATCTATTTCGTGTGCACACACGAAATTGACTATATAAAAACATTGTTCTTCGTAAGTACGTATTTATTGTAGTAATTGTTATTCAACATTTACTCCCCCCCCATCCCGCTATATTCACTCGTACCAGGAACGTAACCCCATTTTTTCGATTGAAACCAGATTTCTGTACTTCGCAAATTCTACATTTGCGAGGGTTTTAAAGAACGTAATCCTTGCACATAGAGAGGGTTCACTGTACATGGCTACTTATTAGAGTGGTATTTTTGTGAGGCTTTCCTGGGTAAACATGCTGAATAATAAGAATAATCCACTGTGCCTCTCGAGAGCAAAGTAACGATGTTTGTGCGTGAAAGGGTAGAGTTGAGTGGGGAGTGGTAATATCGCAGTTAGCGCTACGCTGCGCTACGCTGCGCTACGAACTCGGTCGCCCGAGTTCAATTCCCGTGCACGGCCAACACCAGTGACGATGATCTGAACCGGTCCTGGACCTCCCCGAGGTCAACTCGGCCTCAAATGAGTACCTGATGCGGTGTGTAAACATCGCTACTGGGAAGACAAAGGCGGACGGGCGTGGTGCTGGCTTACCCACTCTCTCGTGTGCCCTGCCGGCCTTCATAGGTGCGACTCGCTAACAGCACTTGCCCCAACTTTCTGTTAAGGCTATATGGGGGGGTCTTCGTCTTTGTCTACAGCTGACTTTCACCGAAGCGCATCACCTGAAGGCCGCTGAGGCGTGGTGCCAGACCGTCAAGGTGCCTTACTTCAGGTGAGATTCTCGTTGAGCTAATGTGGACAATAACACGGAAGACAAATCACGCACACGCATGGCAGCGGAGTAGTTGTGACAACGCTCGCGCCTCGCAATGAAAAGGGGCCTGGGTTCGACTCTGGGAGCCATTCTGCGTAAAATTGTTGTGTTCTCCCCCTCTGTTCTGGATGAGCTTCCTCAGTGTTTTCTACTTTCCTCCCCATATCTAAAAAAACAACAACACAGACCCCAATGCTGAAAATTTACATGCAAATACAGCAGACAAATACAAATACAGTAGGCTCTCGATTATCCGCGCTAATGACGGGGAGGGCGGCTGCGGATAATAAAACATCGCGCATAATCCAAAAATATTAAACAAATTCCGCGGATCTCTATGCCAAAAACCACTAATATTGGTATAAATTATGTTTAAGTTTCTCTGTCATCGCCCGGTTTTGTCAGTGATAACTCACAAAATAAATGATCAGATGAATCACTCAAAATTAAGCACAGCTGACGATTTCGATTGTTACTCTTTCAATTTATAACGAATACTAACGATCACCTGATTGATGCGTGTGCTCGGTGATAACACTTTCCTGCTCCCGGGCGGAAGATTCGGCCCACTATGTGGATAGCAGAGCCACACCAATCAAAATAATTCAAACGTCGCCCACCGTTGTAAAGATACGCAACTACTTTTCTGTAGTGGTGATCACGTGGATTTCCGATTAACTGGAGCACATATTTGCTCGCTTTAAGCACGCGACTTGTAATAAACATTTCCAAGAATGATAATGCATAACTGCTTTTAGATTATTAATTTGGGCTTAAGGGAAAATCCATGAGTTATTCATTTACGTCAAAATATCAGGTGCGAGGTTAATACTCAAAATCGGATAAACCACACGCGGACAACTAAGAGTCTACTGTAACTTAATTGGAGTTATACACAGCAGCAATGTAGGCTCCTCCACTGCGACAACTTGACACCCTCAGGAAAAAAATGTCTTGAAACTCGGGCATTGCTGGGTCAACGAGCGCACTGAGAATAAATATTTGCATTAAGAATGACAACCGGCGGCCACTGCGGTTTCAGATTAGAGTGCGCCTGGCGTGTTTTCTGTAACTGCGCCCTCTTGTTGTGAAATTTATTTAAGGCGGTGGTTCTCAAAGTTTGGTCCGCAGAACCAGCAGTGGGTCTGCGAAAGGTCCTCCAGGTGGTCCGTGCGGCTGTGATGCAAACGCAGGTTGATCCGGAAATATTTAAAATGTTTACACCATTTGTTTCGGACATTAATATTAGTAATATTTAACAAAACAATGAAGTTAGGTAAACTACCCCTATTAAAGCATTCTAATCCTTAGATCTGAATTCCCCCTCCTAAAAAAAACTTCATAGCTGCGTTTACTTTGTCTGTTACGGTAATATGAATCATCTTGTATTACTGGTATTTAGATAGAGAAGTGAAATGAGGTTTGTCACCAGCGTTGGGGGGGCTGGGTGGTGGTCCGCGGAAACGTTTGCATCGGCCGAGTGGTCCTCAGGACAAGACAAGTTTGAGAAACACCGCTTGAAGGCGAACAGCGCCGCTAAACCTTTTTTTGTGTTCCGTTGCAGGAAGAACCCCGAGCTCGAAGACCACGTCGAGATTGATGAGACGGACAACACAAAGTTGCTCCAACTCATAAAGGAAGTGGATGACTATATACTCGGTGATTTGGATAACATGTCACACATCGCGAAGCTGTTATCACCCCTCTAGGTCACTGGCGCTGCTGCAGCCAACAAGTGCCAGTAAGCTGGCACAGTTACAGGCTGCAGCTGCCAGTAAGGCCGGCACGTCCTCCTCACCTTGCGTCGTCCGCTGCTGATAAAACGTCACGGCGTGAACCGATTACATTTGACAGGCGCCTCCCAGCGCCAACAATGAGCTACGTTTGGCCACGAATTCACTGTTGCCCATGCTTTAAGTCACACGGTCAATTTAATAATTTACACTGGGAGGCAGATTGGTGTCGGCGGCGCAGTGGTGATGCTCTTGCCTCGCAGCAAGAAGGGCCTGGGTTCGATTCCCTATTCAGGCATCTTCCTTTGTGGATTTTGTGTGTTCTCTCCCTCTGTTCTGCATGGGTTTCCCCACTGGGTTCTTTCGTTTTCTCCCATGGTTAAAAAAATAATCCCTCACATAATGTAACTGGTATTTACCAAAGCATTTCGATGCGTCACATTGCTGGATACGTGTTACATGTTTTCCGGCCTGCATTTGCTTTGCTGTTGTGATGGGATTTCTCATCATTTGCAGATTTGAACTGCGAGATTTTTTTACGGGTTAAAGTCCCCTCACTGTCAGATGGTTGTCCACAGTGCACCGTGCCAATTCCAATCAAAAATACCAGCGTGGCTTTTTAAATTAAGAGTTGATTGCTGGTTTATCGGCTGTGTTTGGCTGGTCAGGGTAGTTCAGAGAGGCAAATCTGTTTTAACGGTTGGTGATAATAGGCTGTCCGTGAGGTGTGGGTAATCTATCTGGAGTTATGCTATTGTGATTCTAGCAAAGTGGTAGAATGTTCCTGCAGATACACCTCGTCGATTGGACCTTAACCATCTATGTGTGTGCTGCTGCAATTTATTAAATCGTTAAAGTTGATCATCTTAATTTTCACACACAGCGTCTGTACATAACACACTGTTATCGGATGCTTCTCGTCATGATGAAATTCGCTTATGTCTCATGTTGTGGTGGTGGTAAAAATAAAATACATTTAAAAATTGAAGTTCAGGTTTATTTTATTTGACCAGGTGAGAATTCAAGCAACTCAATTGCACGAGTGGGGGAATGAGTGGGTAAGTGTGCTGGTTAGTTCGTGAGATGGTGGGTGAGTAAATTATTGAGTGAGGTTATAACAGACCAATTCAGACCCTATTGGTCACCCCGCGCCACTTATAAATCTCAACGTTCAGCCTTGCAAAGTTCCATCACAATGGAGAAACACAAACAAATTGACGAATTTTTTTTCCCCCGTATTTAAACGGCTGTACGCCGTATGGACCTGAAAAAAAATCTATTTTTATTCTACAAGAACACGGGTACACCGTATGTGTTGACACGGTATGTCATTGCCCTCTCTTAAACAACAATACCACGATTAAAAACGGACCTGGCTCTCCGTGGCAATTAGCAGAGCAGCACAATTGGACCGTGTGATTCATCGCAGGTGAGCTCACACCGGCCCACACCTGCAGCGCAAATCGGCTCGGGTGAGATCAGCTCCAGATGTATGACACACACCTGTCAACCCATAGGTTTACCCCACATTCTTGCGCAAAGAAATCGAGTTTTCAGGTGCATTCGGCGTACAGCCATTTCAAAACGGGCACATTTTTTTGTCAATTTGTGTTTCTCCATTGTGTAATGGGACTTTGCAAGGATGAACGTTGAGATGTATAAGGGGCACGGGGTGACCAGTAAGGTCTGAATAGTTTCATAGTTTCATTTATTAGGTATAGCCCTGTGAGCCATTCGGCTCTTGAATCGGGTGCAACCGCAACAAACAAAAAAAACAAAAACATGAACAAGAAAACATCTTAAAGTGACTATGTGTGCATGTGCAAACAGAAAATCCATGGAAAAAACACAGCAAAAATATTCCTGATAAAAGCACCGCACACCAACGCTGTGCAAAAATCCCAGTGGGATGCAAGTCAAACAACAACAACAAGAAAACTTAGATTAAGGCCATCAGTCTAACTCCGTACTACAATAAACAAAAACATGGCCAAACCAAAAAACTTTTAGAAATCACCAAAATAAAGCCATAAATGCAATGTAACAGTGATCATAGGAACTGTGACCGATTTTTTTAACAATAATCTACATAAATAACATGTAACACCAAACCCTAGAGCCATAGCTGGCTGCATGAGTCACTCCACAAACAACAGGAGCATCAGTCGGAGTATCACATTTTTCAATGCACCTTTAAGATCAGCTACACTAAATCAATTAATTGATCTGTAATAAGGGGTTTACAGGTATGTAGTAGTGTAGTGTATAGTAGTGTACAGTGAAACCTTGCATTGCGAGCATAATTCGTTCCGGAAACGTGCTCGTAATCCAAAGCACTCGTATATCAAAGCGAATTTCCCCATAAGAAATAATGGAAACTCAGGTGATTCGTTCCACAACCCAAAAATACTGTATTCATATAAAAAATGATTAATACAAAATACCTTTTAATTATTTAAATGTCGTATAAAGTAATCAAATGTATTAATTACATTTAATCGTGGCTGGTGCGAGGGAGACGAGAGTGAGGATTATTGTGTAGGACGACTTTCACTTGCAGTACAGTTGTAGAGGAGTAGAATGGGGAAGTGGCGTCACGTGTGCTGTCCAGTGCGATGACGTGACGTCATGCGCTCGGGGCAGCAGAATGACGTCACGGCTCCTCAAGTATAAAGGGGGGGACCCCGTGACCTCAGCGGGGTCGTAGCTGGTGAGGAGGGTCGGAGAAGGGTGGAACGGGGGGAGCCAGGGGTTTAGGGATAGGGGAGAGGTCACAGTGCCAGGCTGGACGTGGCTGTGCTCCTCGGTCGGCCGTGTTGGCTGATCCCACGGCCGGCGCAGAGGAGACAGCTGTGTCGGGACCTAGCCCGGGACTCCCCTAACCCCAGGGAAGTTGTTCACCCCCTGTGTGTGCTGTTAATATTTGCAATAAACCTTTGGCGGAAGCCCTTAACTTACCCCAGCCTCCGAGTGAGTCGTCGGGAACTTCTCAACACAGTTACTAAAGAACAGTCTCTACACTTGGACACAAAATAAAAAAAATGCTTTACGCACACACCACTATACTGTAATAAACAGTATACACGTGGTCACAACACTATAGTACTGTAGTGAACAGTATACACGTGGTCACAACACTATAGTACTGTAGTAAACAGTATACACTTGGTCACAACACTATAGTACTATAGTAAACAGTACATACGTGGTCACAACACTATAGTACTGTAGTAAACAGTATACACGTGGTCACAACACTATAGTACTGTAGTGAACAGTATACACGTGGTCACACTATAGTACTGTAGTAAAAAGTATACACTTGGTCACAACACTATAGTACTGTAGTAAACAGTACACACGTGGTCACAACACTATAATACTGTAGTAAACAGTACACACGTGGTCACAACACTATAGTACTGTAGTAAACAGTATACACTTGGTCACAACACTATAGTACTGTAGTAAACAATACACACGTGGTCACAACACTATAGTACTGTAGTAAACAGTACACACGTGGTCACAACACTATAATACTGTAGTAAACAGTACACACGTGGTCACAACACTATAGTACTGTAGTGAACAGTATACACGTGGTCACACTATAGTACTGTAGTAAACAGTATACACTTGGTCACAACACTATAGTACTGTAGTAAACAGTATACACTTGGTCACAACACTATAGTACTGTAGTAAACAGTAAACACGTGGTCACAACACTATAGTACTGTAGTAAACAATATACACTTGGTCACAACACTATAGTACTGTAGTAAACAGTATACACTTGGTCACAACACTATAGTACTGTAGTAAACAGTAAACACGTGGTCACAACACTATAGTACTGTAGTAAACAGTATACACGTGGTCACAACACTATAGTACTGTAGTAAACAGTATACACGTGGTCACAACACTATAGTACTGTAGTAAACAGTACACACGTGGTCACAACACTATAGTACTGTAGTAAACAGTACACACGTGGTCACAATACTATAGTACTGTAGTAAACAGTATACACTGGTCACAACACTATAGTACTGTAGTAAACAGTATACACTTGGTCACAACACTATAGTACTGTAGTAAACAGTATACACGTGGTCACAACACTATAGTACTGTAGTAAACAGTATACACGTGGTCACAACACTATAGTACTGTAGTAAACAGTACACACGTGGTCACAACACTATAGTACTGTAGTAAACAGTACACACGTGGTCACAACACTATAGTACTGTAATAAACAGTATACACTTGGTCACAACACTATAGTATTGTAGTAAACAGTATACACTTGGTCACAACACTATAGTACTGTAGTAAACAGTACACACGTGGTCACAACACTATAGTACTGTAGTAAACAGTATACACGTGGTCACAACACTAAACAGTACACACGTGGTCACAACACTATAGTACTGTAGTAAACAGTACACACGTGGTCACAACACTATAGTACTGTAGTAAACAGTACACACGTGGTCACAACACTATAGTACTGTAGTAAACAGTACACACGTGGTCACAACACTATAGCACTGTAGTAAACAGTACACACGTGGTCACAACACTATAGTACTGTTTTGAACAGTATACACTTGGTCACAACACTATAGTACTGTAGTAAACAGTATACACGTGGTCACAACACTACAGTACTGTAGTAAACAGTATACACGTGGTCACAACACTATAGTACTGTAGTAAACAGTACACACGTGGTCACAACACTATAGTACTGTAGTAAACAGTACACACGTGGTCACAACACTATAGTACTGTAGTAAACAGTACACACGTGGTCACAACACTATAGTACTGTAGTAAACAGTACACACGTGGCCACAACACTATAGTACTGTAGTAAACAGTACACACGTGGTCACAACACTATAGTACTATAGTAAACAGTACACACGTGGTCACAACACTATAGCACTGTAGTAAACAGTATACACGTGGTCACAACACTATAGTACTGTAGTAAACAGTACACACGTGGTCACAACACTATAGTACTGTAGTAAACAGTATACACGTGGTCACAACACTATAGTACTGTAGTAAACAGTATACACGTGGTCACAACACTATAGTACTGTAGTAAACAGTACACACGTGGTCACAACACTATAGTACTGTAGTAAACAGTACACACGTGGTCACAACACTATAGTACTGTAGTAAACAGTACACACGTGGTCACAACACTATAGTACTGTAGTAAACAGTACACACGTGGTCACAACACTATAGTACTGTAGTAAACAGTACACACGTGGTCACAACACTATAATACTGTAGTAAACAGTACACACGTGGTCACAACACTATAGTACTGTAGTAAACAATATACACTTGGTCACAACACTATAGTACTGTAGTAAACAGTACACACGTGGTCACAACACTATAGTACTGTAGTAAACAGTATACACTGGTCACAACACTATAGTACTGTAGTAAACAGTATACACTTGGTCACAACACTATAGTACTGTAGTAAACAGTATACACGTGGTCACAACACTATAGTACTGTAGTAAACAGTATACACGTGGTCACAACACTATAGTACTGTAGTAAACAGTACACACGTGGTCACAACACTATAGTACTGTAGTAAACAGTACACACGTGGTCACAACACTATAGTACTGTAATAAACAGTATACACTTGGTCACAACACTATAGTATTGTAGTAAACAGTATACACTTGGTCACAACACTATAGTACTGTAGCAAACAGTACACACGTGGTCACAACACTATAGTACTGTAGTAAACAGTATACACGTGGTCACAACACTAAACAGTACACACGTGGTCACAACACTATAGTACTGTAGTAAACAGTACACACGTGGTCACAACACTATAGTACTGTAGTAAACAGTACACACGTGGTCACAACACTATAGTACTGTAGTAAACAGTATACACTTGGTCACAACACTATAGTACTGTAGTAAACAGTATACACGTGGTCATAACACTATAGTACTGTAGTAAACAGTACACACGTGGTCACAACACTATAGTACTGTTTTGAACAGTATACACTTGGTCACAACACTATAGTACTGTAGTAAACAGTATACACGTGGTCACAACACTACAGTACTGTAGTAAACAGTATACACGTGGTCACAACACTATAGTACTGTAGTAAACAGTACACACGTGGTCACAACACTATAGTACTGTAGTAAACAGTACACACGTGGTCACAACACTATAGTACTGTAGTAAACAGTACACACGTGGTCACAACACTATAGTACTGTAGTAAACAGTACACACGTGGTCACAACACTATAGTACTGTAGTAAACAGTACACACGTGGTCACAACACTATAGTACTATAGTAAACAGTACACACGTGGTCACAACACTATAGCACTGTAGTAACCAGTATACACGTGGTCACAACACTATAGTACTGTAGTAAACAGTACACACGTGGTCACAACACTATAGAACTGTAGTAAACAGTATACACGTGGTCACAACACTATAGTACTGTAGTAAACAGTATACACGTGGTCACAACACTATAGTACTGTAGTAAACAGTACACACGTGGTCACAACACTATAGTACTGTAGTAAACAGTACACACGTGGTCACAACACTATAGTACTGTAGTAAACAGTACACACGTGGTCACAACACTATAGTACTGTAGTAAACAGTACACACGTGGTCACAACACTATAGTACTGTAGTAAACAGTACACACGTGGTCACAACACTATAGTACTGTAGTAAACAGTACACACGTGGTCACAACACTATAGTACTGTAGTAAACAGTACACACGTGGTCACAACACTATAGTACTGTAGTAAACAGTACACACGTGGTCACAACACTATAGTACTGTAGTACACAGTACACACGTGGTCACAACACTATAGTACTGTAGTAAACAGTACACACGTGGTCACAACACTATAGTACTATAGTAAACAGTACACACGTGGTCACAACACTATAGTACTGTAGTAAACAGTACACACGTGGTCACAACACTATAGTACTGTAGTAAACAGTATACATGTGGTCACAACACTATAGTACTGTAGTAAACAGTACACACGTGGTCACAACACTATAGTACTGTAGTAAACAGTACACACTTGGTCACAACACTATAGTACTGTAATAAACAGTATACACTTGGTCACAACACTATAGTACTGTAGTAAACACTATACACGTGGTCACAACACTATAGTACTGTAGTAAACAGTATACACTTGGTCACAACACTATAGTACTGTAGTAAACAGTACACACGTGGTCACAACACTATAGTACTGTAGTAAACAGTATACACTTGGTCACAACGCTATAGTACTGTAGTAAACAGTACACACGTGGTCACAACACTATAGTATTGTAGTAAACAGTATACACTTGCTCACAACACTATAGTACTGTAGTAAACAGTATACACTTGGTCACAACGCTATAGTACTGTAGTAAACAGTACACACGTGGTCACAACACTATAGTACTGTAGTAAACAGTACACACGTGGTCACAACACCCTAGTACTGTAGTAAACAGTACACACGTGGTCACAACACTATAGTACTGTAGTAAACAGTATACACGTGGTCACAACACTATAGTACTGTAGTAAACAGTACACACGTGGTCACAACACTATAGTACTGTAGTAAACAGTACACACGTGGTCACAACACCCTAGTACTGTAGTAAACAGTACACACGTGGTCACAACACTACAGTACTGTGGTAAACAGTACACACGTGGTCTGCGTGTGACACACACACGTGGCACTGCGTACTTTCGTTGTCCCCCTCGTGTTTCGTCACGCCGCGGTCACGTGAGCCGCGCGCCCCTCCCCCCGCGGGGGGGGGGGGGGTCACGTGACGCTGCCGCGCCGGGAGGAAGCGGGCAGCAGCGGCAGCTACAGGAATGGAGGCGCTGCTGCGCGTCCCCTCCTTCAGGCAGGAGGGCGCGGACGCGGAGAGGGCAGCCTCCTCCTCGTCGTCGTCCCCCTACACGGTGAGGCGAGTAGCGGCGGCGGCGGCGGCGGCGTCTGCGGCTGCTGCTGCAGGGGGAGGAGGAGGGAAGAGAGAGCGGAGACACGGGGCCGAGGCCGAGCCGCGGAGGAGCAGGACTCACCCGCACAGGCCCAGGCCCAGGGCTCCGGGAGGGAGGCCCCCTGGGGGTTCACGCGGGCGCAGTGCGGGATCACGCCGGGGGTGTGGTCAGGTTGTAGTGTGGTCAGGTTGTAGTGTGGTCAGGTTGTAGTGTGGTCAGGTTGTAGTGTGATCAGGTTGTGGTGTGTGGTCAGGTTGTAGTGTGTGGTCAGGTTGTAGTGTGGTCAGGTCCTAGTGTGTGGTCAGTTGCAGTGTGTGGTCAGGTTGTAGTGTGATCGGGAGGTGGTGTGGTCATGTTGTAGTGTGATCAGGTTGTAGTGTGTGGTCAGGTTGTGGTGTGTGGTCAGGTTGTAGTGT
The DNA here is from genome assembly GCF_048934315.1 of Petromyzon marinus. Lineage (NCBI taxonomy): Eukaryota > Metazoa > Chordata > Hyperoartia > Petromyzontiformes > Petromyzontidae > Petromyzon > Petromyzon marinus. The sequence continues at coordinate 6,908,189 of NC_133729.1, read as the reverse complement.
GTGGTCAGGTTGTAGTGTGGTCAGGTCGTGGTGTGTGGTCATGTTGTAGTGTGGTTAGGTTGTGGTGTGTGGTCATGTCGTGGTGTGTGGTCATGTTGTTGTGTGATCAGGTTGTAGTGTGGTCAGGTTGTGGTGTGTGGTCAGGTTGTAGTGTGTGGTCAGGTCGTAGTGTGGTCAGGTTGTGGTGTGGTCAGTTTGTAGTGTGATCAGGTTGTGGTGTGTGGTCAGGTTGTAGTGTGTGGTCAGGTTGTGGTGTGTGGTCAGGTTGTAGTGTGGTCAGGTTGTAGTGTGGTCAGGTTGTAGTGTGGTCAGGTTGTAGTGTGATCAGGTTGTGGTGTGTGGTCAGGTTGTGGTGTGGTCAGTTTGTAGTGTGGTCAGGTTGTAGTGTGATCAGGTTGTGGTGTGTGGTCAGGTTGTAGTGTGGTCAGGTTGTAGTGTGATCAGGTTGTGGTGTGTGGTCAGGTTGTAGTGTGTGGTCAGGTCGTAGTGTGGTCAGGTTGTGGTGTGGTCAGTTTGTAGTGTGATCAGGTTGTGGTGTGTGGTCAGGTTGTAGTGTGTGGTCAGGTTGTAGTGTGGTCAGGTTGTAGTGTGGTCAGTTCGTGGTGTGTGGTCAGGTCGTGGTGTGTGGTCAGGTTGTGTGTGGTCAGGTCGTGGTGTGTGGTGAGGTTGTGTGTGGTCAGGTTGTAGTGTGTGGTCAGGTTGTGTGTGGTCAGGTCGTGGTGTGTGGTCAGGTTGTAGTGTGGTCAGGTCGTGGTGTGTGGTCATGTTGTAGTGTGGTTAGGTTGTGGTGTGTGGTCAGGTCGTGGTGTGTGGTCATGTTGTAGTGTGGTCAGGTTGTAGTGTGTGGTCAGGTTGTAGTGTGGTCAGGTTGTATCGTGTGGTCAAGTCGTAGTGTGGTCAGGTGGTGTGTGGTCAGGTTGTAGTCTGGTCAGTTTGTAGTGTGGTCAGTTTGTAGTGTGGTCAGTTGTGGTGTGTGGTCAGGTTGTGGTGTGGTCAGGTTGTAGTGTGGTCAGGTTGTGGTGTGTGGTCAGGTTGTAGTGTGGTCAGGTTGTAGTGTGTGGTCAGGTTGTAGTGTGTGGTCAGGTTGTAGTGTGGTCAGGTAGTGTGGTCAGGTTGTAGTGTGGTCAGGTCGTGGTGTGGTCAGGTCGGGCCCTGGTGTCTGGTCAAAACGTGGTGTGTGGTCGAGGCGTGGTGTAGTCAGGTTGTATTGTGGCCAAGTTGTCATGGTCGGGATGTACTGTAGTCGGGATGTGGTGTAGTCAGGTTGTAGTGAGGTCGGAACGTGGGGTGGTCAGGTTGTGATGTGGTCAGGTTGTTGTGGTTTGGCGGATACGTGGTGTGGTTGGGGCATGGTGTAGTCACATTGTGATGTGATTGCGCTTGCTGTGGTCAAATTGTTGCGTGGTCGGGGCGTGGTGTGGCCAATTTATGGTGTGGTCAGATTGTGGGGTGTTCGAAAAAGCTTGGGTGTGGTCATATTTGTGATGGTGGGGGTGTGGCCCAGTAGAGCCAAGTGGGTTCCTCATTTGAAGCAATTGGCGGGACCCCGGGGTCTCATCACTGCCCCGGGGTGGGAAAACCCGCGTAGCGACACGAGTCTTGCCTTATCGACAACAAAACTAGTGTCAATCGATTGGCCTCGTCGAGAGCTACTCGCGGCACTAAGTTTCGTAAAAAGTTGAAAAATTACAAAAACACGTTAAATTCACTGCGGGGGCGGGCTCGCCTCGGCAAAGAAGCTGAGGATCGACGGCTGACCGGAGGGCGTCGGACGCCCCCCGGGGCTTGCGTTTGGCCGGTGGGGTGGCGCCCATCGTGTCGATCGCCGCCTGCTGGCGCTTGTTGGCGCGAGTCTGGGCGGGCGGCGCTTTGCTGTCGGGATCACGAGTGGGCGGACTGAAACATAATAATTATTGACCTGATTTTTGCGGGACCCCGGGGTGCCACCAAATGATTCATTTGTCTATATCGCGGGTATTGAGCCATATTCTTTGCACGTCTGACATGTCAATTACCTTTAAAAAAAATGTTTAGCAGGTAAGGCCCACTGAGCTATATACTGTAGTTCTTTTTCAGATCCGACCTGGCCACAAATGATACCGCAATGAAGTGGTTTATCAGATGGAAATTTATAGCAGCCAAATATACTACAGACGCGTGTTTATAAATGTGGAGGGACGAACTGGAGCAACTGGAGATAAAAACCACGTGACCTCAGGGAAAACATGCAAACTCCAAATATACAGGCGTCGGGGTTGGGATCGAACCCACGACCTCAAACACATGACCTCGAGGTAGTTAACATCTCTCCACTGCGGTGCCCCCTGCATACCTTTAGAATCAACGTGCATTAAGAGTATTTGGCTGCTATAAGTTTCCACATGATAAGCCACTTCGTTGAGCTACCATTTGTGGCCAGGTCGCTTCTGAAAAGAGCGAAATGTTATAGCTCAGCCTTACCTGGTAAAATAAAAATAGTTCAAATAGTTTTGTCCGGGCACTGGTTCTGAGAGCCACAAATGTGTTGCAGTTTTATGGACTTTCCTCGACAGTATAAAACATTACAGTTCCTGTACATGTCACTATATACTGTAATTCATTAAGGACTGTCAGTATAACTACAAAACGGACTGCTGTTATGCTGTGTAAATAGTGCATCAACGCAAATTGGTCATCCAATAATCAATGACAAGTTGTGTCTCACAGCCCGACTTGGGTGAAGGAAGAGAACTTGCTCCAGTGATATTTAAATCACGTGCACGTAATTGTTTGCTGGGCTGATGCTGCCAAACTGACTACACGTGTGAGTTAGCATGCGGTGTTGGGTGGCCGACCAGGGATCGAACCCTGGACCTCAGACGTGTGCCGGTTTCTGACGCACGACGGGGTTGCTCCAACGTTACTCGTGACTCGCTGCCCGCTCCGAGCCTGGATGGGCTCGAGCGGCGTCGCTCACGGGGCGCGCGTGCTTCCGCAGGTCTTCAAGGTGGAGGTGACCATGAACGGCAGGAAGCACTTTCTGGAGAAGCGCTACAGCGAGTTCCACGCACTGCACAAGCAGGCAAGGCTCCCTCCTCCTCGCAGTGAGAACCGCCACGCTCTCTCCAGCCTCCACACGGGGGCCCCGCGTTTGCGCAACCGAGATGCATTCACGCCGAAGACACTCGCCGTCGTCCCCCGGTTGTGAGCGCCGCGGCTCAACGGACACACAACTAGTGTGGAGACGATCTACGGCCTGGGTTTCCATTGAACGAGTAACGCACATGCAGGCACACAAATGTGATCCCAGTTTTTGGGACCCCTGAACTCAACCGGGTACAAGGCTGTGAGCACGTGTGCCATGGCTGAACCTGCTGTTGTAGAGTTTTCTCTTCAGATTGCATCCAGCCAGGGCTGGTGGGGGGGGGGGGGGGGGCGTCTCGAGGAACATGTGACCCTAACAAGTTCTCCCTGTGCTCCCCCCCCCCCCCGCCGCCGCCGCCTTTTTTCGTCAGCTCAAGAAAGTAATTAAAACCCCCGAGTTCCCACCGAAGCACGTGAGGAATTGGGTTCCAAAAGTCCTGGAGCAGAGGCGGCAAGGGCTGGAGTGTTACCTGCAGGTAGGCGGCGACGGCACGGGCTGCACAGTTTGGCGCGCGCCCGCCGCACGCACACCCGCCCACCGGTCCACCCGTCCACCTGCCCGCCGGCCCACTCGCCAGGCCACCCCACCCATCCAAGCAACCACACCCACCCACCAAGGGCGCGCTCCCCCTTTTTAACACGATTTGCCGGTTTTTCCTCCGAGGGAATCCTGTACGAGAACGAAGAGCTGCCCAAGGTCTTACTGGAGTTCCTCAGCATCCGGCACCTGCCCTCGATTCACAAGGCTGACAGCTACGAGTATGTTGAGAGCGCTGCGCACACGCCCACAGATGCACCGCAGCCAGTGGCATTGTCGCGACATTATCAGCTCAGGGGCTGCGGCAATCGGTCAGGTGGGGCCACAATGTTTGATTTTGTCCCTTCGCACAGTCGCACCTCGGCTATATATCGTGGCTCCTCTTGCCAAATGACATAATTACATGCGTTTTAGTTTTTTTTAAACTGTTGTTGAAAACATATCTCGTGGGTTTTTTTGGGGGTTAGATCGCGTAAATATAAATGTGTGGGTAAGCCCGCCACCACCCGACACAAGCCAAATAATGATGTTTGTCATGTAAACAAAACGTGGCAATTCGTTACTAGCTCAGCACACCGGTGTGTTGGAGAGTAAACCCATAACATTTACAATTCGAGTACAGTACAACGTTTTGGCAGTAATTACAACCAGCATCGTCAGGCGACAGCCAAAGTTGTGGAGAAATCCTCCTGTTTCGGTCTTAAATCCTCTTGTTTCATTCTTAGCAGGTGGTGGCGGGTTTAACGACACTTTTTTATTACACGATTTAACCCAAAAAAAATCTCACGCTGGTTGTCAAGGGGACCCCAGATCATAGCTCTGGCCACCAGGGGGGCGCCAAGGTACCCCCCTGCCTGCCCCACCCCAGCTACGCGACTGACCCGAGCCCAGACTCCTGTATGTGCGATTCCAATTGAGTGATTTGCAGGTCATTTTCACAGGATTGGTGATTTTATTTTGGTTTAAAGCTTTCGTGACTGCAGGGATTCATATTCTTGGTTCTTTCGGTAAAGTCACGTAGAAGGGAAACAATAAAATAATAAAATATATATAAAACAATAAAATTCTCACGACGTTTCGACTGCAACACAAGCATTCATCATCAGGTGTGAAAACCACAGCAAGAAAATTTGAAATTTTCTTGCTGTCGTAACGTCGTGAAAATTGTATTGTTGTATATTTTTAGTGTATTGTTTCCCTTCTACGTGACTTTACCGAAAGAACCAAGAATATAGGATTGGGGATGTTTTGGCCACTATACCACTTACAGTGTGTGTGTGTGTTTTATTTAACCCCTTTCGGAGGAAAACAGAAAACCCAGAGGAATCCCATGCAGAACAGGGGCAGAACATACAAATTCCCACACAGAAAGGGTGGCCAAGTTGGGAATCGAACCCAGGCCCCTTCTTGCTGTGAGGCACTAGTGCCGCCACTGCACTGCCGCCCTTCTGCCCGTTTTTCCATTCCCGCCCAGTTCTGTTTACTGGAACGAATGGAGCAGTGTACACCAAAAGTTGAACAACACCCATTGTCTGCCTTAGAAAATATAGATACAAAAAAAAAACTCTGCCTTAGATTAAAAAACAAAACACAAACAGCCATGTTCTCTCCACTGCTTGTCTCCATCGGTGCCAATAAGCGGTGAGTTTGACGGAGGTTTTTTTTTCTTTTCAGCTCCTTGGACGATCTCGATTCAGAAGAGCCGAGGTGAGACCGCAGTGTCGCAGTGTCGATGGCGATAATTCCAAACGGGTCGCGGAGTGCTCCCACTGAGCGAGGCATTGCTGCGTGACAATTGCCACGGTGGATCGTCGGCAAGTGCCAGTGGGCGTTAAGACCCACACGGTGTCGTCCTTCACTAAGAGCCGAGCGGCAGGATTGGCGGCATTGATAACACCGATCACGCGCGCTTTTCTGCGCGTTTGGCGTTTGTGTGTTTTCCTCCCGGGTTTTTGGGTTTCCTCTGATAGCTAAAAATAAAATCACACACTGGTATTGGCCAAACATCCCCAATGCTGAACACTTGAAAGTTACTCAATTGTGATCACACATGGCAGCAGCGTCGCTTCGCTCCTGTAAAAAAAACGTGACAGGACCCTCCCTGAAAAGGAGTCTTGAGACTCAGTGAGGCTTTCCTGGGTAAACAAGAGTAAATAAAACAATAAAATGGGTGACTGGCTGAAGGCACACGAGTGGGTGGCGCAGCTATTGATAATTTCCCTCGCCGGTGCAGAGGGTTTTTTCGCACCTTAAGAATCAAATTTGCTAATCCGGCTTTATCCAGCACTAAAGCATTGGTTACCCCAGCCTTTAACGTTCTACTGGGACCGAATGCGTGCAGTGTTCTGCTAAAGACTGCGTTAAAATCTCCCGGTCGAAAATCTTCTCCTCTGGCACCCAATGAGCGCGGCTTAGAGATGCTTGCGTTGTGGCCGCGTGCCGTGTGAAATGGAGGCCCAAAGGGCCGACGAGGGTTTCCCCACTTGTGCCTTACGACGCCGCGACGTAGCGCGATGCGACGTGTAAAGCTGGGCCGCGGTAACGACGCGGTTGCCTGCGGTTGCCTGCGGTTGCCTGCGGTGGCCGTGTTCCCCACAGCAGGCTCTGCCACCAGCCGGTGCTGGCCTACTCCCGGGACCCGTACGTACTGCCGGCCATGTCGGGTGAGCACCTCACTCGCCCTGACCCGCACTCCTCACCTCCTGCTCCTAACCTCCCGCTCCTCACCTCCCGCTCCTCACCCAACGCGCCACACTCGGCGCTCCTCACCCGACACCCGACACTCCACACACACCTCACCTCCCACTAGTCACCCTCCCACTCCTCACCCCACACGCCACACCAGACACTCTTTGCCCGACACTTCTCACCACCCACTCCACACCCAATGCGCCACACTCGACGCTCCTCACCCAACACTCCACACACACCTCACCTCCCACTAGTCACCCTCCCGCTCCTCACCCAACGCGCCACACTCGGCGCTTCTCACCTGACACCCGACACGCCACACACACCTCACCTCCCACTCGTCACCCTCCCACTCCTCACCTCCCACCCACCATTGCGCGGTCCTCCATGGTGCACGGCCCCCTCCAGAGGCGCTCCACGGCCCGAGTGTCTTCGCAGTGACACGCGTCGGTGTCCTCCGAGTAGCCCTGCATGTTGACCTTTCGCCTGCCTGCTCCAGTTCGGAGGCGGTTTCAATGTACCCACGTTGAGCGACCCGTTCTCTGCGCCGGTGGCGAGGTTCTCTGTGACGTCGATGGGCGTTTGACCCCCCCTTGGTGATTGCGGCGAGCGGTGTTCGCCACTTTTCCGCTCGTGTAGTGCTGTCGGTGATTTTAAGCAGCTCCATTGCGGCTCAGAAGCTTTTCCGTGATTTCAGGTGGCGATACGCCGTGATCGTATCTCTGTGACCGCTCGCCGTATCCGCACGGCGTGACCGCTCTCAAAGACCAATCGCCTTGACCACTCGCCTTGACCACTCGCCGTGACCGCTCGCCGTGACAGCTCGCCGTTAACCGCCTGCCGTTGACACCTGCGGTTGACCGCCTGCCTTGACCGCCTGCCTTGACCGCCCCGCTGTGATCGTCCGTCTTGACCTCTCGCCAAATCTGCTCACTGTTGACAGCACCAATGGTGATGCCTTTTCCCCCCACAGAGGGCCTCCCCAACATCGTGGTGGACGGTGTTCTGCAGGGCCTGTCCCTGCCGCCCATACAGCAAAGGTGATGGCGACCCCGTGACCCAGCTTCTCATCAGCAAGCGCCTCTTGCCCCTCAATCTGACACTGGAGCGCTTGCGTGTCTGCACCGTCACTCACTCGCCATTCCCTCTGGGCAAGTGACCGAGCGAGTGCACTTGACCCTCTTGTTGCACGGAGACTCTGTTATCTGCATCACTGAATGTTTGTAACGGCAGCTATAGTACGGGCGGGGTGGGGTTGTTTGTTTTTATTTCAACCTTGTATCCACATACAGCATATCATTTACACAGCATTAATATATTACGGGATAGACGTGTGTACCGTAGGTTTTTAAAAATAATCGAAAGTTAAACATATTATGAGACCTTGTTGATAGTCTTACTTGAAACATTTAATGGAGATTAAAGCGAGCTTTGAAATCACAAGTACATAGCAAGAACTGCATGAAGGACACTTTAAACAGTAAACTTGGCATTAACATACAGTATAGTAATCATCGTAATGCGTGTGTGCTGTTGCATAGATGTGACAATCACAGGGATGGCTGCGCTGCTTGGCTTAGGATTACAGTAAGCCCTCGTTTAACACGGTAGACGAGGTTCTGAAAACTGCCGCGTTAAGCGGAATGCGCGTGAAGATAAAACATTTTGTCATAAATAAAGGGGTTACAATAAAGTTTGGCGACATGTACGATGTACTACGGACGCCCGGTGAGATGGCGGCACAAATAGCTTGAGGCTGTGCGCCGCCGCGTTACTGTATCGTTCCGCTTAATGTATTCCTCCGCTCAGCCGCGCAAGCTCAAGAAAGTAGTTCATCATCGACCGCATTACATAAACAACAGAAGGATTCCCTAATGAAGGGAGCTGCGTTATGGCGAAAACGCGGTGCGTGCGCAAACGTTAAGCGAGGACTTGGCGTACGTTCCTGCCACCATCCAAACGTAAACCCATCAAAACGGCACGGCGAAGCAGACGAATCGGTGCTGGAGCCGTGTTTCCGGCGCTGTGTTTGCGGCAGATGTAAACACTCGTTGGTGTGGGAACACACAAAGAGACCGATTGCAGTTTTGTGGCATTACTTTCTGCATGGCTGTGGCCTGCCGATGATTGATAGTCGTAGTGAAATCTGCACTCTCTTGCCATGAAGGAGGGAGGACATAAGAGGGATTGTACTGCGCTGATGATCCCTAATATAGGGCGAAACTCCAGTACGCGATAGGTCGTGTTGTATTTACCACCATGACATTTTAACAAGGCAGCGCGCATTCTGGTGACTTGAGAGCCCAACAAAAGGCTGCGATGCAGCCTCATCCTCGTCGAGGAGCATAAACCAATCGCGCAAACTACGGTCATCCTCGCAGTAGCGGTTTTCGGCTAACCATAGAACAAAGATGGTCACTGCATCGCGTGGCGCTTTCAGATGCGCTTCTGTGGCCATTTGGAACGCTCCTTCCGATATTAGGAAGACACTGGGGATATGCACTTTTAAAATCTCGTTGTAAAACTAATTTCTTTATAACTGATCTTTACGTTTAGTTTGTTGCCCCTTCCCCCCCACCCCCGCCACACCTCGGATTTGCACGGTTGGCTACGTACGGTGCGAAAGACGTTCAACATACATACGTATATGCACGCATACATACTCGCACCGGGTTGGCAAAGTGCACTGCGTTGTTGGTTTGCCCGCGGCGAGTGCCGGGGGGGGGGGGGGGGCGGGGGATGCCAATGGTGCTGTAGCCGCGCGGAGTTCGACGCGACATCCCCTCTGCCGCCTGCAGCTTTGTCCAAAAACGACGATGGCTCCAAAAAAGTTAAGCTGTTACCCGCATGCTTTATCGATGTTTATACTTTATTAACAGTGTACATTTTTGTCAACTCGAGGGCTCCTCTCTTGTGTGTTTTTTTTTCAAAATGACCCATTGAGCTGTTTCGGTGTCGACTGTTGGGTGTGCGCCGACTACTGACTTTCCTGCTGACTGTGCTTGAACAGTGTGCCAGTAGTGGGGCAATGGTCACTCACCAGATGGAGCACACACGTCGGCGCGTTTCACTTGCCATGTCTTGCAGAATTTCGCCGGGCTACAGAGTGAACATTGAATCAGAGGTCTACACTACGGGCCGAGATTTGCACCTTAATGAGACGAGGATCTCTGTGGCCTGGCTGGGGTGCAGTGTTGGGACAGTGGAAGGTGGCGGTGTGCGTTGTAAGGAAGCAGCTGGAAGCGTTCGGGTGTTGATTGCTGTCCGAGACGGGCCCGGGGAGGCTGCTCATAGTCAGCCGCAAGCTCGCTGCTGTTAACACTACTGCATGTCTGTGAACGTGAGAGGCTGCCGCCCTTGACGCCGTTTTGAAGCGGGCAATATTGCTTGTACCGTTATACGCAGAGAAAAACGAGGGCCGGTGTCTCCATGGACACTCGGCGGTTCTAAATGAAGTCAACGGCGTCTCGCTTAACTTTCCCACTGCGAATGAAAATCAAAATTGCGTTCACCCGAAGCAGGGCCATCCATTGGCCCGGGATAAATCAAACTAAAGTGGAAGTATTACAGCTGACACGTCGAAGTGTGCTCCCTCCTCCTCCCTCCCCCCTCCTCCCCCTCCTTACCGCCTATTCCTCCCCCCTCCTCCTCCTTACCCCCTCTTCCTCCCTCCCCCCTCCTCCCTCCGTCCTCCTCCCTCCTCCTTACCCCCTCTTCCTCCTCCTCCCCCCCCTCTTTCTCCGTCCTCCTCCCTCCCCCCTCCTCCTCCCTCCCCCTCCTTACCGCCTATTCCTCCCCCTCCTCCTCCTTACTTCCTCCTCCTCCCCCCCTCTTCCCCCCTCCTCCTCCCTCCTCCTTCCTCCCCCTCCTTCCATTGCGTTCCGATTGGCTGATTGTGCAGCTGAGAATACCAGTGGTACAAGCATTGGCTCGAAAGTGCCCTGTTGTTGGTCAAGTTGTTCACCTTTTAATTTCAGAAAATACAATTTTAACTTTGCATTGTATTTAACGCCTTATAGGAATATCGCCGTAATGATTCAAGGTAATGACATTGTAGGACAGACGGTGATTGTGCTGTTTTCTGCCCGTTCGTACACGATGCGTATTATTTGATGCAACAAACTATGCCCTCGAGTCACAGAGCACTGTTAAAAAAGAGTCCTCGGAACTCACTGAATTATATTATTTAAAACGAAAATGTCACGTGTGATAACACGTCTTCGTGTAAATGCAATAAAAGCAAAATGCTGTTATGACATTCAGAGTGTGCGCGTTCCTCCTCAACGAAGTCCGGCGGCTGGGCGCGTGTGGTCCGTTGAACCCGCGACTCCGTCACCTGCAGTTGCTGCTGCTGCTGCAGTTGCTGCTGCTGCTGCAGTTGCTGCTGCTGCTGCAGTTGCTGCTGCTGCAGTTGCTGCTGCTGCTGCAGTTGCTGCTGCTGCTGCAGTTGCTGCTGCAGTTGCTGCTGCTGCTGCAGTTGCTGCTGCTGCTGCAGTTGCTGCTGCTGCTGCAGTTGCTGCTGCTGCTGCAGTTGCTGCTGCTGCAGTTGCTGCTGCTGCAGTTGCTGCAGTTGCTGCTGCTGCAGTTGCTGCAGTTGCTGCTGCTGCAGTTGCTGCTGCTGCAGTTGCTGCTGCTGCTGCAGTTGCTGCTGCTGCTGCAGTTGCTGCTGCTGCAGTTGCTGCTGCTGCTGCAGTTGCTGCTGCAGTTGCTGCTGCTGCTGCAGTTGCTGCTGCTGCAGTTGCTGCTGCTGCTGCAGTTGCTGCTGCTGCTACAGTTGCTGCTGCTGCTACAGTTGCTGCTGCTACAGTTGCTGCTGCTGCTGCTACAGTTGCTGCTGCTGCTGCTACAGTTGCTGCTGCTGCTGCTACAGTTGCTGCTGCTGCTACAGTTGCTGCTGCTGCTGCTACAGTTGCTGCTGCTGCTACAGTTGCTGCTGCTGCTACAGTTGCTGCTGCTGCTGCTACAGTTGCTGCTGCTGCTGCTACAGTTGCTGCTGCTGCTGCTACAGTTGCTGCTGCTGCTGCTACAGTTGCTGCTGCTGCTGCTACAGTTGCTGCTGCTGCTGCTACAGTTGCTGCTGCTGCTGCTACAGTTGCTGCTGCTGCTGCTACAGTTGCTGCTGCTGCTGCTACAGTTGCTGCTGCTGCTGCTACAGTTGCTGCTGCTGCTGCTACAGTTGCTGCTGCTGCTGCTACAGTTGCTGCTGCTGCTACAGTTGCTGCTGCTGCTGCTACAGTTGCTGCTGCTGCTACAGTTGCTGCTGCTGCTACAGTTGCTGTTGCTGCAGTTGCTGCTACAGTTGTTGCAGTTGCTGCTGCTGCTGCAGTTGCTGCTGCTGCAGTTGCTGCTGCTGCAGTTGCTGCTGCTGCAGTTGCTGCTGCAGTTGCTGCTGCAGTTGCTGCTGCAGTTGCAGTTGCTGCTGCAGTTGCTGCTGCTGCTACAGTTGCTGCTGCTGCTACAGTTGCTGCTGCTGCTGCAGTTGCTGCTGCTGCTGCAGTTGCTGCTGCTGCTGCAGTTGCTGCTGCTGCTGCAGTTGCTGCTGCTGAAGTTGCTGCTGCTGCTGAAGTTGCTGCTGCTGCAGTTGCTGCTGCTGCTGCAGTTGCTGCTGCTGCTGCAGTTGCTGCTGCAGTTGCTGCTGCTGCTACAGTTGCTGCTGCTGCTACAGTTGCTGCTGCTACAGTTGCTGCTGCTGCTGCTACAGTTGCTGCTGCTACAGTTGCTGCTGCTGCAGTTGCTGCTGCTGCTGCAGTTGCTGCTGCTGCAGTTGCTGCTGCTGCAGTTGCTGCTGCTGCTGCAGTTGCTGCTGCTGCTGCAGTTGCTGCTGCTGCTGCAGTTGCTGCTGCTGCTGCAGTTGCTGCTGCTGCTACAGTTGCTGCTGCTGCTACAGTTGCTGCTGCTGCTACAGTTGCTGCTGCACCATGCCCAGTGCAGTGCGTTCTCTCAGTCAGTACCGCTTGCAGAGTTCCCCAAACGCCAGTTGGCGCTACCCACCACCGTGCTCCGGCCTCTCCGCGTTCATCAACGTACTCCTCCCCCCATTCAAATACAAATTAACTCTTTCCACGCTGCGCTCGCCCGATGATTGTTAAACACCTCCCGCCTGACGCGCTAAGCAATTAACTCTCCCCGCGTTAATAGAGCAGATTCCATATTTCATTGAGATGAGTGTGCGTGTGTGTGCGCACATGTGTAAACATCACCAATGGAGAGACAAAGGCGGTCGGGCGTTGTGCTCGCCACCCATCCCCATAGAAAATTAACCGTGCTGCTGACACAGGCAAAACCAATGTTAATGATATTGCTCACCTGCCAATACTGGGACATCTGTGAAAAATAACTTCATAGCTCATCGGGTTCTTCCAGTCAGTCTTGACTTAAGATTCTGATTTATTAGGCAATGCTCACGACTGCACCCCCCCCCCCTACCTGCGCCCAGATTCAGTTGGTACGGTCCAAAATCATAACCCTGCCGCTTATGTAACCCGATGAACGTTGCACGCATCACAGCGATGGTATGGTAGTTATGTGTGTTGAACCTCTTTCGCACCGTACGTAGCTAACCGTGCTAATCGGACGTGCGGGGGAATGACAATATACCTGTCAACCCGTACGGTTTATCCCCGTATTCTTGTACAGGGAAATTGAGTTTTCAGGTCCATACGGCGTACAGCCGTTTCACTACGGGCAAAAACAAATATCTGTCTATTTGTGTTTCTCCCTTGTGATGGGACTTTGTATGGACGAACGTTGAGATGTATAAGGGCACGGGATGACCAATTAGGTCTGAGTTGGTCTCTAATAAGGAAGGGCACCAGTAAGTGTAAAGGCAGAACACAATGGAGGATGGGGTCCACCGGCAATAGGGGAAGCGGGTGATGAGTATCAGATCACCGTTAGGGACCCCCCCCCCCCAACAACACCTGGATAGCAAAGGGTGAGTGGAGGAAGACCCAAGCTAGATTTGCTCGCGATCTCCGGCCAGCAGGGAGCAGGAACGGTTTTTGAAACCCAGCTTGGACACGCGGTGGGGGAGCAGGGTGAAGGGCAGAGGAGCCAGGAGTCGCCGGCTCCCTTCCTCCTGGGACCACGGTGGCAGGCCGGGGTTGGCACACGGTTTCCTTGTGAATGTAGCCCAAAAGTGGGTGGTAAACGCCATCTCTAAGGCTAAATGTGACTTTTAAGGGTGTGTGTGTGTGTTCGGGAACACGTAGCCTCTGGTGCGAGTGTGCGGATAAAGGGGTCGTCCTGGGGTATAGCACAAGGCGCTTAAACAAATGTTAAACGCTTCTGAGAATTCGCTAAAGTACCACGGGCTCTGGAGACCACCTGGAGAAGATTCCAGGCCACGTGTTGACAACGATGGCGAACGATTGGAGACTCTTGACTTTTTGAAGTTACTAACATTACATTTCATATCATGTTACAGTGTATATATATTATCCGTCCTTTTCCATGAAAAACGATAGTCCCATGTAAGTACTCTTTGGTTCTTTCGGTAAAGTCACGTAGAAGGGAAATAATAAAATAATAAAAATACAATTATTACGACGTTTCGGCCACAACACAAGCAGCCGTCCTCAGGTGAAGAAACAGAGCTGTCGGAAAGACAGCGCTCCAATGAACACTGCTAAGCTTGGCAGCGCCTTTAAAGCTGGGTGGGAGGAGCAGAGCGCTTTGACAAAGGAGTTTACATATCAACAGAAGAAATTAGCATTGAAGTAGCTGTGTTAATGTGAGAGATTAGCAGGATGTTAAAGTCTGAAATAATAAAATATCTCGACGTCCCTAGCAGTGGAACTGCTGAACCAGCGAGAGAGCTGTTACAACAAGGTTAAATATCCCATGTAAGGGGCCGTCCATAAATGACGTCACGCACCTGGGGGGGGGGGGGGGGGGAAGGAGATCAGACATTTGTGACGATGTGTGACGATGTGTGACGAGGGGGGGGGGGAGTTGAGAAATGTGACGTCACATCAAAACGCGCAACTTTAAATAAATATAGACAACACGTTCTGCTTAATTAAATATACTTTTTAGTAAATGTTTTCTCTTGCAACATCAGAGTGCAGCGCCATTAAATACGCACTACAATGACAATAGTTTAAAGCGATTTAAAGCATGTTTTATTTGGGGGGGGGGGGGCAGAGCTTTGTGACGTCATATTTGAGGGGGGGGGTCTGACTTTTTGTGACGCCGTGTGACGAGGGGGAAGGGGGTTAAAAATCCTCAAAAATCGCGTGACGTCATTTATGGACGGCCCCTCGGGATATCGTGCCCGACCGAACATCCCTCAAATTTTCACCTTGCGGGAGGGACTATTCAACGGGTGCCATAGGGAGGCAGTCAACTGTGATCGGCCTATGTTGCGGGTCTCGACTGGTCCTCGTCACGGGAATGGTGAATTTCCAATGCCGGTTCAGGGCTGCCAATGTACAGGGTGGTCCAGATGTCTTGTGTCCCTCCTTTAATTATCTAAAACTTTACGTGTTGTAAGGTTTGTCTAAAACAGAAGTGAATATGGCAAAGGGGGTCCATGAATTGAGGGATCACAAGGCATCCGGACAGCCCTGTAATATGATACAACATATGACCGTCGTCGTGAGACCGAAACGTCGTGAGAATATTATTGTGTTATTTTATTTGATCAATTTATTATTTTATTCTCATTCTACGTGACTTTACCGAAAGAACCAAAGAAGATGAACATATGACCATTTCTTTCCTCGGTAAAGCCTCTGCCGAGATTCAAGACTGCTCTTCAGTAGGTCCCTGCCACATTTTGGATGTTTGGCCAATTGCATCGACGAATTGCTACGTTGTCGGAAATTGCTGAACAATCCGTTGCTGTACGTTACTTCTATGCTTCCGCGCCTTCTCCGAATTGTCTGTGGTTAGCTCCGCCCGTGTAACTCTCTCTCTCTGTCTGTGTTCGAGAGCTGAATCTAATGGCGGGACCCCGGGGTCCCATCAGCCCCCGGCTCTCGCATAAACTGCGTTGCGACGTCATTTTATGTCTGTTGAAGGCGAACGATACGGCAAATTCTATTCCTTCTGGACGCATTCGTCCTCCCGGCTGCGCTTGGACGACACGACGACGGAACGATCCGCGCCAGGCGGGTCACGGCGTTTGTGTGCGCGGTGGGACGGTAGTCGCCAAAAATAAATTCAGCAATTATGATTTTGACTTTCGTTTATTCAAGGACCCCGGTGTGCCGCCATATCGTCAACTGTTGACAAACAGCTGTGGAATTGAACAGCATCGATCATCCGTGCAGGCAATGACAGACGAATGGGGTGGGGGCGGGGGGGAGGTTGTTGACATTGCACGGGGCCCAAGCACGGTCACGATCCTGAGAAACCTGACTGACGAGAGCGACAATTGGGGCTTCTCAAATCTCAGTCGCCTCCAAAACGAACACCCCACCCCACCCTCCGCTCAACTTGACGGAAGACTCGCCCGACCGGTTCAGTAGCCCACAGCGACAGCCATGGGCGACCAGTAGGGGGCCTCATTCCTCGCGCAACATTCTCTGGGAGAATGAGAATGAAATAATAAATTGATAAAATAAAATAACACAATAATATTCTCACGACGTTTCGGCCATAACACAAGCAGCCGTTTCGGCCACAACACAAGCGGCCGATGAAGGCTGCTTGTGTTGTGGCCGAAACGTCGTGAGAATATTATTGTGTTATTTTATTTTATCAATTTATTATTTTATTCTCATTCTACGTGACTTTACCGAAAGAACCAAATAAGATGAATCCTTGCAGTCACGAAAGCTTTAAATTGAAAAATTATCTGGGAGCTTGGTGATCAGTACACGCAAGCCCATTGTGAGAGGTATACTGGCCGCTGGTGGAGAATCCTTGTAAAAAAAGGTGTCAGTTTTGTTGCCAGATAAAAGGGTAAAAAACCAATTATCATATTTTGTTACTGGCAAATGAGGTTTCCAATGGTGTAAATTCTTACCCCGAGCTCTCATACTCTGATGGTGCATTGTCTTTGAGTTGTGCGCCTTTTGGCGTCTTCTGGTCCAACACCATGTGAGACGAGGCTCTAAAGAAAGCTGTCTCGGGTGTGGACCAATCAATTTCAAGGACAGTGCCACATACATTGTCAGAGTTGTAGTTTTTTGTTTGCGTTCCGACCGCAGGTATTGTGGTCAATGTAAACATGACTCCTTGTAAAAAAAAGGTGTCAGTTTTGTTGCCAGATAAAAGGGTAAAAAAACAATTATCAATTTTCAGAATATTTGGTTACTGCTGCTATACATTTCCGCGCGCTGATAAGCCACTTCGTTGAGCTATTATTTGTGATAAACAGGTCGCTTCTGGAAGAGAGCTATATAGATCAGTGGGCGTTGCCTGGTGAAATAAAAAAAGCTTAGTTTAGAATAGGTGGCAAGTGACCGGTAGTGACTGCCGTAGCGAGAGGTAGACTGGATGTGGTGAGCCAGGCACGGTAATATGTTTCGAGGTCGCTGATCCGGAAAAACTCGATCGAAGGAAGCCTTGGGTGGCACCGACAAGGCACTCAAAGGAATCATGGTCGATTTTTCTCTTTGATCCAAAAATTTCAACTGAGAAAACGGAGAGAGATGAACACGTGAATGGAGGACTAGTTGATACCAGTTGCAATTACTGGCGAAACGTCGTACTCGAATTGTAAATGTCGTGGGTTTACTCTCCAGCACACCGGTGTGCTGTACTAGTAACGAATGGGCATGTTATGTTTATGCGGCAAACCTTACTAATTGGCTCTGTCGGGTGGTGGTGGGTTTAACGACACATTTATATATTTACGCAATATAACCTAGAACCCTCTATTATGGACATGACGCCAAGTTAGAGACATCAAATTGACTCGGTTAGGAAGCCTCAGTAGAAGGGATGACGGCTAGCGGTCGAGACTAATAACAGAGTGGCAGCAAAAGTAGAGATTATGTATGTGTGTTAAACTTATTGCGCACCGTACGTAGCCAACCGCGCCAATCGCAGGTGCAGTGTAAATATGTACGGATGTTGAACTTCTTTGCCGCCGTACGCAGCCAACCGTGCTAACCGGAGGTGTGGGCGGATGACATCGGTTCGCGTGTGGGATCCAGGTGGAAGGGTTTTCACAGCGGTATCGTGAAATTAGGGCAGCGGTTTTGCAAGGCCTTCATCCAGCAGTAGATACATCGTGGCAGACGTTGACGATTATGATGGTAGAGTTACAGGGTGGTGACGTCGTCACTTTAACAATTCAAAGCATGCTGAGAATCCGAAATGGGCGCCATTGTTTAGTTTGTGTAATTTTTTTTTTAAGAATGAAAATTCGAGCTGTGGGGTTTAGGGCCTCGCCATTCGTGATGCGTAATCGTGATGACACACGGCCCAGCGATGGCGCGCATTCGGTTTGTATCTGGCGGGCCGCTCTGGTTAATAACCCGTAACAATACCGCTTATCATACCTGTCAACCCCTTATCAGTGCCTGCTTTATTTACAGACGAATTCAGACCTGATTGGTCATCCCGTGCCCCTATAAATCTCAACGTTCATCCTACAAAGTCCCATCACAAGGGAGAAACAGAAATAGACACGTTTTTTTTTGCCTGTATTGAAACGGCTGTAGGCCGTATGGACCTGAAAACTAAATTCCCCTGCACAAGAATACGGGGTATACCGTGTGGGTTCACATATATGATATAGTGTAGTGTATAGTAGTGTAGTGTGTAGTTATAGTGTAGTGTATAGCATACCTGTTAAAACCTTATCAGTGTCCTACCTTAGTATAGACCAATTCAGACCTAATTGGTCACCCCGTGCCCTCATAAATCTCAACGTTCATCCTACAAAGTCCCATCGCAAGGGAGAGAAACACAAACAAATAGACGCATTTTTTGCCCGAATTGAAACGGCTATACGCCACCGTATGAACCAGAAAACTAAAATTTTCCCTCTACACAAATACGGGTAGACCGTATGTATTGACGGTTTTGCTAGTGCTGGGATGGGCGACTACCATGCATAACAGTTGCATACTTTAACACCACCGCTCTGGTCTTCGCATCTGATTGGCTCACAAGTGATGACATCACATTTGTCCCCCGTCTATTCAAGACCGAAGCAGGAGGATTTCTCCATCAACTCTGACTGCCCGCCTGATGATGCTGGTTGTTGATTACTGGTGCAACGTCGTACTCGAATTGTAAATGTTTTGGGGTTTACTGTGTGTGTGCTGAACTAGTAACGACTTGAAACGCTTTGGTTACGTGGGTTACGCGACAAACGTTACTAATTGGGTGTGTCGGGTGGTGGCGGGTTTAACGACACATTTATATGTACGCGATCTAACCCAAAAACCGATATTATGGATGATGATATTGGTCGCGAAAGCCTGCTACGTGTTAAACAGGTGCTATAGGCTGTTGTGGGCAACAGAGGGCGGAGCAGCAAAAAATTCGATCGTCTCGTCATCGACGCATCGCCTCCTGCCTTCACGAACCCGCACTGACCAGAGTGGTGAAGTATGGCCAAACAACCCCCACGACCCACGCGGCGCGGGGAGGCCCTCTTCCGGCGGGTGGGTTGACAACACGTGCTTGTGGCATGTAGGCGCAGAGGAGATATCGCTCTGTCTGCCGTCCTTCATTTTTGTGCTGTTGTCCTTCCCACGTACCTCTGCCAATTACCACGCTTGGCTACGTGGGGCACCAAAGACGTTCAAAAAAATATGGCATTGCTCAGAATGCTCGTCTGTGTGCGTGGCATCTGAATGAGCGTTCTAAGCCAGGGGTTTCCCACACTCCGATTCCCGCGGTAGGACCACCACCACCACGACCACCACAATCCGTCGTTCTGCGTTCGCCAAATTCAGTCCTCCCCGTTCAAATACGAAGTAACTCGTTCCTGCACTGCACGTGCACGATGATTGTTACGCGCGACCCGCCTGACGCGCTCAGCAATTTGAACGATGTCTTCGTTAAAAAAAAAATCCCGTTAAAATTAAGATCGAGATCTCAGTAATGCGCGTGTGTGTGTGCACGCGTTCCACGTTTGTGTGTGTACACACGTCCGTCCCGTCGTTGTTCGTGTGCCAGTGGTTTTTAACCTGGGGGTGCACGCACCCACTGGGGTTGCGAGATGGGGGGGGGGGGGGGGTGTGCGAGACAAGGCCAGATTGTTGTTGAAGGTAAATAATCGAAACACAAATTAAGCACTGGTCACGTTAAGCAAACAACTTGCTTTGTTTCATCACACCCTGTGTATGTATCGACATTGTACATTTTAACGCTTGAGAAACCAAGGGGTGCAAGGCTGCCGTAGAGGTTAAGAACCACTGGTCTAGAGACCCCACCAGGGGACCGGTCTGTCTGTCATTGTTGAGATCCTCCATCAGAGAACGTGTCTGTAATCTCAACGTGTCAATGTTATCCCCAAGATCTGTTTGAAAATTCCTCAACCGACACGCTTTACCCAAAAGGGGCGTCAACGAGCTGTCTGTCATTGTTGGTGGTGTAACAGGGGCTCTTGAATTTGTCATCCGCACTCTAATTTGTAAGTAGATTTGCGAGCGCCCCCTGGGCAATAGGCGGGCGAGTGGGGCCAGAACACCGGCGTCAAATTGAAGGTCGCAGATTCCTGTGGCTTCTGGGAGCCCACGGGCGCGCCACACCACTCCATCGTTTCTCCTTCGCCCATTGCGTTGGAGAGTCGCCGAAAGGGGGACGGCGAGATGGATCTCGGGGATCACAGGACCGGATCGTGATGAAGAGATGATGGAGGAGGATGAGGAGGGGGTGGCGCGGGTGGTTGGTGCCCAACTCAGACTAAGTTTAATTTCAGTCGAGACCCGGATGAGTGAACGAGTGAGTGGGTGGGTGGTTGGGTGAGTGAACGAGGTAGCGCATTAGTGGCTGAGTGAAGGAGTGAGATGATGGGTGAGTGCGTGATTGCGTGAATTAGTGGGTGGGTGAGTGATATGGTGGGTTGAATACGTGCACACGTGTACACACACACGGCACACGTGCATACACACACGGAACACGTGCACACACACGTGGAACACGTGCACACACACGGAACACGTGCACACATGTACACACACGGAACATGTGTACACATGTACACCCAGACGGAACACGTGTACACATACGTGGAACATGTGCACACACACACACGTGGAACACGTGCACACACACAAACATGGATTACGTGCACACAAACGCACGCTGAGATCCCAATCTTAATTTGAATCGGCTTTTATTTTTTTACGAAGACATCGTTAAAATTGCTGAGCGCGTCGGGCGGGACGCGCGTAACAATCATCGTGCACGTGCAGCGCAGGAGCGAGTTACTTCGTATTTGAATGAGGAGGACTAAATTCGGTGAACGCAGAACGACGGATTGTGGTGGTGGTAGTCTTACCGCGAGAATCGGAGTGTGGGAAACCCCTGGCTTGTGAACGCTCATTCAAATGCCACGCGCACAGACGAGCATTCTAAAACAATGCCACATTTTTTGGGTTATTCCACCCGGTGAGGCCAATCGAGCGACTACAGAGCTACTTTTCCCGAAGCGACCCGGCCACAAATTGATAGCTCACCGACGAAGTTGCAATATCACGCGTGATGTTGATTCTCAAGGTGGAGGAGAACATCGGAGGATCCCGAGACAAATCCACGGGACCACGGAGATAGAGACACTGCAAACTCCAAATACACAGCAGGCGTCAGGATCGAAATCGAACCCACGACCTCCTGTATACCAAGCGAGGTAGTTAACATCTCCTAGCCACCCTGATGGTGATGAGAGAGATGCAAACTCAAACTATACAGCATCAGGCGTCAGTGTCGGGATCGAACCCACGACCTCCTGCATACCAGGCGAAGTAGTTAACATCTCCTAGCCACCCTGATGGTGATGAGAGAGATGCAAACTCCAAATATACAGCATCAGGCGTCAGTGTCGGGATCGAACCCACGACCTCCTGTGTACCAGGCGAGGTAGTTAACATCTGGTAGCCACCCTGAGATGGTGATGAGAGAGATGCAAACTCCAAATATACAGCATCAGGTGTCAGTGTCGGGATCGAACCCACGACCTCCTGCATACCAGGCGAGATAGTTAACATCTCCTAGCCACCCTGATAGTGATGAGAGAGATGCAAACTCCAAATATACAGCATCAGGTGTCAGTGTCGGGATCGAACCCACGACCTCCTGCATACCAGACGAGGTTGTTAACATCTCCAAGCCACCCTGATGGTGATGAGAGAGATGCAAACTCCAAATATACAGCAGCATCAGGCGTCAGTGTCGGGATCGAACCCACGACCTCCTGCATACCAGGCGAGATAGTTAACATCTCCTAGCCACCCTGATGGTGATGAGAGAGATGCAAACTCCAAATATACAGCAGCATCAGGCGTCAGTGTCGGGATCGAACCCACGACCTCCTGCATACCAGGCGAGATAGTTAACATCTCCTAGCCACCCTGATAGTGATGAGAGAGATGCAAACTCCAAATATACAGCATCAGGTGTCAGTGTCGGGATCGAACCCACGACCTCCTGCATACCAGGCGAGGTTGTTTACACCGCGCCACCGTGGCGCCATGCATTCACAGCCTCGCTAAATATTAAAAAAATCTCGTCTGCTGACTCTTACAAGAAATATGTTGAAATGTGTTTTACGTTCTTCTGCCTATGCCGGCTTATCCGAGCATCAGGAACTCGACGTCTCTGGGCTCCCACCTCGATTCCTCGCCGTCCGCACACTCGCCGCGTACTTGGCAGGTGCAGGCGTAGCCCCGCAAATGTCCGGGTCACTCCGCTGCCGGCGGAAGGGACTGCAGAGCGCCGCTCTCTACCCTTTGCGGTACGATGGATGGCAGACGCCGGTGCCGAGGTCCGCTTGTCCACGACGAGGGGGCTTCAGCGGAGAGAGTTCGTGGAGTTTTGCTGTCCCTCGTACTCCTCCGTTGAATGAGTGCAGGCCACATTGGGCTCGGTTTAACGCGCATGCATCATGCACGTTGACGCATTAACCCCCCCCCCCCTGCCCCACTTTGCGTAAGAGCGCAGAAGCGTGGTCACCCACATCTACGCCTCTAAATAAAGAAATAAACAGGTGGCCTTCTCTACAAATCTGGCTGTCGCCCGATGCGGCTGGACTCAGCACCGTGATCTCTACATTGGGTCAAACTTAACATCTCTTAATGTTCGACGGCTTGTGCACCAGATCTTATCTATTCACGATGTACTTACAAAAAAATCCGAAGACTACCTAGTGGATCTCCTCTCTGTTTCAAAGAACAAATTTGACCTCAGGTCTTCGCTCATATACCAGCTTCACATTCCCTATTGCCGTATAAAAACCGTAGGAAGGGCCTTTGCTATTGATGCCCCCAGGGTCTGGAATGCTATTGCCAATAAACTGCAACTTGAATCACTACCTATGAGATCTTCACTCAAAACTGCTCTAGAGGAGTTGTACACCCCTAGCTGCCACTGCTATTCAGTGGCCTAAAATATGGCTCTAGATTTTGGTGTTATAATTTATTTATGCAGTTTATTGTTAAAAATTTGGTCACAGTCCCTATGATCACTGTTACATTGCATTTATGGTTTTTATTTTGGTGATTTCTAAAACGTTTTTTTGGTTTGGCCATGTTTTTGTTTAATGTAGTACGGAGTTAGACTGATGGCCTTAATCTTAGTTGTCTTGTGGTTGTTGTTGTTTGACTTGCATCCCACTGGGATTTTTGCACAGCGTTGGTGTACGGTGCTATTTCAGGAATATTTTGATGTTTTTTTTCCTGGATTTTCTGTTTGCACAGTCACATAATCACTTTAAGATGTTTTCTTGTTCATGTTTTTGTTTGTTGCGGTTGCACCCGATTCAAGAGCCGAATGGCTCACAGGGCTATACCAAATAAATGAACTATGAAGCTATGAACTATGTAATTACTGGCGTAAAACGTCGTACTCAGATTGTAAATGTTGTGGCTTGGGCTCTCCAACACACCAACGTGCTGTACTAGTGACGAATTGGCCACGTTCTGTTTACGTGACAACCCTTACCAGTTTGCCGTGTCGGGTGGTGTCGGGTTTAACGCGATCTAACCCCCAAAAAACCTCTCTTATGGATGATATTGGTCACCTGCTACGTCTTCTTGGTTCTTTCGGTAAAGTCACGTAGAATGGGGATAAAATAAAAAATTAAAATTCTCACGACGTTTCGGAGGCAACACAAGCTTCCGTCTTCAGGTGGGACAAGTCACAGCAAGATCGCTGATCAAGTGGGGAGGCTCTCAAGCTTAATTACAGGTTAAAGGGGGGGGGGGGGAAGGAGGGCAGGGCCAAGTGGGGGACATTGATGGGGTGTGGGGCTAAGTTAATCATTCTTTTGTTCTGTTGATGGTGCGGTACGTCCAGTGGGCCACTGCACGGGGGGGACAGTGGGAAATTAAGTTAATCATTCTTTTGTTCTGTTGATGGTGCGGTACGTCCGGTTACGTGTTCAACACGTCGAATTGCGAATGTTGTGGGTTTACTCTCCAACACGCCGGTGTGGTGCTGAAGCAGCAACTTATACAGACATACAAAGATCCTCCGTGTAGCCTGAACAGACTGTTGGGGCAAGTGCTGTTAGCGAGCGGCACCTATGAAGGTCGGCACGGCACGCGAGGGGGTGGGTGGCCAGCACCACGCCCGGCCGCCTTTGTCTTCCCAGTGGCGATGTTTACTACACACCGCATCAGGTGTGTAGTAAACATTCCCCTATACAGTATATAGATAGGTAGATAGACTGTCGGGGCAAGTGCTGTTAGCGAGCATCTATTAAGTCCCGGTGGTCCTTGAAAAGGTGATGTAGCTAGAACCACTCCCGGCCGCCTTTATCTTCCCGGTGGTGATGTTTATACAAGTGCGCAAAGCTTCTCACTTTAGGTTGAGTCGACCTAGGGGAGGCCCGGGACCGGTTCAGATAATAGTCACTGGGGTTGGTGGCCTTGAGCGGGAATTGAACTCGGGTGGCCAGGTTCGTAGTGCAGCGTAGCGCTAACCACTACACACACAGAGATACACACACAGAGACAACACTGTGTGTGCACTGTGTGTGTGTGTACTGCATGCGGCTACTGTGTACTGCGTGTCCTGCGTGCGTACTGTGCATGCATATTCTTGGTTCTTTCGGTAAAGTCACGTAGAAAGGAAACAATAAAATAATAAAAAATATAAAACAATAAAATTCTCACGACGCTTCGACTGCAACACAAGCAATGTGTATACATACTTCGTGCGTCTACTGTGTACTGTGTGTGCACTGCGTGCGTGTACTGTGTGAACTGTGTGTACTGTGTGTGAACTGTGCGTACTGTGTGCACCGTGTGTGCACTATGTGCGTACTGCGTGCCTACTCGTGTGCGGTGTCCACTGTGTGTATTGTGTGTGCACTGTGTGTGTACTTCAAAGTGCGGGGCCCGTAGCGTATGTAGCTACTTTTGCTACTAGGATCATCCGGCACTGGGAAGAACTACACACACAGAGAATCATTTGGTGGGACCCCGGGGTCCCGCAAAAATCAGGTCAATAATTATTATGTTTCAGTCCGCCCACTACGTGACCCCGCCAGCAACGCGCCGCCCGCCCAGACTCGCGCCAACAAGCGCCAGCAGGCGGCGATCACCACGATGGGCGCCACCCCACCGGCCAAACGCGAGCCCCCGGGGCGACGACGCCCTCCGGTCAGCCGTCGATCCTCAGCTTCTTTGCCAAGGCGAGCCCCACCGCCGCCCCCCCCCCCCCCCCAGGCAGTGAATTTAACGTGTTTGTGTCATTTTACAACTTTTTACGAAACTTAGTGCCACGAGTAGCTCTCGACGAGGCCAATCGATTGACCACTAGAGTTTTGTTGTCGGTAAGGTAGCGAGACTCGTGTGGCTACGAGGGGTTTTCCCACCCCGGGGCAGTGATGGGACCCCGGGGTCCCGCCAATTGCTTCAACTGACCCCCCCACCCCAAACACCAACACGCAGACCCGCCTGTTGGTTCTAACTACGGTGTCCCACGTTACTGCCGAGTGGACCGTGGACGTCTGGCGGTGGTAATTCCAGAAGGTTCTTTGGATATAGAATCCTCAGCGTCGTCACCCTTGTTTGATGTCATGGGACATCCCTTGCCAGTATATAAAAATATCAGAATAGGTTTAACCCTTGCCGCCAATAAAACCAGTTGTGTTAAGATGCTAAAGCACCCCGAGCTCTCAGTGTCCTGACAGTGGCATTGTGTCTTTGTGCCGTTCGCCTTTTGGCGTTGTCCTCTGGGTCTAACACTGTTAGTGAGACGAGGCTCTAAAGAAAGCCGTCTCTGGTGTGGACCAATCAGTTTCAAAGACAATGCATCATCATCATATACTACCAGAGCATGTGTTTTTTTGGTTTGCATGTTCACCACAAGTACCGTGTGTGGCGTTGTTCTCTGGGTCTGACACTGGTGGTGAGACTAGACCATGAAGAAGGCTCTCTCTGCTGCTGTCTCTCGTGTAGGCCAATCAGTTTCAAAGGCAATGCATAGTTCATTATCATCATCATCAGAGCGTGTTTGTTTGCATGTTCACCACGAGTACCGTGTGTGGTTAATGCAGTTACTTGATTCCTTGCAAAAGGGTTTCTGTTTGGTGTTTTAACATCTTAACACAACTGGTTTTATTGCCAGAAAGGGTAAAACCTCGTCTTGCATCTGGAAATTCAAGAAGCATCCCCGGTCGGCTTACAGATCGCGATTTGCCCCTTTTTCCGTGTTACATCACAACTCTGCGATGCCACTTTGTTCAGAGATTTTAATAGTTTTTACACATATAAAACACACACGCACGCGCGAGTTTCATTTTCAACAATCATCACCGCCCGGTATAACGTTTCTGCTCAGTGGATTCGATATAGAAAATTCACAGTACAATTTGTGGTGTAAAAATGCATTAAAAGTTACATGAGAGATAATACTAAACAACAGACAGACTGACTGACTGGTCTCCGATGGGGTCTCGAGGCAATGACAGGCAGACTGGACTCTCTAGGAAATGACAGACTGGACTGTGACTGAGACGGGTCTCTGATGGGGTCTCTAGGCAATGACAGGCAGAATGGACTCTCTAGGAAATGACAGACTGGACTATGACTGAGACGGGTCTCTGATGGGGTCTCGAGGTAATGACAGACAGACTGGTCTCTCTAGGCAATGACAGGCAGACTGGACTCTCTAGGAAATGACAGACTGGACTATGACTGAGACGGGTCTCTGATGGGGTCTCTAGGCAATGAAAGACACAATAGCAAGCCATATATTTTTTTCTTCTTCTATCAACATCACCTCTAGAAATAATCGCATGGTGGAACAACCCCCCCCCCCACCACACCAACAGCCATTTGCATAAATAATTCACTGGGCACAAATAATATATTACTGGACGGTTTTAGGCATCGTGAGACCCGGTTAGAATTTCCCTGCAGTAGCCCTATTGCGTTACACTCGTAATTGCCGCTAATGGCATTGCAAGAAACGGAGGGAGCTCAACGGTTGCCCGAATAGTTCGGGAGGCTCACAAATGGCCGTGTCGGAGACGCCGGTCCACCGAACGCCATCTGACGAGATCTTTTCCTGGGTTTAAAACCGGGTTTTGCTGTCCCCCGGGTGATCGAAGCGGATCCTGGAGTGCGGCGAGTCGGTGGTCTCGGCCTGGTGAACGGTGACTCGCACACGGACCAATAGACTGGCACAGAGATCCACAGACTTGCATCGAGACCCACACACTCGCATAGAGATTCGGAGGTTAGCGTAGAGATGTACACACTCGCATAGAGACCCCATAGACTCACACAGAGACACATATTCACAGTCTGAGTTGTGATGTATCGTACGGTACATTGCCCGATGTATTGTATCGCACGATACTCGACTCTGTATCGCACGATATAATGTTGACGGTATTGGGTCAGTCACCAGCATCGACGAATTCTCGTATGATTCCGGGCGATGTCTCGTACAATGCATCATACAGTTTCTTATGAGACTTCGTATAGTACAATATTGGAAGATACATTGATGCTGGAAGATGTATCACATGATACCCGACTACGTGTCGCACGATACATTGTATGATATACCGAACATCATACAATGTACCGTACGGTACATCGTGCAATGCATCGTACAGGGCACATCGCACAACGTATCGTACGGTACATTGCCCCTCCCACCACCCCCCCCCCCACATCGCCAACGGCAGTGCAGGGGGGGCGGGGTGGGGGGAGAGTGCGAGTATCATACGGTACATCATACGATGTACGATGTACCGTATGATGCATCGTACGATGTATAATCATACGATACATCGTACGATGTACCGTATGATTATGCATCGTACAATGTATAATATGATACATCGTACGATGTACCGCATGATTATGCATCGTACGATGTATAATGATACGACATATCATACGATACACCATGGCACATTGTACGATGCACCATACGATACATTGTACAATGCAGTACAATACGATACATCGTACAATGTATCGTACGATATATCGTATGATATAGCATACGATGCATCGTGGTACCCGCCACCCCCCCCCCCCCCACATCACCAATGGCGGTGCAGGGGGGGGGCGGGCGGGCGGGTGGTGGTGTGCGAGATGAATCAGCGCCACCGTTCCCCGCTTGCATCGCGGCGTGGAACGGGCTCCGGACGGGGGACAGCGGCGCCTTTTGCATATAAGACATCGGTGAAGAGCACTTGATACAACAGCTGTACACGCGACCGTCACGACTTTAGCCGTCGCGAAACGTCTCTCCTACGTACAACAACAATTGCCGTTATAGTAATAATAATAATTTACAGCCTTTTTTGTCAATCCGTTTGCTGGATGAAGGCCTCCCTCCCCCCCCACCTCCATGTGCCGGGTCGCGGGGGGTTGTTTGACCATACTTCACCACGCCGGTTAGAAGCGGGGGCGGCGGTAGGAGGAGTGGTTCCGACGTATCGCGGCGGGAGGAGTTGGGTGCCGCGGTGGTGGCTAGGAGATGTTAACTACCTCGCCTGGTATACGGAAGGTCGTGGGTTCAATCATGACCCCGACACCTCTCCCTCCCCGTGGCCGCGTGGATTTTTCTCCGGGTCCTCTGGTTTTTCCCTCCACATTTAGGATCAACAACGTGCGTTTGGAGTGTTTGGCTGCTATACATTTCCACGTGATAAGCCACTTCGTTGAGCTATCATTCGTGGCCAGGTCGCTTCTAAAAAAAATATCTACACAGCTCAGTGGGCCTGACCTGGTGAAATAAAAATACTAAGAAAAGATACTCCCCTATGTCACCGACCACACCGATGTTATAGGCAGAGTCTGGGAATGGAACTCGGGTCACCGTGCTGACAGCTCGGTGAGCTAACCGCGGTGCCACCGCTCTGTGCCCCAACCCACCCACCCACGTGCATCGGTGACACTTGAGCAGTGGGGCGAGGGTAGGCATCGCCGGTGGCCCCCTGTTACGGCAAGTGAGCTGCACGTGCTGCGTGCATGGCTGCGTGGCAACCGCGGTCGAACCGCTCGGCCGTCGAGTGCGGACGTTGCGAGTTCGAAACCCCGACTGTGGGCCCGACGCGCTCTGACATAGTCTTCGCCGTCATCTTCGTCGTCATCAGTAGCATCACCTTCATTATCGTCGTCATCCTTATCGTCGTCGTAGCCATAGTCTGCATGAGCATCATCGCCGTCATCCGATTGTGGTCGATGAACATGAGCACCGCACCCTCTGCGCGTGTTCCACCAACCCCACCTGTCCCAAAAACAAGGTCAATAGGTCATGACGGCCAGTGCTACCGAGGCCACCACGCCATCACTTCCATCCTTCTGCCAGTTTCTCCGGCCATTGCACAGGTAACACCCGACCACTAGGAACCACTTCAACAGTCCCATCATCGTGATCATCATCGTCATTGTGGTCGTCGGCACCATCACCTGCGCTTAGTTCTTCTCTTCCCGTGGGGCATTGGGTGCCACTCCAATACCCGTCTCGAGTGACCTTGTCCTCACCGCCATCCATGGATCGGGATCTCCCAGGTCGCCCGTCGGCTCTGACCCATCGCCCGCAAGGTCCAGTTCCCGACGGTTCGGGGAACCGAGTGGCGATCCGTCGCGACCCGCAGACGTCCGCCGGACTTCTCGCCGCATCGCGACGGAGGCGCGACGCGGACCTCAGAGGTAGAGCGTGATGACTCCACCCTCCTCCGTCACGGTGCCCGACCGTCGGTGGGCCCAAGGCGAGTTCCGCGCACCGCCGTCGTACGTGGCCAGCGGTCGGCCCGGCTTGCCGGCGGCGGAGAAGTCCGCATGGCGATCGACGCCGATCCGGTCGATCACCAAATCCTCCTCCTCCTCCTCCGCCTCGCTGTCCCACGGTTCCGTGTCGGACAGCAGCGGCGCCAACGCCAAGCTGTCCGAATCGCCACCGCTCCGCGAGGTCAGAGAGACTTCTTCCTTGACGTGGTTCCTCTTCTTCTGCTGCTGCTGCTGCTGCTGATGATGATGGCGCTGCGAGCCCCGTCGCGATAGCCTCATCCCTTCGCTGCCGTCGGACGCCAGCGACTGCACAGAGCTCTCCGAGCTTCCCAAATCGCGCGTCCAGAACTCATCGTCGATCCCTCCTCCCCTCACTCCTCCATCATCCCCGCCGTCCCGCCGTTCCAGCTCCGCGGGCCTCACCGTGATGACGAGGTGGTGCCCGTTGGCCACCATCATCGCCGTCACCTCGTCCAGGCCCTTGCCGGCGACGGGCGCGCCGTTCACCTCCAGCACGCGGTCCCCGACGGAGAGGAGGCCCGACGAGGCGGCCAGGCCGCCGGGCAGCAGCCGCGAGATGAAGACGCCGGCGCCTCCGCGGCCCCCTAGCCGGGCCCTGCCGTCGGCGCCCTGGTCGGCCACGTAGAAGCCGAGCGGGCGGGCGGAGCCGTGGCGGTAGAGCCGCACGCGACGCAGGCTCGCCGGCAGCACGTCCACGTCGATGAGGGACGACAGCGGGTGGAAGTCCCGGGGGGGCCCCACGGGGAGCCGGGGGGCGTGGGGGGCGCCGTCGCGCCCGCGCAGGCCGGAGAACACCCCTCGCTTGGCGATGGCGGAGGAGGAGACGGCCGCGGTGGCGAGCTGCGCATCGTCTGCCGAGGGCGAACGGGAGGTGGAGAAGTTAGCGGCGGCGGTGACTCACGGCGTGATGCCGTGTGGCGGTACTGTGAATGTCACATGGAGGAGTTCGTTTGCGATGTTGGCGGTGGTGGCTGTGGTGAGCGAGTAACCCGATTAGCACGGTTGGCTACGCACGGTGCATAATAAGCTCAACGTTCGTACATACAAACGTACGTGTAAACTGTGAGTGAGTAACCCAAAAATAGTTTGCTGGGGAAGTGACGGAGTGGGGGAGGGGGCACGCAGTAAGGTGATTATTATAGCCCCTCAACATTCTAAACTTTGTGAGGTTAGACGCCTTCTCACCCACCGCCCCTCGCGTCCCCGGCTGCTGTGCGTGGCGCCGTGTGCCTGCAGCGGTGTCGTCTAACAGTCACTTCACGGTACACCTACCCCAGCGGAGAGATGGTCCTGATAGCGACTGCCACACACACACACATACGCAGGCACGCATGTGTGTGTGTATGTACGTGTGTATGGGTACGCGCTGTGCTATGAACCGGCCCACTCGAGTTCAATTCCCGCTCGCACACCGGCGATAATAATCTGAACCGGTCCTGGGCCTCCCCTAGGTCGACTCAGCCTCAAATAAGTATCTGGGTGTGATAAATAAACATCACCACTGGGAAGACAAAGGCGTCCAGGGCGTGGTGCTGGCCACCCACAACTCTCGTGTGCCACAGTGCCGGCCTTCACAGGTGCTACCCGCTAACAGCACTTGCCCCAACAGTCTGTTAAAGCTACACGGGGGATCTTTGTGTGCGTGGAGTCGTAGTGTAGTGGTTAGCGCGCTGCGCTCCGAACCCGAGCAACCCGGTCCTGGGCCTCTCCTAGTTCAACTCGGCCTCAAAATAAGCACCTGGTATGATATATAAACATCACCATTGGGAAGACAAAGGCGGCCGGCCGTGGTGCTAGCAACCCACCCACTCGTGTGCCACAGTGCCGGCCTTCATTAGGTGCCGCTCGCTAACAGCACTTGCCCCAGCAGTCTGTTGAGGCTACACGGGGGATCTTTGTCTTTGTGCGCGCGGGTTGGCGTCACGGCCTCGCGTCTCCCTCGCAGGCGACATTCGCCGCGAGGAAATACAAATGTACGCGTAATCTACTCGCGAATACAACCGTGAACCCTGGATTTTTGGAATCGTGGGGGGCTGGGCGTGGGTTTGGGGTGGGGGTGCTGCCGAAGTCGGGGGGGGGGAGGAGGAGGCGCCCGCCCGGCGATTTCGCTCCGGCCACGCCACTCGTCGGCGACCACGGACCCCTTCGCGTGGCGCTGTCAAAGAGATAAAATCTCAATTTCCGCCGCCGCTTGCAGGCCCGCGTGTGAGCGGAATACAAATTGCCTGGCGGACTGGTTGGGGGGGGGGGATAATGGGGGGGGGGCAGCCGGGGAGCCGAGCCTCGTCTCCAAACGCTGCGACGGTCGATTTGCCCCCTGCGCCCAACGCGGCACTCGCACTGCGAAGGAGCAGGCGGACGGGATCTGTGGTGGCAAAATGATCCCGCCCGAAAAGACGGCTGATGAGACACCGAGTGTCGAAAGACGACCCCCCTCGGGGGGGTTTATCGCTCGCGTTGAGCCGATGCTGCCGCTGCTGCTGATGACGACGAGACTCCCAGAAGGCCGTGCGGCCGATGGATTGAGTAAAATGAATGTTCTCGTGCGGTATTTCGTTTTGACGTGGGGAGACGAGTATGGGGGAGGAGGCGCTACCCGCCTGGTTATAAAAAAAAAATTCTCCATGACGCCACCGTGGAGCGATGCTTTCGTGTTGTCATTATGTTCGGTTTGGCAAGCATCCCGTTCCGTTTAAGGGAGGTGGAACAATTCACTACCCCCCCCCAACCAACATCACCGATGCCGGTGATGTTGATGAAAATTTTTGCGAGGATGATGATGATAATTATTACGATTATGATAAAAGCTATGCCGACGATGATGATGATGGCTGTCGCTCCGCTATTTACGCCGAAGCCGACCTCCCGACATTTGACGTGGCCCAGCGGCGGCGCGTTCCCCGCTTGCTGCAGAAGTTCGCGGTTCGGCACAAGGCGGCCGCCCTGGTTATTACTGCGGCGGTAGCCCGTGGACAACCGTGATACTCCGACGGCGCCGTCTGCTTCACTCGCGTCGGACGTTGAAGAATCCCCCCCCCACCCCCCATCGACGCCATTCACAAGTGCAGGCCATCGTGTGCCGGCATCTTGGGCCCATATTTGCCAAATTTGCCAAAATTTATAAAATGCCTCCAAACAGTGGCTTGGGACTACAGGGAGCCACGTGCAGCAGCAGCGTAGCCACTGCCACCACCGCCGCCACCACCACCGCCACCACCGCCGCCCGGCTAATTCGCAAGGCAATTTCTGATAGTCGCGCACTGCCGCATGGCAGTGGGCGACTATAGTATCAACTATCACCCCCTCCCCGGGGCGTGCGCCCCCATCTCCTCGGCACGCCTCTTCTCAGCTAAGCAGGGGTCGAGCCTGGATAGTTCTCCCGGCATCATGCATGCCAGGTTGCCACAGGCGGCCGCGGGGAGGCAGAGGGCGGCGCGGCCAACGTCAAAAGTCCACCGCTGTACCGCGCTTCCATGCTCCCCGACCCACGCAGACCCCGCGCCGACACAAACTGACCCGCGTGGCGTGGGGGAGGGGGGGGGGCCCTCATCCAGCAGTGGATTGACAACCGGACGCCTGGGTAATCGCACCTGGTTAAATTCTGCCCAGCCGGCGGAATTTCCAGCAATAAAAACCGGAGTCTTATTTTGGTGCCGAAGGTTTAAAAATAGCAGCGGCAGCAGGGCCCCGAAAAAAAGACAAAACTAAACATCAAAACCCCGCGATTGTGGTGGCGTCATTTCCAACACAACAGGGGGGGGGGGGGGGCTAAGGCTTGAGCTCCTCTGGTCCCATCCACGGGGGAACGTTCCCATCTTGAACGTCCACAGAGAGATTTTTCCGACTGAACGCGTCTCGCTCACGGGTTTCCCGCACTCCCCTCCGCCAAAGCGCCGTCGTTCCGCGTATCGCCCCTCCACCTTTCGAATACAAGTTGCCTCGTTCGACGCTGCGCGCGCCCGATCGTGGCTAAACGCGTCCCACACCCGACGCGCTAAACAATTCACGCTGTCCGTGTTAACAGGGCCGATTCAAATCGAGATTGAGATCTCGGGTGCACGTGTGAACACGTGTTCTGTGCGTGTGTACACGTGTTCCACGTGACGCTGACGAATGAATATTCCCGTCAGTCCAACTAACGATAACTATTTATATTTTACCAGGTAAGACCCACTGAGCCAAGATAGCTATCTTTCAGATGCGACCTGGCTATCACAAATGACAGCTCAACGAAGTGGCTTATCGCGTGGAAATGTACAGCAGCCAAACACTCGAAACGCACGTTGTTGATTCTAAATGTGGAGGGAAAAAACGGGAAGACCCGGAGAAAAAAATCCACGCGAGCACGTGAAGAGAGACATCCAAACTCCAAATATACAGCAGGTGTCGTCAGGGTCGGAAGCAAACCCACGACCTCCTGCATAGCCGGCGAGGTAGTTAACAACGGCCCCTGCACCTTCGGCATGGTCGCCCCGCCTCAGCCCCTCACCTGTGATGGTGACGGTGATCCGCAGGAGCGGTGCCGCCCCCGCTATGGCCTTGGCGAAGTTGTGGCTGTTCGTGATGGGTAGCAGACTCCCGTCGGACACCGTGTAGCACACGGCCAGTTCCCCTCCACCTCGTCCTCCTCCTCCTCCTCGTCTTCCTCCTCCTCCTGCTGCTGCTGCTGCTGCTGTCTTCCTGCTGCCTCCTGCGCTCGCTCCTCCCACCATCCCTGCCAGGCCGTGCAGCCTCAGCAGCAGGGCCCGAAACTCCTCCAAACGCGGGGGTGGACACCGGGCGATCGACACGCGCCGGAACTCCGCGCCGAACTGGTGGACGGGGCGCACAGACGGACGGGTCAGGCGGAAGGGCGAGTTAATTGGATGGGTGGGCAAGTGGATGGATGCAGGAGTGGATGGGTGGACAAATGGGTTGGCAAGTGGATGGGTGGGCAAGTGGATGTATGGTCAGATGGATGGTCGGATGGATGGACAAGTGAATGGATGCAGGAGTGGATGGGTGGGCAAGTGGATGGGTGGTCAGATGGATGAACAAGTGGATGGATGGACAAGTGGATGGTCAGATGGACGGATGAACTGATGGATGGACATGTATGGATGGACAGATGGATGGATGGACGTGGAAGAGTAGACTAAAAACCCTATCCAGAGATCCCTCAAGCGGAGGCCCCTTCCATCGGCAGTGGCGCGAGTGAGCAGTTTCAGGGCTGTGCCCTTTACCTTTTTTTTTACAGTAGATGTAAAAACAATTCGGCGTTTAGATTAAAATCAACGTTGCGGCTAATGTAGCAATCTCTCGTGGCAGCATGGGCCACACAACCCAATGCAAACAAGCATTTAAGTGGAAATTCCACATTCCTACGACGGGGAGACGAGCCCATCCAAACCACGGCTGGATGAAGGTCTCTTTCTCCGTTGCGTGCTGGTTACGGTGCCTGTTTGACCATACTTCACCACGCCGGTCAGTACGGGTTGTTGAAGGGCTGGCGGCCCGGGAACGGGTTCGGATTATCACTCGCCACTGATGTTAGCCGTGGCCGGGCAGGAAAATATTTTGTCCCCAAAAAATAATGGAAAGATGGAATCGGTAATGACACCTTTGTGCGTCGTACCGATGTGAATAAGTTATCACCATGCACTTGCTCCAACAGCCTGCGCAGGCTACACGCGCGGTGTGGGAACTTTGTCTTTGTGTGTACATGTATACGCACGTCCTGTACGTGCTCGTATTTATGCACGCATCTCGTATGTTGAACTTCTTTCGCACCGTACGTAGCGAACCGTGCCAATCGGAGGTGCGATCTTGCATTGACTAGAGTGGTGAAGTATGGTTAAATGACCCCCCTCGCTCCCATCCCCCTAACCCACGACAACGGGAGGGGTGTGAGAGGGATCTTTGTAAACACAGCGCGTATGAAGATGTGAATGTAATAACTCTACGAACCCAGCGGCCCCGAGTTCGACTCCCGCTCACGGCCACCAATACACCGGGTGACGATTTATCTGAACCGGTCCCGGGGCTTCCCCTAGGTCGACTCAGCCCCAAATGAGGAAACCTGGTGCGGTGTAAAAAAAAAAAACCCATCGCCACTCAGGAGACAAAGGTGGCCGGGCGTGGCGCTGGCCACCCACCCTGGCCTTAATAGGTGCTCGCTAACAGCACTTGCCCCATCAGTCTGTAAACAGGCTACACGGTGGGGGGGGGGCGTGGGATCTTTGTCCTGTGTGTGCGGCTATGCGGAGGAGTAACTGGCGTTGCGCTTATCCCATTTACAAATAGAAAATTCGCGTCGCTTTAAATGTTGCCGTAACCGCACGCGGTACGCACACATTTAAGCGAAATCGCCCCCCAAACCGCCCCCCCCCCCCCACAAAATCCTTACCTGGCTCTTAATTTCAACGATGCCGGGGGCGACAAGCGACGGCTTCTGATGTCGCGTCATCTCTCCGGAGGTCCCAATGACGAACCGACGACCGATCGATTTAAAATACCGCCGTCGATGACGAAGTCTCCTCGGTAGCCTCACTATTGGTGTTGTGGACACCGTGAACGTCGTTCAAAACCCCTATCGAACGACACGGGCGCGCGCGCGCGCGAATATATATTTGTTAAATATATACACACACACACGCGCGCGCGCTCGCGTCAATCGAACGTTAATTGTTACTATAAGCGGGGCCGATGATCCAGCTGGCCCTCTTCGCGACGAATTCACAGTCGCAGGATTAGTCGCCGTTAATTGAACCCATCCGAGCGCGCTGCGTCGATGCCGACGATGATGATGACCGGCGCGCTCTGAGCCGTCTAAACACAGAGCGGTCCCTGGGTCTATATATAGACTCGGGCGGGTGACGTCCGCGGGGAGTGACAAACTCCTTATATGGCTCTTCCGGTTCTCGGGCATTCTCATTGCACCCCCACCGCCCCCCTGATTGAATATAACATTGGCGCTGTCGCCTTGGTGGGGAGCGGTGGTGCAGCGGTTAGCGCCACGCTGCGCTACTCATCCCGGCGGGCCTGGGTTCGATTCCTGCTCACGGCCACCAACACACCAGTGGTGGCGGTTATCTGAACCGGTGCTGGGCCTCCCTCTGGGTCGACTCGGCCTCTCAAATGAGTAGCCGGTGCGCTGTTGTGAACTTCGCCACTGGGAAGACAAAGGCGGCCGGGCGTGGCGCTGGCCACCCCCACCCCCTCCTTGTGCCGTGCCGGCCTTCGTAGGTGCTACTCGCTAACAGCACTTGTTCCAACAGTCTGTAAAGGCTATACGGGGATCTTTGTGTCTGTGTGTGTGGCCTTGAAAAAAAACGTATTGACTGTGATAGGCGACGTTTCGGGCAATAGCCCTTCTTCACACTCTACCTGTATGGGCTATGCAGAAGGACCATTACCCGAAACGTCGCTTCCTTTTTAAGGCCACGGTGTATTTGACGAATGTGTATTTTTTTTTTATAACGTAAACATGCATTTATTTATAGGCCGCCTTCCCACATCTTCCTGTCCCTTCAGGTAAAACAAAATACCGGCTACTGTGCGCAATTATTTATTTATTATTATTTTACACATTCCATCAGCTACACGGGAGTGAATTATTTTAGCAGCATTGGTTCGATAGGAGCAAACCCGGGACGAGTTTCGACATTCAGTGTCTCATCATCGGATTCCTCGAGTGCAAATACAAATTCTGATTCTAAGGTCCTCTGAATCGGTGCTGGTGAGCTGCCAGATGTTATGGGCAAAGGATCCTCCTCTGTTGGACGTGGGACTGAGTTTGACGCCCAATAACACACAACGCTTCGGTTGCTTTGGGGGCGAATAGATTATCTGAGTGGAATCGATGTATCGGTTCAATGCTGCTGAAATATATGCACTCCCATGCGTCCGTCTGGCTGATGGGATGCGTGAAGATGTTTTGTTTTGTTCACGTGATGAGGAGCATAGGACGAAGACACGATCTGACCATCTTGTTTGTTAATGTAACTGGTATGAACAAAAAATTCAGAATAGGTTTTACCCTTGCAGGCAATAAAGCCAGTTGTGTTAAGACGTTCAAACACCAAATATAAACCTTTTTGCAAGGAATCAAGTAACTGCATTAACCATGCAAGGTACTTGTGGTGAACATGCAAACAAACATGCTCTGATGATGATGATAATGAACTATGCATTGCCTTTGAAACTGATTTGCCTACACGAGAGACAGCAGAGACAGCCTTCTTCATGGCCAGTGTCAGACCAGAGAACAACGCCAAAAGGCGAACAGTAACAAAGACAATGCCACTATCAGAGCGCTTACAGCTTGGGATGAGCAGCTACAAAATGGGACCTTTTTGCCAGTATCAAAGTATGACTAAAATAGAAGAATAGGTTTGACTCTTTATGGCAATGAAACAGGTTTATCTTTTTGCTGTTCGCCTTTTGGCGTTGTTCTCTGGTCTGACACTGATCGTGAGACTAGGCCCTAAACAAATCTGTCTCTAGGGTAGGCCAATCAGTTTCAAAGACAATGCAGATGTAGTGACGTATATTGAGTCACTACGGCGTTTAGCGCCAACTACTCGTACAAGAGTGGAACTGTGCGTGTTAGAGCCTCTCTCTGGCACCAGAGTATGTATGGCATGGAAGGGGGGCCCTAGGGGACATGGTTCTGGTGACTGTCAGAGAGGGGGCAGTTAAGGACGTGACAGTCTGGGTGAACCCTATAGGGCACGTGACCAGGAGAGGATAATGAGGGGGGCCAAAAGGTGTCGAGAGGGACACGTGATGTATAGCCCAGAACCTTCTAGTCGGATCTAGAAGGGGGCGTGGCCGAGGGCGGAGCCAGGCCACGCTCAGGGGCATGAAAGGGAGGTCCCGAGAGCCGATCGAGGCTGTCTGTTGGAATGGAACCCGTCGGTGCTGCGTCTCTTCGATCCTCGATCCTCTGTCTTTACGCTCGGCGTCGTGGGTCAGGCAGTGTGTTACTGACTGACCCGCTTATGTAGATACCCCGTTGTGGTCTAGTTAACCGGTGTACGTTCACGTAGTTACCCTGTTGGGGTGTGAGAATAAGCGTGTTGCCTCCAAGCTCAAGTGTATGTGTCCGTGGAACCCACTGCACGTATTATAATCTGAGCATGGTTGTTTGCATGTTCACCACAAGTACGTGTGGTTAATGCAGACACGATTCCTTGCAAAAGGTTTATTTTTGGTGTTTGAACATCTTCACACCTACTGTTTTATTGCCAGAAAGTGTAAAATCTATTCTTATAATGTTTCATACTTTGATACTTGCAGCAAGGCTCCATAATGTAACAATGCTGATAAATGTACCTGTGGCAGGACCCTCCTGAAAATGAGCGCTGAGGCTCAGTGAGGCTCTCCTGGGCAAACGAGCGAGATGATTACAATGATGACAAGAGCCGTGTGTGCATCTGGCAGAAGGAAGGAATCGATGGCCGTTGTGATTGCATGCAGACACGCGCACTGTGCAACAAAAAAAACAACCCATCAACAGTTCCTGAAGAATTGGATCGTGGTCTTCATGTCTTAATTCGCCATCAACATCAATCTGAGCAATTCTGACCCACTTTTTTTCTGTCCGCATGCTGCCTTACCGTCGGCGTCAATTCGGCTCAAACGTATTTTGATGCTGACCCAAGACAAGGAGGACCACAATGCGGGTGTTTAGGAACTGCCGATCGGTTGTTGTTTTTGCATAACGCGCAAGGGGTGGATTGCCTCGTTGTGCACGTGATGTCTGCGTGTAGTAGTTTTTTTAAAACTCGTGGTTTTTCCGGCCTGCACTATATTTATCGTATGCACCCCCCCCCCCCCCTCCTGCACGGCAACAAATTCGTTAATAACACCGTAGCCTTGAAAGGGAGAAAAAAATATTTCGGCGACGTTTCGGGCAATAGCACTCTTAATAGCGCATACATCTTTTCCCGAAATCCATTATGTGGAATGAAGAAGGGCCATTGGCCGAAACGTCGCCCGTTATTGTTTTTTCTTCCCATTTTCAGGCCATCCAGGCACAGTGTTGTTGTTGACACGGGGCGTGTTGAGCTGTGTTGTATGTCAGAGCCGTTCCAAGGGGAACGGCGAATCGGGGCGACTGCCCCGGGCCCCGCGCTTTGGGGGGGGGGGGGACACACAATGTGATTTTGCCTCGCACCCTCCTATTAACGGCGCAGGTTGTTGTTCTTTCTTTGCTCTTCGCTTGCATGGGTTCTCGCGACACTTACAGATTCAAATCGGCGGGAGCATCCACAGGCGACTTGGCTTTGAGCTTCATAGGTCCTATGACCCCGGTGACTCGGCCATGTGCGCGACCCTTCCTTCAATCGCAAAGGGGGCTTGCGGGGGTAGGGCGGGTGGCGATCGCTCGCGCTCCCCGCGGTGCGCGCTGGATTAAATTCCGTACGCAGCCAGCACGAGCAGAATTCGAATCTTGCTTTTATACCACAGGAGGAATCCGATAAAGCTGTGAAGCTCTTTTAATACAGATGTCCAGTCGGGGCACGGGGTAAGAACGTTAAACCAGCAAACAGTTACACACACACACGATAGGAGTGCAAAGTACAAGAAATATAAACAAATCATCATTATACCATTGTCGTGGGAGTTGGTGAGTAGCCGTGGTCATTCGTGGGAATCTCCCCTCAATGCGAGCGAGTTGTTCTGTGCCTGCCAGCAGCAACCTGCTCCTCAGCAGTCCACGGAGGGCAGTAAGGGGTTGGTGGGGGGGGCATCTTTGTTGTCTTCGGTGGCGTTGACTCACTCTTCCGCGTGCTCGCCGTTGAATGACTCGATCGGTGGAACGCACTTTAACACTCCTTCATTGAGGATTTGTGATGGTAATGAGGACGTGCGTCATGTTACAAGTATGCGATTGTGCGTGTAGCGGGAGCGGTGGTGTAGCGGTTAGCGCTACGCTGCGCTATGAACCCGACGTCCCGGGTTCGATTCCCGCTCACGGCCAACACCAGTGACGATGATCTGAACCGGTCCCGGGCCTCCCCTGGGTAGACTCAGCCTGAAATGAGCACCTGGTGCGGTGTGTAAACATCGCTACTGGGGAGGCAAAGGCGGTCGGGCGTGGTGCTGGCCACTCACCCCCTCGTGTACCGTTCCAGCCTTCATAGGTGCTCGCTAACAGCACTTGCCCCTACAGTCTGTTAAGGCTATATGGGGGATCTTTTTCTTATCTTTGTAGCGGTTAGCGCGCTGCGCTATGAACCCGGCCACCCGGGTTCGATTCCCGCTCACGGCCAACACCGGTGACGATGATTTGAATCCGTCGTGGGCCTCCGCTAGATCAACTCAGCCTCAAATTAGTACCTGGTGCGATGTGTAAAACATCGCCACGAGGGAGACAAAGGCGGCCGGGCGTGGTTCTGGCCACCCACCCCGTCGTGTGCTGTTCCGGCCATCATAGGTACTCGCTAACAGCACTTGCCCCAACATTGTTTAAGGCTATGAGGGGGATCTTTGTCTGTATCTTTGTGTGTGCGTTTATCGGTGTGTGTGTGTATGCCAACAGCACTAAGCTCAACAACAATATATACAAAGCAATGCGG
This sequence comes from Petromyzon marinus, assembly GCF_048934315.1. NCBI lineage: Eukaryota > Metazoa > Chordata > Hyperoartia > Petromyzontiformes > Petromyzontidae > Petromyzon > Petromyzon marinus. Next base: position 6,866,919 of record NC_133729.1, on the reverse strand, counting down.
GGGATTTTTGTCTGCATCTTTGTGTGTGTGTATTTATCTTCGTGTGTGCTTAAAGGGGAGCGGTGGTGTAGCGGTTACGGCGCTGCGTTACGAACCCAACGACCCGAGTTGGATTCCCACTCACGGCCAACGCCGGTGACGATTATCTGAACCGGTATTGGGCCTCCCCTAGGTCGACTCAGCCACAAATGAGTACCTGTTGCGGTGTGTGCGGTGTGTAAAAACATCGCCACTGGGGAGACAAAGGTGGCCGGGCGTGGTGTTTGGCCACCCACCCCATCGTGTGCCGTTCCGGCCTTCATAGGTGCCACGCTAACAGCACTTGCCCCAACAGTCTGTTAAAGGCTACACGGGGGGATCTTTGTCTTCGTATGCCTCAAACAAATAGTGTTATAGTGTTAAATACAAACTATACGGTGGATCTTTGTCTGTACACCGACGGTGCGATAGCGGATGGCATGCAGGTACAGAGGACAAAGCCACGGTTCTTTCTCTTGAGCCTTAAACCCCTTGCGTCGCGGTACGGATCTTATCTTCTTCACTTGCCCGGTGATGAACTCACCAACCCACCCCACTCGGCCCCGTCACCCCTCCTCGCTCCGCTGTGCTATCGGCGAGGGAGAGGCAGAGAGGAGAGACGAGAAAGGTGCTTTGTCGGGATTTTTTGGCTTTAAACTTTCGTGACTGCAGGAATTCATATTCTTGGTTCTTTCGGTAAAGTCACGTTGATAGAAAATACACGTCGATTAGCGAGGGTTGGATACGCACGGTGCGAAAAAAGTTCAACATACACACATGCTTACTGTGGCATACTTTTTTTAATATATATATGACGTTTCGGGCAATGGCCCTTCTCCATTACATATGACGAGAAAGGCTTTAAAGCAAGGCAGGGTGGATGAGAAGAGTTTGAGACTTCACTTGTTTACATCATAGGGGCTGATGATAATTAAATGTAATGTTTTTTATGAAGTATTTTTTTTATAGGCACAGTTACATAATAGTAGCTGTTGAGTATGGGACAAACCCTTGTGCAATCATGAAGAAGACAAAATCAACTCAAATTAATCCAGTGGTTCTTAACCTATACATCTTGGTTTGATGAAACAAAGTGAGTTGTACTTAACGTGCCCGTGCTCAATTTGTGTTTTCGATGGTCTGGCGATGTCTCGCCACCCCCCCCAAAAAAGGCGTCTCGCACCATCAGCGGAGGTGAAAAACCGCTGGGGTTTTACACGGAAACTTGTTCAATGTTGCTGGCACAACGCAGTGCGATCACAACGCGTGGTGTGTTACATCGCAACACGCGGTGCGCTGAACGGAGCCCCGCCCCCACGTGTTAAAAGTACTCTTGCTAATCACCGTCGTTAAGAAAAGGGAGTTCTCCCGTACGTGTGTTGGCGGAACTTCTTTTGCACCGTACGTGAGCGGGTGGTGGTGGTAGAGGGGGGGGGGGGTAAGGACGACAACACCAGGACACCTTCATAAGGCGTCTTGAGACTCAGCGACGCTTCCTCGGGCGAATGAAGCGCACGCGGCTCACGACGATTTAATTTGACGATCGATGAACATTGTCGAGCGGTGATCGTCAGCCTAAGACGCAATCATGGCCGTGGTGGCCGTGACCGGTGATCTTCTTCTTCGGCTCGGTTTCGTCTTATCTGGGTGTCACCAGCAGGGCTGGGACTATCTGCCGTGTTATGAGTAGCGGTGAGCGCACCTGCACGCTCCGAGCCCCAGTGAATCGAGTTCGATTCCCTCTCACGGCCAACACCGGTGGCGAATATCTGAACCGGTCCTGGGCCTCCCCTAGGTCGACTCAACCTAAAGTGAGAAGCTTTGCGCACTTGTATAAACATCACCACCGGGAAGATAAAGGCGGCCGGGAGTGGTTCTAGCTACGTCACCTTTTCAAGGACCACCGGGACTTAATAGATGCTCGCTAACAGCACTTGCCCCGACAGTCTATCTACCTATCTATATACTGTATAGGGGAATATTTGTCTGTGTACTCGGCTGTAACCGGTCTGTGCATCGTCACCAATACCTTATCTGTGACGTTGGAAGCACAAAAATGTGAGCTTGGCACGAAGCAAGAATGTGGGTTTAAGTGTGGACAGACTCACAGTGTCTTCAAGGCGTGTGTGTGCGTGTGTGCGTGTGTGTGTCTGTGTGTCTGTGGGGTTGGGGCAAGTGCTGTGAGCGAGCACCTATGAAGGCCGGCACGGCACACTAAGGGGGGTTGGGTCGCCAGCACCACGCCCGGCCGCCTTTGTCTCCCCCGTGGCGATGTTTACTCCACACCGCACCAGGTTACCCATTTGAGGCCGAGTCGATCTAGGGGAGGCCCAGGTACCGGTTTGGATAATCGCTACCACCAGTGTTGGTGGTGATGGCCGTAAGTGGGTCTCTGCTTCCTTTCTCTCTCTCTGTCTCCCAGTGTCATTCTTGTCATCGTCAAGGTCTATCCACTGCTGGATGGAGATCAATGTGGTGATGATGTCTCTACGCTGAGTGTGTACTCAAATCGATGTGTTACTCTCTCTGCTTCTCAGTGTAATTCCTACCGTGAATCTCCCCGTGCCCCAACAGCCTGGTCAGGCTACACGGGGGATCTTTAGCTTTGTTTCGGGGTATGTGTGTGTGTGGGTGCCGCTCACGGCCAACACCGGTGACGATGATTTAAATCCGTCGTGGGCCTCCGCTAGGTCGACTCAGCCTCAAATGAGTGTGCAAAACATCGCCACGAGGGAGACAAAGGCGGCCGGGCGTGGTTCTGGCCACCCACCCCATCGTGTGCTGTTCCGGCCATCATAGGTACTCGCTAACAGCACTTGCCCCAACATTGTTTAAGGCTACACGGGGGATCGTTGGCTTTGTTTCGGGGTATGTGTGTGTGAGTGTGTGCCGCTCACGGCCAATACCTGTGACGATACATTTGAACGAGTCCTGGGCCCTCCCCTAGGTAAACTCAGCCTCACATGAGTACCTGGTGCGGTGTGTAGTAAACATCGCTACTGGGGAGACAAAGGCGGCCGGGCGTAGTGCTGGACACCCCCCCCCCCCCCTCGTGTGCCGTTCCGGCCTTCGTAAGTGCTCGCTCACAGTACTTGCCCCAACAGTCTGTTAAGGCTATATGGGGGTGCTTTGCCTTTGTATGCATTGGCGGAGCCAGTGGGGGGGGAGGCACGTGCCCCCCCAATGATTCGATCGAAATCCCTAATTTAGATCGGATCATTGGGGTTTATTAATAATAAATCGGAATTTTGCGACCCCCACTGCCACTGTCTAGCATATTATTATGTGCCAGGGACTCTATGAGATGATAGGACAATAGTCTGAGTCCATAATTGGCAATAAGTAACGGCAAAGCGGTTATAAGTGACTCAGAATTGTGCGCAGTTGCGTCTACAGAGTCCACGACTTTCCTGAAGGCATCGACACCTTCAGAGAGCGTGGTGCCGATCACACAACGCGGTTCGAATTCGACCCTCGATCGATGGCTGCACCATCGCCGCACACGCGTTGAATAAAAAGCAAGGGACAAGTCCTTACTTACTAACAACTCCTTACTTACTAACAACTCCTTACTAACAACGCCTTACTAACAAGTCCTTACTTACTAACAACTCCTTACTTACTAACAACTCCTTACTTACTAACTCCACTATCATTTTTCATTGCTGGAGGGGTTGCCCCCCCCCCCCCCCACCTGAAAATCCTGGCTCCGCCATTGTTTATATGGGGGTATGTGGATCGAACCTTGCGTCTTACCCTGATATGTGTGTATATATTTGTGTGGAGGGAGCGGTAGTTTAGCGGTTAGCGCGCTGCGCTACGAACACGACGACCCGAGTTCGACTCCCGCTCAGGGCCACCAACACCAGTGATAGCGAACATCTGAACCGCTTCTGGGCCTCCCCTAGGTCGACTCAGCCTTAAACGAGTACCCGGTGCGACGTGTGAACATCGCCACTGGGGAGACAAAGGCGACCGGGCGTGGTTGTGGCCACCCACACCCCTCGTGTGCCACCGTGCCTGCCTGCATAGCTGTTAATTAACAGCACTTGGCACAACAGCCTATTGGTGGCTATACGGGACATCTTTGCCTTTGTAACCGTGCGTACTTTAGATAGCCTCTTTATCCTATCCCAAACGTTTATAATCTTTAAACACATCCTTAAACAAATACATGTGAGAGGAATTCAGTAAACGTTCGGGGAATGCTCATTGTGTATACATTTTGAAGATCACGTTTATTTACGATGTGGAATTCAGCATCACTCCCGCCAGGCTTCAATGCAGCCGGAGCTGTCTGCGACTGAGCTCTGGAAAATATTCCTCGTCCCGCGAGGAAAAATGAAGTCCTGATCACCACCATCATCATCATCACCACCATCACCACTATCATCACGACCACCACTATCACCATCATCATCACCACCACTATCATCACGACCACCACTATCACCACCAACATCAACATCACTAACCCCATCATCACCACTACCACTACCACCATGGCCACCACAATCTGCACCACCATCATCACCACTATCATCACGACCACCACTATCACCACCATCACCAACATCAATATCACTAACCCCATCATCACCACCACCACCACCATGGCCACCACAATCTGCACCACCACCACCATCATCATCACCACTATCATCACGACCACATCTTCACCACCATCATCATCATCACCACTATCATCACGACCACCACTATCACCACCATCACCACCATCACTAACCCTATCATCACCATCATCACCACCACAATCTTCACCACTACCACCACCAACATCATCGCCAGCACTATCACCACCACCACCACCACCACAATAATCATCATCATTGCAAACCTGAACCGCATCCGCACACAAATCGTGTCAGCAGATGTGGGCACCTGGTGACGCTGATGCACAACTCGGAGGAAACAAAAACAACTCTTCGGTCAGTGTGGGGTGACTGTCGTCACTCAGTACAAAACCATGAAAAAAACCATATGAAGACTCAATGCCCGATCGGCAAACATACGAAGTAGGTGGAATCATCACAGCAGCGCAACTCTTGACTCGGGAATAATCCGGCTCATCAACCTACCCCAATCTAGAATCGCAGCTGTTGCTCCCCCATCAGTAATCAGCCATGCGAAGAAGAAAAGAGGGCTACAGATTCGCACTGAGACCCATAGACTCACACAGAGACCCATCGACTTTCATCGAGACCCATAAACTCACACCGAAATCTATAGAATCCCATTGAGACCCATTCACTCACATAGAGACCCTTAAACTCGCACACAAATATATAGAATCACACAGAGATTCGCATACAGCAGCATACACTGACATAGAGACCCATAAACTCACACCGAAATCTATAGAATCCCATTGAGACTCATTCACTCACATAGAGACCCTTAAACTCGCACACAAATATATAGAATCACACAGAGATTCGCATACAGCAGCATACACTGACATTGAGACCCATAAACTAACACAGATATCTATAGAATCCCATTGAGACCCATTCACTCACACAGAGATTCGCATACAGCAGCATACACTGACATCGAGACCCATAAACTCACACCGAAATCTATAGAATCCCATTGAGACCCATTCACTCACATAGAGACCCTTAAACTCGCACACAAATATATAGAATCACACAGAGATTCGCATACAGCAGCATACACTGACAAAGAGACCCATAAACTCACACAGATATCTATAGAATCCCATTGAGACCCATTCACTCACACAGAGATTCGCATACAGCAGCATGCACTGACATAAAGACCCATAAACTCACACCGAAATCTATAGAATCCCATTGAGACCCATTCACTCACACAGAGATTCGCATACAGCAGCATACACTGACATAGAGACCCATAAACTCACACCGAAATCTATAGAATCCCATTGAGACCCATTCACTCACATAGAGACCCTTAAACTCGCACACAAATATATAGAATCACACAGAGATTCGCATACAGCAGCATACACTGACAAAGAGACCCATAAACTCACACAGATATCTATAGAATCCCATTGAGACCCATTCACTCACACAGAGATTCGCATACAGCAGCATGCACTGACATAAAGACCCATAAACTCACACCGAAATCTATAGAATCCCATTGAGACCCATTCACTCACACAGAGATTCGCATACAGCAGCATACACTGACATAGAGACCCATAAACTCACACCGAAATCTATAGAATCCCATTGAGACCCATTCACTCACATAGAGACCCTTAAACTCGCACACAAATATATAGAATCACACAGAGATTCGCATACAGCAGCATACACTGACATAGAGACCCATAAATTCACACATGTATCTATAGGTCCGCATACAGAACCACAGGGACCTATCGAGTCACACAGATAACTATATGAAGGAGGAGGCGTCATCGAAGCAGCGACGACAAAAACCCTCTGCTACTCCTCTCTCCACGGTAATCTGGCTCATCAAACGCCTCGAATAAAATCAGAATCTGTGTTTGGACTGGAGGAGGAATCCGATGAGCTATGAAGCTCTCTTGCACAGATGTCCAATCGTGGCGAGTAAGAAAGTGACAACAGCAACAAGCAACGTAAAAACACATAGGAGGGCAAAGTATATGCGAAGCAAGCAAATCGCCAACAACGAATAAGTACAAATAAATAAAGTTACGTAGGTGCAAATTGCGAAAGTGCATCAATTCTTGCCGATTTTTGCAACGCCAAATCCAATATTGGGCAAGGTAGCGAAACGAAAAGAGTCCCAGACCACAGCAGAGACAACGACGCACAGGACCCCCGATGCGACTGCACGTTAAAATGTAGCTATCAATTACGCGGGTCAGGATCAAAGTTAGAAATCACAGTTGCAAATGTGGTAGTGTCCGACACTCATCTTTCTGTTTCAGGATATTGTTTGGAGGAATATTTACGACGTTAAAAGGAGAGGAAACGTTGATTCTTGCACGTTGGTGCTGCAAAGGCCTCTGTCGCCTATTCAAATTCTTGTTATTGGGATAGTTAAGAGGCAATTAGGTGGACGTCTTATGTTTATTGGGTTTGACTATGGGGTTAATGAATTAGCTAAATGTGGCGCAGATTTGCCAATATGGATTTTATGGATGAACAGGGCCTAATGTAGATTGGCGTCTTGCATTAAGTGATGTGAGATTGGATTTTTCAGCAGAGATGACAATGGTGGGACCCGTACAGCGGTACATCCAGTACAAATCGAAGAGCCGAATGATGGAGGAGGTTTAATCTGTTGTGCGTTTCATTAGCAGCTGCTGGCCTGAAAGCAGCTTGACAGTAGTCAAAACAGTGTTGAATTATAGCTTCAACAATTTGCATGCGCAAGCAATCCAATTCGGGGAAACGTTTGCTGTTCTATCAAAGCCCCGTCAGTGTCAACTGACAATTCTTGTAAATCTGTTGTATCAACTTTTAACACCCACATCTGGTGGTGGGGGGGGGGGGGTCCACTTTCTATAACTTTTTGATGCAGGCCTTCTGAAAGACTTTCGTAAAATTTAGTTGACGGATAAACGGAACGCCGGGATTTTATAATAGAATCCATCATGGTGATGATGATGTGGGGGTAAAAAGTTGATACAACAGATTGACAAGGATTGTCGATGCCCTCACCAAAAAAAAAGTATTTTGTAGGCAAATATACCTACGTATCCTACATATAATAGTGTCAGTAGTATCTACTGATTCTATACTAGCATCTATTGCCTCGATACCTAGGTAGGTATATATGTCTAAACACCCTACTACTATAGTCAGTAATATCTACTGATATATACTAGTACTTACTGACCATAGTATTATCTACTGACTATATACTAGTACCTATTGACTGCATAGCAGTAGGGTGTTTATGCATATTTACCTACACACCTTACATACAATAGAGGCAGCGGTATCTACTGACTCTAGTCACTCTAGTCAGTAGATACTGACTATAGAGTCAGTAGATATTACTCGTATTCCTACACACCTTACTACTATAGTATTAGAGTAGTAGGATGGGTAGGCACACCCTACACACAATAGAGTCAGTAGATACTGACAATAGAGTCAGTAGATACTGCTATCGTCAGTAGATACTACTCGTATTCCTACACACCCTACTACTATAGTATTAGAGTAGTAGGGTGGGTAGGCACACCCTACACACAATAGAGTCAGTAGATACTGACAATAGAGTCAGTAGATACTGCTATCGTCAGTAGATAATACTATAGTATTAGAGTAGTAGGGTGTGTAGGCACACCCTACACAAAATAGAGTCAGTAGTATCTGCACACATGAGGGGGTGGGGGAGAGGACCCCAGTAGGGGCGAGATGGGCGAGACGGGCGAGACGCGATGCGCCCAGAACCCCTCGCCACGAGTTCAAGAGCCTGGCCGCCGAAATTCAAGTTTGCGAAACACGTGCGCTGAAGTCTGTCATAACAGAGAGCGGTCATTCCGGTTTGCTCGACGATCATCGCCTGCCCGTTCCGCCACCCCAAACTCGCCGAGCGCGTTTAGCCAGAGAGAGCGTTGCAATGGTAGCTGGGGGGGGGGGGGGGGGGGGTTGCCACCTGTCCCGGTTTTTTTCCCTCGTCCCTCCCAGGTTCGTGCTCTCGTTTGAGAGGCGGCCGTCCTGGGGGAGACCTGCGAGTCTCCCTGGGACATTACAAAGTGGTGAGTCACGATTGGTGAGTGTGCTGAGTCGTGCGGCGAGTGAGTGTGCTGAATGAGAGGCGAGTGTGTATGTGTGTGTGGTAGGTGAGCGAGTGGTGAGTAGGTGAGCGGTGAGCACGGTTGCCAACTGTCCCGGTTTTCCCGAAGATCGTCATGTTGAGGTGGCTGTCCTGAAACATCTGCGAGTCTCCTCGGGACGTGACGAAGTGGTGAGTGAGCGGTCAGTGTGGTGAGTGAGTGGTGAGTAGGACTGCCACCTTTCCCGGTTTACCCAGACCCAGGACTCAAACTCAGGATCTGGCCTTTGACACAGCCATTATGAACCGCATGAGAGAGAGAGAACGTCAGATACACCCAGCCACGGGCATTAGGGTGTCAGGCTTGCCGGCTAAGACACCCAGATTCAGTGATCGAACTCAGCCCTTTACAGGTTCTGGCTCTCTGATCTTCTCTTAACGAATATGCATCAGGAACGGAACCCGTTCGTAAGTAGGGGACTGCCCAGAAATGCAATCGCTTTGGGATCAATCACTTGGAAGCGGTTTATCTGCTAAGCTGTTCGCGCTATCTAGTGGCGTCTTTGATGATATTCATATCAAACTTCTGACGTTAAGCAACAAGGACAAGCAAAATTAATGCCTGCGCTGTTATATGCCGCACAAGCTTACAACCCCAAAATTCGCCTTATGCGGTTTGAATTCATTCGGATGCAAGCTTAATATCGATTTTTTTGGGGGTTATATCGCGTAAATATAAATGCGTCGTTAAACCCGCCACCACCCGACACAGCCAATTATTAAGGTTTGTCATGTATCCCAAGACATTTACAATTTTCTCTCCAACACACCAGTGTGCTGTACTAGTAGCGAATTGGCATGTTCTGTTTACGCGACAAACCTTACTAATTGGCTGTGTCGGGTTTAACTACGCATTCAAATTCAAGGACAGTGCATATTATTATCAGAGTTGTCTCTTTTGTTTGCATTTTGACTGCTTGTGTTGTGGTTATTGCAAACATGATGCCTTGAATAAAGGTGTCAGTTTTTGTGCCAGTTAAAAGGGTAAAACCTATTTCTATATCTTGTTACTGGCAAAGGAGGTCTCATAATGTAAATGCTCACCCCGAGCCCTCAATACTCTGATAGTGCGCTGTTTTGAGTTGTACGCCTTTTGGCGTCTTCTGGTCCAATACCAGTGGAGACTAGGCTCTAAGAAAAGCCGTCTCGGGTGTGGACCAATCAAATTCAAGGACAGTGCATATTATTATCAGAGTTGTCTCTTTTGTTTGCATTTTGACTGCTTGTGTTGTGGTTATTGCAAATATGATGCCTTGAATAAAGTTGTCAGTTTTTGTGCCAGTTAAAAGGGTAAAACCTATGTCTATATCTTGTTACTGGCAAAGGAGGTCTCATAATGACGCATTTATATTCTAGATTTGAAGCTTTCGTGACTGCAAGGATCCATACTCTTTAGTTCTATTCGGTAAAGTCACGTAGGTAAAAAAAATAAAACAACAAAAATCACGACGTTTCGGCCACAACACAACGCATTTATTTTTATGCGATCTAACCCCAAAAACCTACATTGTGGATGATATTGGACGCGAAAGCCTTCGTGTTAAACAGATGCAAGCTGCTCGCGCCATCTAGTGGCATTTTTGATGATATTCATATCAAGCGGCTGACGTTGCTTAACATGGAACATGCTCTACGACCCAAAATTCGCGATATGCGGTTTTAATTCATTCAGATGCAAGCTGTTAGCGACATCTAGTGGCATTTTGACACGTAGGCTTTCGCGACCAATATTATTCATGAAGGTTTTTGGGTTAGATCGCGTCAGTATGAAAGTGTCGCAACCCTCCACCACTCGACACAGCCAATTAGTAAGGGATTTGTCACTTAAACAAACGCCAATTAGTTACTAGTATAGTGTATATAGTGTGTATAGTGTCGTGTACAGTAGTGTAGTGTATAGTATTGTAGTGTATAGTGTAGTGTATAGTGTAGTGTATATCAGTGTGTAGTGTATAGTGTAGTATGCTACTTCAGCCCACCGGTGTGTTGGAGAGTAAATTCACAACATGAACAATCTGAGTAGCACGACGTTTCGCTGGTAATTACATCCGGCATCATTGGGCGATTTGCCAGCATAGTGAAGTCGTCCACCTGCTTCCGGTTTAAAATAGAGCAGCAGGTTCACTTGTACAGAAGCACCGCACTCTCCGAGAGGCTCTCGCTTTAAGCATGCACTGTGTGTACCAAGGGGCCCCAGGCGTTACGCTCGATGTGTGCACCGAGGGGCCCGCGGGCCCTAGTGGTCAGCTCACGCTTTAATCACCGAGGGGCCTCACATCGTAAGCTCTGCAGGGCCCGGGGGCCCTAGTGGTCAGCTCACTCTTTAAACGCCAAGGGGCCAGGGGGCCCTCACATTGCAGGCGCTGAGGGGTCTGGGGGGCCCTGGTGGTCAGCTCACTCTTTAAATGCCAAGGGGCCTAGTGGTCAGCTCGCACTGTGCGCACTGAGGGCCCTGGCGTTCAACTTCCTACGGAAGTCTTGGGCCATGCAACGCGCGCGGCATGAAGCTGGGAGGCCACCCGGCAGTCCGAGGCTCCCGGGGTACTGTCCCCAATGGGCCAGTCCATAATCCAGCCTTGTGTTCAGTGAGAAATCACGACTGATGACACCTTCAACCCACCCCCACCCCCCCACGACCAAAAACATCGATCGACGATGTCTGGCGGTCTCCAGAACAGCAACTCTCAAGGCAGCGTTGTTGACGAACGTGTTGATATTTGTGTGCAACGACTCCGACGACGAAGTAGTCAGAGCCACTTTTTTTATTTGGACGCAGCCACAATAAGGGACCCTAGGCTCTGTGTCTTTTCTTTCGGCTTGTAACTTCCTCCGAACGTCCCAAACTCCTCGTGCTCACCCCCCCCCCCCCCCCTTTTATATTCCTCAGCCCCCTTTCTCGAACCTTCTTGTCCTCGTGTTTTCCTTGAGCCAATCCCTGCCCTTACCCTCTAACAGATACTCTCCTCCAATCCCTTTAGAAGTCTGCCTCCCGACCAATCACCGTGGAGGTCTCTTTCGACCAATCGGAGAGCGTTGTTTATTTTCAAATAGCCGACAGGCTGCACATTGGATTGGGGTCATTTTTCGGTCATTTCATCTATTTTGGGCGCCCGAGTCGCCATCTACTGGTTCGTCCTGGGTATGGGTTAATATCTAGACGCTGTATATTTAGTTAATCCTCTTCATCCCCTTATGGGACATAAGTAGTTAGTGATGGTAGTAGTAGCGGTGGATTTGGTACTGGTAGTTAGTTAGTTAACCCTCTTCATCCCCTTATGGGACACGAGGCCACAATGAGTCCCTTCCACTCCTTCCTTCCTTGGCAACATGTTGAGCCTTTGCCCCAAGAGAGGTCGATCGCTGCTGCCCAGCTCGTCCTTCGCCAGGTGGTCTTGGGCAGGGCCGTATTATTCAATAGGCCACAATAGGCACCGTGCCTAGGGGCCGACATACTCACCCACTCACCCAGCCACTCGCTCACCCAGCCACCCACTCACTCATTCACCCACTCACTCATTCACCCAGCCGTCCACTCACTCACTCATTCACCCACTCACTCATTCACTCAGCCACCCACTCACTCATTCACCCACTCACCCACTTACTCATCCAGCCACCCACTCACTCATTCACCCACTCACCCACTCACTCACCCAGCCACCCACTCACTCACTCATTCACCCACTCACTCATTCACTCAGCCACCCACTCACTCATTCACCCACTCACCCACTCACTCACCCAGCCACCCACTCACTCATTCACCCACTCACTCATTCACCCAGCCGTCCACTCACTCACTCATTCTCCCACTCATTCACTCAGCCACCCGCTCACTCATTCACCCACTCACCCACTCACTCATCCAGCCACCCACTCACTCATTCTCCCACTCATTCACTCAGCCACCCGCTCACTCATTCACCCACTCACCCACTCACTCATCCAGCCACCCACTCACTCATTCACCCACTCACTCACCCAGCCACCCACTCACTCATTCACCCACTCACTCACCCAGCCACCCACTCACTCACTCATTCACCCACTCACTCATTCACTCAGCCACCCACTCACTCATCCACCCACTCACCCACTCACTCACCCAGCCACCCACTAGGGCAGTATTATCCAATAGGCCACAGTAGGCACTGTGCTTAGGGCCTACAAGAACTTTAATCCGACCCTGGTCTCGGCTCTCCCAGGTTTCCTGTTGCCCGGTGGTGTCCATCTTCAGGTCCACTCTGAGCACTCAACCGAGCCATCTGCGTCGCCGTCTCTCGATGTCGTGTGTGTGATATTAGGACAACCGGGTCTTCTTGTGCAGTTCGGTTTTGTGGATTTTGTTTGGCCAGAAGATTCAGCAATCCCCATTACCTGCAATCCCAATACCCGCTGTATGGGGATTGAGTTTTCACGCTCCTTCCAGCGTGTAAAACTATTTTAAAAAACGCTCGGTCATTCATGGAGTTGCCCAAACATCCACATATAGGACTGCAGAGCTCAGGCAATTGGTGCTGGTGCCTAAGTCCGCCAATTAAATGCAATTTTTTAATGCTAATTCCTTTGTCAAGGCACCTTAATTCCTCTCACACAGCTTAAAGGTCGCGGTCTGAGCTTGGCTGTGTTTCACTCCAGCGCTGTCCTCGAGACAGTCTGGTCCCTTCACCTGATGAAGGCCGCTTGTGTTGTAGCCGAAACGTCGTGATTTTTGTTGTTTTATTTTTTACCTACGTGACTTTACCGAATAGAACCAAAGAGTATGCTGGTGCCTTATTTGGCTTGCTTTCCTACTCGTCTTTGATTTTCCCCTGTACCTCTAGCAGGGTTTTGAGATGCAATTCACATGAATGATCGCGCTATTATATTTTATAAACGATCATTAATTATATATCAATTTGCGGGATGCACTGCAGGCGATTGAATATTAAAGACATGCCAAAGTAGCGTGATCGTGGGCATGCAAACCAAGCGATCTACCTTACCACATAGTAGGACCACAGAGACACATTTAGATATAGAGATTCACAGAGACGCGTCGGCACTCAGAGATACCGTAGATATACACAAATATAATTTTAAATACTGGCACCAACAACAAGAGCTGTGTCCATGCACAAAGATCCCCCGTGTAGCCTTAACAGGCTGTGGGGGCAAGTGCTGTTAGCGAGCACCTATGAAGGCCGGTACGGCAACACAAGGAGGTGGGTGACCAGCACCACGGCCGACGGCCTTTGTCTCCCCAGTGGCGATAGTTACACACCGCGCCAGGGTTACTCATTTGAGGCTGAGTCGACCTAGGGGAGGCCCACGACGGGTTCAGATAATCGTCACTGGGTGTTGGCCGTGAGCGGGCGTCCAACCCGGGTCGCCAGGTTCGTAGCGTAGCGCTACACCACCACGCCACCGCTTCAGTGACCCGAAGCATCATCTGATTAATATATTCTGGTGTCCGCGGACGGTGATGTTCAGTTTGGCTTTGGTGGCTTATGCAGTGTTTATACACAAAGGTATTGGCACGGAGCTTAGTTGATGAATAATTACCAGGCCACACACGCGTGTGCGTCACCAATCGACCTTCATTTTTAGACGTGGCAATACCACCTCCGATTAGCACGGTTGGATACGTAGGGCGCGAAAGAAGTTCGACACACGTGCAATTAAAGTGGGCATCGGTGCACGCTGCAAAGGAACGGTGGGGGGGGGGGGGGGTATAGGACAGCAACAGGAATAAGCAAAATAAACACGTAAGGACCTCAGTGGCAAACGCCAACTTTACAAGTGTGAAAAAGAGCTTTGTAGCCCATCGGGTTCCTGCAGTATAGATTAAAATGACAAATTAAATAAATATTCTGAGCAAAAAGTCCACGGTGGCGAGATGTGATCTCCCTCGCCTGGTATGCAGGAGGTTCGTCGGTACGATACCCGACCCTGACGCCTGCTGCTGCTATATATTTGGAGTTTGCGTGTGTCTCTCTCCCTGTGGTCGCGTGGATTTTTCCCTGGGTCCTCCGTTTTTCCCTCCACATTTAAACAGCATCACGCGTTTTTGAGTATTTGGCTGCTATACATGTTCACGTGATAAGCTGCTTCGTTGAGCTGTCGTTTGTGATAGCCAGGTCGCTTCTGAAAGAGAGAGCTATATGGCTCAGTGGGCCTTACCAGGTAAAATAAAATACATCTCGATTTAAAGCTTTCGTGACTGCAAGGATTCACCTTCTTTGGTTCTTTCGGTAAAGTCACGTAGAATGAGAATAAAATAATAAATTGATAAAATAAAATAACACAATAATATTCTCACGACGTTTCGGCCACAACACAAGCGGCCTTCATCAGGTTAAGGGACGAGACTGTCTGGAGGACAGCGCTGGAGTTAAAAAGCTGTGTGAGAAGAAACAAAGCGCCTTGACAAAGGAATTAGCATATAATTTAGCATTGAAATGGCTGAGTGATTAGCTTGTGACTGGGCACAGAAATGGATATGTTAAAGTTAAAGCATACACATCCGCAAAGGCACCCCTTGACAAAGGAATTAGCATAGAATTTAGCATTGAAATAGCTAAGTTAAAGTATACACATCCGCAGAGGCACCCCTTGACAAAGGAATTAGCATAGAATTTAGCATTTAAATAGCTGAGTGATTAGCTTGTAACTGGTAACAGAAATAGCTATATACTTAGTTTTTTCGGGAAAGTCACGTTGAAGAGAAAACAACAAAATAATAAAATATATAAAACAATAAAAAAAATTCTCACGACGTTTCGACCATAACTCAAACGGTCGTCTTCAGGTGTGTTGGTTCGCATAAATTTATTTTTAAACGGCGCATTTATTTATTTATAAAAAACGTTAGCGCCACGCGCAACGATTTGGCAGTTTGCCCAGGACTAGTCCATCTATATTCTGAAAAGAGGAGGGGGGAGACGAAATTTTTTATAATGTATGCTGTCTGAAAGCCACTGTAAGCGTGAACAATCAATTAAGACCTGAAATGGTTTATCAAATCTTTCCAATGATTGCTAAGATAGAATCCATCTTCTCGGTTGAAATTGTCTCTGTGCTTGTATATTTGGATAGCCTCATGAACGAATCTCTCATGGAAGCCAGATGGCTTACAAAGAACCTCTGTCTTGGAAAAGTCAATGGCATGTGAGCCTACTGAATTAGAACAATGATCTGCCACGGCTGAGGTGTTGGTCCTACCGTGTTTAAGGTCTGCTTTGTGTTCACGAATGCGGTCCGAGACATGGCGTTTGGTTTCTCCAATGTAACTACTACCACAGAGGCAACTTAGTTTGTAGACACCAGGGTATTGTATGTCCGGAATCACATCTTTTACAGACGGAACCAGATCACAGATTTTATGTACTGTGTTGAATCGGACCTGGATCTTGTGTTTATTCAGGATTTTGGAGATCTTTTTAGTGACCCCTGCAATGTAGGGTAAGGTGATGGTTTTGAGTTGCTCCACAAGAGGATCCTTCTTCATGACTGGAGTGATGGCTTTGCGGATTGTGTAGTCGGAGTAACCATTAGCCCTGAGAGCCTGGTGTATGTGCTTGAGTTCACTGGTAATGTGTTCCTGGTCGGAAATTCATTGGGCTCTATGGTATAGAGTCTTGATGAGGGAGTTCTTCTGGGATGGATTGTGGTGGGAATCCGGTTTCAAGTAAGCATCTGCATGGGTAGCTTTCCTTTAGACAGAGTGGCTCATTGAACCATCATGTCTCCTTTTAATTAAGACATCCAAAAAGGGTAGTTTGCCATCTTTTTCGACCTCCATGGTAAATCTGATGGCTGGGTGTATGGAATTGATGTGGTCGCGGAATTGGTCTAGAGCAGGCTGGCCATGTGGCCAGATGACAAAGGTGTCATCCACGTACCTCTTAAATAAGGTCGGGCGTAGAGTGACAGTCTGGATGGCGTCAGTTTCAAATTTTTCCATGAATACGTTGGCTACAACCGGAGATAGGGGGAGCCCATTGGGGTGCCCTCAGTTTGTTTGTAGCAAGTTCCATTCCAGGTGAAGTATGTGTTGGTTAAGCAATGTCTCACCAGGGGGGGTACATCAGTATGCAGTCCTTGACGAACCAGGTCTTGAATGATAGCGATGGTGTCAGGTACCGGGACTTTGGTGAACAAGGACACCACATCAAAACTGACAAGCAAGTCGTCTGGGGACAGGGAAATGCCTTTGATTGTCGATACCAGGTGAGTAGAATTTAGTACCGCAGAGGTGTTTTCCCAGTGAAAGGTCGCAGTATATCAGCAAGAAAACGTGCCAGTTTATAGGTGGGGGAGTTGATAGTAGAGACGATGGGACGAAGGGGTGTATCTTCTTTGTGTATCTTTGGAAGGCCACATAATCTTGGTGGTCTGGCAGCAGAGGGTTTCAACGAGAACTGTTTGGTCTCATCAGTTAATGCTGTTGAATCAGAGATGATTTTGTTCGTTTTGGTAACCAGGCTGTTGGTGGGATCTCTTTTTATTTTTGTATAGCTGCCATCGTTGAATAGTTCTTGAATTTTGTTGTTATATTCTGTTTTGTCCATGATGACAGTGGCATTGCCCTTGTCGGCTGAGAGGACGACAATATCATCTCTCTTTTTTAATTGAGATAATTCAAAACGTTCGTCTTTGCTGATGTTGCTGGGTGGCAACTTAGCGTTTTTGAGGGTTGCAGCGATTTCAGATCTTGCTACGTCTGCAGAGATGTGACTCAAGCCCTTGAGTGCAACGTCGATATGGGCAATGATATCATTAACCGGTAAGTGTCTCGGTGTGACAGCAAAGTTTAGACCTTTAGCTAAAACGGATTTCAGACCATCAGAAATGGAACTGTTACTGCGATTAATTACGACTTTGTTGACGTCTATCTTTTCGGTGTGTGGATCCGATTTTTTGCTGGAGAGGTGATTGAATTTGGAAATCAAATTGTCCCTACATTTGTTCGACATAGTGGCAGCCGAAGAGGTAGTCATATTGTCTACATGTTCCCAATCCGATGTAGAGATTGTTGCTGTCAATGTTAAGTGTGCTTTGTAGAGTGTCTTGTCTAACTGATCGAGTTCGGTGCGTGTAAGTCTGATTTTTTCCGACCATGGATGAACTCGTCCGTCTGAACGGGACCCGTAGCTATCCGTGTTGCTAAAGTTGAGGGTAAGAATACACCCATTTTTTCGCCATATAGCATTGTGATATATAACGACTTATTGTTGGTAGCTTAGCTGATTGGAGAATATAGAGTTTATTGATAACATTGAGGTAATTTATATTTTAGTTTTTTTTATTGGTTCACTATATAGTATTCATTATATATTGTATTGTATACCCAGTTACTGTGAATAGCTCAGATGTGTAGGCCTTGACTTCAACATAGCCATTTCTGTGACCAGTCACAAGCTAATCACTCAGTTATTTCAATGCTAAATTCGCCTAGTTATTTCAATGCTAAATTCTCCTGTTTAATTTGTACTAGGTGCCTCGGTGAATGTATATGCTCTGACTTTAACATAGCTATTTCTGTGACCAGTTACAAGCTAATCACTCAGCTATTTCAATGCTAAATTCTATGCTAATTCCTTTGTCAAGGGGTACCTCTGCGGATGTGTATACTTTAACTTAGCTATTTCAATGCTAAATTCTATGCTAATTCCTTTGTCAAGGGGTGCCTTTGCGGATGTGTATGTTTTAACTTTAACATAGCCATTTCTGTGACCAGTCACAAGCTAATCACTCAGCCATTTCAATGCTAAATTTATGCTAATTCGTTTGTCAAGGCGCTTTGTTTCTTCTCACACAGCTTAAAGGTCGTGATCTGAGCGTGGCTTTTTCACTCCAGCGCTGTCCTCCAGACAGTCTCGTCCCTTCACCTGATGAAGGCCGCTTGTGTTGTGGCCGAAACGTCATGAGAAAATTATTGTTATTTTATTTTATCAATTTATTATTTTATTCTCATTCTACGTGACTTTACCGAAAGAACCAAAGAAGATAAAATACATCGTTTAAACACATTCCTGCGGAGGGAGCTGGTAGGAACGTTGGGTTGCTCGGTCAGTGGCCAGGGTCAACGGCGGCACCACGTGGTGTATTCCGCAAATATGCCCGACTGTGAGGGCGGGCACAAGCCGGCGTGAGTAGGTTAAACGTTGAGTTTTATAAGGGCACCACGGGGTGACCAGCCCCTCCCCACCCAGCCCCACCCCTCCCACCCTCCCCACCCAGCCCCTCCCCACCCTTCCCAGCCCCTCCCCACCCAGCTCCTCCCCACCCTCCCCTCTCCACCCAGCCCCACCCCTCCCATTTCATCCGGGTGTCCGGATACACGTGGACAGACATCCACAGACATACACAATTAATCCCCTGCCTCCTGTGAATTAATCCCGGTTGGGCTTCCAGTCCAATTCGTTTCCTACCAGTAATAGTTCAGTTTAAATTGCAACCTTGCGCAGCGCATAGCATAAGAAAAGTAATTGGTAAATCAAATAAATGATAAGTAAAGAAACAGGGGTTTTCTCTCCCTTATAACATTTTAGATTGTGTCTGCATAGATTGTGATTTACACAGAACCACGGAATTGAGGGACACTCGTCCCCGTTCGGACAGAATCAGAATCTTGTATTTCGACAGCAGCAGGAGGAATCTGATGAGCTATAAAGCTCTTTCGTCACAGATGTACAGTTTGGGGCACGGGGGTTCATAACGTTACAACAATACAATTACAACACACACAATAGGAGTGCAGAGTATAGGAAAGGTCAGCAAATCGCTTAGGGGCCGTCCATAAATGACGTCACGCGATTTTGAACGATTTTTGACACCCCCCCCCCTCGTCACACGTCGTCACAAAAAGTCAGCCCCCCCCTCAAATATGACGTCACAAAGCTCTGCCCTCCCCCCAACTATATTTCCATTTTGAAAATAAAACATGGTTCAAATCGCTTTAAACTATTGTCATTGTAGTGCGTATTTAATGTGGTGCTGCACTCTGATGTTGTAGGAGAAAACATTTATTAAAAAAGTATATTTAATTAAGTAGAACGTGTTGTCTATATTTATTTAAAGTTGCGCATTTTTATGTGACGTCACATTTCTCAAACCCACCCCCCCCCTTCGTCACACATCGTCACAAACGTCTGACCCCCACCCCCCTAGGTGTGTGCCGTCAAAATAATTATCCGAATGGAGACACGTCTCGAAGTCGCCAAAGTCACAGCAAAAAAAAATAAGCAGGCACGTCCTTTATTTAACCAGGAGATGAAATACGGGCTCCTATTTTGCAATCAAACCAATTATCTGGTGGTGGTGGTGATGCTTACTTGGTAGTCAGTGTTGAACAAGCACAGCCAACAACAACAACAGCTCAATGCCATTCCCTGTCAATGGCATGCACGGTCGTGGTTGTGCCGCACGTGGTTGCCTGTGACGCAGCTGTGCCGAGGCTTGGCGGATGCTTTGGCCAACGTCGGTTCCACGGCGTGTGACATTCAGGTATTGCTGCAAACGCAAAGAGAAAACGCAACGAGAACAGGCGGGGGTTGAGGAGGGGATGGGCACATCCCATTGAGAACTCACGATCAGCCAAGCATCTAATAAGCTCTTGCAAAATGTTAAGTAAACATCGGATCTCTCTGCCGGAGAACATGTCCTTGATTTACGATGGCACGTGGTTGGATCGTTGCCTGCCGCGCCCACCGCATTCGTGCCGGCAGAAAGGATGGGCCCCGATGTTTTCTCGACGCCACGGCGATGAGTAAAGCTGTTCATTCCAAACCCATCCCACCACCGCCCCCCCCCAAAGGAAATGTCTTTTGGTGACACTCGGCCTCGAATTGCTAATCGTCAACCGTTTGCGGGAAAGTGGACTGTGCAACGCGCAGTTTTTGGCAAGTTGATATATGTACGTGTCGATAAGGGGCATTTGGACATTCCCACGGATTCCGGTAAACTGAATCAGATATACTCTTTGGTTCTTTGGGTAAAGTCACGTAGGTACAAAATAAAATAAAATAAATCACGACGTTTCGGGCGCAACACAAGCGTCCCTCATCAAGGTGGGAAAGCATGACAGAAAGTAATAAAATAAAATAAATCACAACGTTTCGGGCGCAACACGCTTTCCCACCTGATGACGGACGCTTGTGTTGCGCCCGAAACGTCGTGATTTATTCTATTTTGTACCTACGTGGACTTTACCGAAAGAACCAAAGAGTATGGATTCCTGCAGTCACAAAAAGCTTCAAATCAAGATTAAATCAGATACGTTGGCAATGATCACGCCAACCGGCTGCACGTGCCACGTCTGCCTAAGGGCGCTGACTTTGTGTTTGGGAGGTGGAGCGTGACGGATGGTATCCTTGCAGAGTGGGTGGGTGGGTGGGAAGAGGGTCTTATCTTATCTCAGCATGATTTACATAGCGCCTTAATAAAAAGGCGCTTTACGCATAATTAACAAGGGTACGCGACAAACGCGTGTGTGGATGTAACGGTTGGAGATGCGTGACTGAAAGAGACGAGAGGGTAACGATGGGGGTGGCGAATCGGTGATGATGCGGAGATTCGGTGAAAGCGAAGTTGATGACAGTGAATGATGAGGAATGAATTGAATTGAACGGGGTTAACGAGTGATATCCATATAATGAGAATAATTATTATTCTGACAGTACATTGATGATGCATTGATTGAATGGGGTTAATAAGTGATAGCCATATAATGAGAATATGAATATGGAACGTTAACGGTGGCGGTGGTTATGAGGGGGTAGATTTAAGGGGGGGGGGGTCGTGGGGTGAGTCAGGGTTAACAAGTGAGTTTTGAGTGAGGAACGGGAACTAAGTGGGCCAAGGTGACCCCTTAATGTGGAGGAGGAAGTTTGTTCCAGTGAAAGGGGGCGATGGAAAGAGAGAGAGAGAGCGACAGCGTTGATTGAGCGCAAGGAGGAAGAGGAACGAGACTTTTGACTTTTAAACAACTTTTATTGCCGCCAGCAGCAAAAGCACTAGAGGCGATTCCGATATGAAACACACAAAGTCACCAGCGACACAAATGAAAATAAACGCTACAAATCCACGCGCTGTGGCGCTAAAAGCACCGCGCACAACACGAAAGAAAAGTCACGTGGTGGTGGTGGTCATTGCGCACGCCATGGTGACGAGCGAGCGCTTTAGAAGGTGAACACGTGTGGGGTGCCGTCCACGCTGGTACAGAGAGGGGCTTTTCTGGCTCCCCAGCGTTCGAAGAAGACGCGCTGCACATCACCGACATGTGTGTGGTGGAAGAGGAACAAAGAGAGAGACAGCACAGAAAATGGCTCTGATATATATCCATACTGACCGATATCCGCCTGCACACTCGTTGCGGTATTTGTGCTTGGTATAACTTTTACGATTTAAAGAGGTTCCAGAAACCCAGCCTCTGTCACGCACCCCGATTGTATTCCTCATCTCGCTTAAATCAATAGTCCACGTTCGATTATTGTAGGACAGCGTTGCCCAACGCAGATTCATCTACATCAGTGATTCTTAACCTTTAACTGCAGCCTTGCACCCAATTCGTTCTCATCCGTTACATTTTTTTTACAACGTTAATAAACACATCGGGATTGATTAAACAAAGTAGTTGTTGTATACCCTTTGATTCTTTCGGTAAAGTCACGAAGGTATAAAAATTAAATGAAACAAAAAATAATATATCACGAAGTTTCGATCGCAACACAGGCGGTCGTCCTCTGGCGGAAAAAAATATAATTCGGCAGTGGAACTGTTGAACCATCAGCAGTTCCACTGATATGTAATTTTTTTGTTTCATTAAATTTTTCTATGGATTCCTGCAGTCACGAAAGCTTAAAATCAAGAAAGTAGATTTGAAGTTTTCGTGACTGCAGGGATCCCGCACTCTTTGGTTCTTTCGGTAAAGTCACGTAGGTTATAAAATAAAATGAATCACGACGTTTCGATTGCAACACAAGCAATCACCATCAGGTGGGTAAACCACAGCAAGACATTTCTTTTTTGCTGAAACGTCGTGATTTCATTTATTTTATTTTATACCTACGTGACTTTACCGAAAGAGCCAAAGAGTATCAGGAAAGCAGTTGTTGTACTTCACGTGCCCGTGCTTTAATTTGTTTCTCGATGATTTACCGTCCAAGAAAAAAAAACACCTGGCCATGTCTCGCATACCCAGGAGGGCATCTTGCACCCCCAGGCTACGAAGAAGAAGAAGAATCACTGGTCTACACGGTTTGCCCCAATGAGGAGGTCTGTTTTCTGGACCACGCGCGTGTTGCTTCGGCTGCCACCGCTCTCGCTGCTAAGATCATCATCTCCGCTTCGGAAAGTAGTGCCCGTGAGAGTGATGCCCACCATTGGAAGGTGCGGATTCATCGGCTGTGAATTATAACAGGAGGAATTCTCCACAAATCTGGCCGTCGCCTGATGAAGCTGGTTGTAATTACTGGCGAAACGTACTAAAGATTGTAAATGTTGTGGCTTTGCTCTCCAACACACCGGTGTGCTGTACTAGTGTAGTGGAGTAAACGATACGCATAGGAATTGGCCACATACAGTACATACAGACATACAAGGAGAGTGGGTCACATGAGGTCGAACAGGTGGTCGAGTCACAGGTGGCGTAAACAACCCGAAGTAATTAAAGGAGTCGTGGCACGAGGGCTGTGATTGGTCGAGAGGCTGTTAGCGTTAAGTGGCGGCGTCTCGAAGTCTGACCGTTGGACAGGTGCGAGCTGGCGGGAAAATGCCAGAGAGCCACGTGGCAATTAATTAAGGCTAATTGGAAAGGGGATAAAACGCTAGGTGATTTGAACGGGGAGTTGGAGTTGTTGTTGGGCAGTTGTTGGCGAGAGGTGGAGAGACACGAAGAGGACAGCTGGCAATGTTAGGGAAGAATAGATTGAGAGCCGAACCCAAAGGACAATAAATAGCGATAGGGAGAGTTAGCGTTAGCGGAGAGGTAGTTACGGAGGAGATAGGTACAGGGAGAGTTACAGATAGAGTCACTGTGTGTGCGGAGATAGATAGAGTCACTGTATGTGCGGAGATAGAGTCGCTGTGTGTGAATAGATAGATAGATAGAGTCACTGTGTGTGAATAGACAGACAGGTCACTGCGTGTGCGGAGATAGAGGAAGTCACTGCGTGTGAAGAGATAGCGGAGACACTGTGTGCGAGGAGATAGAGGGAGAACCACTGTGTGTGGAAGAGGATGCGCGGACGATGCTGAGGCGAATCGGAGTGTCCGAGTTGGCGGAGCGCGAAGAGGAGAATCACCGTGTGTACGGAACGATGGAATAAAAGTAAAGGTGGAAGAAAGATGGTTGTCGTCCGAGTGAATTCACGGCACTACACTAGTAACGAATTGGCATGTTCTGTTTACGTGACAAACCTTACTAATTGGTTGTGTCGGGTGGTGGCGGGTTTATTGACACATTTATATATTTACGTGATCTAACCCAATAAAAACCTGTATTATGGATGATACTTGTCGCGAAATCCTACGTGTTAAACAAGAGCAGTTACACTGTGTGTGTGTGCCATTTCAGTGATGGGAGGAAATCGCAGAACCCTGGAGGGAACCCATGCGCACAGAGAGAGGCGCCCGAATCAGGAATCGCACCCAGGTGCCTTCGAAATAATTTTCTTGAGACGTTCACGTGTCTGACCTTTTCACCTTTTCACGCATCCGTCTGTTCCTCAGCCCCGAGCCAATCGCATATGCAACGTTGTTCAGTGCGGGCACACATTAGGGACCTCCCTATGGTCTCCAATTATTAACTCTAGGGGGTCATTGTGTGTGTGTGCGTGCGGGGAGTGGTGGTGCAGCGGTTAGCGCGCTGCGCTACGAACCTGGCGACCCGAGTTCGATTCCCGCTCACGGCCAACACCAGTGACGATCATCTGAATCGGTCCTGGGCCTCCCCTAGGTCGACTCAGCCTTAAATGAGTACCTAATGCGGTGTGTAAACATCGCCACTGGGGAGACAAAGGCGGCCGGACGTGGTGCTGGCCACCCACCCCCTCGTGTGCCGTACCAGCCTTCATAGGTGCTGTTCGCCAACAGGAGCTGCCCCAACAGCCTGTTCAGGCTATACGGGGTTTTTTTTTTATCTTGGTGTGTCTTTGTGTAGGGAAAGTGCTATTCGTGAGTGACAATAAAGATTGGTGACATAAAACTTCAACAGGGAAAGGCCACCGAGCTATTGACTCTGTTTTTTTTTATTTAAAGCTTTCGTGACTGCAGGGATTCATATTCTTGGTTATTTCGGTAATGTCACGTTGAAGGGAAACAATCAAATAATAAAAATATAAAACAATAAAATTATCACGACGTTTCGACTGCAACACAAGCAATCATCATCAGGTGCGAAAACCACATCAGGTGTGAAAACCACAGCACTTGCTCCAAGAGTCTGTTAAGGCTATCCGTGGGATCTTTGTCTCTCTTGCATAAAGTGACGATCCGTGTTTGTTTTTGGCTTAAGTCACGCGGTCGTTGAGTTTACGCCAAATGCACCATACACAGCCATCCGCGCGAGTTGCAAGTGCATGTCTGACCCTTTTGTCTTCGCTGCCTGTGTCTCCTCCGTGCTTATGTTCACATACCGCAAGTTATTCACGATTCACATATCATCTTCTTTGGTTCTTTCGGTAAAGTCACGTAGAATGAGAATAAAATAATAAATTGATAAAATAAAATAACACAATAATATTCTCACGACGTTTCGGCCACAACACAAGCGGCCTTCATCAGGTGAAGGGGGCGAGACTGTCTGGTAGGACAGCGCTGGAGTGAAAGAGCCACGTTCAGATCACGGCCTTTAAGCCTCAAATTTCAGCTGAAATTTGGTGCTGAAATTTGAGGCTTAAAGGCCGTGATCTGAACGTGGCTCTTTCACTCCAGCGCTGTCCTACCAGACAGTCTCGCCCCCTTCACCTGATGAAGGCCGCTTGTGTTGTGGCCGAAACGTCGTGAGAATATTATTGTGTTATTTTATTTTATCAATTTATTATTTTATTCTCATTCTACGTGACTTTACCGAAAGAACCAAAGAAGATGAATCATTGCAGTCACGAAAGCTTTAAATCGAGATTCACATATCAATCGCCACTGTGACCAAGATGACCAACGCATTAGGCAGTGACTGAAAGTATGAAGATGCTCGGCTAATTTAAAGTGAGACCTCTACTGTCAAACCACAGCTGGGTCATGAGCACTTTGCCCGGATATGAAAAGCGCCTGCACTCTCTCCGCAGAATTCTCATTATTGCTCATGGCGAGGTTGATCAAGGTGGTGGAGAGTGATTTATGGCATCGACGACCTGAAACACACAACGACAACAGCCGACATTCACCGGTGACGTCACCACGGCGCCTGTGCCAGGCTATGTGCACGTTAAGGCCACGTGAAGTGTAGAATGCCCACTGGCAGGAGGTCACGGGGCAGACCCAGGTGCCGTGGGTTGACTGACAGAGATGACTGAGACGACTGGCCGATGCACCACCTGTGCCCCCTACTGTGCCAACTTGCTGTGCTTTAGCCACCCGGCGCTCCGCTCGTTGTTGTGAGCGTCGCTTCTCTGCCCTCCGTTGTTGCTGGAGGGCGACTACCTCCACCTTCCCAGTAGCGTCTTGTGCGTGCGTGTGCGTGAATGCAGACTCACAAACACACATACACACGCATGTAACCCGAGGCCCCCTTCTGTGCCACTTCACTGACCACACGATGGTCCCCGAGACCACAGGGCCGGTAGTCAACTGCGATGCTCGTCAGCTGCCCCCTTCAGAGTCCACCTGGGCGAACAAAGAACCAGAAACCCGCGCCGTCGACGTCGCTGACCGTGGTGTGTGTGAAGCGACACATCGCACACACACACACGCCGCCGCATAAATCCAATCTGCTCCGACGGAAAACGCTTTCTCGTCTGGCCAGGGCCACCCACCGCCCGTCACCGAAAGAGGTCGGACACACGACATCGTCCCCCCAATCTTGGGCATTTTCGGCGCGTCGGGAGGCTTAGGCCCCGACCGGGCAATTGGTGAGAAGGTTTGCTCGGCTACTTGGTGCAGCGATTTTTTGCTGTGACTGTTTCCACCTGAAGACGGAAGCTTGTGTTGCCTCCGAAACGTCGTGTTTTAATTGTTTATTTTATTTTAATTTGTTTTTTTTACCTACGTGACTTTACCGAATAAAACCAAAGAGTATGAATTCTTGCAGTCACGAAAGCTTCAAATGTAGAACTTATCTGATGAGTTGTATTTAATTATTAGCCTTTATTTTGAGTTTAAAGTTATGTTAAGTTATAATCATGTATGTTTGTGTACACTTCATAACATTTAGTCACGCGTTTTCCCAGAAATGTCGGCTAAGGAATGCAACCCCTGATTTTAACATTATGTCTATGTAAAATTATAGTTCGTTTTAAGCAATTTCTAGTTAAGTAGAAATGTATCTTAAACGCATCCCTTACGTATAGCAGGTGATTCCTGTACTAATGTAAGGCTCAGTCGACCTGGCAGATGCCCAGTGCCGGTTCAAATATTCACCACTGTTATTGGCCGTGAGCGGGAACCGAACTTTAAGATAGTCGGGTTAATAGTGGAGCACACTAACCACTGCGCCATCACTCATCACTCGCCAACACCTACACACATACCAATATTCAAAGGCTATCTGCCCACAAACACACACACACACACGCGCGCGCACACACACACACACAGGCTTGCACTGAGTAAACACAGTCGTGCACTCCCACACACTTGCACAGATTCACAGATGGCAGTATTGCCAAAAGACAGATGACTGTGGAATTTCTGAGACAACACGGGCAAATGCATAATATATCTATATAAATCCTGAGGCTGCATGAATGGTGTAAACTAAACTACTATAAATTTTATTTTACCAGGTAAGGCCCACTGAGCTATGTAGTTATTTTTCAGAAGCTTCCTGGTTATCACAAAAGATAGCTGAACGAAGTGGCTTATGATAAACGCGTGATGTTGATTCTAACTGTGGAGGGAAAACCGGGGGAAGCGGAGAAAAATCCACGCGACCACGGGGAAAGAGACACGCAAACTCCAAATATGCAGCAGGCGTCAGGGTTTGGGATCGAACCTACGACCATCCTGTATACCGGGCGAGGTAGCTAACATCTCGCCACTGCAGCGCCCTCGTGGTGCTGGACAGCACGCATCATGAGAACAGCCGACGAGGGACGAAAGGCAAAATTCCCAATGGAGTGGAGACCCAAGAGAGAATGGATGAGAAGCAGAGGGAAAGGCATCGGAGGAGACGGCGGCAGCAGCAGCAGTAGCAGCAGCGAGACGGCTTTGCAGAGTTCAGAGGTCACTGCAGGACAGCAGCAGCTGCGGCGGAGGAATGGGAGGCTATGGGGGAGGTATTTTCGCAGCAGTGGGAAGTTACAGGCTGATGACAGCAACAACAACAACCACCTGTGTTTGTCCCAGCGAGTCAATAGCTAACTTATTTTTATTTGACCAGGTAAGCCTCACCGAGCTGTGTAGCTCTTTTGTCAGAAGCGACCTGGCCACGAATGATAGTTTAGTTTAAGGATCACAAACATGGTCGTTAACCCAGAAGCGAGTATAAAAGCCACGCGTTTGCCAAATTTTTTATGGGAAGACGTACGTTAGGAATAGGTCTACAAGACAGACTCGGGAGTGAAGAGATAGGGGGGGAAAGAACAGGGGTCACCAACGCTGCCGCTGCTGCTGTTAATCAATCAAACCGAAATCGAACAGCTGATGAGAGATGAAGGACGAGGTCGACTCCAGAGTGGAGACATGGGAAGAAAGGCAGAGGACGACAGCTAAAGAGAGGGCAGTCGCAGGAGCAGCAAGACAACATCGCAGGGTGCGGAGGTCTCTTAGTTACAGGAGCAGTTGGGGAGAGGAGAGAATGGAAGATGATTGGGGGGGGGGAGAGAATTTCCGGGGGAGGGGGGAGACAATGACCACAACATTAACGAGACTCGCAAAAAAATGCAAAATGACAACATTGGGATCTTTCTTGCCAATATAAAAATATAAGAATTAGTTTTACCCCTTCTGGCAATAAAACCAGTTGTGTTAAGATGTTCAAACACCAAACACAACCATTTTGCAGGGAATCATGTACCGCATTAACCACGCAGACTTGTGGTGAACATACAAACAAGAACATGTTCTGGTAGTATATGCACTGCTTTTTAAACTGATCGGTCTCATACCAGAGACAGTTTTCTTTAGGGCCTAGTCTCAACCAGTGTTAAACCAGAGAACACCAAAAGGCGAACAGCACAAAGTCATCATAGCTCGGGGCGAGCAGCTACAACATGGGACCTTTCTTGCCAGTATCAAAGTATAATCAAACCAGTTGTGTTAAGATGTTCAAACACCAGCAGAAACATTTTGCAAGGAATGATGTCCGCAATAACCACACAGACATGCAATCGAATATATATATACCCTGGCAAGAAAAGCATTTCAAAGACAATGTTTGGACATCTTATTTCCAGAAAGGGTTAAACCTTTTTGTACAAAACAACATTACGTGAAATGGGGTCTGGTGAAAGGACAGCCTATATCACGATAAGCAATTTCGCCAGGCATTGATAAATGTACGTTGGCCAAGTGTGTGGTGTCCTGGACCAAACTCTGTGTCGAAACGGATGGACAGGCTGTGTGATCGTGTGGGTTCTGGGGATGCGTGGCCGTTTGTTCGGTCTGTAACTCAAAGCCACGCGCTCAACTCGTGCCAGCTCTGAGCCTGGGTCTCAGCCGCGCTCAGGATTTCCGTGAGCCTCAGCCTGAGCCGAGCCACGCGTGAAGGGGCTCACTCACTTTCGCTCGCTCGCTCACCCGTGCGTCTTTGGAAGCAGCTGAGCGGCTCAAGCCCCGAGCCGAGACTTGAACCTTACAGGGCCAGCCTGAGCCGCGTTAGAGGCTGAGTCGGCGCCGACCCGTGACTCAGAATACGGCCCTGAGAGTGCATGTGGCATGTGCGTCACTGACAACGCAACAAAACAACCATTTACGCTACAGTGTAGAACGGGAATGATCTAAAAAATATATATCATTAACATAAAAATATATACATTGAGGGAAAAAAGTATTTGATCCCCTGCTGATTGTGTACGTTTGCCCACTGACAAAGAAATTATCAGTCTATAATTTAATGGTAGGTTTATTTGAACAGTGAAAGACAGAATAACAACAAAAAAATCCGGAAAAACGCATGTCAAAAATGTTATAAATTGATTTGCATTTTAATGAGGGAAATAAGTATTTGACCCCCTCTAAATCAGAAAGATTTCTGGCTCCCATGTGTCTTTTATACAGGTAACGAGCTGAGATTAGGAGCACACTCTTAAAGGGAGTGCTCCTAATGTCATCTTCTTACCTATATAAAAGACACCTGTCCACAGAAGCAATCAATCAATCAGATTCCAAACTCTCCACCATGGCCAAGACCAAAGAGCTCTCCAAGGATGTCAGGGACAATATTGTAGACCTACACAAGGCTAGAATGGGCTACAAGACCATTGCCAAGCAGCTTGGTGAGAAGGTGACAACAGTTGGTGCAATTATTCGCAAATGGAAGAAACACAAAATAACTGTCAATCTCCCTCGGCCTGGGGCTCCATGCAAGATCTCACCTCGTGGAGTTGCAATGATCATGAGAACGGTGAGGAATCAGCCCAGAGCTACACGGGAGGATCTTGTCAATGATCTCAAGGCAGCTGGGACCATAGTCACCAAGAAAACAATTGGTAACACACTACGCCGTGAAGGACTGAAATCCTGCAGCACCCGCAAGGTCCCCCTGCTCAAGAAAGCACATATACATGCCCGTCTGAAGTTTGCCAATGGACATCTGAATGTTATGAGACCTCCTTTGCCAGGAACAAGATATAGTAATAGGTTTTACCCTTTTACTGGCACTAAAACTGGCAGCTTTATTCAAGGCATCATGTTTGCAATAACCACAACACAAGCAGTCAAAATGCAAACAAAAGAGACAACTCTGATAATAATGTGCACTGTCCTTGAATTTGATTGATCCACACCCGAAACGGCATATCTTAGAGCCTAGTCTCCACTGGTGTTGGACCAGAAGATGCCAAAAGGCGTACAACACAAAAACAGCGCACTATCAGAGTATTGAGGGCTCGGGGTGAGCATTTACATTATGAGACCTACTTTGCCAGTAACGAGATATACTATATAGTAATAGGGTTTACCCTTTTAACTGGCACAAAAACTGACACCTTTATTCAAGGCATCATGTTTGCAATAATCACAGCACAAGCAGTCAAAATGCAAACAAAAGAGACAACTCTGATAATAATATGCACTGTCCTTGAATTTGATTGGTCCACACCCGAGACGGCTTTTCTTAGAGCCGAGTCTCCACTGGTGTTGGACCAGAAGACGCCAAAAGGCGTACAACTCAAAAACAGCGCACTATCAGAGTATTGAGGGCTCGGGGTGAGCATTTACATTATGAGACCTACTTTGCCAGTAACGAGATATAGTAATAGGTTTTACCCTTTTAACTGGCACAAAAACCTTTTGGCGTCTTCTGGTCCAACACCAGTGGAGACTAGGCTCTACAAAAGCCGTCTCGGGTGTGGACCAATCAAATTTAAGGACAGTGCATATTATTATCAGAGTTGTCTCTTTTGTTTGCATTTTGACTGCTTGTGTTGTGGTTATTGCAAACATGATGCCTTGAATAAAGGTGTCAGTTTTTGTGCCAGTTAAAAGGGTAAAACCTATTACTACAACATCTGAATGATTTAGAGGACAACTGGGTGAAAGTGTTGTGGTCAGATGAGACCAAAATGGAGCTCTTTGGCTACAACTCAACTCGCCGTGTTTGGAGGAGGAGGACTGCTGCCGATGACGCCAAGAACACCATCCCCACCGTCAAACATGGAGGTGGAAACATTATGCTTTGGGGGTGTTTTTCTGCTAAGGGGACAGGACAACTTCACCGCATCAAAGGGATGATGGACGGGGCCATGTACCGTCAAATCTTGGGTGAGAACCTCCTTCCCTCAGCCAGGGCATTGAAAATGGGTCGTGGATGGGTATTCCAGCATGACAATGACCCAAAACACACGTCCAAGGCAACAAAGGAGTGGCTCAAGAAGAAGCACATTAAGGTCCTGGAGTGGCCTAGCCAGTCTCCAGACCTTAATCCCATAGAAATATGTGGAGGGAGCTGAAGGTTCGAGTTGCCAAACGTCAGCCTCGAAACCTTAATGACTTGGAGAAGATCTGCAAAGAGGAGTGGGACAAAATCCCTCCTGAGATGTGTGCAAACCTGGTGGCCAACTACAAGAAATGTCTGACCTCTGTGATTGCCAACAAGGGTTTTGCCACCAAGTACTAAGTCATGTTTTGCAGAGGGGTCAAATACTTATTTCCCTCATTAAAATGCAAATCCATTTATAACATTTATGACATGCGTTTTTCTTTATTTTTGTGTTGTTTTTCTGTCTCTCACTGTTCAAATAAACCTACCATGAAAATTGTAGACTGGTCATTTCTTTGTCAGTGGGAAAACGTACAAAATCAGCAGGGGATCAAATACTTTTTTCCCTCACTGTATCATATATCCAAACAAAGCGCATGTAGTATGCAGACATACGGACATAACGTGCACACCCAGAATGTGTACCTTGTACTCTGCACACGTACACGGCACACATCCTGAACATATGCCGTGGACACGTACAAACTTGTTGTCAATCCACTGCTGGATGAATGCCTCTCAATGCCTCGTCAGTCGCGAGATTGTTTCATACAGATAGGTATAACGTTAAGTACACTATTTGAGACACATTTGGCACTCACGCTATTCACATGGCACAAGGCTATCATCACGACGGGAGTCGCAATGGGGTTGGGATCGTTGTCGATGTGTGTGCGTGGTGCTCCACGTGTATGAATTAAAACATTTTTGGGTTAGAGCGCGTATATATAAATAAATGTGTCGTTAAAACCCCCACCACCCGACACAGCCAACTAGGAAGGTTTGTTACGTAAACAGAACGTGCCAATTATTTTTAAAGTTATGTTAATCAATTTCCCACTCACCCACCAAGCTCCCTCATTTTACTCACCCACTCATTTATTCACTCACTCATTCACTCACATTCACTCACTCTTGAGTTGTCACCTGGTTAAATTAAACAAACTTGACTTTAAACTTAATCGAGTCACTTTCCCTCCCTAATGTTGCATTGTATATATATTAATATACGTTAATAAATTGAAGTCCGTTAGATATGTTCCGTACTTTACGAATCTTTTGTTTTGATGATCATTGCTTGTGCTGCAGTCGAAACGTCGTGATAATTTTATTTTTTATATTTTTATTATTTTATTGTTTCCCTTCTACGTGACTTTACCGAAGAAACCAAGAATAAGCCTACACGCGTTAAGTTGTTTTTAATTGCTTTCCTAAAATTGTTAAAGATGTGATCCAGGCCGACCTTGCGATAGTGGCGATGATGTTTCCCCGTGTCGCAATGGGTTATTTACACTCTTGATTAAATCAAGGATACACACTCGTAGAATTACATTTTGTACGTTCGGGACGCCACGGTGGCTAGGAGATGTTAACTACCTCGCCTGGTAAACAGGAGGTCGTGGGTTCAATCCCGACCCCGACGCCTGCTATATATTTGGAGTTTGCGTGTCTCTCTCTCTCATCATCATCACGGTGGCTAGGAGATGTTAACTACCTCGCCTGGTATACAGGTACGATCCCGACCCCGACGCCTGCTATATATTTGGAGTTTGCGTGTCTCTCTCTCATCATCATCACGGTGGCTAGGAGATGTTAACTACCTCGCCTTGTCTACAGGAGGTCGTGGGTTCAATCCCGACCCCGACGCCTGCTGCTGTATATTTGGAGTTTGCGTCTCTCTCTCTCTCTCATCATAATCACGGTGGCTAGGAGATGTTAACTACCTCGCCTGGTATACAGGAGGTTGTGGGTTCAATCCCGACCCCGACGCCTGCTGTATATTTGGTGTTTGCGTGTCTCTCTCTCATCATCATCACGGTGGTTAGGGGATGTTAACTACCTCACCTGGTATACAGGAGGTCGTGGGTTCAATCCCGACGCCTGCTGTATATTTGGTGTTTGCGTGTCTCTCTCTCTCTCTCATCATCATCACGGTGGCTAGGAGATGTTAACTACCTCGCCTGGTATACAGGAGGTCGTGGGTTCAATCCCGACCCCAACGCCTGCTGCTGTATATTTGGCGTTTGCGTATCTCTCTCTCCCCGTGGTGGCGTGGATTTTTTTTCCGGATCCTCCGGTTTTCCCCTCCACATTTACAGTCAAACCACGCGTTCAGAGTGTTTGGCTGCTGCTATGAATTCCCACGTGATAAGCCCACGTGGTTGAGCTGTCATTTTGTAGGCAAAGGTCGCTTCTAAAGAAAGTGCTACATAGCTCAGAGGGCCTTGCATGGTGAATAAAACATAGTTTTAGTTCAGTTACATCCATAATGGATGTATTAAAACTAGCCTTTTGCCCGTCCTAGGACGGAGGCTGTAATATTTAGGGAAAAAATGAGCCGAGTAATAATTGAATCTTGTGTAAAATTAATGGCAGTGAATCTTGTCACTGTAGCACTGTATTTAACTCACCTTCAGTTAGTTCGAAAACACTGTTCTGATACTTTCTTTTCTTCTGCTTTTGCTCGCTGGGGTTGTAATGAATTTGAATTCGATACAATGTCTGGAAAATCACGGAGAAATGTATATATTTTATCATGATTTAGAAGCAAAAATGTGACTTATCTTTTGTATCAAGTGCTGAATAAATAAAGACACCAAATACACTTTGTTGCTGCGTATAATTATTTATTTGATTAACTTTCAATAAAGAAACGTCAACTTTAAAGCGAATTTGCGTTAAAAAAAGTTTTCCCGCTCGACCTGGGGGAGTCACGTTGACGTCAACGGGATGCGGTTCAAACAGGGTCAGCGTCCTTGCGCGCGCGTGTCTCTGTGTTTAACCGGGCGAGAATGTGTTCAGGAGCTCACAGGATCCTTGCCAGATCTCATTTTTTTCAATTTCAGTTTCATTTATTAGGTATGAGGGGGTGGGTGACAGCACCACGCCCGGCCGCCTTTGTCTCCCCAGTGGCGATGTTCACGCACCACAGCAGTTACTCGTTTGAGGCTGAGTCGACCTAGGGGAGGCCCAGGAGCGGTTAAAATAATCGTTACCGGTGGTGGCCGTGAGCGGGAATCGAACTCGGGTCGCCGGGTTCGTAGCGCGGCGCGCTAACCACTACACTACAATGCGTTACGCTTCCACTTGACAGATTTGACGTCACAGCGCACTTGCCGTACAAAAAATAAATGCATTATTGAGTTCCCCCCATTCCCAGAAAAAAACCCCCAAAAGTGTATTTTTATAATTTTTGCATGGTGTACAGTCTGGAAAGTACCCACATGGCAAATTTCAAGTTTGTTGTATGTCGGGAAGTACGCTAAACATTTTGAACAGCCACATAATCACAACTTTGCCTTTTTATACATGGAGATAACCCTGTGAGCCATGCGGCTCTTGACTCGGGTGCAACAAAACAAAACAAAAACACGAACAATATCTGGACACAGTCCTCCCCATCGGTGATCTCCGTCGGCGTTGGCCGAGTCACTTTAGTCTCGCACACCCAGCCACCGCATTGCCCAAGCGAATTGTTTTGTCGGAAAGACGGGGCTAAACGGGCGCGGCTGATTTGCGTACTGATGTGGTACAGAAGGATGTGGAGCTCAGTGACTGGTAGCAGCGGTGTCAAGATCGACCTCTGTGAGGGAGGTTCGTGAAGGACGCTGCTGCTGCTGCTGGTGAGTTGGAGGCTGTCGCCATCGAGCAACAACAGAGGGCGTAAGAGTGATCGCTCACAACAACGAGCGGAGCGCCGGGCAGTTAAAAACACGTTGGCACAGTGGGGAGCAGAGTGACGCTGTGGGTATAGTAGGGGGCACAGGTGGTGCATCGGCCAGTCATCTCAGTCAGACAGCCCATGGCACCTGGGTCCGTTCCGTCACCTGGCAGCGGGCCGTCGACACTTCACGTGGCCTCAAAGCGCACCTAGCCTGGCACAAGCGCTGCGGTGACGTCACCGCCACTTACTGGTGAACGGCGGTTGTTGTTGTTGTCTGTAGTGGAGCGGTGGTGCAGCGGTTACCGCGCTGCGCTACGAACCCGGCGGCCTGAGTTCGATTCCAGCTCACGACCACTGACACGGGTGACGATTATCCGAAGCGGTCCTGGGTCTCCCCTGGGTGTACTCAGCCTCCAATTGAGTACCTGGTGCGATGTGTGAACATCGCCACTTCGGAGACAAAGGCGGCCGGGCGTGGCGTTTTCCAACCCACCCCTTCGTTGTGCCGTGCCGGACCTAATAGGTGCTCGCTAACATAACTTTAGGTGTTTGGGGGAGCGGTGGGGCAATTGTTAGCGCACTGGTGGCCGGGCGTGGTGCTGGCCATCCACCCATCCCGACCTTTGTTGATGCTACTCGCCAGCAGAACTTTCCCCAACAGAGCGCGCTCACTGATAAATGCGGCGACCCGGGTCTCATTTCCCGTTCATGGCCAACATCACCTAGGTCGACTCAGCCTCAAATGAGACGTTCCTCGAGCCGGGTGCGTAAAGATGAGCGCGGTGCTGGCCACCCACAGCAATTGCCCCAAACAGTCTGTTGTGAAAATCCGCACGTAGCATGCGGATACGTATCGAAAATATAACCGTGGTTGAAATGTGAATGTGTAAGTGGCCCACGCTCACCGACATTCAAAAAGACACACTATCACTCGCCAATCCCCTCACACTTCCTCTATCTCGTAAAACAAAGAAAAATATCTCCCGTATAGTCTTAACAAACTGTAGGGGCAAGTGCTGTTAGCAAGCACCTATGAAGGCCGGAACAATACACAAAGGGATGGGTCGCCAGCACCACGCCCGACCGCCTTTGTCTCCCCAGAGGCGATGTTTACACTACACCGCACTGGGTACTCATTTGAGGCTGAGTCGACCTAGGGGAGGACCGCTTCAGATAATCATCACTGGTGTTGGCCGTGAGCGGGGATCGAGCCCGGGTCGCCGGGTTCGTAGCGCAGTGCGCTAACCACGACACTACCGCTCCCCACACACACACTCACACAAAGATCCCCGTATAGCCTTAGCATGCTGTTGGGGGCAAGTGCTGTTAGCGAGCACCTAATAAAGGCAAACACGGCACACGGGGGGGGGGGTGAGGGGGTAGGTGGGTCAGCACCACGCCCGGCCACCTTTGTCTCCTCAACGGTTACGTTTACCCATTGCACAAGTTACTAATTTGAGGCTGAGTCGATCTAGGGGAGGCCCAAGACTGAGTTCAGATAGTCGCTGGTGTTGGCCGTGAATGGGAGTCGAACTCTGATCGCCGGGTTCTTAGTGCCACCGCGTGTTGTCGCTCTTGACACGGAACTTGTTCGAGTGGGTTGTTCCTTTGTGCTTTCCTGCCAACGCAGTCGCAGACGCATACTTTTTTTTACTGACGATTGATAATGTTGACAATGTACTAAGATTTTGATTTAAAGCTTTCGTGACTGCAGTAATTCATATTCTTAGCTCTCTCGGTAAAGTCACGTTGAAGGGAAACAATAAAATAATAAAATATATTTTATTTTATTGCTTTTCTTCAACGTGACTTTACCGAAAGAGCTAAGAAATAATATATATTTTATTATTTTATTGTTTCCCTTCAACGTGACTTTACCGAAAGAGCTAAGAATATGAATGTACTACGATGCTGAACTTATTTCGTAACCATACGTAGCCAATCGTGCTAACTGGAGGTACGGGGGAAAGGCCACGAAAGCCACTTTAAGCACACACAAAAAATCCCAGCTCTAACGAATGCTCTCGGTGCACTGTTATCACTGTTACCACACAATCGCCATCAATCGTGAAAGGGCACCATGATATCACACACCGATGCCGAGTCAAACCCTTTAGGCACGTCGCCGGGTTCGTAGCGCAGTGTACTGACAACGACCATCCCGCAGCACACAAGCCCATAAACCACTAACCCACAACACCAACAATGAAACGACCAAAATCCCCCGTAAAGCCTTCAGAGGATGTTGAGGTAAGGGCTGTTTAGAGGGGACCCATTGAGACCGGACACGGCTCACGAGGGGTGCGAGTGATGAACACGACGCCCGGCCGCCTTTGTCTCCCCGGTGCACCAGGTATTCGTTTAAGTCTGAGTAGACCCAGAAGAGATGCCCGTGAGCGATTTTTTTTATACATTCATACATTCGAACTCCGGTGGCCAGGGGTTCGTAGCGCAGAGAGCCACCGTTCTTTGTCCAAGCCAGACGCGAACGCGCGCGCGCGCGCGGGCACACGTGCACGCGCAGCTCCTCAAGACACGCACGCGCGGCTCCTCAAGACACGCACGCGCACAACAGACACTGATGTGCACACACTCACAAGCATTCATTGTGTCCAAATATGGCAATTCCGCCCACCCCCCCCCCCCCCCCCCCAACTTCCACCACACGAATTGACCGCCACCCACCGATTCTCGGTAGCCTCTTACCCTCTGCCTCTGACCCTCCTTCCCTTGCAGCCCTCTGGTATAAGAGGGGGTGGATATTCAACGCCGCCTCGCCACAGTCACTTTGCGTTGACTCGGCACGACGCGCTCCTCGTTCTGTCCAAGAATTATCTTCTGCTCCTGGAGCCGTCAGCATGGGTAAGCCCGACTTGCAGATTATGACCGTGACGACGGATGTGCCTTGCGTTATACCCAGTGTTACCCGGCCCAACGTTTGGCCAACGTTAGCCCAACGTTTGCCCAACGTTCGCCCAACGTTTGCCCAACGTTCGCCCAACGTTGGCCCAACGTTGGCCAAACGTTTTCCCAACGGTTCCAGCCATGTGCCACGCGACGTCGGCGTGTCTTGCTGCGTCGCCAACGCCTCCGCGCGGGTTACGCTACCCCTCATTTGTAAAGCCTCTGGGGTAACCCCACGACTCTCGTGAAAGTACCCACCGCATCCCGAAGGGCTGCTCACTGCGGTCGAGATCCGACGGTGCCTTGGGCAAGATTTTGTAAGTAATAAACGATGGAGTTTGTCGGCGAGATCGGTCAGGGGGTTTCCACCACCACCACCACCACGATGATTATTCGACACGTCCCACGTGACGCAATTAGCAACGTGCGCGTTAACAGAGAGCCGATTCCATTTACAACTGAGGTCTCAGTGTGCGTGTGCACGTGTTCAGCGTGATAGAGCGGTAAGGTGGCACGTGTTTAGCAATCATCGGGCGCGTGCAGCGGGGAAACGAGTTAATTTGTGTTTGGATGGGGAGGCGTAAATTGGTAGAAACGGCGCGTAGTGGCGTTTGGGAAACCCCATGTCTTATCCTAATCATAATTATAATACTAGTCCTCTCACAAAAACTCTAACCCTGTTCATACCCCGAACGCAAATCTTAATAAGAACTAACACTAAGCGTAATAATAACCATTATCTCAACCCTGACCCTTATTTGTAAATATTTAAGGCTGCATGTGAATGCATATATGTTTGTGTGTTGACAAAGAGCGGTGGCGCATTGTTTAGCTCACTGCGCGACAAAACCGACTAACCGAGTTCGATTCCCGCTCACGTCCGATGACGGTGGCGAATTTTTGAACCGGTACTGGGCCGCTCCTAATGTCATCTCGGCCTTAAATGAGTTTGCTGGTGCGGTTAACACATCAGCACTGGGGAGACAAAGGCGGCCGGGCGTGTTGCTTGCCATCCACCCTCTCGTGTGCCGTGCCAGACTTCATGGGTGCAGCTACTCGCTCGGAGCACTTTCCCCAAAAGTCTGTTCAGGCTGCACGGGGGATCTTTGTCTTTGTTCGTGCGATCACGTGTCCGTTTATTTGGCTCGTTTGGTTCGGCTCGCTTTTTTGTTCGTATTTTAAATTGTTAAATTTCTCGTACAAAACGTAGCTCTAATTTCATAATTAAAGTTGCATTAGCAGCCCTTTCCCCGTTAAATCCGGATTCAGCCGGGCGGTTGTGGTGGCTACGCATGTGGCCTCTAATCCAGCACCGGCGGAGGCAGCAGCGAGGGTTGGTGGATCACACGAAGATGTCGCAAAACTCCCTATGGCCCGTGGCTCGGCTCCGCCAGAAGGAGGTGGTACAGCAGAAATGTGATCCGTCTCCATGGGGATAGAGCGTTTCCCCCTCGCACGCATGGCTTTTTTTTCTTCCTCCGGGTGCTCCTATTTCCTTTGACCGAGAACACCTCGGTATATAGAGGACCACAGAGCTTGGGTGGGGGGGGGGCAATCGTTGGTATCGCTGCTTCTCGTCTGTGGTTCATTCTGGCGACTCCGAGTGGTGTGCTCTCTCTCTCTCTACGAGAGCGAGCGCACGATGTGGTGGCGTCGGAGGCGGCGCAACGTTCCAAGCTAACAACATCATCATCATTGCTATTATTCGGAGAAGTTACCAGCTCAGCGGATGAGAAGAATCAAAGTTTTTAGAGATAACAAAGCGGCATTGTGGTGTCGGTCCAAATATCCCAATGCTGAAAGATTACACTTGAAATGTCTCATTTCTTTAGGACTGCTTGTTGTTTATTTTTAGTTTGTTGCGTTGAGTTTTATTGTGTTGTTGTTGTTGTTTGTGTTTAGTTTGTTGCCATTCCTCCGCGCCTCCGATTAGCACGGTTGGCTACGTACGGTGCGAAAGAAAGTTCAACATGCGTATTACTCAATTGGGAATCACACGCAGCAGTGGCAACGACGTTACCCTCTCGCTTGCGACGAAACCTCGGCAGGACCCTCTTGAACAATGTGTCTTGAGACTGCTCAGGCTTTAGACTGGGGAAACGAGCAAGTGATAAGAGCGATGAGTTTAACGCTTAACAGATTGCAACGACACGTAGACTTGGGGCAACATTCAGCTGAGCGAGCTCCAGCGTAAGAGACGTATCAAGCCGTCCTCATTCCCACTGGAAGTACAGCTAAGCGCAGGGGCAATAGCAGTGCGAAACATAATTTACACATCTATGGGGACCCGACATCACGATAGCTATCGCATCGTACAATTTTTTTTTAATATAATGTATCCTTTCTTGCTCTTTAACCTCTAACCACGGCAACTCTCTCTGCCACTTCAGCAACAACAACAACAAAACATTCCTGCTGTGGTTTTCCCACCTGATGACGATTGCTTGTGTTGCAATCAAAACTTCGTGATTTCATTTATTTTATTTCATACCTACGTGACTTTACCGGAATGACCAAAGAGTACGGATCCTTGCAGTCACGAAATCTTCAAATCTAGAATGTATCGTGAAACCTAATATCGTGTCGACATTGGTGTGCGCGGAATCAAATGTTGTGCTAAACGGGACCCCGTGGTACGGATGGAGTGCTCTCGACAACAATTGCGTCTGGTAATCCAGCGGGGATTTGCTTAACTAAGACTGGATCTGCCGATGAGACCTCAGAAGGTCGAATCCCGTTCAGAGTTTGCTGCCAGGCATTCCTGTTCTGGAAAGCCGATGGGCCGATTGACTTTAATGTAAGCTAAACATTGTTGGTTTATTCTGCCAGGTAAGGCCCACTGAGCTATGTAGTTGTTTTTCAGAAGCGACTTTGCCGCAAATTATATCTCAACGAAGTGGCTGATCACGTGGAAATGCATAGCAGACAAATACTCTAAATGCGTGTTTATAAATGTGGAGGGAAGACCTGGAGGACCCCGGAGAAAGAACCACACGACCATGGGGAGAGAGAGAGACACGCAAACTCCAAATATACAGCAGCAGGCGTCAGGGTCGAGATCGAACCCATGGCCTCCTGTACACCAGGCGAGGTAGTTAACATCCCTGCACCGCGGCGCCCAATATGGGGCACACGAGACTGAATGTTGCATATGCATTAATTGTACAGTCATGAGGAAGCGTTAAGGGTTATACAGTACACTATAATTAATTTAAAATGGTTAAAGATTTCGCCGCAGCTTCCTTTTTTTGCAATCACGGGAGCTAAAATTAACTCTGCCCGTGTCATCCCCGGCCACCATCACATCGGAAGCTCAGCAGGAGGGGTTCGAGACTGATTCACACCGCACTTGGATGGGAAGACCCCTAGCTGCTTGCCAGGTGTTGTAGGCACGGCGCTACCGAGCTGTGACCAGGAGATGGCAGTAGAGCGGCGGGGCAGCGGTTAGCGCATTGCGCCGTGAAGTCCAGTTCCCGGCCCTCGGCTCACATCAGCGTGTGATGGAATTGCGAACGGGAATCTCGGGTAAGGTCGGCGGTAAAGGCGCGGCCCCTGCAAGTGCTCGCTCGCGCGACTTCGTGATGGCAGAGGCCTCCACCATAGTAGATTTAAAACTTTCGTGACTGCAAGGATCCATACTCTTTGGTTCTATTGGGTAAAGTCACGTAGGTAAAAAAAATAACAAAAATCACGACGTTTCGGCCACAACACAAGCGGCCTTCATCAGGTGAAGGGACGAGACTGTCTGGAGGACAGCGCTGGACAAGGCGCTCCGTTTCTTCTCGCACAAGCTTAAAGGTCGCGATCTGAGCGTGGCTTTTTTCACTCCAGCGCTGTCCTCCAGACAGTCTCGTCCCTTCATCTGATGAAGGCCGCTTGTGTTGTGGCCGAAACGTCGTGATTTTTGTTATTTTATTTTTTTACCTACGTGGTGACTTTACCCAATAGAACCAAAGAGTATGCCTCAACCATAGCTGACTCTTGGGAGGCTACTCTCACGTGGTGCCGTTTCAGGACGGTTTTGGAAGACGCGTGGGAGTCACCCACGCTTTGTTCCACGACACACGACCAGCCCGTCAACTTGACAGCGCTTCCGCACCCATCAATAGACTGTCGGGGCGGATAGAGGCGGAATTGCGGGCGGGGAAGTTTTAAGAATCGTGTCCCCGTTTTTTTTATTCCCATTTATATTGTACTAAGTGAGGGCCCACTGAACTACGCAGCTCCTTTTGAGAAGCGACCTGGCCACAAAATCATGGCCCAACGTTAGTGGCTCATCGTGTGGAATTGTCTAGCGGCAATATATTCTCTAAATGCATGCTATTAAATGTGGAGGGGGAAAACCGCAGGACCCGGAGAAAAGTCCACGCAACCACGGGGAGAGAGACACCGCAAACTCCAAATATACAGCAGCAGGCGTCAGGGTCGGGATCGAACTTATGACCTCCTGTATACCAGGCGAGGTCGTCCACCATCTCGCGACCTCTAAATGGCAACTCAATGACACCACCGCTGCGGCAGTGTGTTACTCGTTCCAAGAAATCCTGTCCTGGATTCTCCCTTCGATTACGACGGATTTTGTTGTTTTTAATATTTTGTATTATTATTATTACGCCCTCCCACTTCGCGAGAAATGCAAGTTCGGAGAAATTCAGTTTTTCCCT
Source organism: Petromyzon marinus (assembly GCF_048934315.1). Lineage (NCBI taxonomy): Eukaryota > Metazoa > Chordata > Hyperoartia > Petromyzontiformes > Petromyzontidae > Petromyzon > Petromyzon marinus. The sequence goes on along the minus strand of NC_133729.1, from coordinate 6,823,592 downwards.
CCTCCAAAGAAAGTTTGGGGATTTCCCAGTGTTTTGTGTTTTTCCTCTTGGGTCATCTATCGCCACTGGTCAAGCTTCCCCTTCCTCCAGTTAACACAATGCCTGCTCAGCGGGAAATGACACGGCAGACATAATGCGTGTGTACACATATTCAGGAACCAGCGCTGGGGGGGGGGGCGATTATTTGGTTGGCTACATCAATTACTCGATGGTGGCTAATTTACCGGAACCTTTATCAATCATAAGGGAGGAGGGGTGGGGCACCTTTATATCTTATAGGGGAAGGCTCACTCAACTACGTAGCTATATTTTCAGACGCGACCTGACCAGCACAAATGATAGCTCAACAAAGTGGCTCACCACGTTGAAATGTATAGCAGCAGCTAAATGCTCTAAAACGCGTGATGTTCATTCGAAATGCGGAGGGCAAAACAAAACAAAACCGAAGGACCCGGAGAAAAATCCACGTGACCACGGAGAGAGAAACATGCAAACTCACAACATACGGGCGTCAGGGTCGGCATCGAACCCACAACCTCCTGTATACCAGGCGAGGTAGTTGACATCTCGCCAGAGAGCAGCCAGATACATCTCCCCCATCGTGGACCCGCACCCGGCACCCGAGCGTTGACCAGGCAAAAATACCGGCTGAGCTTCTAGGATATTCTACCAGAGTGTGTCCTTCTGTATGTTGAGCTTCTTTCGCACTCTACGTAGCTAACCATGCTAATCGGTGTCCCAGTGAACAAGAGAGGAAGTGAAAGCGATCGGGGTGGAAGTACGGGTGAGCTGTTTTGAAATGAATGAGAGACACTATTGGCAATATACATGCTGCACTCATGCAAAAAAATATGTGTACACATTACATACATACATGCACACACGGCAAGATTTGGCAAACACGGTTGAGCTGGATGGGATACGTCTGGGTGGGACAGGTCTGGGTGGGATACGTCTGCAGGATGGAGGTGGGCCAACTGCTGAGACAGGCATTGGAGTGGTCTCCTCGAGTCTGGCGACCTCGGGGAACAGTCAACCTTAGAACAGACGGTGGTAGACCGTTGGAGCAGATCTATGGGTTTTTGAATGAATCTATGGTTCTCTGTGAGTCTATGGGTATCTGTTTGAGTCTATGTAAGTTTACAGATCTATGTGAAAGTCTATAGGCCTCTGTGAGAGTCTATGGGTCTCTGTGAGTCTACAGGTATCTGTGAGCGTCTGTGGTTTTCCGTGAGTCTATGGGTCTCTGTGAGTCTATGCTTCTCTGCGAGAGTATATGGGTCTCTGTGAGAGTCAATGGATCTGTGTGAGTGTCTACGGGTCTCTGTGAGACTATGGGTCTCTGTGAGAGTCTATGGGTCTCTGTGAGACTATGGGTCTTTTTGAGAGTCTATGGGTCTCTATGAGTCTACAGGTATCTGTGAGCGTCTGTGGTTTTCCGTGAGTCTATGGGTCTCTGTGAGTCTACAGGTCTATGCGAGTCTACAGATCTATGTGTGCGTCTATGGGTCTCTGTGAGAGTCTATGGGTCTCTGTGGGAGTCTATGGGTCTCTGTGAGTCTACAGGTATCTGTGAGCGTCTGTGGTTTTCCGTGAGTCTATGGGTCTCTGTGAGTCTATGGATCTCTGTGAGTCTACAGGTCTCTGTGAGAGTCTACAGATCTCTGTGAGTCTATGGGTCTCTGTGAGAGTATATGGGTCTCTGTGAGAGTCAATGGATCTGTGTGAGAGTCTACGGCTCTCCATGAATCTATAGGTGTTTGTGTCTGTAAGCATGTCTTTGATGATGGGTCTAAGTGGGAAGTGGTGGTGCAGTGGGTGGCGCACTTTGCTACAAACCCGGTGACCTCAGTGTGCTTCCGGCTCATGGTCAACATCGGTGAAACATTTCTGAGCCGGTCGTGGGTCTCACTTAGGTGGGTTCAGCTTTAAACGAGCAGCTGGTGCGGTGTGTATAAACACCAGCGCTGGGGGGGCGTGGCGCTGCCCCTTATGTAAGTCCGTAACACTTCTTTCGCACCGTACGTAGCCAGGTCAAAGGTTATTTGAGTAACCAGGCGAGACCTCCAGAGACCAGAGAATGAGTCTCGTTGGGAAACGGCGAGCTGGCTCACCAAAAATGCTCAAAAGCAAAACAATCTAATTCAAATGAAGTACAGCAATGGAAGCGGCAAAGTATGAAAACATAACAATAGCTGTTTCTACCATTTCTGGCAATAAAACGAGAGGTGTTGGGATTCATATTCTTGGTTCTTTCGGTAAAGTCACGTAGAAGGGAAATAATAACTTACTTTATAATAAATTACTTATTATAAATTACTTATTATAAATTACTTTATTATTTCCCTTCTACGTGACTTTACCGAAAGAACCAAGACTATGAATCACGTAGAATGGAAAAGTCACGTAGAAGGGAAATAATAAAATAATTTACGCAGAAGGGATTTATTATGATGAAGCAATGTAAGCATTAATTATTTAAATAGTTTACGATTTCATCATTTATTGTTTCCCTTTTACGTGACTTTACCGAAAGAACCAAGAATATGAATCCCTGCAGTGACGAAAGCTTTAAATCGAAATTTAGATGTTGGGATATTCACGCACCAAACAAAAACCTTTTGCAAGGAATCGTGTCATCCTTTCGCCTTTCGGCGTTGTTCTCTGGTCTGACACTGGTGGTGATACTAGGCCGTGAAGAAAGCTGCTGTGTCTGGTGTGGGCCAATCAGTGCCAGAGGCAACGCGCGCATTATGATCAGAGCCACGTGCATGTTTGCGTGTTCACCACAAGCACTGTGCGTGGTTAATGCAGTCACTGATTCCTTGCAGAAAGTTTTACATTTGGTGTTTGAACATCCCAACACATCCTGTTTTAGTGACAGAAAGGGTAAACACATGAAAGATGTTCGAAATCGAACTAAACATTAAACTGATTTCAATGGTACAGTATATTTTTCAAGTAGTGGTACCCCAAACTTTCGCAGATCTTATAAATTCTCTTTTCACACCATCAATAGGTAAACACCCCCCCCCCCCCCCCGCGCCAAACTGCAAGTCCACCGGCACGTACACCACCTCTTTCCTAAAATCGGCCAATCAAATGCTAATTTTTATGCTAATTTCTTTGTCAGAACACCTTGTTTTCTCGCACACAGTTTAAAGGTCCGCTGTCTGAGCGTGGTTGTGTTTCGCTAAATTCTCCTGTTTGATTAGTACTAGGTGCCTCGGTGAATGTATATGCTCTGACTTTAACATAGCTATTTCTGTGACCAATTTCAAGCTAATCACTCAGCTATTTCAATGCTAAATTCTATGCTAATTCCTTTGTCAAGGGGTACCTCTGCGGATGTGTATACTTTAACTTAGCTATTTCAATGAGCCATTTCAATGCTAAATTCTATGCTAATTCCTTTGTCAAGGCGCTTTGTTTTCTTCTCACACAGCTTAAAGGTCGTGATCTAAGCGTGGCTTCTCTCACTCCAGCGCTGTCCTCCAGACAGTCTCGTCCCTTCACCTGATGAAGGCCGCTTGTGTTGTGGCCGAAACGTCGTGATTTTTTGTCATTTTATTCTCACCTACGTGACTTTACCCAATAGAACCAAAGAGTATAAACACATGTTACTATTATTTCGTACTTTGATACGAGCAACAAAAAGGTCCCATTCAGCGAATATAAATCGGCGCAAAAACAACTGCGTCACGCGAGGCCTCTCGAACAGCACTTGCCCCGGCAGTCCATCAAAGGCTACATGGGTGTGTGGGGGACTCTTTGTCTTTGTTTTGCCCCGTTAGATCCTCTGGAACTGGAGTCGTTCGAGAGGCTGGAGGTGGCGAACCAGAAGGCGCATCACCTGGAGGCTCTCGCGGTGGAGAAAGACCGTCTGTTCTTGCGGAGGGGGCAGCCGTTCCAGCTCCTCGTCAAATTCCGAGGACGGCTGTTTAACCCCGGGAATGATGCCATCGCATTGGCACTGCATACGGGTGAGAAACCAGCGCTCGGCTCGCACGCGCTCTCTCTCTCGCTCTCGCGCGCGCGCGCACGCACACACGGCCTTACAGTGACACGGTGTCGCGGAGAGAGACACGGTGTCTCGGAGAGACACGGTGACAGAGAGACACGGTGTCGCGGAAAGACACACGGTGTCAGAGAGACACGGTGTCAGAGAGACACGGTGTCGCGGAGAGAGACACGGTGTCAGAGAGACACGGCGTCGCAGAGAGAGAGAGACACGGTGTCAGAGAGACACGGTGTCAGAGAGAGACACGGTGTTAGAGAGACACGGTGTCGCGGAGAGAGACACGGTGTCAGAGAGACACGGCGTCGCAGAGAGAGAGACACGGCGTCAGAGAGACACGGTGTCGCAGAGAGAGACACGGTGTCGCAGAGAGAGACACGGTGTCGCAGAGAGAGACACGGCGTCAGAGAGAGACATGGTGCCAGAGAGAGACAGGTGTCGCGGAGAGAGACCCGGTGTCAGAAAGAGAGACACGGTTTCGCGGAGAGAGACACGGCGTTAGAGAGACACGGTGTCGCAGAGAGATACACGGCGTCAGAGAGAGACAGCGTTAGATCGACACGGTGTCAGCGAGAGACACGGTGTCGCGGAGAGAGACACGGTGTCGCGGAGAGAGACACAGCGTTAAAGAGATACGGTGTCAGAGAGAGACACGGTGTCAGAGAGAGACACGGTGTCAGAGAGACACGGTGTCAGAGAGAGAGACACGGTGTCAGAGAGAGACACGGTGTTAAAGAGACACGCCGTCGCAGAGACACGGCGCTAGAGAGAGTTCACAGAGACACACTCACTCTAAGAGACACTCGTTCGTACACAAGAACAGACTGTTGGGGCCAGTGCTGTTAGCGAGCACCTATGAAGGCCGGCACGGCACACGAGGGGGTGGGTGGCCAAGACCCCGCCCGGCCGCCTTTGTCTCCCTCGTGCAAAGGCAAAGATCCCCCGTGTAGCCTTAACAGACTGGTTGGGGCAAGTGCTGTTAGCGAGCACCTACGAAGGCCAGCACGGCACACGAGGGGGTGGGTGGCCAGAACCACGCGCGGCCGCCTTTGTCTCCCTAGTGGCGATGTTTACACACCGCGCCAGGTACTTATTTGAGTCTGAGTCGACCTAGGGGAGGCCCAGGACCGGTTCAGAAAATCGTCGCAGGTATTGGCCGTGAGCGGGAATCGAACTCGGGTAGCCGGGTTCGCAGCGCAGCGTAGCGCTAACTACTACACCACAGTCAACAACCACAACCGCAATTTGCCAATAAGTGGCGGCGACATCACCACGGCGCTTGTGCCAGGTTGGGTGCACGTTGAGGCCACGTGAAGTGTCGAACGGCCGCTGGCAGGAGGTCACGGGACAGACCCAGCAGGTGCCATGGGTCGACTGACTGAAATGATTGGACGATGCACCACCTGTACCGACAGCCTCACACAGAGACCCTGTGCGCTGTCTGTGATGCCGTAGATAGTCTTTCATCCAGCAGCGGATAAAGGCCCCAGAAGGTAACGCCACAGACCCCCAATTCACTATGAGCCTCTTCTTTTTACAACTAATTCGGATGAAATTTTGATTTAAAGCTTTCGTGACTGCAGGGATTCATATTCTTGCTTCTTTCGGTAAAGTCACGTAGAAGGGAAACAATAAATTAATATTATTATTAAAATCACCTAGAAGGGAAACAATAAAATAATATTATTTTTTTGTTTCCCTTCTACGTGACTTTACCGAAAGAACCAAGAATATAATTCGAATTACTAATATTAGATATTTTTTTTAACGGAACGCTCACGCGTGTGAAGTTTGTGTGTTCTCTTTCTCTGTTATACATTTGGATTCCTCCGGGTTTTCCGGTTCCCCCCCCCCCCCCCCCGTAGCTAACTTTCCTCCTCCCCGACCCCACCACACAATATAACCGCGATTGGCCAAAACGTCTCAATGCTGAACAATAAATCACCTCCATCATTAGACCTCCTTTGCCAGTACCAAAATATAATAATAGGGTTTTTCCCCTTTTTTCTGGCAACAAAACTGAAACCTTTTTTTACAAGGATTCATGTCTGCATTAACCACAATACCTGCAGTAAAAATGCAAGCAAAAAACATACTATGATAATATATGCATTGGCCTTGAAACTGATTGGTCCACACCAAGGGACGGCTTTCTTTTGAGCCTCGACCCAATTGGTGCTCGACCAGATCAGCTGTACGCCTTTTGGCGTCATCTGGTCGAGCACCAATTGGGTTGGGAACTCAGTAACAGCGCCACCTACTGCAGAAACTTGGCAGGGCCACCCTGAGCGCGAGTGAGACTCAGTGAGACTTTCCTGAGCAAAACAAGCGGAATAGTAAGAACGATAACAATGCCACTGCAAAACACCTCAATGCTGAACAATCACCTCCAAATCACTCGGTTGGGAATTCACAGTCGCGGCAGCAGCGCCACCTACTGCGGAAACTTGGCAGGGCCACCCTGACCGCGAGCCTTTGAGACACGGCGAGGCTCTCCCAACATGCGGAATAGTGGCAACGGTAATAATACCACCGCTGCAAATTCACGATAACCAGCTTGTTCAATCCGCCGTGACAATCCACTGCTGGATGAAGGCATTCCCCCGTTGATTACGGTCACTCGAGCATGCTTCACCGCTCTGGCGCGACGATGACACAGCTGCCGTCCCCATCAAGTGCGGCCAAAATGTCTCCCTTCCTCCTTCCTTCTGTTGTCTCGTTTTTTTAAATTTTCTGCGTGAAAAGTTTCATTTTTCACATTCGCATACCTGTCAACCCCCTTATCAGCGCCCTACCTTATTGAAGACCAGACCTTATTGGTCATCCCGTGCCCCTTATAAATCTCAACGTTCATCCTACGAAGTTCCATCACAAGGGATAAACGCAAACAAATAGACACAACAATTTTTTTTGCCCGCTTTGAAGCGGCTGTACACCGTTTGGACCTGAAAACTCAATTTCACTGCACAAGAATACGGGTAAACCGTATGGGTTTCTAGGTGCGCATTTAAATCAAGAGCCGAATGGCTCACAGGGTTATTCCAAATAAATGAAACTGAAATTTACCTTTGTCTGGCTCAGTGGCTCCCAAAGATTTTGCTTGAACATTCTGCTGTCCGCATACCCCTACAAGCGCCAATCCCCGTATGTGTACTCCTGCGTACCCTTACAAGCCCTGTTCCTGCCTAGGTACCCGCGTGTCTACTGGACATGTGTGAAAAAAAGAGCTTTATAGCTCATCGGATTCCTCCAGTATAAGTAAAGTATTCTGATTCGGTGTACCCAAATCAGCAGTATCACCTGTCTGTGTACTGCGGTGTACCCCTGACAGCCCTGCCCCTGTCTGAGTATCCTGACCAGCACTATCCACTGTCTGTGTGCCCCTGTGTGCCCGTACCATCCCCATCAGTTAACCGCGTACCCGCATGCCACTGCAGTTCAAACCTGTGACTGGCGAGCAAAGTCACGTTCAGTCCCCTTGAGCTGGCGGTGTGGATAACATAACGCTGAGAGATTGTGACGCTGTACACGCCGCTGTGCGCGTCGTTCAATCTGCTCGTCTGTAGCTTCATATTTGTCGTTGTTACTTTTCTGACCCACCCCGAACTCGAAATCTGTCAAAAAAAAAACAAAACTTCGTAGCTCATCGCATTTCTCCAGGATAATTGAAAAAAAAAATCTGATTGTGTTAAACCCCCGTGCTGTTCTGACCGAGATCCTCCGCAACCAGGAGGGCCAAACGCGCTTCCACTCGGCAACATCACTGCCGCCCCTCCTGACCCCCCCCCCCCCCTCCTAAACCGTTTCTGGGCCTGCAAACGACCGTAGGCCCCAGCCCCTCGCAGCAGGACGGCACTCTCCTGCGCGCATCCTCGGACAGCGCGGGGGAGCTCTCCGTGACCGCACACGGCAGCGGCCACACCTGGAGCTTGCTCGAGGCGTCCACCCCGGCCGGCGCCCCCATTGGCCGCTACACGGCCTTCCTGGAGACGAGGCTCGCGAAGGGCGGCGACAGCACGGTGCGCTGCTTCCCCCTGGGGGAAATCGTTCTTCTCTTCAACGTCTGGTGCAAAGGTGAGCGGGCCCGCCGGAGGCGACCCCCCCCTCCCCGCTCCCGAATTCGGCGCATCACGACGAGCAGTCGATGGGCCCCCACGACAGCCACCAGCCGGTGGCTGTGATGGGGGCTCGCCGACCGGGGGACGACAACGCGACCCGCCGGTGGAACGTTCGGGTGCCTGCTGCGGGGGTTCGTGGTTCAGATTCTGGCAGGCCGCCCCCGGGTCAATTGCCGCGGTCGTGAACTAACCGCGGGGTGCAACGCGCCCGCCCGCCCGCCCGCCCGCCCGCTTCGCTCGAGAGCGGGCGGCAGAGAAAGAACCCATGACGTCGCACGATACCAAGAGGCCCGTTGCGTGCCCGCCGTCATTTGGAACCAAAATTTGAACAAAAAAAAAAACGCGTGAGAAAATGGCACCGCAGGCCACGCGGTTGGGATCGTGCGTAGCCGTGACACCGCCACAAGCCGCGTCCGTGGAAGAAGAGATGAGAAACAAGCGGCGGTGCGTTCCTGAGCGACGGTTGCCACATGCGTGCCATGAGAATGACGGCACGAATGAAAGTGTACTCGAGAATAATAATAATAATAATAATAATGATAATTTTGTGCACGGGCGACCTTTGTGTCGTGTCTGTGCGGTGATGTTGCAGACGACGCCGTGTATATGGAGGATGACCTCCTCCGCTCCGAGTACGTTCTCAACGAGACTGGAAAGATCTACGTGGGCTCCCACGACTACATCTCCTCCGTCCCATGGAACTTCTCCCAGGTCTCATGCAACAACAATTGCGACAATTACAACAGTAATTCAATTTTGATTTAAAGCTTTCGTGACTGCAGGGATTCATATTCTTGGTTCTTTCGGTAAAGTCACGTAGAAGGGAAACAATAAAATAATAAAAATATAAAACAATAAAATTATCACGACGTTTCGACTGCAACACAAGCAGTCATCATCAGGTGTGAAAACCACAGCAAGAAAATTTGAAACGTCGTGAGAATTGTATTGTTTTATATTTTTATTATCTTATTGTTTCCCTTCTACGTGACTTTACCGAAAGAACCAAGAATAACAATAATTGAGTACATGTGGTGTTTTGGGCTAGGGGCTGCACTGCTCACATATAATAATTCATATTGTGCTTGTTTACCAATGAAATCCTCACCGAGTCTCATGGCGCATTCACATACCGTGTCAAACCACACGGTTTACCCCGTATTCTTGTACAGGGAAATTGAGTGTTTCAGGTCCATACGGCGTACAGCCGTTTCAATACGGGCAACAATTTTCTTGTGTCTATTTGTTTGTGTTTCTCCCTTGTGATGGGACTTTGTAGGATGAACGTTGAGATTTATAAGGGCACCGAGATGACCAATAAGGTCTGCCGCTGGGCCCGTGTCACTGCCCCACATCACACACAAAGGTCCCCCGTATAGCCTGAACAGACTGTTGGGGCGAGTGCTGTTAGCGTAGTTGCACCTATGAATGCCGAGCACGGCACACGATGGGGTGGGTGGCCAGTACTACGCCCGGCCGCCTTTGTCTCTTGAGTGGCGATGTTTACACGCTGCACCAGGTACTCATTTGAGGCTGAGTTGACCTAGGGGAGGCCTAGGACTGGTTCAGTTAGTCGTCATTGGTGTTGGCCGTTCGTAGCGCAGCGCGATAACCGCTGCACTACCGCTCCCCACAACACACACATATCGTGCACCCACAGACACACTATACATACCCACAGCACAAACACAGACACTACGCACACTCACTCCATCTCCTCCATCTCATGGGACTCCTCCGAGGTGTACAAGCACACCAACCACAATGATATCAACAACAACCCCCATTATCCACTAAGTAGCGGTGACGTCACCACGGCGCTTGTGCCAGGCTAGGTGCACTTCGAGGCCACGCGAAGTATCGACGGCTCGCCGGCAGTAGGTCACGGGACAGACCCAGGTGCCGTGGGTTGACTGACTGAGATGGCCGGCAGATGCACCGCACGCACGCGAACACGGCCACAAAAAAACATACCACTTACTCACCAAAACACATGCAGCACACGCGCTCACCGCACTGGACATGGCAACGACTACAACTACGGCGGTGATGTTGAAAGTGACCGTGCCACCGGCCGCGTAGGTCTGATGGTGCCGCTGGCAATGCCGGATGGCGTTGGCCGCGGCTGACGTTTCGCTGTCATCCCTGCGCAGTTCGCCCAGGGCCTGGGTGACATCTGCTTCCAGATCCTGGACAAAAGTAACATGGCGCTCAAGGATCTGGCAGCGGACACGAAGAAGCGCGGAGACCCCGTCCACGTCAGCCGAGTGCTCTCCGCCATGGTGAGACGCGCGCACGCGCACAGACACGCGGGCACAGACACACAGAGATGCACGCATGGACACGTGCCCACGTGTGCTCTTTGAGGCCACGTGAAGTACTATAGGGTGCCACGGTGGTAAGATGTTAACTACCCTCGCCGAGTGAACAGGAGGTCGTGGGTTCGATCCTGACCCTGACACATGTATATTTGGAGTTTGCTTTCTCTCTCCCCGTGGTCGCTTGTTTTTTTTCTCCGGGATCCTCCGGTTTTTCCCTCCACATTTAGAATCAACACTCGTTTAGAGTATTTGGCTGTGATGTATTTGCACGTGATAAGCCACTTTGTTGAGCTATGATTTGCGGCCAGGTCGCTTCTGAAAAACTCAGTGGGCCTTACCTGGTACAAGTCAAAATTGTTATGGGCTCACTGGGACAAAGCACTCTGCGATGTTGTCTTGCTGCTCCCGCTGCTGCCCTCTCTTTAGCTGTCGTCCTCTGCCCCCTGTTCTTTCCCCCCCTATCTCTTCACTCCCGAGTCTGTCTTGTCGACCTATTCTGAACGTCCGTCTTCCCATAGATATTTGGTAAGCGCGTGGCTTTTTCACTCGCTTCTCGGTTAACGACCGTGTCTGTGACCCGCAAACTGAAACTGACAAAATGCACATACAGAATGCCCGGGGTTAACCAAATGAGATGACTGACAGGGGCACCACCTGCGCTCCCCACTGTTCCACCCCACTGCGTTTTAAGCGCCCGGTGCGCCGCTCGTTGTTGTGAGCGTCGCTCCTCCGCCCTCCGTTGTTGCTGGAGGGCGACTGCTTTCAACTGCCCAGCAGCATCCAGAGGCCGATCTTGACACCGCTGGTGCAGGTCATCGGCAAGTCCACTCAGCTCCACATCTTCCTGTACTGCATCACCCCATCTGGCTCATACCACTCACTAACTCAATCACACACTGACTCTCACACATCAGCCCATCTCGAGCTCATGCTGTATCCGTTCACCCCCCTGTTTCTGAACAATTATAATCTAATTGGGCATGCGGTGGCTGGGCATGTGAGCTTCAGAGAGACAAAGATACATCTGTACTCCCATAAAGATATATTTACGTACGCTTGTTTAAATGCACAGCACATTTATGGGGTAAAATAGTAAATATGTACGACAATACAGTAAATTCTACTGTAAAAACAGGATTTGTTTTCAGTGTACACACAAAGATCCCCCGTGTAGCCTTTAGCAGACTCTGCGGGAAAGTGCTGTTAGCGAGCACCTATGAAGGCTTGCACAGTACACGAGGGGGTGGGTGGCCAGCAGCACGCCCAGCCGCCTTTGTCTTCCCAGTGGCAATATTTACGCACCATACCAGGTACTCATTTGAGGCTGAGCCGACCTCGGGGAGGCCCAGGGACGAGCTCAGATATTCTTCACCGGTGTTGGCCGGTGAGCGGGAATCGAACTCGGGTTCTCGGATTCGTAGCGCAGCGCAGCGCTAACTGCTACACTGACCACTCCCCACAAGGCCAGCACCACACACACACACAGAAAGAAACGAGTTGCCCATTCCTCGTTTCTCTCTCTCTTTTTACGATCAGAGGAAACAAGAAGATGCTCGGTGTAGTCGGCACTTTGCTTCGTTCATCATTTCGTTTTTTTTCCCAATGCTTTGCTTTTTGTGGCCCCCACCCCCCCCCCCCCTTTTTAAAACGAAAGATTTCACGAAAGACTTCACGCTCTGCTCTCCTCATTCTTACCCCTTCCTTCTATCTCAGGGGTCGGGAACCTTTTTGGCTGAGAGAGCCATGAAAGCCACATATTTTGAAATCAATTTCCGTGAGAGCCATATAATATTTTTTTAACACTGAATACAACTAAATGCGTGTATTTTTTAACTAAGACCACCAATTTTAGAATATAATACATCTCTGAATGTATCCTTTTTAATAACGTTGTTATACCAACAACAAATACTAAATAAAATACTTCTTACCATTAATGCGACTTCTGGTGCTGCATGGTTTTGCTGATGGCTTTGTAGTCTGGTTGATACGTGGTGAGGTTAAGCTTCATGCAGGCGTTGAGGCTTTCATCCATTAAACGGGATCGTAGGTTGGTCTTGATGTTTTTTAGATGTGAGAACGACTGCTCACATGAATACGTAGAACCAAACATGGTCAATACAGCAATACTCACACGCTGCAGTGTGTGGTATGTGACAGGAAGCACGTTCCATGTTTTGACAATCAGCTGGTCTGCGGGTTGAAGTTTTTGTCATTTCTGTCCACTTGTGTTTGCTCGCCAGCTCTGCTTGCTGTCGTTCAAGTCTTTCCAAATCTTCAGTCAGTGACTTGAACTTATTCACCCACATGTCTGAGGCCTTCAGGTCAGCAACTTCCAGCTCAAAATCTCTGATGGAGACACCAGGGATGTAACTCAGGTCGGCTTTGTCCACTGCGCACTCGTGTGGATGAGTGATGAACTTGAAAAGACGAGTGTGCTCACGAAATTCTCCAAAGCGTGCTTTGAATGACTGCTGGAGATCAGATGTGAAGCCAGCTAGCTGCTGGAGATCAAAATGTTGAACGGGGTCACTTGCTGTGCACGCATCTTTAAATTATCTCAGTTTTTCAAAGTGCAGTAAACGACCTGTTTCAATATCCACGATGAAGAGTTCCAGCTTGTATTCAAATGCAAACACTGCTTGTTGAAGCGATAAGACTGTATTTCCAATGCCTTGCATTTTCACATTGAGCTGGTTCAGATGTCCAGTCATGACCACAAGATAGTAAAACTTCAGGAGCCACTCAGTGTTAGCTATCTCAGGGTGCTCGACATCTTTCATTTCAAGAAAAGTCCGGATTTCGCTCAGGCAAGCCGCAAAACGGCTGAGCACCTTCCCCCTTGACAACTAACGCACTTTGCTGTGCAAAAGCAGACCGGGATAATGATTCCCAACTTCATCCAGCAGTGTTTTACATTGGCGATCATTTAAAGCTCGAGCAACAATAAAGTTGACCACCCGAATGACCAGTGACATCACCTCACCAAGCTGCTCGCCACACATTTGAGCACAAAGCGCCTCCTGATGTAGAATGCAGTGAAGACTTAGGATTGGTCTTTTTTCATGTTGACCAAGAAGCGCTACAAATCCTCTGTTTTTCCCCACCATACACGGAGCACCATCAGTACAAACCGAAATAAGCTTATCCATCGGTAGATTTTTTTTTCTTTAGCGAACTCAATGAAAGACTTGAATGAATCCTCCCCTTTTGTTGACCCTTTCATTGGCAAAACAGCAAGACTTTCCTCACGCAGTGTGTCACCGGCAGCATACCTTGCAATCACACTGAACTGGGATAAATGACTTACGTCTGTTGACTCATCCAAAGCGAGGGAAAAGTATGGCACTGCATTTATGTCCTTCACGTGTGTTTCCTCCACTTGATTTGCCATCATTATGGTACGATCTTGAACAGTTTTTGCTGACAGAGGCATGTCTTTTATTCGTTTGATTATCTTGTCTCTATCCGAAAAGTCGTCAAAAAGTTCGTTGGCCACATCAACCATGAATGTTTTGGCATACTCGCCATCTGTGAATGGCTTTTCGTTCCTCACAATTGCTAAAGAACCAGCAAAGTTAGCCGAATTCCCGTCACCTTGTCTGGTCCATACACGGAGTTCCTGCTGACTAGCTTGCACTCTGCACAGTAGCTCTTGGCATGCCTTCTTTTTGCTGTCCCCCGCTGGATATTTCGATGCAAATGTAGCATGGCGTGTGTCGAAGTGCCGCTCTATATTTGACCGTTTCATCGATGAAATTTTATCATTGCATATTAGACACACCGCAGAACCTGCTCTCTCCACAAAGGCGAATTCTTCTGTCCATTCGTGCTGAAATGTGCGGTACTCCTCATCTTTTTTTCTTTTCGCCATCTTCTTCATCAAAAGGGTTTGCTCTGCATAAATTAGCTAGCTGACTATTTGATTAAAAGGACGGAAGTTTACTGCTTTACCTCACAACGACCCGTAGGCTACCACATTATCCAATAAAAATAGAGTTTTGGTGTCGGACAGCTGGGATTGGCTCCAGCCATCTGCAACCCTAAGCAGGAGCGGTAGAAAATGGATGGATTAAAATGCATGGGAATGTTTTATATTTTAAACGTTCTTTTTAACGCTGTGATTTCTCTTCTTTGGTTCTTTCGGTAAAGTCACGTAGAATGAGAATAAAATAATAAATTGATAAAATAAAATAACAATAATATTCTCACGACGTTTCGGCCACAACACAAGCGGCCTTCATCAGGTGAAGGGACGAGACTGTCTGGTAGGACAGCGCTGGAGTGAAAAAGCCACGCTCAGATCACGACCTTTAAGCTGTGTGAGAAGAAACAAAGCGCCTTGACAAAGGAATTAGCATATAATTTAGCATTGAAATGGCTGAGTGATTAGTTTGTGACTGGTCACAGAAATGGCTATGATAAATTTAAGCATACACATCCGCAGAGGCACCCCTTGACAAAGGAATTAGCATAGAATTTAGCATTGAAATAGCTAAATTAAAGCATACACATCCGCAGAGGCACCCCTTGACTGTGATTTCTGTAATGTTTTGCTTTAAATGTCAGCGGAATTATTCATTACTTATCATGTTAAGAAATGTCAGCTAAGATTTATTTGCGAGCCAGATGCAGTCGTCAAAAGAGCCACATCTGGCTCGCGAGCCACAGGTTGCCGACCCCTGTTCTATCTCTACCCTCTCTCTCTACCCCCTCTCTCCCTACTCTGTGTCTATGTCCTCCCTGTTTTCTATCCCCGCCGTAATCTCCACCACAGATCAACTGCAACGACGACAAGGGGGTGCTGCAGGGTAATTGGTCGGGCAAGTACCCGAACGGGACGTGTCCCACCAGCTGGACGGGCAGCGCCGACATCCTGCGGTGTTGGCATAAGACGCAGTGCCAGGCGGTCAAGTATGGTCAGTGCTGGGTGTTTGCCGGGGTGGCTTGTACCGGTGAGTGGCATTTGATTGCACACGATGTTGCGTGCACGTACATACACACAAAGACAAAGACCCCCCGTATAGCCTACAACAGACTGTTGGGGCAAGTGCTGTTAGCGAGCACCTATTAAGGCCGGCACGGCACACGAAGGCGTGGGTGGCCAGCACCACGCCCGGCTGCCTTTGTAACCCCAGTGGCGATGTTTACACACCTCGCTCGGCACTCATTTGAGGCTGAGTAGACCTAAGGGAGGCCCAGGACCGTTTCAGATAATCGTCACTGGTGTTGGCCCATGAGCGGGAATCGAACTCGGGTCACCGGGTTCGTCGCTACATTACCACACACGTACACACACGTACATACACGTATCTCAAAACAGGTAAACGCCACCTTCCAGCCAGGTTTATCATTTTTCCATGACTGGGTTACATATTTAATTATATATATTCACAAAAACATAATTAGCTCCATAGCCGACCTCATGGACAATACTGCAATGGAGCACACAGCACGGCATACACACAGCTGGCACGATCATGTTATTGGTTTATAGAGTTAAACACAGGTGCACACTGCGCCCACATATATATGTGGTACACATTTCGAAGGGTTTGTGTCTATATTAGCTGGGTGGTGGTGGCCATGCACACGTGGCCTGTAATCTCAGCACTGTGAAGGCAGCGGCGAGGGTTGATGGATCGAAGAAGGCAGTACAGCAAATGTGGACTTCACTTGTTCCGTCTGTTACGGGATAGAGCGTTGCCCCCTCGCACGGGTGTTTTTTTTTTTGGATGCTCCAGTTTCATCACACGTAAATAATTGGACTAGGGCTACCCCCTCCCCCCCTTCAATTAGTCGCCATGGTCGCGAGATGTGAACTACCTCGCCTGGTATGCAGGAGGTCGTGAGTTCAATCCCGACCCTGACACCTGTATATTTGGAGTTTGCGTGTTCTCCCCATGGTTGCGTGGACTTTTCTCCGGGTCCTCCGTTGTTTTCCCTCCACATTTAGAAAGGTGCGTTGAGAGTATTTGGCTGCACTTCATTTCCACATGTTAAGCCACTTCGTTGAGCTATCATTTTTGGTCCGGTGGCTTTTGAAAAAGAGTTTAATAGCTTAGTGTGTCTTACCTGGTAAAATAAAAATAGTAGTGGTAGTCTGGCTCGCTGAGATTTTACAGTCGTACATACGTACACATTTACATACACACATATATACGAAGGATGTGTATTAAATAAAAAAATCGATTGATGATTTGAAAATGTCATGGGCGTGGCATGGGCTAGAGCAGAGATGGCCTGCTATGGTACGGGAGACGATTTTAAGATCATTGGACTTGCTGATGACTGGTACTCCGCGAGCTATCCGCTGTGCCAAGCCAGAACCAAACCGTGCTACACTGGCCTCACAAGGCATTGGAATCTGGCTCCGGTCCGAGCAGGGCCAGGGGTTTGGCTCGTGGAGTATTCACTCCGCGTGACGTCAGTCGGTAGACTCAGGGGACGCGCCGTCACCACGCCATCTACACGTGTCTCAACTCGCCCATTGCATGTGACGTCACAAGCACGGCTCAGCCTGTGCAGTCGAAAAACCTGGCACCTCCTGAGCTGTGCCAGGCTGGCTGTACACGGCCCCTGCGCAGCGCGTTTTGTGCCAGCGGAAAATAAGTTTCTGCGGCCTTTGAGGGGTCACTTTGCTATGCATGACCTTATGGCCGCTGACCTCTGGGGCGACCCCTTGACCTTGCTCCGCAGTGATGCGCTTCTTTGGCCTACCGACACGCTGCGTCACCAACTTCACGTCGGCTCACGACAAGGACGGGAACCTCTCGTGCGACCGCTTCTACTACGAGAGCAACAACAAGCAGGAGTCGCACGACTCTGTGTGGTGAGACACGGCAGCACAAAGGGCGCGAGATGCGGCATGGGTGACAGGACACACAGGGACGCGAGGAGTGATAGCGGACATAGAGGGAGGGCGGGGGGAGGGGGGCATGGAAGAGACAAGGACGTGGAGACACGGTGACGACACAAATGATTGCAAACCCTGTCTGTGTAACACAGCAGCGCTTTCCTCCATGACGATCACCCTGCGCTATGAGAACGATGATGCCCCCACCACCCCCCCCCGCACCACTGCCACCCCTCTGTGCCCACCACCTGGGCAGGCACACGTGGTCGCCCATCCAGGCCCCGAGCATTGCTCGGCTCTCCTCAGCGCTCTTCCGACGTCCGATCAGATCGGGCGCATTGCGGGCGAATTTGTTCAAAGGGCAATTCGGCTTGGCGCGTAGCGTTGTCGCAACATGAAATCCTCCATTCTGACGGTCTGGCCCGACTGTTAGCCTCAACGGGTGCTCTCGAATGCATCTCACTTTCTTTGGGTTCGATAATAATAATAATAATAAATTTTCATCATCGGCACGTTCCCCTAACATTATGTTTCAACGTGAGCACGCATAAACAGGTGCCCGTTAAAACAACATTCGCTCGTTCTCGTTATGTCGGCTGGCAGGAACTTCCACGTGTGGGTGGAGATCTGGATGTCGCGGAAGGACATCGAGGAGGGATACGATGGGTGGCAGGTGATTGACCCAACCCCGCAGGAGAGGAGCGAGGGTGAGTGACGCGTGTGATGGCATCGACGCTTCCGTAAGCCAGCATCTGTAGGCTCACCAGGGCAGCAACATCATCCTCATCAACATCATCATCATCATCGACGTCGACACACTCCCGCATAATCACATCTGTAACTCACGAGACAACCTCATCATGACAGAAGCGCAGCGCAGGCCCCGGAGGACCACAGATTTCACGCAACGCACGCAGAAACGTGCAGAAACAAGCCATCAGCAGTTCCCCAAGAAATGCATCCACCCCTTGGAGTAATATTTCTTCACATACCAGTACGAATCATCGGTAGTTCCCGAAAAAACTGCAATGTGATCCCTCTTATCTTAAGTCACTGTCAAATGACCTGAGGCAAGAGGAACTGCGTAGTGCAGTTCTTCGGGAACCGCCGATGTTTTTGTTGTTGTTGTTGCAAAACGCCGAATCGCCGAGTGCTTATTGCGTGCGTTGTCTGAAACTCACAGTCATTTGGCCGGCACTATCCTTCCATAACGACGGGGTTCTCTCGTCATTCGCAGATCTCATCGATTGATCGAGGAGACGCAGGAGGCCATGCCCGCGGGCCACACGTAGGCATCCTTATTTTTATCGACACGATTGGGGCCCTGCGCCCTCGTGCTCCTCTGCCCGTGTCTCCCAGGCATGTTCTGCTGCGGGCCGGCGCCGGTGCGTGCGGTGCGCAAGGGCCAGGTGTCGCTGGGCTACGAGACGCCGTTCGTGTTCGCCGAGGTGAACGCCGACGTGGTGATGTGGTCCGTAGCGGCCGACGGGAGGCGAACGCGCATGTCGTGCAACACGGACCACGTGGGACGCTGCATCAGCACCAAGCGTGCGGGCTGCGACGAGCGGGAGGATATCACGCTCCAGTACAAGTACCCCGAAGGTACGCGGGCCGAGACGCGCGAATGGCGAGTCCCGAGTCCCGAGTTGGTCTCGTTGAACCGGGCGAGAACCCGGGGTAACTCGAGGGACCGGGACAGGGGCAAATTGGGTTGGGCGATGAACATGGGTGGGGGGGAGGGGGGGTGAGGGGGGGGGTTACACTGAAATGACAGAAGCCATAATAATAAAACAGCTTTCATTTTATAAAGCGTCATGCACATTAATCAATTAACTACATTCGAGGACCAAATCCCATCAACGATGTTGGCTATGTACGGCGGGAAAGAAGCCCCAACACGCACGCACGCAAGTGAAAACCATACAACTACCACCAAGCAATGTAAAAAAATGTAATAAGCTAACGAAAAAAATGGCACCAAAAAACAAAGAGCTAAGGGAAGTCGGGCCGAAAGACAAACCGCATCGCTTGAGATATTCAAATGATTGCGAAAGACGTGGGTCGATGCCGAATGGTAAAATTCCCAGTGGCGCAGATTATGTGTCTTAGAGCTATCACGGCACAATTACAATTACAGTGAGGGAAAAAAGTATTTGATCCCCTGCTGATTTTGTACGTTTGCCCACTGACAGATAAATGATCAGTCTATAATTTTAATGGTAGGTTTAATTGAACAGTGAGAGACAGACTAACAACAACAAAAATCCATAAAAACGCATGTCGAAAGTGTTATAAAATTGATTTGCATTTTAATGAGGGAAATAAGTATTTGACCCCCTCTAAAAGCAGAAAGATCTCTGGCTCCCAGGTGTCTTTTATACAGGTACCTGTATAAAAGACACCTGTCCACAGAAGCAATCGATCAATTAGATTCCACAGTCTCCACCATGACCAAGACCAAAGAGCTCTCCAAGGATGTCAGGGACAAGATTGTAGACCTACACAAGGCTGGAATGGGCTACACGACCATTGCCAAGCAGCTTGGTGAGAAGGTGACAACAGTTGGTGCGATTATTCGCAAATGGAAGAAGCACAAAAAAACTGTCAATCTCCCTCAGCCTGGGGCTCCATGCAAGATATCACCTTGTGGAGTTGCAATGATCATGAGAACGGTGAGGAATCAGCCCAGAACTACACGGGAGGATCTTGTCAATGATCTCAAGGCAGCTGGAACCATAGTCACCAAGAAAACAATTGGTAACACACTACACCGTGAAGGACTGAAAACTTGCAGCGCCTGCAAGGTCCCCCTGCTCAAGAAACCACATATACATGCCCGTCTGCAGTTTGCCAATGAACATCTGAATGATTCAGAGGACAACTGGGTGAAAGTGTTGTGGTCAGATGAGACCAAAATGGAGCTCTTTGGCATCAACTCAACTCGCCGTGTTTGGAGGAGTAGGAATGCTGCCTATTACCCCAAGAACACCATCCCCACCGTCAAACATGGAGGTGTAACAATTATGCTTTGGTGGTTGTTTTTCTGCTAAGGGGACAGGACAACTTCACTGCATCAAAGGGACTATGGACGGGGTCATGTACCGTCAAATTTTGGGTGAGAACCTCCTTCCCTCAGCCAGGGCATTGAAAATGGGTGATGGATGGGTATTCCAGCATGACAATGACCCAAAACACACGGCCAAGGCAACAAAGGAGTGGCTCAAGAAGAAGCATATTAAGGTCTTGGAGTGGCCTAGCCAGTCTCCAGACCTTAATCCCATAGAAAATCTGTGGAGGGAACTGAAGATTCGAGTTGCCAAACATCAGCCTCGAAACCTTAATGACTTGGAGAAGATCTGCAAAGAGGAGTGCGACAAAATCCCTCCTGAGATGTGTGCAAACCTGGTGGCCAACTACAAGAAACGTCTGACCTCTGTGATTGCCAACAAGGGTTTTGCCACCAAGTACTAAGTCATGTTTTGCAGAGGGGTCAAATACTTATTTCCTTCATTAAAATGCAAATCAATTTATAACATTTTCGACATGCGTTTTTCTGGATTTTGTCGTTGTTATTCTGTCTCTCACTGTTCAAATAAACCTACCATTAAAATAATAGACTGATCATTTCTTTGTCAGTGGGCAAACGTACAAAATCAGCAGGAGATCAAATACTTGTTTCCCTCACTGTATGCTCCCAGGTCCTCCGCTAAGGGCTCTAAAGGAGGCTGCCTGACCTGGCCCAGACAAGGCTCAGGTCCCGACCACCAGCCACACACACCCGGTCCTTAGAAGGACATCGACTCTGAGGCTCTGCGGTCAAACCGCTGGCTTGCTCTGCCCTGCCCTGAGAAGGACCGTGGGTCAGAGGAGTTCCAGGGTCTATCTAGCCGGTCTTCAATCTTCAACTGGTTCTTCGGACTTCGGCTTGCGAACACTGCCCCTATCTCTCTGGCTCCCCGTCTTTTATACCAATTCCTCACCGAGGGGCGGAGTTCTGAGGGATCGCAGCACACCCCGCAGCCCCCACCCGTTGAGAGGGGCGCGGGGGATCGAAAGCCCACAGCCCCCTTTGGGTAAGCCCAAGGTGCTGGCTGTAACTGATGTGTGTTTGTCCCGTAACACCATAACAGCTGTAACTGATGTGTGTTTGACCCGTAACACCACTGCACATACAATGGACAGTAAGTACAAGAACAATGGGCTCGCATAATGCGCATGCGTAACGTACGTTGATTACCAGATACATATGCATTCATTAACCCCCAGCCACTATCGCGCAAGAAGTGCACACAAGTGTTGTCACCACATCTACGCCTCTATTTAAGGAGCGAAATGGGTGGACTTCTCCACAAATATGGCTGTCGCCTGACGAAGCTGGCTGTAATTACTGGCGAAACGTTGTACTCAGATTGTAGATGTTGTGGCTTGGCTCTCCAACACACAACCGGTGGTGCTGTACTCGTAACGAATTGGCCACGTTCTGTTTACGTGACAAACCTTACTAGTTGGCTGTGTCGGGTGGTGGCGGGTTTAACGACACTTCTGTATATTTACGCAATCTAGCCACAAAAAAACGGTATTATGGATGATACTGGTCGCGAAAGCCTGCTACTACATGTTAAACTCATTAAAACCTCTCCCTCCTCCCTACTCCTTAACCCTCTCCCCGCCCTCCCCCAAGGCTCCAAGGAGGAGCGGGCGGCCTATGCCCGGGCAACGTGCATCGTCCGTGGGGAGAGACCGCAGCCAGGAGTCGACGACAAGTATTCCCGGCCGCTGGTCCCCAACGGAGCCGGCGAGCGGGGCGAGCCGCAGGGCGAGGTGGTCCAGGGCCTGCTCGTGCGGACCCGCCTGAGCCGCTCGGCGTTTGTGGGCAGCGACATGGACGTGCACACGTCGCTGCGGAACCCGTCGCGCCGGCACGCGGCGGTCGTGCGTCTCGTGCTCTGCGCCAGGGCCGTCACCTACACGGGGATGGTCAGGGACATCTGCACCCAGAGGGAGTGCACTGTGGAGGTGCCGCCCGGAGAGAGTGAGCGACCTCTGTTTAGTATGGCTAGCCACTTACGATGCGAACGAATTTCCGCATACATACAGGCAGTCCCCCGACTTACGATCGGGCTTTCATAAGACATTTATGTTTTAACCATCCGACCTGCGAACGCGAACTCGCACTTGCCAACCAAACCGTGGAACTGTTTACAGTGTTCCATGCAAATTTACAATATCTCTTCTTATCTACGAGTTTAACAGTGCTTCCGTTTTTTGTTGAAACGTAACACATTTCATGACACTGACAGGATGTTCATTTAAATACAGCTACATTATTGTGTTCCGACTTCCGAACCGTTCGACTTACGAACTGGCTACCAGAACGGAATGCATTCGTAAGTCGAAGTCTGTGCGTACATACGACGGAGACGAGGGCTGCCCACGTGTTCTGTCGTCGTTATGATCGCCAGGGGGCAGGATGGCGCGGTGATAACACACGTGGCAAAAATTTCCTGGTTTCTACTCCCAACTTTAGCGCCCTTCCTGCGTGGAGTTTAAATAAAACATTTTTTACCAACTTTTTTCAATTCTATTTTACCAGGTAAGGCCCACTGAGTTAAACAGCTATTTTTGAGAAGTAACCTGGCCACAAATGATAGCTCAATGAAGTGGCTTATTGCGTGGAAAATGTTTTGCAGCCAAATACTCTAGATGCTTGCTGTTGATTATAAATGTGGAAGGAAAGACTGGATGACCCGGAGAAAAATCCACCTGACCACGGGGAGAACATGCAAACTCCAAATATACAGGCGTCAGGTTCAGGATCGAACTCCACGACCTCCTGTATACCAGGCGGGGTAATTAACAGCCTTGCCACCGTGGCTCGTTTGTATCGTCTCTCTGCCTCTGTTCTGCATGGGTTTTGTCCGAGTTGTCCAGTTACCTCCCATAGCTTACATTTTTTACTGATATTGCCCAACTATCCCAAAATGTCGATTCTGTTGCTACTGGTCTTTCTGTTGATGATGCTGATGATAATGCTATTTGTAATTACTAACAAAACGTCGTACTCAGATTGTAAATGTTGTGGTTTTGCTCTCCAACACACCGGTGTTGCTGTACTAGTAACGAATTGGCATGTTCTGTTTACGTGACAACTCTTATCAATTGTCTGTGTCGGGTGGTGGAGGGTTTAACGACACATTTATATTTTATTGATGCTGATGATCATAATTCTGCTGACGATCATGCAAATGGCGATGCTGTCCATCTCTCACTAGCTGTCTCGGAGCCACTGCGAATCAAGTACAAGGACTACGGGTCTCAGCTGAGAGATCAGAACATCATCCGCGTCACCTGCGCTGTCACTCTGCCCGGCCAGGAGACGATTCTGGCCTTTTCTGAGCGGAACATCATCCTCGAGACCCCAGAGATCCACGTGATGGTCAGCCTATAGCATCTGTTCAGAGTGAATCCGTAGCCATTTACACGCCCAGTGGTGCATTTTGTGCTTAGTTTGATGCCCTTCCCTGCACCTCTAATGATCGCAGTTGGCTTCGCACTGTGTGAAAGAAGTTCAACGTGCATGCAACATACATATTGTGTGGCCTAAAAAAAAGATGTTATGAACGACGTTTCGGGCCATAGCCCTTCTTCGCTTCTCACTTCTCAGGCAAGAAGTAAGACAGAGTAGAGGAGAAGAGTTGGAGACTGCAATTGGTTGCACCGTAGGTCCTGATGAGAATTTAATTGAATGTTTTTCTCATTAAGTTTTTTTTTTTAAACAGGCACAGTTACATAATAGTAGCTGTTGAGTAAGGGCGAAACCCTTGCATAATCGTGAAGAATGACAACTTTTAATGCAGCCTTGCACCCCATTGGTTCTTAGTCATACATTTTGTGTGTGTTAAATACAAAGGTTTTGATGAAACAAATTAAGTTGTATTTAACGTGCCCGTGCTTAATTTGTGTTTTCGATTATTCACCTTCTAAAATAATCTGGCCATGTCTCGTACCCCCCAGAAAGGGCACCCCCAGGTTTAGAACCACTGGTTTAAACGGAAAATTATTCAATGTTGCTGGCACAACGCATTGCGATCACAGCACACGGTGTGTTAAATCGCAGCACGTGGTGCGTTAAATGGAGCCCCCACACGTGTTATGTTTACATGGGGGTGGTGCTCTTGCCAATTCGCATTTGCTCATCCAGCAGCATTCGTGTAACAAGCCAGGGCTCTGGCGATGGGACCCAGAAGGTCGATTGTGCTCGCGTCAACAAATGCTGTTTCGATACAGGGCGGCAGGGTGTTGCATCGAGAAGGGTTTGACATACACACATCAAGGAATAATAGCAACTCCCCCCCCCCCCCCCCCGACGTTGACGAGGAATTGGAGGCGCTTTGCTCTGTTTTGTGGATTGGTCGTGCCAGGTGCTGGGTGAGCCTGTGGTTGGCCGAGAGCTGAAGGTCGAGATGTCCTTGGTGAATCCACTGCCTCAGCCTCTGGACGACGGGGTGTTCTCCCTCGAGGGACCAGGCCTCACCAGTCTCCAGCAAATCTCCTGCAGGTACAGAAAATCCCCCATCGTCAGGCACGCTTATTTTACTACAATTGTTATTGCTATTATATAAAATAACATACCGTTATTGATATTGTTGTCGTTTAAACGTTTGCCTTGTTTACCCAAGGATAGTCTCACTGGGTCTGCGTCCTTTTAAAAATTTGCACAGTAGGGGGCGGCGTTGCGATGTCTTGTACAACTCAATAATTTATCAGGTGATTTTACCGCAATTGGAATGTTTGGTCAATGTCCAGTTACATGGTATACGTTAAACTTTTAGTTCGATGTGACTCTAAACTCATCCAACGATACAATGACGACGTCCGTGCGGAAGGAAACCCATGCTACTTACTATGACCACTGCGCTAATCGCTTGCCGAACCAAAAACAAAGGCAGATTCGCATCGCGAAACGAGAAAGAACGATCATGTTCACGAATGGACCCTACCACGCTTGACAAAGAGGCATCAGAATCAGAATGTTCATGATGCACTACAAAGCTCATTTTAACAGATGTCCTAGGAAGTGTTCAGCTCGATCCCGTGGAGTAATGGTGAGCACGTGTCTCCTCTCTCCATGACCCCGACCCACAGCGACAGGGTGGAACCCGAGAAGAATGTGTGCGTCAGTGCATCGTTTTGCCCAAGAAAGCCTGGGCTGCACAACCTCGTCATCACGTTCAACAGCAATCGCCTGCGCAACGTCCATGGGGAGGCGCGCGTCATCGTGCGCAGAGCTTAAGTGCACCGAGCGGACTGCCCCGCGCAGCCTGGTTTCGGAGTCTGGGTCTGCGTGCATTCAAACCAGCTGTGCGGGATACTACGGGTTTTAAAATGACCGTAAACATAGTAACAATTCAGTCTATTTGGTGCTTGCGCCATTCTTATCGTGCAAGGCTATATACAGGGTGTCCCAAAAGTCTGGAATTATAGGGGTTAATTATACAAAAAAGCAATAACGCTTTTATTCACAGAACATTCTCGATGTGTCCACCATTGTTCCTGATACACGACAAACTCCTCGAAGGTCCACTGCGTGGTTTATCTTGTATGAATCCCGTTTCCCTAAACTTTGCAACACAATCGTGATTTGAAGTTTTCGTAACTGCAGGGATCCATACTCTTTGGTTCTTTTGGTAAAGTCACGTAGGTATAAAATAAAATAAATTAAATCACGACGTTTCGATTGCAACACAAGCAATCATCATCAGGTGTGAAAACCACAGCAAGATATGTTTTGCTGCAGTGCAATACAGCTCCGTGTTATTGGCTCGCGGTCTGGATGCAGTCTGTTAAATGCAACAGCAATCTCCGTCTGTCTCCTACTTCCTATGAGTAGCATTATCTGGACTCATTCTTCCTTACTCAGATACATTTTGGGCCTGCAGAAACAAAACACTATGAATTAGTTATGTTTTCCTTATGATTCCAGACTTATGGGACACCCTGTATATATGACGAAGGCGCCATGTGCCACAGACCGTTACATCGGCGCACAATGGCCTCCTAATTTTCGAAATGCATTAGGGGTTCTGTAAGATCAACTGTGAAGCAGGCGGCACTTAGTTTGTCGTGCTTAATACACCTGCAGTGATAACTAGCATCGTCTGCCAGATTAAAACCACGAATCTCTACAAGTGGCCTTGTCTGGGTATTTCCATGTCTATTTCTCTGTTTTTATCTATATTAAGTTCCGTAGTTCATAATGTCAATGTCAGAGACACTCAACTAGTACTACCTTATTAAAAACCTGGGCTAATCCTTGGGTATGCTTGCATTTTATATCAAGGCTGCTTACACCTATCTATGCACTGCACGTTAAGTATGTTCCTATAGATGTTGGTGGTTGTTTATGAGGGTAGACTGACAGCTGCCATTAGAATGTGGGCCACCCCTGAGTTTGGAGACCATCAAGTGACTTGGCTCAGAGTCAGGACTTAAAGCTAAGGTTGTGAAGCCATGCATGCGTCAGCTCCGTCCGTAAGTTTGTTACTCTCGTGAAGATAATCAAATATCAACAAAGCTTTTCCATGAACTTGCGTTGCTATTCGGGACCCATCCTAAAGAAAACCAAATTTATCAAATGGTCACCCTAAACTCGGAGACTCAAGAAGCGCTATAAGGACCACCATCGGCGACACGGCCCTGCCGGCCGAGGTTGCACCTTGCTGGGCAGAGCCGCTATGAGAGCACCGTGGTCTCGTCATGGCCTACGGACGTATTGCTTTCTACGCGCCTTTACAGGAGCGCGACTGTTGTAATTTAAAAGCAAAAACTTCAGAGGACAATCGCATTGTTAGAAAGCGTTTACAGAACCTAACCATATGCGTAAATTTCCATTCCTTGTTTATTCCGTTGTGATTTTTTTTTCACCATGGGGAGCCAACTGATAACAATGGACTCGGTTTGCAAGGAAACGATCTAAGCTACACTGGTCAGCCAATCTCTCCTTGTCTGCCATGCTGTCGCCAGTCTCAACGTCTTACATTTGCATACCTGTCCACCCCTTATCAGTGGCCTACCTTATTACAGACCAACTCAGACCTTATTGGTCACCCCGTGCCCCTTATAAATCTCAACGTTCATCCTACAAAGTCCCATCACAAGGGAGAAACACAAACAAATAGACAACACATTTTTTTTGCCCGTATTGAAATGGCTGTACGCCGTATGGACCTCAAAACTCAATTTCCCTGTACAAGAATACAGTTAAACTGTACGGGTTGACAGGTATGCATTTATGACATAGGTAACATTAAAAGTGACGGTGTTTGGTGTGTTCATTTATTGGAAAATGCCCTGCTTATGTTTGATGGGCCAAATAAATAGATGTAGAAATAATCCCGAGTTTGCGTCTCTGTAATGTTGGAGAACTGATCGAAAAGTCTGTGGCCGTGATCGGGCATGAGTGGTGCTGCAACTGAAGCCGGATTCACAGCTGAGTTGTGAAAACCAAACTGTCCTCGAAATCGCGCAACTTCATCGCCTGCAGCTGGTTTGTCCATATTTGAGCGAATACGTAGCTTCACACGCACATTAAACTGCGAATATTTATAGACAGCGGGTAAGGCTAATGTGAACAAGACTACCTGAAGGACTACCTGAGCAGTAGGCGGGGCTACTTGAGTTGTAGGCGGAGCTACCTGACAGTAGGCGTGGCGAACTGAGTAGTAGGTGTGGTTATATAAAAGTGGGCAGGGCTGACAGTTGGGGTGTTGGGAGCTATCGACAACCATGTCCGGGCTGGGTCAGAAAGTTGTTGAACTTCTTTCGCACCGTACATAGCCAACCGTGCTAATCGGAGGTTGTGGATGTTGACTACCAAGAGCACCGTGAACAGAGCTGCAGAATTCTCGAACCGCATTGATCCATCGTGTCACCTCACAATGTTTATGTGCACATGGCTACTCTTAATCACCATGTGATTAAGTTATGAGACGCGTTATTTGGCAGTGGTGCACAAGCACAAATAGCTTTATTTATTAACACAGTAAATAACTGAGTTGAACCATTATTGTAGCAGTTAACCAACTTGGTTGTATTTTAATTTACTGTAAACATTGTATGTTCAATTCATTTCTAACCATAATTAATCAGAGGTGCGGGAAACATTTGCAATCATTTAAAAAAATCACCGAGCTGCAAAGAGCCAGAGGGAATGTAAACTAAACCCGAAATTTAACTTTTTTTTAATTTTAACTGGTTAGGTCCACTGAGCTATAAAGCTCTTTTGTTTAAAACGACCTCGCCACAAAAGATAGCTCAACCAAGTAGCTTATCACGTGGGAATTTATAGCAGCCAAATACGTAAGGATTCTAAATGTGGAAGGAAAACCCGGAGAACCCAGATAAATGTTTACCTGAGAATGGGGAGAACACGCAAACTCCAAATATGCAGGCGTCAGGGTCATATTGAAGCCACGACCTCCTCCATACCTGGCAAGGTATATATAAACTAGATTCGAAGCTTTCGTGACTGCAGGAAATGCAACGCAAGCAACCATCATCAGGTACAAATGAATGAGAAAACACACGTAGTAAACTTGGAAATATAATGCAATACAACACAGAGAGACGGCCAACAAAACAGTCAACACCCCACCTAACCGTTCGGATAGCAACCGCCTTCGTGTTACGTGGAAGCAAATAATTAAAATAATACAATGAATGTGACACCAATTACCACGTTGCCCCTCAATTCTTTGTATGACACAATATTATACTAAGTTGTGTGTTCCAATACATACAAGAGTACACGTATACACTCCCATGTACACACACCCACACACGAGTGGATATACACAGCAGTGTACATACACAGGGATTGCGTTATACTACACAAGCAAATGTGCGAACAAATGATTGCACATAACTAAGCACATACATACACACATGTACATTATTAACAATATTATGAATAGTGGCATCATGTTTAGGGAGTGTAGTGAAGTCATTAGTTTAGTTTATTAGCATGAAGTCTTTTTAAAGTTTATACTTACATTTGTTTGCCTTTGATACGGCACACTGGTTCGGATTAATCTTCCCATTTATGAAATCTCTCTAGAATCATTTAAATTTTTTTCATAAGCTTCCTTGCATTCAATTGTTATTCTCGGAAGTAACGCTACTCATATCTAGCAACATTCCTAAGCTCATGTGGCCATTGTGCTTAAACCTAAATACTAATGGGCATCTCTTTCGATAATTACATGCATGTTGTTAGTTTGCAAATTTACAATGGTCTGTAAACTGCTATCAATTTATCGGCCTTACCTGTGAAATACATCCATAATAGAGGTTTTTGGGTTAGATCGCGTAAATATATGAATGTGTCGTTAAAACCGGCCACCACCCGACACAGCCAACTAGTAAGGTTTGTCACGTAAACAGAACGTGGCCAATTCGTCACTAGTACAGCACACCGGTGTGTTGGAGAGCCAAGCCACAATATTTACAATCTGATTACGATTTTTCGCCAGTAATTACAACCAGCTTCATCAGGCGACAGCCAGATTTGTAGAGAAGTCTTACTGTTTCGTTCCTTGTATAGAGGCGTAGATGTGGTGACCACATTTCTGTGCTCTTGCAAAATGTGGGGAAGGGGGGATTACTGAGTCAACGCACATTATGCATGTGCATTATGCAAGCCCTTTGAACTTGCCCTTCCTGTATATTGTGTTTGTTAAAATAGCCCTACCAACGGTAATCCTTTTTGAAGTACGCTGCCCTTTGTATGCATGCATTTAAATAGTGTGTTATTTGAATATTCGCATCCACGTAACACGAAGGCGGTTGCTATCCGAACGGTTAGGTGGGGTGTTGACTGTTTTGTTGGCCATCTCTCTGTGTTGTATTGCATTATATTTCCAAGTTTACTAGGTTTGTTGTCTCATTCATTTGTACCTTGATGATGGTTGCTTGTGTTAAAAATCGAAACGTCGTATTCTATTATTATTTAATTTAATTTCTTTCTACGTGACTTTACCGAAAGAACCAAAGAGTAAGGTGTTTATAGATATACATAATATCCATTAATTAATTTTAATTAATCCGCTGAAACAGGAAAAACATGTGTATTAGGCAGTGCCCAAGTCCACATTCACTAAGGTATGGCATTTAAACGCGTCATCAGGCCTGTGATGTGGTTATGCTTGTGTAGAGGTGTTACGAGAGGGTGACACGCGGTTGTAGGGCGGTGGCCACAAACACGTCCGCTACGGCCACCACCCTGGGGGGCTGTGGGGGACGCTGTGATCCCTCCTGGCCCCACCCCTCAGTGAGGGACAGTATAAAAGGTGGGACCCGGAGAGCTGAGAGGCAGTTCGACTCAAGCAAGATGAAGAGCCAGTGAAGAAAGAAGATCGACTAGCCAGACCCTGGAACTCCTTTGGCCCGATGTCCTTTTGAGGGCCGGGCTCGTGTGGCTGGTGGTTGGGACCTGCGCCGAAGCTGGACCAGGTCAGATAGCCTCCTGAGAGAGGACCAGGATAGAGGGAACCAGGGAAAAAGCGTCGGCTAAAGCTCGGGGAACGTTCCCTCTATAGAGTACGGGTGAAGAGGCCGTTACCTCTTCAAGTATCAGATTCGCCACTGTAAATGAAGCGTCTGTAATAAATACGTGTTGCCTCCAATGAACAGTCTCCGACGTCAATAAGGCCACTACACTTGTGCAGTACAGTAATTGGGTTATGGTTATAATTTGGTGGTTGTTGTGGTTATAATATCAATTGACTTAATTATCCAGGAAAGCCACACTGAGTTAGAGGGGAATTTTTTTATTGGGTTTTATTTTTTTAGATGTTTCCAGCCAATGATCCATTATATTTGTGGGAGGAAATCGGGGCACCCGGAGAAACCCACGCGTGAGGGGGCAACACTTTATGGAAAATACAAACCGTTCGACTTATGAACAGGCCTCCGGAACGGAACCCGGTCTGTAAGTTGGGGCTACCCGTAGGTGGCAATTAAACCACTTGTATTGTCTTCTGGCAAGCCAGGGTGTGGTATCCTGACACCCATGGGAAGGGGGTTTCACAACATTTGTGTGACCCATCAACCCCCGCCTCCACAATCCTGGATTACATGTGTAGTGACTAACTCGGAGACGATAAGACTTGGAGGCACTTCTTTATTAACAAGCACCATCGAGTATAACACGCTTAGTAATTAGTCCGTCTATTGCTACTCAGTCAGGACAGTTGGTAGGCTGCCTGACTGGTGGCGCCCCGAGATGGTGAAGACGGAGAGCACGAGAAGAACGGTGAAGACGACTTCAGCAGCATGACGGAGATCCCACTCCAACAACAGCCCCGAGGTCCCCTACAGGGGCCCCTCTTATAGTGTCAGCGTGGCTTCACTCCATCCCTGGCCACGCCCCCTTTCTGGAACCTACTAGCGGGTTCTTGTTGTGCCCCTTCTGTGACCTTTCCCCTAGATCCCCCTCTCGTGTCTATCCTGTCCTGCTGACGTCAAGGCTGCCGTACGCCGCAGATCCCCTTTCCTGCCAGCAGCCAGCGGTATACTACTACACTATGCCACTACACAGGTGTAATGATAATAGAGCCTGCATGCGGTGTGAGGGGACTAGTGGCCACGGGAGGTAATGACAGAGGAGTTAGCCTGCAGTGCGAATGGACTAGTGGCCACGGGAGGTAATGACAGGGGAGTCAGCTGTGAGTGTGAAGGGACTTGTGGCTACGTAAATGTTCGAGAAGGGAGCGTGGTCAGGCGATGGAAGAGGACGGTGGAGTCTGCCGGTGGAGCGAGCGTCCAGAGTCAGCGAGAATGATTGAGAAGGGGGGCGTGGCCTTGTGTTGATTTTTAAGGATGATGCGGTGTTAGACTTGGGGCTGTTGTAGTGGGGTATTCGCCTGATGTCAAGTGAACGTGTCTTCAATAAAGTGCCATCTCAAGAGAAGTGTGTCAAGTCGTTATTACACAGGCATGTAACACCACCACCCAGCTATATGTGGTGATTATTTTGCTTGTGGTTATCATGTAGTTGTGGCTATGGTTGTGGTTATATTGCGGCTGTTGTGGTTGTCATTTTAATTGTACTGTGATTAGTATAAATAGATATTAACACCCCAGTCTGTCATTCTGTGATTCTGTTATTGTGATTAACGCGGCACAGATTGGTTGAAGTACGTCACGTGACCGCGAGCAAGCAGCCAACCAGAGGTGCGCCCCTCACAAACATGTACGCCCCCCAGGTGATGTTGTGTCGTAATAAGGCGCTGTGGGCAGCTGATCTGCCACCACGCTCATGGGCCGACAGGGGTGGGGGCTGAGGGGGAGGGAGACCCCCCCCCTCCATAAGACCACTTAAGATAAGAGCCTTACACCCCCCCCCCCCCCCCCCCCGTGACCGGAGGTTGACACCCCAGAGCCTCCAGGGGTGGGGGCTGAGGGGGAGGGGGACCCCCCCCCACCCTACTTCCTAATACCCCTTAAGATAAGACCTTACAAATAATTCTAACAGTTCTTTCAGTGATTACAAGTTATAGCTCTTAGAAGTGAATGTAAATATCACAACTAAAGTTTACAAACATTTTTAATTCATTCACATTAAAGTTACACCGCGGGATTGTCAACAAAAGCTATGTAGAGTGAACGTTTTAAGTGAAAGCTGCGTAAAAACCGCTCTTATTCGACTTAATGAAAGTCCTTAAGTGCAGCAAAGCCCGTTCGCGTTCGTTTCACAGTACTCCACAACAATACTTTTCAATAATACTTTTGCCGGTCAAACACACGTGCACTACACACACACATCTATTACGCACGGACATACTGTCGGTTTTTTTTTGGGTGCTTAAATCCACTGCTGGATGAAGGCCCACCGCACGCTGTGCGAGCAGATCGTAAGGATTGCCCAGTCTATTGGGGGGCGCCATAGGCAGGGGGAGCCCCCCAACAACCTAGTCTGGTTATAATTATATGGCTGCTTCAGTTGTGGTTGTCAAATAGTTGTACAGCTGTTGCTAATATTTATACACGGTGTTGATATTAACATTGTTGTTGACGTGTCATATTGTTAATGTTGGTATATTGCTAGTGTAGTTGATTTGAACAATATTATTGCTTTTTTACATGTGATTATTATTGTTGTAGTTGGTTGATAGTAAGCTTGCGAGTCAGGAAACGAACAGAATACAATCCACATCGCTTACAATTCACTTAAGTTAGATCCTGCACAAATGCGTGGGCATTGTTGGTATAATATTAATCATATCGTGATAATAGGTTTTTCCCATTTTTTTGTTTTTATCATATCGTGAAAATGTACATTGTAACATATCGTATTATGAACAATTATATTGCAGCAAATCTAACCGAAAGTCAGCACAGAAGGGCAGTGAGAACTTCCTTGGAGCTTCAATTATTGGAGCGGTGTCTCTGTAACTCCGACATTTAGTTGCTATGACAGCCGTATTTGAAGAAGTCGACCTGGGTCTTTTGGTCTTCCAAAGATGAGCAGGAAGTCCGATGGCCCTCTCTCTGTTAATCGGAGAAGCAGTCTTGATATCATCTCGCATAGCCTGATGACTCCTCAGTTTGACATAGGCTTTCACGACCAATATTATTCGTAATGAAGTTTTTATTGGATTAGATAGGGTAAATATATCGTCTTTGGTTTTTTTCGGTAAAGTCGCCGTAGAAACAATAAAAAATAATAAATAAAAAATATGTATATATTTTTTTTATTTCTACGTGACTTTACCGAAAAAACCGAAGAGTAATTCCTGCAGTCATGAAAGCGCCTAATCAAGTTTAAATATATCGTTATCTGACCACCACCCGACACAGCCAATTAGTAAGGTATGTCACCTAAACAAAACGTGCCAATTCGTTACTACTTCATCTTACTAGTTGGCTGTGTCGGATGGTGACGGGTTAACGCCACATTTATACTTACGCGATCTAACCCAAAACAACCTTTATTACTTTTCATTTAAAGCTTTCGTGACTGCAGGGATTCATATTCTTGGTTCTTTCGGTAAAGTCACGTAGAAGGGAAACAATAAAATAATAAAAATATATCGTTATCCGGCCACCACCCGACACAATAAAATAATAAATAATAAAAATATATTATTTTATTGTTTCTCTTCTACGTGACTTTACTGAAAGAACCAAGAATATGAACCTTTATTGCTGATGACCCCTGATGATGCTCTCAGCAGAGTCACCACCTCAGCCACAGCTTCTTTAGCCTCTCATTGGCTTCTGATTCGCATCGGGTGGCTGTGACAAAAAGTACACCACTGTAAAAAAAAATATTTAAAGCTTTCGTGACTGCAGGGATTCATAAAACAATAGTTTTATATTTTTATTATTTAATTGTTTGCCTTCTACGTGACTTTACCGAATGAACCAAGAATACACCACTGTAACTTACTGATAATTTACCACGACAAAATTATTCGGAAAAATAGTCTTTATTTATCCTGAATAAATCCGATTAGCTATGAATATATGTTTTAACAGATGTCCAGTAGGGGCAAGTAAGAAAGTACAAAAATCTAAACAAAACTATTGGAGTGCAAAGTGTAGGAAAGGTAAGCAGATAAGTAAAAGTAAATACTTATAATATATAGAATATATAAGTTCAAATTGCATAAGTACATCAATTCCCAAGCTTGGGCAAGGCAGCAAAAACAGTCCCAGACTACACCAAGTCAACACACAGTAAGGATGAAAATGTAATCTCTACTCAGACTTTCACCATCTGACACTGTTTTAGCCCGATGTATGGGCGTCTTGATGAAAGAAGATAGGCATCAGTGTGCGTTTCCTTTCAGTAAACACTGTTATTTTACGATTTAGGCCGCGTCCGAGCAAAATATCCAGGAATGGGATTGTGTTATTCACCTCCATTTCCATAGTGAACTGGATGGTTGGGTTTTCCTTATTGAGATGATTTAGAAATTCATTAAGTGTATCTTTACCATGTGGCCAGACAACTAAAGTGTCATTCACATATCTAAACCAAAAAGATGGTTTCATTGGACTTGAAGCAAGTGCTCTTGCTTCAGGTTTCCCATGTACAGATTCGCAATAGCAGAAGACAAAGGAGAGCCCAATGCTGCTCCTTCCTTTTGTTTAAATAAATCACTGCTCCATAAGCAATAAGTATTATTTAGACAATGGTCAGCTTCTTTACTAGCATATCAAGTAATTTAATTAACTCGTTGACCAGAACCTTAGCAAATAGAGAAATTACATCAAAGCTCACAGAATATAATTAGGGTTAAGTTTCATATATTTAATCACATTCACACGATGTTCCCGAATTTCTTATGAATGAAGATCAGAGCCTATTGTACTTACTATGGGTCGTAATGGGATACCGATTTTATGAATCTTTGGAAACATGTACAATATAGGTGGTTTTGAGGCCCTTGGCTTAATTTGGTATTTCTCAGCCTTGGGAATGAATTAAATTGCAATGATTGCAGTAGTCTTACGTTCTAAAGTACTAGTTGGATATCGTTTAACTTAATATAGGTACTTTCCTACAGTAAGCATTCAATTGTATTATCATACTCCACTCGTGGCATCACCAGAGTTGTACGACCTTTATCAGCTGCCAGCATTTGGATATAGATTATTTGGATATAGATTATTTGGATATATATTATTTGGATATAGATTATTTGGATATAAATTATTTGGGTATAGATTATTTGGATATAGATTATTTGATCGAAGTTTTCTTGAGGCCTTTGCTTTGCTAAAGCTAATATTTAATTTTGGTAATTTGCTATTCTCAATTATTTAGCCTATTCATCTCTGCCCCATTATGTGGAAGGTGTTGTACCGCTGATCCAACCTCAGCAATGATCTCATCTCCTGGAATTGTACGTGGGGCAGCGGCAAAGTTAAGACCTTTAGAGAGGACTGATGCCATGTCGCTGGTTAAATGAGTGTTAGTTAATTTAATTACAGTTTTATTTTTAAATTGTTCTCTATTAGTTGGGAATTGTTTGTTATGAAGTCTACAGAATGTATTAATTTGGTTAGTTTTGGTTACGTTAAATACATTATCAGCCGATTGTTGTGTTATAGTGTCGGTTATATTCCAAAATGTATGGATACACTTTTGCTGAGATGCAAGTGCAAGTACTTTAGAGATTCATAAATGTGAGACAATTAACTCCTGTTGTGCTGTATTCTTTTTTGTAACAATAATTTGCTCACGTTGTGTAGTATTTGGTTAGCTTTGACATATTCTTGGTTCTTTCGGTAAAGTCATGTAGAAGGGAAACAATAAAATAGTAAAAATTTTAACAATAAAATTCTCACGACGTTTTGACTGCAACACAAGCAATCGTCATTAGGTGTGAAAACCACAACAAGAAAATTTGCAAAAAGTGGCGGGTTTTTTTTAACGTTAGCACCACGGATAGCGATTTGAGAGTTTGTTCAGATGGACGGGTCCATCTATGTTCGGAAAAGAGGAAGGGGGAGACGAAAAATAATGGATGCAGTCTAAAAGCCACCTTAAGCGTGATCAATAAATTAAGACCCGAAATGGTTTATCACATCCTTCCAATGATTGCTAAGCCAGAATCCATCTTCTCGGTTGAAATTGTATCTGTGTTTGTATATGTGGATAGCCTCATGAACGAATCTCTCATGGTAGCCAGATGGCTTGCAAAGAACCTCTGTCTTGGAGAAGTCAATGTCATGTAAACCTACTGAATTATAACAGTGATCTGCTACGGCCGAGGTGTTGGTCCTACCGTGTTTCAGGTCTGCTTTGTGTTCACAAATGTGGTCCGAGACATGTCGTTTGGTTTCTCCAATGTAACTACTACCACAGAGGCAACTTAGTTTGTAGACGCCATCTTTTATAGACGGAATCAGATCACGGATTTTATGTAATGTGTTGAATCGGACCTGGATCTCGTGTTTATTCAAGATTTTGGAGATCTTTTTTGTGATCCCCGCAATGTAGGGTAAAGTGATGGTTTTGAAAGGCTCCTCAAGAGGGTCCTTCTTCATGATTGTAGTGATAGCTTTGCGGATTGTGTAGTCGGAATAACCATTCGCCTTAAGAGCTTGGTGTACGTGCTTGAGTTCACTGGCTATGTGTTCCTGGTCGAATATGCATTGGGCTTTATGGTGCAGAGTCTTGATGAGGAAATTCTTATGGGATGGATGGTGGTGGGAATCCGGTTTCAGGTAAGCATCCGTATGGGTAGCTTTCCTGTAGACAGTGGTTCATTGAACCATCAGGTCTCTTTTTTATTAGGACATCCAAAAAAGGTAGCTTGCCATCTTTTTCGACTTCCATAGTAAATCTGATGGCTGGGTGTATGGAATTGATGTGGTCGAAGAATTGGTCTAGAGCAGGCCGGCCATGTAGCCAGATGACAAAAGTGTCATCTACGTACCTCTTCCATAAGGTTGGGCACAGAGTGGCAGTCTGGATGGCATCAGTCTTAAATATCTCCATGAAAATGTTGGCTACAACCGGAGATATGGGGGAGCCCATTGGGGTGCCCTCAGTTTGTTTGTAGAAAGTTCCATTCCAAGTGAAGTATGTATTGGTTAAGCAGAGGAAAGAAGAAGTGAGAAAGACGTTTCTCACGGACCGCATTCGTGAACACAAAGCAGACCTGAAACACGGTAGGACCAACACCTCGGCCGTGGCAGATCACTGTTATAATTCAGTAGGCTCACATGACATTGACTTCTCCAAGACAGAGGTTCTTTGCAAGCCATCTGGCTATCATGCGAGATTCGTTCATGAGGCTATCCACATATACAAACAGAGAGACAATTTCAACCGAGAAGATGGATTCTGGCTTAGCAATCATTGGAAGGATTTGATAACCCATTTCGGGTCTTAATTGATTGATCACACTTAAGGTGGTTTTCAGACTGCATCCATTATTTTTCGTCTCCCCCCTCCTCTTTTCCAAACATAGATGGACTCGTCCATCTGAACAAACTGTCATATCGCTATCCGTGGTGCTGACGTTAAAAAAACCGCCACATTTTTCAAATTTTCTTGCTGTGGTTTTCACACCTGATAATGATTGCTTGTGTTGCAGTCGAAACGTCGTGAGAATTTTATTGTTTTATATTTTTATTATCTTATTGTTTCCCTTCTATGTGACTTTACCGAAAGAACCAAGAATATGAATCCCTGCAGTCACGAAAGCTTTAAATCAAAATTTAGCTTTAACATACTTTATGCGATGTGTTATTTTAACTGCATTTGGTAATACCTTTGAGTCTATGCACCTTTTGAGGAACACCAGTGAAGACGTCAATTTTACACGCTTAATGCGGAGTTTCTCCAATTTTCTGGTTTTGAGAAAAGTATCCTCTCCATAGAGGTTGGTCAGTTTAACACGCAGGCTTTCACGACCAATATTATTCATGATAAATGTTTTCTGGGTTAGATCGCGTAAGTACAAATGTGTCGTACATTGCTTACTGTCACCACGGTCTAGGCTTCACACTCGGGGTGGCCGTTGCCTGTGGAATTGCGGCGCCTAAACTCTGGAACGCGTTGCCCTTCGAGGTCAGCACTGCAAATCTTCAAATCTCGACTGAAAACGTTATCTGTTTAGAATTTCTTTCCCTCTTTAATTATTTTCCAACGTCTTTCTCACTTCTTCTTTCCTCAGTTTATGTTAACTCTTTCCATCTTGCCAAGTATAGCGCCCTGATAAATATTGTTTAAGGGCGCTTTATACATTTAAATTAATTTTAAACTGGTTATGCCTGTCCGTAGGCCCGATATTAAAAGTATTTTTCCTTGAGAAAAAGACCTCATGTTGCTCCTCCACGTGGTTGCTTCTCTGTCGAAATTTCCGTGGCTCGTGAACAGTTGTGTGCCATTCATGAGAGGTGTTTTCATACGTTAACCCGTTAGCTCTGTAAAAAAAAAAAAACTCATGTTGACATAATGGTTGCAAAAATAATCACCAATCTCATTTTGCCACAATTAGCCGTGCATGCATCTCTCATGATGTCAATTGTGTAAGACACGTTCGGCGGCTAATCGTGATTAATTCCAATCCACATAGAGTATAACTAAAAACTGTTTGCAGAGAAACTGTTTTGAGATGTAACTTTTCCCTTGCACAATTGCACTGTACATAGCCAACCGTGATGGAGGCTTGAGACTGATGACCTGAGCTGCGGCTGAGATAACAGCACAGTGTAAGGTAGTGAAATGGTATCACGGGTTGTTATGTAAACAACGGTATGATTGGATTGCCCATTATTTAGCGTCTCCTCTGCAGCACATCAATGTATCCTAAGGTCAAACAAACAGCCTTGAGGATCACAAAGACAGGAACAAGCGCAAACAACACGAAGGTGATGCCAACCAGCAGCAGAGGCAGCCTCATGAAATGGAGTGATTCCCACACGACGGGAAACCCCACTATCACTAGGAAGAGGCCTGGGAGGGTCAGGAGGAGATTCACGGCCATTATCACGAGGCCATCGACGTAGCCGGGAGAGATGTATTGGTTTTCCAAACGTTCCCGAACAAAATTACGCACAAACGCACGGGCAATTACTGTGATACTGGGAGATATCCAATCATAGAAAACCTCGAACCAGTATCCACCATTCAACTGCCATGCCAGAAGCATCAATATCCAAGTCCCCACCCAGAACCACGAGGCTCCAAGAGAGACGACAGCGACTCCAAGTATAACCGAGGCCCCTGCAGTCATGCTCCAATGAGGACAGACAATTGCTAGGAAGACAATCAGGCTGCCCAAGGCCACTCCCATTTTGACAAGCGAGTGCTTAATTGCCACAATGGAGTGCGTGTACATTGAGAGGAGGAGATTCAGTGCACGGCACGCGCTGGAGGCGACCGTTCTCTTCACTGCGCCTGGGCCGTTGAATGTGGCGGCGAGAACGAGGAATGTGATGAGGAGTCCGATCCAGATGGTCCAAAGCGCCACCCACAGAGGCTGTGGTCATACATGTAAATAATGTACAGAAATAATTTGCCGTAAATATACAATGTTTCACTTCGCAAGATTCCTATGAGCA
This sequence comes from Petromyzon marinus, assembly GCF_048934315.1. Classification (NCBI taxonomy): domain Eukaryota; kingdom Metazoa; phylum Chordata; class Hyperoartia; order Petromyzontiformes; family Petromyzontidae; genus Petromyzon; species Petromyzon marinus. Next base: position 6,783,194 of record NC_133729.1, on the reverse strand, counting down.
TGTTCACGAAGATGAAATAATCGATACTTAATATCACCGCAACGTGGATGTTTCTGTTGAAATGTATCGCGTAAAAACACTTACAGCCAGCCATGCAGTTAAAGTGAAGACCCACGAGATGGTTTGTCCCATCCCCATCGTGGCACTCGTTACGGGAGATTTCACGATTTGAGTGTTTGCCACACCTGTGAGCAAATTCACATCTGTGTGTCTGTATTGTTTCATTTGGCACATTGCTTCAAAGACAGATAACTTTGATGTACGTATTCCTGGTATTGTATCTCATTGTCCATGGCTTCCGTTGATCATCGAAAATATCGCAGCGCCCTCGGCATTTTGCATTGGCACGCAGGTTGCGGAGCACGACAAAGGGACACTAATAACCAGAGCTGTAGCTAAGATGGGTTACACACACACGCACACTCCCTTTGGCCTATATCACGAAAACATTTCAATACAAAATATACACGCACAAACTGCTAAATCTAAAACTCTTATGCGTATATTGGACGCATGATATAAGGTTAGTCTGAGTAGGGCACAACGTTGGTAAATGGACATGTGGCGAGATGTTAACTCCCTCGCCGAGTTTGCAGGAGTCGTGGATTCGATTCCAATCCTGACGCCTGCATATTTGGAGATTGCATGTCTCTCTCTCTCTCTCTCCCCGTGGTCGCGTGGATTTTTTTTTCCGGGTGCTCCGGTTTTTTTTCCCTCTGCATTTATAAACGTGCGTTTAGAATATTTGGCTGCTATAAATGTCCACATGATGAGCCGCTTCATTGAGCTATCATTTGTGGCCAGGTTGCATATGAAAAACAGCTATGGAGCTCAGTATGTCTTACCTGGTCAAATAAAAATAGTAAAAAAGACATAGTTTTAGTATAGATAGCGGTGCTACCTAGCCATTTACGGAGATAGCGCTGCCGCTATAGTAACTCACAGAGAGCACTGCCGATTTAGTCACACTGTGAGCGGCAGCACGTCCACTTGTAAATCATCCTATGAGAGACAGCACTACCGCAGTAGTCGTTCACAGGGAGGTAGCACTGCCGCTCTAGTCACTCACGTGTAGCAAGGTGTGGGGTTTACCTGTGGAGTCGTTCCCACCTGAGATGTGCTGACGGGCGGAGCTCTGGGAGACACTGTTCACCTGTATTGTGCTGTAGGTTTCAAGCACGTGACGGTTTGAGGAAGAGAAGCGGTTTCACATCCTTCCTACCACCCTTTTCTGCTTTTTTTTTTCATCTTCGGCATTCAATTTTGCGGTCACAAATTCTTCATCCGTAATAGAGGTGTTTTTTTGGGGTCAGATCGCGTAAATATATAAATGTGTCGTTAAACCCGCCACCACCCGGCACAGCCAACTAGTAAGGGTTGTCACGTAAACAGAACGTGGCCAATTCGTCACTAGTACAGCACACCGGTGTGTTGGAGAGCCAAGCCACAACATTTACGATCTGAGTACGACGTTTTACGCCAGTAATTACAACTAGCTTCATCAAGTGACAGCCAGATTTGTGGAGAAGTCTAACTGTTTAGTTCCTTATATAGAGGCGTAGATGTGTTGACCACCCTTTGCGCTCTTGCACAATGATGGGAGGGGATGGATTACTGAGGCAACGTACATTATTGCATGTGCATTATGCGAGCCCTTTGAACTTGTCCTTCCTGTCCATTGTGCGTATTAAAATAGCCGTGCCAATGGTAATCCCTATCGAAAGAACCAATGAGTATAGTAATTCCTGCGGTCACGAAAGCTTCAATTCTAGAGTCATACCTGTCAATTTAATATATATTTTAATGGGGCATATTTTTAAGGGGTTCGATGCTGACCCTGACTGCTGATCATTTGGAGTTCGTGTGCATGTCCCCCTGGTCACGTAGATTTTTCTCCAGGCCCTCCGATTTTACTCTCCACATTTAGAATCAACGTGTTTTGAGTGTTTGGCAGCAATACATTTCCACGTGAGGATGATAAGGCACTTCGTTTCGCGATCATTTGTGGCCAGTTTATCGTAGGAGGAACGGTAGTGTAGTGGTTAGCGCACTACCCGACGAACATAGCCACCCCATTGATGCTGATATGAACCGATCCAGGTCTTCCCCCCCTAGGTCGACTCAGCCTCGAATGAAGAAGACAAAGGCGGCCGGACGTGGTGCTGGCCACCCACCCCTTCGTGTGCCGTGCCCGACTTCATAGGTGCTACTCGCTAACAGCACTTGCCTCAACAGTCTGTTAAGGCTACACGGGGGATATATTTACGTGTTTGTGTGTTTGAGTAGGGGAGAGCGGTGGCGCAGCGGTTTATGTAACATTTGCCCAAATCGCACCGATTCACATGGTTGGCGTACGTACAGTGCGAACCCAGCTTGAAGCCAGACTTACCCTCACCGTTGGAAGATGTGAGGGGAAAAGATAAGTGCAGTGGCAGTTTTGTGGTGAATTGTCGTGCGTACAGTGAGGGAAAAAAGAATTTGATCGCCTGCTGATTTTGTACGTTTGCCCCACTGACAAATAAATGATCAGTCTATAAGTTTGATGGTAGGTTTATTTGAACAGTGAGAGACAGAATAACAACAAAAAAATCCAGAAAAACGCATGTAAATTTTTTTATAAATTGATTTGCATTTTAATGAGGGAAATAAGTATTTGACCCCCTCTCAATCAGAAAGATTTCTGGCTCCCAGGTGTCTTTTATACAGGTAACGAGCTGAGATTAGGAGCACACTCTTAAAGGGAGTGCTCCTAATCTCAGCTTGTTACCTGTATAAAAGACACCTGTTCACAGAAGCAATCAATCAATCAATCAGATTCCAAACTCTCGACCATGGCCAAGACCAAAGAGCTCTCCAAGGATATCAGGGACAAGATTGTGGACCTACACAAGGCTGGAATGGACTACAAGACCATTGCCAAGCAGCTTGGTAAGAAGGTGACAACAGTTGGTGCGATTATTCGCCAATGGAAGAAACACAAAAGAACCGTCAATCTCCCTCGGCCTGGGGCTCCATGCAATATCTCACCTCGTGGAGTTGCAATGATCATGAGAATGGTGAGGAATAAGCCCAGAACTACACGGGAGGATCTTGTCAATCATCTCAAGGCAGCTGAGACCAAAGTCACCAAGTTAACAATTGGTAAAACACTACGCCGTGAAGGACTGAAATCCTGCAGCACCCGCAAGGTCCCCCTGCTCAAGAAAGTACATAAACATGCCCGTCTGAAGTTTGCCAATAAACATCTAAATGATTCAGAGGACAACTGGGTGAAAGTGTTGTGGTCAGATGAGACCAAAATGGAGCTCTTTGGCATCAACTCAACTCGCCGTGTTTGGAGGAGGAGGAATGCTGCCTATGGCCCTAAGAACACCATCCCCACCGTCAAACATGGAAGTGGAAACATTATGCTTTGGGGGTGTTTTTCTGCTAAGGGGACAGGACAACTTCACCGCATCAAAGGGACGATGGACAGGGCCATGTACCGTCAAATCTTGGGTGAGAACCTCCTTCCCTCAGCCAGGGCATTGAAAATGGGTCGTGGATGGGTATTCCAGCATGACAATGACCCAAAACACACGGCCAAGGCAACAAAGGAGTGTCTCAAGAAGAAGCACATTAAGGTCCTGGAGTTGCCTAGCCAGTCTCCAAACCTTAATCCCATAGAAAATCTGTGGAGGGAGCTGAAGGTTCGAGTTGCCAAATGTCAGCCTCGAAACGTTAATGACTTAGGGAAGATCTTCAAAGAGGAGTGGGACAAAATCCCTCCTGAGATGTGTGCAAACCTGGTGGCCAACTACAAGAAACGTCTGACCTCTGTGATTGCCAACAAGGGTTTTGCCACCAAGTACTAAGTCATGTTTTGCAGAGGGGTCAAATAATTATTTCCCTCATTAAAATGCAAATCAATTTATAACATTTTTGACATGCGTTTTTTTGGATTTTTTTGTTGTTATTCTGTCTCTCACTGTTCAAATAAACCTACCATTAAAATTATAGACTGATCATTTCTTTGTCAGTGGGCGAAAGTACAAAATCAGCAGGGGATCAAATACTTGTTTCCCTCACTGTACGCACGACATATCACAACAAAACTGCCACTGCACATATCACTTCCTCTCACATTTCCCAACAGTGGGGGTAAGTCTGGCTTCAAGCTGGACTGGAGGGCTTAAGCTCTCGTACCATGCTCCACGTTCATCCGTATTTGCTTTCAAACCTACAAGTGTTGAAAATCCAATTTCGCTGTTGTACGCTGTTGGAAACAGCAATAGGCGCTTCCCGAGCTGTTGTCGGCGAGTCCAGGATAATCAACGTGAAGCCAAAAGTCCGGAGAAATTTCCCACGCTGATCGGTCTCAGAGGGCGAAGACTTGGCAATCGCTGTCGTGCAGGTAATATTTGTACCTATTCGCACAGTTCAAAGACACGCGTGAGTATTTTCCCGCGTGACAACCGGTGAACTTCAGTCTGGAGACTAAATCGTATGTGTTCACTCCCCATCTCTTCATGGCAGGGCTTTAAAGATGCGAGTGTTCAAAGGTCGTCCTTCAATAAAAGTTATAATTCGTTGCATTACGTTGGAGAGAAAAGTACTGGCTCTGGTGCAGTCGTGCCAACAGCTGGAATTTCACATTTTCAGCCACGGATGTTGTTCGGCTCAGAATGGTATTATTCGAAAGAGGTACCTTGTCAATGACATTATTTGCCTTTTCCCCAAGCATGATGTTAGCGAATATTTTTGCAGCAGGCTTGGACAAAGTTCTTTACTGCAGTATGATCTTTTCGGTTTTTGCAGTCAACGGTGATAACTTGTACGAAGCCTCAGTACCATTAGCAGTTTCCCCATCAGTGGTCAATAAAACAAGTCGCAAAGCATGCTGATTATGGTCGAGTCCTTAACATTTATTCACGAACAAACTCAACGGGCTTTCCAATATATCCCTTGTGTTTGGATGCAAAATGGCGTGTAATTGCTTCATTAGCCAACGTTTCATAACACAAAACACAATGTGAGTTGGGATCTTATTCTTTGGGTCTTTCGGTAAAGTCACGTAGATAGGTTCAAATAAAATAACAAAAAATTACTTTAAAAATCTACGACGTTTCGATCGCAACGTAAGCGGTCGTCAGCAGGAGGAAACGTCGCAGTTTTTTGTTATTTTTGGTTATTTTCCTTGAACCGATCTACGTGACTTTACCGAAAGACCCAAAGAATACGAATTTGTGCAGTCACGATAGCTTTAAGTCAATATTTAGTTGGGATCTTCTTCGTCTCCTGGTCCAGAAAAAAAAAATCCCATTGTCAAGAAGTCAGTTTTTAACTCGATTTTTGCTTTTTCAGTCACTCTTATTGCTTTGAATTTGATCATTGCTTTGTGCATTAATTTCACTGACGATCTCTTTACCGTGTTCGTATCTGTAATCATAAGGCAAGGTCATCCACAGTGGACTCGCCTTCAATATAAGTGGCACACGTTGTGTTATTCACGTCAGAATCACAATGTTTTCGTGATTCACAAATCACCTCGCTTATATTGCCTGCTTTCACATTGCGTATATTTGCTGGGTCCATGCTTCAGAGTATCAGATTTAAGCCAGCGATCCATATTATTAACCCCTTCAGAATGTTTTCAATGAAGAGTTTTAAACCAGTGTATTCGGGAAAAATAGTAAAACTCAAAGCGCTGAAAAAAATCGTTCACAGTGAAGTGTTGTATAATGACGATTACACTTCTTATGAGGCACACTCTGTTTATTGTCTTTCTCCTCTGACACGGTCCCTAACACACAAAGGGGTATACGGTCCCCTCACCCGTTACCCTAAGAAGGTACAGCCTCCGGACTTAGTGGGACCTACACACAGGTCTCTTTGCTAACCTAAGGAGGTACAGCCTCTTGTCTTGGCGGGGACTTACTCTCAAGTCTACCGCTATCCTAGAGTCCTCCGGCTGGGACCTAGGGGAGGCTATCTGACCCACCGCTGGCCTGGTGGCTCTTGACCACTGGATACGCCGAGCCTTAGCCCTCAGAAGGGCTGGAAGGCCGGGTCCAGGGTCCTGGCTATCTTCAGCCCGGCCTTCGGTATTCGTGTAGGGAGAGAACTCCCCACGCTCTCCGCGCTCACCCTTCTCATACCCGTTTGTGGCCAGGTCGAACCAATCCCACATTCCCACGTGGAACTGTCTGATTGGTTCTTACCAAACTGTGGCTACGATCCACTTCACCTCGTCTGACCCCAACCGTTATTCACACACAGAGGTAACGCTGCACTGCCCCTTTGATACCTAGTGGCAATGCAGGTTACCGAACAGTGAGTAGTTAGCACCTCTACAACAGCAATGTACACGACAGAAGTACAGTAAAAAACAAATATCAAAAATTATAGTGGGGAAGGAAGTACGTGAGAAACTAGGAACGGAAATGATGAGCGTTCACTCTAAATACGGCTTCGGGGTGTTTCAAGTAGTGCTGTTGATCAGTTTAACATGTAGGCTTTCGCGACCAATATTATTCATAATAAAGGTTTTTGGGTTAGATCGCGTTATTTATAAATGTGTCGTAACCCTCCACCACCCGACACGGCCAATCAGTAAAAAAAAGTGTCACGTTGACAAAGACAAATAATTCACTACTTTAGCCCACAGGTGTGTTGAAGAGTGAATCCACAACATTTACAGTTTGAGTACGACGTTTCGCTGGTAATTACATCCATCATCATCGGGCAATTCGCCAGAATGGCTAATTCCTTTGTCAAGGCACCTTAATTTCTCTCACACAGCTTAAAGGTCCGCGGTCTGAGCTTGGCTGTGTTCACTCCAGCGCTGTCCTCGAGACAGTCTGGTCCCTTCACCTGATGAAGGCCACTTGTGTTGTGGCCGAAACGTCGTGATTTTTGTTGTTTTATTTTTTACCTACGTGACTTTACCGAATAGAACCAAAGAGTATCTGTCTTTTACAACTGTATTTCCAGAAAGACAGTGTCGTAAACGCGGGGACCGCCTACACTGACAGTGAGTCTGTCTTTGTATTTATGTTCTGGACAGATTTGGCTACGAATTTACGTAGTATGCAATACAGCTCCGCAGAACACACTGATCACACCTTGAGAACTACTGCATTAAAGCAAAGCGCCACAGAGTATAGGCAATCTTTGCCACAGGATTTGGCTGCTTTACCCGTCGTCTGGGATTCCCCAATATCCCCTGAATCCTCCTCCTCTCTCTCTCTTGAAAGTGACCGCAAACCATGCGCATTGTAAATTCCAAACGATAATTAATGTATTCAATTGTATCTGGAAGGGAGGTCCTGCATATGTGGACACGTGCAGAGAAAAGGCAGTGCTTTCGCGGTGCATGTGGCCAACATACAAAGCGTCTCCTGGCATTGTCTACGAGTAGTGATGGGGAATATTCTCGGATATATCGGTGAATGAGGTAGGCAATTCTAGATTGTCCTTGGTAATTGGCGTGGAGGACTTGCTTGATTAAAGCAGAGACAGTGGTAAGGACTGGTCACAGGAATCATGAATTTGAATGAAGTCCATTTAAACTTGCGAACGGCTGTTGAAACACAATGGAATATGTGCTTCCGAGTATCACAAACACACAGGTGAACATTAACACATACTCATATGCATATATGCACTTCATGCGTCCTGCCCATTTTTTCTTTCAAAGTCCATATGATGTTTTCAGAGGAAGTTCAGCATGCCATTATGAAGTTGAAAAACGGTGAAGCAGCTGGATTAGATGGAATTTCTCCAGAACGGTTGAAAGTTGCTCTAAATCCTATCACCAAAGGTTTACATCAGCTCTTCATAAATATCTGAATGTCCTGCGAGGTCCTTGCTAATTGGAGAGACAGTATAATTCCTTTTCTGTACAAGGGGAAAGGATCCTGTACGGCATGCCGCAATTAGAGACCTATATCCCTACTTTCAGTACCGGTTTTTGCACATGTAGTCTTGGGCCGGCTGAAACCACTCCTGACAAAACACCGTCACCCACAGAAATAAGGATTCACAGCCGATCGATCTACGATGGATGTTGTGCTTGCACTCCACCTACGTGCTGAACTGCACCGTGAGTTCGACCGCCCGTCACATGTCGCTTACATTGACTCTGGATCGAGTCGCTCTCTCGTCTGCCTTGAAAGGGATTAGGGTCCCTGGCGTCCTGTAAGACCTTGTGAAAGATCTGCATGCAGGCAAGAGCGCAATGGTTCCTGTCGGGTCTGAAATTTCGCCACGATGTAAAACCACGTCTGGAGTACGTCACGGATGCGTCCTCACACTAGCGGTCTTCTGTCGGGCGATCGACTGAATTTTTGAAAACGTGACCCATGACCTTCACTGACCTCGACTATGCTGATGATGCGGCCTTGTTTGCTGAGAAGCCTAAAACATTCACACCAGTCCTCAATAATTTCCACAACAATGTGAGAAATCGGACTCTATGTTTCATGGCAGAAAGCAAAATTCCAGAACCTGGGCACCGCAAATCCAGTAGCACCCTGCGTAATCAACGGCAACGCTGTCGAAGCAGTGGAAGAATTTGTCTATCTGGGACCTGTATGTACGTATGTTGAACTTCTTTCGCTTAGCCAACTTTGTACTTAGCCAACTTTGCTAATCGGAGGTGCGGAGGGATTTGCACAGACCACTGATGGACGATGTAGACCCGATGTCACGTGCCTGATCAGCATGGCCTCAGGAATAATGAATGGTCTGAGTCCGCATTGTGGTCCCAAAAACAATTAAGTCTGGGCACCAAATTGAAAGTCTGCTAGTGCTGTGTTTTCTTAGTTTTTGTTGTATGGTGCAAGGACGTGGGCATTGCTTCAAGCTGATTTGGATCGGCTGCCATCCACGTGCATTGCCGAAGATGCCTTCTTGGCATCCAATGGTTTGACGTCATCAGAAATCTCACCATTGCATCTACGACCGGTCTCCTAGTGATTGAGAGCTTAGTTTCGAGGGAGACGGCTGTCACTTTTTGGGATGCGTCGCCCGTCTTGATGCGCAAACTCCAACAAAGTGCGCTCTTCAGTTGGGGGCTGACGTCCGATGCGGACTGTGACCTTCGAAGGAATGGTACCTCCATGATCCATGGATCAAACAAATCACTCGAGACACCACTTTGGCAGCAAGATCAGTTTATGTGAATGCTGCCTGCAAGAGGTCACACGTTTGGCGCAATGACTATGCATATGATGTATATAACTAGTGTTTGATCTGCGTGGTCGTCTTTCTTTGTGCACGTTTCAGCTTCTGCATTTTTTTGTTGGTGTCCATATTTTCCATATGTACTGATGGATTTGTTTTTAAAGGCCCATTGGTATGTTGTTTTTCATGACCGAGTTCAGTTTTACAAAGCATCCCAAGCTGCTTTTGCTCGCCTCTGTATCGTATTTCATAATTTCAATCCCAGTCCGCCCTCAATAACTTCCCTGGGTACACGACAGTTGTGCCCCTCTCTCCAATATATTTTCAGTTGTATGCAAACTTATTGTGCATGACTTTTGTTTTGCTTTAATTTATTGCGAGCCCCACTTTGTCACCTTTATTAGATTGCCGTATATCATGATAGCCATTGTCATTAGCAAATGTGAGATTGAGCAATGAAATAATTTCATGTGTAGATGCTGGATGGATAGTTGCATCGCAGGGCTGTGGGAGAGAGTGATAACTTTGGATAGTCTTATCCACGCAGTACAATTATCTTGCAATTTATTCATTAAGTTCTTCAATTATTTCCTGCTAAACAATTCAGGGGCCCGAGTACAGAAAATGTTCGTAAAATCCGGCAAGTTGTGAATGGTAAGCTCAGCAATGCCCATAAGGCAAAATATAAATACATTATAAAAAGTTAATATGCGAGTCAAAGTGAGATCAGGAATCTAGGGGCATTGCAGAGGTTGCCAGGGTTGTCGTCATCACTCCCTCTGCACCAACCAATTTGCTGGCAGGAAGACAACCCCAGTGAGTGCAGGAGCTTCTGTCTCTTCTTTCATATTGGATGAATGGTAAGTTGAGTCGCAACTATATCCATCACGCAAACTCCGGTCATCCTCACAGCGGCTTTTGGCTAACCATTGAACAAAAACGGTCAGCACAGCGCGCGCTTTCAGATGTGCTTCTGCGGCCGTTTGGGATGCTCTTCCGATATTAGGAAGTCACTAGTGCTATGCACTTTTAAATGGTCACCTAGATTGAAAACGCAAGTGTTTATAACTAATTGTGTTTTTTGTCCTTGCTCCGCACCTCTGACTTATTTCGCACGTACGGTGTGAAAGAAGTTCAACGTACATACATGCGACAATCCCGCCATCACGAAATTGCTTTGTAAACTGCAGCCGGTCTGTGACTGTGGTAAGTCTATATATTTATTATATTTATTTATGCAATTAATATAAATTCCATTAATATTGATGTTCAGGATAATTGAACTTTTATTATAATTACCAGTTAACTTTTTTAAAAATACATTTACAGGTGGTGCAAAAGTGGTGCCAACCACCTTTAAATTCTGTCCTAACTATACCAGGTATTTTTTTTCACTAACTCCCATATTATATAATTTCTCAAACTTCGCAAGTCGTTCTGTGCTCGAGCCCTATGTGTTTCGCGTTTGCAAGAGCTGTCGCGGGGGCTAGGAATGAGTGTAGAGTAGTTTTAACAGAAAACCGTGATGATTTGTTATTTAAAAAAAAAACCCTCAATGTTTGTAGATTCAAAGAAATGGCATGTGTGTATTTAATCTATTCACTATTAGTGATGCCTTTAGTACTTGGAGGTGAAACGGCCGCGTCGTTCAAGGAAAAGGCATGTTTATTTAAAAAAGAATGGAGAGGAGGGGGTGGAGGGAGATTTTTAAGCCTAACAGGAGGTTTTCAGAGAACTGGGAGGACGAGAGCGTTGGGAGGTGGCGTTTGTAAAGGCCAAACCAGGACGTTTTCTAACGTTACCTTGAGTCTGCCAAGAGCAATTAAGTAACCCGACCCACATATGATTTAAGATTAATTATGGTTTTGGATTTCATCACTGAGAGCTGCATGACTATGTTTTCAGGAGGATCCTGCATTGGGATTTTTTTTATTTTAAGATGTTTTCAGCCAATTCATGAGTGTGTATACAAGTGGCAGGAAACCGGAGTATGCGGAGAACAACCACGTGCATGAGGGGCAACACTCCGCGTATACAGTGAGGGAAAAAAGCATTTGATCCCCTAATAATTTTGTAGGTGTGCCCACTGACAAAGAAATTATCAGTCTATAATTTTAATGGTAGGTTTATTTGAACAGTGAGAGACAGAATACCAACAAAAAAGTCCAGAAAAACGCATGTCAAAAATGTTATAAGTTGATTTGCATTTTAATGAGGGAAATAAGTATTTGATCCCTCTGCAAAACATGACTTAGTACTTGGTGGCAAAACCCTTGGTGGCAATGACAGAGGTCAGACGTTTCTTGTAGTTGGCCACCAGGTTTGCACACATCTCATGAGGGATTTTGTCCCACTCCTCTTTTCAGATCTTCTCCAAGTCATTAAGGTTTCGAGGCTGACGTTTGGCAACTCGAACCTTCAGCTCCCTCCACAGATTTTCTATGGGATTAAGGTTTGGAGACTGGCTAGGCTACTCCAGGACCTTAATGTGCTTCTTCTTGAGCCACTCCTTTGTTGCCTTGGCCGTGTGTTTTGGGTCATTGTCATGCTGGAATACCCATCCATGACCCATTTTCAATACCCTGGCTGAGGGAAGGAGGTTCTCACCCAAGATTTGACGGTACATGGCCCCGTCCATCGTCCCGTTGATGCGGTGTAGTTGTCCTGTCCCCTTAGTAGAAAAACACCCCCAAAGCATGATGTTTCCACCTCCATGTTTGACGGTGAGGATGGTGTTCTTGGGGTCATAGGCAGCATTCCTCCTCCTCCAAACACGGCGAGTTGAGTTGATGCCAAAGAGCTCCATTTTGGTCTCATCTGACCACAACACTTTCACCCAGTTGTCCTCTGAATCATTCAGATGCTCATTGGCAAACTTCAGACGGGCATGTTTATGTGCTTTCTTGAGCAGGGGGACCTTGCGGGCGCTGCAGGATTTCAGTCCTTCACGGCGTAGTGTTTTACCAATTGTTTACTTGGTGACTTTGGTCTCAGCTGCCTTGAGATGATTGACAAGATCCTCCCGTGTAGTTCTGGGCTTATTCCTCACTGTTCTCATGATCATTGCAACTCCACGAGGTGAGATCTTGCATGGAGCCCCAGGTCGAGGGAGATTGACAGTTCTTTTGTGTTTCTTCCATTTGCGATAAATCGCACCAACTGTTGTCACCTTCACACCAAGCTGCTTGGCAATGGTCTTGTAGCCCATTCCAGCCTTGTGTAGGTCAACAATCTTGTCCCTGACATCCTTGGAGATCTCTTTGGTCTTGGCCATGGTGGAGAGTTTGGAATCTGATTGATTGATTGCTTCTGTGGACAGGTGTCTTTTATACAGGCAACAAGCTGAAATCAGGAGCACTCCCTTTAAGAATGTTCTCCTAATCTCAACTCGTTACCTGTATAAAAGACACCTGGGAGCCAGATATCTTTCTGATTGAGAGGGGGTCAAATACTTATTTCCCTAATTAAAATGCAAATCAATTTATAACATTTTCGACATGCGTTTTCCTGGAATGTTTGTTGTTGTTATTCTGTCTCTCACTGTTCAAATAAACCTCCCATTAAAATTATAGACTGATAATTTCTTTGTCAGTGGGCAAACGTACACATCAGCAGGGGATCAAATACTTTTTTCCCTCACTCTAGATAGAGATGGAGATTAGTCCACTTTCTGTCCAGCCTTCTGGCGAGCCAGGGTAGGGCACCTTGACGCCCATGGTAAGGGAGTTTCGCAACATTTGTGTCATACACCAACCCCTCGCCTCCACAGTTCTGGATTACAGGTGTACACAGCCACCACCGCCTTGCTATCGGCATCACCTTCTCTCAAGAACCTCGTCGTGTTCTTGAGAGGGCGTTTCATATCTCAAGCAGACCACTGCCAATCATTCAATCCATATTTCATGTGCCGAATATCACCCTCAATAAAGTGGGCATCAGTGCACATTACAACGGAGTAGGAGCGGTACAGGGTCATACAGCAATAGGGGTGAAACAAGAAACCCGGCACACACTCAGCGGCTCATGAATAAATGCATTGATATCCTATATCTACGAGATAAACTGTTGCTTTACACATTAAGTCCAGAAAAAAACCCAGATACATTCTAACGGGAATGAATACAATGCATCTATATCTAGACAAGATTGTGAATAAAAAAACATATTTTCTATATTGCTATGGACTAATCTCCAATTCATTGATCCGTCATTTTGAACAGGGAAATAACTAGTCCACCTCATCTGCATTTATATAATCCCACTGTGAAACAGTAAATATCAGAGAAAAAAAAGAATAACCACACCAACTCTCAAGATATTCATATTACACATCAGGCAACACAACCGCGATGGAGATATTTGAATAACTCGACAATATAGACACCCCAGAATCCGCCGGTGTTGTGGGATGGAGGGTGGCTTTGGGTGTATCACCTTGTCACCTTGTGTCGTCAGGTCGAGTACGACTTCTGGTGACATCCAAAACCAAACTCCGCCATCGACTCTTCTCTCTTGCTGCCTCTCATAGCTGGTTTCGTCTAAGGCCAGTGGTGTTCTTGATGTCATCCATCCACCTTTTCTGAGGTCGACCTCTGCCCCTGCTATCTTTTCCATTCCTAAGCAAGACTTATTCCTCTAGTCCAGAGGTCTTCATAACGTGTCCAAAGTATGCCAATTTTTGCTTTACAAACAAGGCCTCGAGTGGACGAGTGGGACCGATCTCTCTCAAAATGGACATATTTTGATATTTTTTCTGTCCATGGTATACGTAGCGTTCTTCTCCAGTACCACATCTCAAATGCGCTGATCCTCTTTCGCTCACTCAATCTCAGCGTCCACGACTCACGTCCATATAGGGAGCATTGAATCAGCGTTCACGTCGCGCTCCCTGTCAACATCGACCCAGTGTCCAACCGGGAACCGGTGTTGCGAATGATCCAACCAGCAGACAAAATTCCAGCAATGAGTCTTGGTCACGTGACATAACCAAAAGAAGGCCCAGACGCGCCGGTGTCCAGTGACTTTTAAGCCATGGGATCGGCTCTTCGAGTTTTAGAACTGAACGTCGAGGGTCTCTCAGCAACTAAACGAACACTCGTCAGCAGTTTAGCCCATTGTGACAGTGTCGATGTAGTCTGTCTGCAGGAGACACACGTAGCGAACCAATTATCAGGACGCTATACCATTGGAGGATTCGACCTCATCTCATCAACACACGATGCCAAATTCGGCCGTGCAACACACGCGCGCTCTGATACCACTGATGTCTCTCCGATCTCCTCCTCCAGTTTTTGCTACGTGATGCAGGATGAAGGATTCAAGATTGCCAATGTCTACAAACCACCCAGTGCTCAGTAGGATCAAAATATGCTTCCAACTGTTGAACACCCCACGGTATATATCAGCGACTTTAACAGTCATCAGCCGAATGGGATTACTCCGTTCCAAATGAGGACGGGGAGCACTTGGTGGAATGGGCAACGAGCAATGATCTAACATTGACCAATGATGCCAAGCAACGTGGCACCTTCCACTCTGCGAGGTGGAAGAAGGATTAGTCACCTGACCTTTGCTGAGTCACAGCTGTCGGTGACCATCATCAGCCAGCAAGCCAAACAGTTTTAGACGACTTCCCCCACAGTCAACACAGACCACTGCTCATTCATGTTGGACTTCAACTACACGGCTCGTCCAAGAAGGGTTGGAACTTCCGTCAGGCTGATTTGGACTTATACTGCGACAAACTGGAACGAAGCATAGTCACTATTCCATCTCGCTGTATCCCAATCGAAGAAGCTTATCGATTCTTCCAGGGAGCAATCTTCAGTGCAGCAAGTCCGTCTATACCACGTGGCTGTAGGCCAGTCTACACATCCTGTTTGGATGAAGATAATGTGATCATTTACTGGGTTGTAACCTACCAGAGAGTTAGCGTTTTTTCTGCCACAAATAATGGCTACTTCATTCTTCTTGTACAATTCATGGCCTGAGTATAGAATCTTTGAGTTCTAGATTGGAAGCTTTCGTGACTGCAAGGATTCATACTCTATGGTTGTATTCGGTAAAGTCACGTAGATAAAATAAAACAAAATAAAATAAATCACGACGTTTCGGAGGCAACACAAGCTTCCGTCTTCAGGTGGAAAAGTCAACGCAGAATATCTGTGTCTGGAGCACAGTTCAGAGACAACAGGGATTATATACAGGTTAAGGGAGGGGGGAGGGTTCTGTAAGGGGGCGTGGGTGGGTGGGAGGGCGGGGAGATTTTGAAAGCGGGTGCAAAACGGCTGATGCTGCGTGGAGGGGTCAGGGAGATTTTGAAAGTGGGTGCAAACAGCTGAAGCTGCGTGGGGGGTCGGAGCGATTTTGAAAGCGGGTGCAAACGGCTGTTCAATTATAAGGTAGCTGAAGTTTGATATACAACTAGTGAGAAAATGAAATGGCTGAACAAAAAATTGAGAGGCAGCTAACGTTTGACTTGATTTATAACATCTTTCCAGTGATTGCTCAATTTGAAACCATCCTCTCGGTTGAAGTTGTGTCTGTGTTTGTAAATTTGGATGGACTCGTGGACAAATCTCTGATAATAACCGGTAGGTTTGCAGAGCACCTTGGTATCGGAGAAAACAACATCATGATCACCCACAGCGTTGTAACAATGATCAGCCACGGCAGAAGAATTCGTTCTGCCGTGTTTCAAATCTGATTTGTGCTCGCGAATTCAGTCAGAGATATGTCGCTTCGTCTCCCCGATATAGCAGTCCCAGCAGGTACAACTTAATTTGTAAACACCAGGGTACTGTAAGTCAGGAATAACATCCTTTACTGACGGGATCAGATCACGGATTTTGTGCACTGTGTTGAACCGGACCTGGACCTTGTGTTTGTTTAGAATTTTGGAAATATTTTTAGTAACGCCTGCTATATATGGTTACGTGACGATTTTGATCGGAGTGTCAAGTGGTTGTTTCTGTATGGTGGGAGAAACAGCTTGGCGGATGGTACGGTCAGAGTAACCGTTCATCTTGAGGGCTAAATGTACATGTTTTAAATCACTGGTCAGGTGGTCTTTGTCAGAAATGCAATGAGCCCTATGGATTAACGTTTTGATGAGAGAATTCTTCTGAGTCGGGTGGTGGTGGGAATCAGGTTTCAAGTAGGAATCTGTGTGGGTGGGTTTCCTGTAGACAGAATGTCCCAATGAGCCATCAGGTCTCCTCTCAAACAAAACATCCAAGAATGGCAGCTTGCCATCTTTCTCCACTTCCATGGTGAATATGATGGAAGAGTGTCTGGAATTGACGTGGTCTAGGAAAAGGTTCAAAGCTGGGAGGCCATGTGGCCAAATAACGAACGGTTAAGCACTGCCCCACCTACACCTACTTTACTTTGAATGGCACCTTCTACAAACAAAATGAGGGTACCCCCATGGGTTCTCCCTTATCACCAGTGATAGCCAATGTTTTTATGGAGAAATTTGAATCAGACGCCATCCAGACATCCACCCTCAGCCCTTCCCTGTGGAAGAGATATGTGGATGACACGTTCGTAATTTGGCCACATGGCCTCCCAGCTTTGAACCTTTTCCTAGACCACATCAATTCCAGACACCCTTCCATCAAATTCACCATGGAAGTGGAGAAAGATGGCACGCTACCATTCTTGGATGTCCTGTTTGAGAGAAGGCCTGATGGCTCTTTGGGACATTCTGTTCATAAGGAAGCCCACCCACACAGACTCCTTCTTGAAACCTGATTCCCACCACCACCCGACTCAGAAGAATTCTCTCATCAAAACGTTAATCCATAGGGCTCATTGCATTTCTGACAAACACCACCTGACCAGTGAATTGAAACACGTACATTTAGCCCTCAAGATGAACAGTTACTCTGATCGTACCATCCGCCAAGCTGTTTTTTTCCCACCATACAGAGAAACCACTTGACACTCCGATCAAAATCATCACGGTACCATACATAGCAGGCGTTACTAAAAAGATTTCTAAAATTTTAAACAAACACAAGATCCAGGTCCGGTTCAACACAGTGCACAAAATCCGTAATCTGATACCGTCAGTAAAGGATGTTTTTCCTGACTTACAGTACCCTGGTCTTTACAAATTGAGTTGTACCTGCGGAGACTGCTATATCGGGGAGACGAAGCGACATATCTCTGACCGAATTCGCGAGCACAAATCAGATTTGAAACACGGCAGAACGAATTCTTCTGCCGTGGCTGATCATTGTTACAACGCTGTGGGTGATCATGATATTGTTTTCTCCGATACCAAGGTGCTCTGCAAACCTACCGGTTATTATCAGAGATTTGTCCACAAGGCCATCCAGATTTACAAACGCAGACACAACTTCAACCGAGAGGATGGTTTCAAATTGAGCAATCACTGGAAAGATGTTATAAATCAAGTCAAACGTTAGCTGCCTCTCAATTTTTTGTACAGCCATTTCCTTTTCTCACTAGTTGTATATCAAACTTCAGCTACCTTATAATTGAACAGCCGTTTGCACCCGCTTTCAAAATCGCCCCGACCCCCCACGCAGCTTCAGCTGTTTGCACCCACTTTCAAAATCTCCCTGACCCCTCCACGCAGCATCAGCCGTTTTGCACCCGCTTTCAAAACCCCCCCGCCCTCCCACCCACCCACGCCCCCTTACTGAACCCTCCCCCCTCCCTTAATCTGTATATAATCCCTGTTGTCTCTGAACTGTGCTCCAGACACAGATATTCTGCGTTGACTTTTCCACCTGAAGACGGAAGCTTGTGTTGCCTCCGAAACGTCGTGATTTATACTGGTAGGAACGAAGTTGTAAACTGAGTGTACCAGCCTGCAATAGATAATGTGTCCGTCCGTCCGTCCCCTTTCAATACTTTAACGAAGTGAAATCTCGTGCTGTTGGGTGTAAAATCAGCAATAAACAGCGCAGAGACTTGTCCTACCAGCCCACCCTGCAGGGACCTGTTTTTCTTTTATTTTGTTTTATTTTATCTACGTGACTTTACCGAATAAAACCATAGAGTATGAATCTTAGAGTTGTCCGAATTAAAGTGCCCTATTCCTGTCCGTCGGAGTTCACTGACGCCTAGTATCTCTATGCCGGCCCTCTTCATTTCCTTCTTTACAATGTCAAATTTGCCAGTGTTCATAATCCTGACGTTCCACGTACAAATGTTACGTGTGTTAAGACAATGAAGAGCTCGACTTTCGGTGCTATAGACTTCAGAACTTGCAATTCACTTCGGCTTTCCTGTGGTAGCTTCATTACAGGGAGCTCTACGTTCTTCCCCAGTAGTTACGTGGATGTTTTTTTGCCTGGAGAGCCCACTGTCCTGCACCAAAGCAGCTACACTTGCATTTCTGCTCATGACGTCACGCACCTGGGTGGGGGGGGGTCAGACATTTGTGACGATGTGTGTCAAGAGGGGGGTTTGAGAAATGTGACGTCACATCAAAATGTGCAGCTTTAAATATAGACAACACGTTCTACTTAATTAAATCGACTTTTTAATAAATGTTTTCTCCTATAACATCAGAGTGCAGCGCCACATTAAATACGCACTACAATGACAATAGCTTAAAGCGATTTAAAGCATGTTTTTTTCTTGGGGGGGGGGCAGAGCTTTGTGACGTCATATTTGAGGGGGGGGGGTCTGACTTTTTGTGACGCCGTGTGACGACGGGGGGGGGGGGGGGGGTCAAAAATCGTCCAAAATCGCGTGACATTATTTATGGATCGCCCCTTGGCAAATATAATAGAATTGTTTTTTTCCATTGCCTTCTTCTGTGTGAACAATACTTAGTCAGAGACCTCCCCTCAGACCAGTTCGCCATGGATGATCCTATCAGGCACTGGCTGAGCCAGTGGGGGGGGGGGGGCACGTGCCCCCCTAAATGATCCAATCGAAATCCCTAATTTCTATCGGATCGTTGGGGTTTATTTAATAATAAATCGGCATTTTGCGACCCCCACTGCCGCTGTGGAGCATATTACTACGTGCCAATGACTCTGTGAGATGATAGGACAATAGTCTGAGTCCATAAATGGCAATAAGTAACGGCAAAGTGCTTATAAGTGACTCACATAATTGTGCTCAGTCACGTATACAGTACACAACTTCCCTGAAGGCATCAACACCTTCAGCGAGCGCGATTCCGATCACACAACGCGGTTCGAATTCGACCCTCGATCGATGGCTGTGCCATCGCCGCACACGCGTCGGATAAAAAGCAAGGGACAAGTCCTTACTTACTAACAACCTCTTACTTACTAACAACTCCTTACTTACTAACTCCTCTATCATTTTTCATTGCTGGAGGGGTTGCCCCCCCCCCCCACCTGAAAATCCTGGCTCCGCCATTGCTGTCAGGAGTTTGAATCTCCAAACGACATAGCTCTGAGGTTCATCGGAGCACGCAAGCCCCTCCACGTGGGGGAGGGGCAGGACTGGAGCTGGGGGGTGGGGTGCTGAGAATAAAAGGAAGTGTACGGGGAGGGAGAGAGGAGACAGCGAGCAAGAGGGGATGGACGGAGGGAGAAGCAGCGAGTGGACACCCAACATCCCTGGCGTGGTCAGTATGGACAGTCCCCGACTTTCGAACAGGCTCCATTCCCAAGACCCGTTCGTAAGTCGAACGGTTCATAAAGTCGGAACACAATAATATATGGCATTTAAATGCCCATACGGTCAGTGCTATAAAATGTGTTCCAGTTCAACAAAAAAAGGAAACATTGTTCAACTCATAAATAATAAATATACATTTGCGCTTTATTGACCTGGTCAAGGCCTATGATACCATTAATAGGCCAGGGCTCTGGGTTATTTTTCATGCTTTTGGAGTTCCAGACTGTCTGCTCAGAATCATTAAGGACCTTCATGATGGCGGGCAGGCCCGGGAAAAGTTGCGTGGTCAGGTGTCAGAGCCATTGTTTGTTCACCTTGGGGTGCGACAGCGATGTCCTCCGGCACCTACATTATTTAACGTCTTCTTTGACCACATAGTTCGAGAAGCTTTCTGTAGATGCACGAGTGGAATCTCCATTTGGTTTAGATATAATTGAAGGCTGATCGATGCCAGAGTCTGGTCAAAGGACGGCTCTCTATTGGTCAACCATTTTATGCATGCGGATAATCTGACGATTGCTGTTCACTCTGAGAAGTTGGCGACACTCCTGCTGAACCTGGAGCATGCTACTAAGTTAGTGGGCCTTTCCATCAACCCCACACAAAAAAAGACACCTGCCTGGGTATTTGATGTGATAAAATGCTCTCCTTGCTCAACTCTCCATGTGTGACGGGGCAGTTGTGGAGAGAGTGGAGATGTTTCCATACTTGGGGAGTATGCTTATGACCAGCTCCGGTTGGGCAGCCGAGGTCTCACTCCAAATCAGCTGAGCGGCATTATATTTTCATCGGTTCGCTTAACGCTGTGTGGAAGCTACCTGGCCTGTCGCTCCATACCAAGCTCCAGGTCTTCTATGCTTGCGAAATGTGGGTCCCTCTAAAGTAACATCTGCGCCGGTTCGAAACATTGAGGCTAACCTGCCTACGATCCTTCCTGGGTTTATCCAGAGCTCACAGATCCTTGAAATATATGGACAAAGTCCCATCACGTGTGCTAAATGTTTAATTTAACTGCACGTGTGCTAAATGTTATGTTGGGCAAACAGGACAAATGATCAGCACGATACTAAAAAAACGTCAGAGAAATATGAAATTATCCCAAATACAACTGTCAGCAGTAGCAGAACATGCGTGCCAACAATGACACTCAATTGATTTTTATCATGTTGAAGTTCTGTGCAAAATTAGTTACTACTGGCCAAGACTAATTAAATAATCTATCGAAATTGAAAGAAAACAAAAACTTTAACTGTTCAGATAGCTACCGCCTTAGTGCTGCGTAGATGCGAATCATCAAATAATATATTATTTAAATGCGTGCCTATGAAGGGCAACATACTTCAATAGGGATTACTGTTGGTACGGCTATTTTAATACACACAATAGACAGGAAGGACAAGTGGAAAATGATGGCAAGCTACCATTCCTGGATGTTTTGATCGAGAAGAGACCTGATGGTTTGTTAGGACACTCTGTCTACAGGAAAGCCACCCACACGGATTCCTATCTAAAACCTGATTCCCACCACCATCCAGCCCTGAAGAATTCCCTGATTGCATCTCCGACCAGCACCACCTACCCAGTGAACTGGAGCACATACGCCAAGCCCTCAAGATGAATGGATATTCGGACTGCACAATCCGCAAAGCTGTATCCCCAACCATGGGTAGAGAACCACCTGAGGACCCAATCAAAACCATCACCTTTCCATACATAGAAGGGATTACCAAAAAGGTTTCCAAAATCTTGAACAAACACAAGATTCAGGTTCGATTCAACACAGTACACAAAATCCGTGACCTGATCCCATCTGTGAAAGATGTGATTCCTGACATGCAATACCCTGCTGTCTACAAACTAAGTTGTGGCTGCGGTAGCAGTTACATTGGGGAAATGATACGACATGTCTCGGACCGTGTTCGCGAACACAAGGCAGATTTGAAACACGGCAGAACTAATACCTCTGCCGTGGCTGATCACTGCTTGAACGCGGAGGGCTCACATGACATTGTTTTTTTCCGAGACCAACGTACTCTGCAAACCTTCGGGCACCATCAAAGATTCGTTCATGAAGCCATCCAGATATATAAACACAGACACAATTTCAACAGAGAAGATGGGTACTAACTGAGCAATCATTGGAAGGACATTATTAACCAGTTTAGGTCATAACTGGCGGTGATGTTCCCTTCCTACCTGCCTATGTCAGCAGTTATTTGCGACTCTCTGAGTTACATTCACTAACACAGCCACCGTCGCTTGCTTGCTCCGATGTGGCTGTGGTTCTTTCCGAGCTTTTACCGATCTTTCTTTTACATGCAGTCCTCGATGTGACGGCGCGCTGCGAGCTTTCATTGACATGCTAATCACATTTACACAGTACATTTGCATGCAAATTTCTCCGATCTTACATTCACATGCAGTCCTCGATGTGACGGCGTGCTGCGAGCTTTCATTGACATGCTAATCACATTTACACAGTACATTTGCATGCAAATTTCTCCGATCTTACATTCACATGCAGTCCTCGATGTGACGGCGTGCTGCGAGCTTACATTGACATGCTAATCACATTTACACAATACATTTGCATGCAAATTTCTCACTTTAACATCACTAGCCCCGCCACTCTCTGAGTTACATTCACTAACACAGCCACCGTCACTTGCTTGCTCTGTTGTGGCTGTGGCTCTTTCCGAGCTTTTTCCGATCTTACATTTACATTGTGTAGGTATACCATCTTGTCCCTGACATCCTTGGAGAGGTCTTTGGTCTTGGCAATGGTGGAGAGTTTGGAATCTGATTGATTGATTGCTTCTGTGGACAGGTGTCTTTTATACAGGTAACAAGCTGAGATTAGGAGCACTCCCTTTAAGAGTGTGCTCCTAGTCTCAGCTCGTTACCTGTTTAAAAGACACCTGGGAGCCAGAAATCTTTCTGATTGAGAGGGGGTCAAATACTTATTTCCCTCATTAAAATGAAAATCAATTCATAAAATTTTGACATGCGTTTTTCTTGATTTTTTATTGTTATTCTGTCTCTCACTATTCAAATAAACCTACCATTAAAATTATAGAATGATCATTTCTTTGTCAGTGGGCAAATGTACAAAATCAGCAGGGGATAAAATACTTTTTGTTCCCTCACTGTAACAAAAACTGACACTTTAGCTGCGGATGGCCCTATCGACTGTCTGTCGAATCTACTGCAAGGACCCCTCCCTTCGAGCAACACCAATGCGACGGTGACGTCACCACGGCGCCTGTGCCAGCCCAGGTGCACTTTGAGGCCACGTGAAGTGTCGAATGCTCGCTGCTGACAGGAGGTCTCGGGACAGACCAAGGTGGCATACGGTGGCACCTGAGTGAACCGGTTTCCGGTTAATGAAACAAGCCGCTGAGCTTAAGATACACAGGTGGGGGGATAGGTGGGAGGGGGTGTTGGTGGGTCGGAGGGGGTTGGGGCGGGTGGGCGGGGGTGGGTGGGTGAGAGGGGGAGGGTGGGAGGGGGTTGGGAAAGTGAGAGGGGGAGGGGGTGGGTGGGGGAGGGGGCGGGAGGGGGTGGGGGCGAGAGGGGGTGTGGGGGATGTGAGGTGTTGTGCTTGGACAGGGTTTCCTTAAGTGCAGGTGGGGGAGAATTGCGGTGTTTAGGGGGGATGGGTAGAGGGAACGGCCCAGGCGCCTTGCGAGGTGGGGAGGGTCCTGGATACTCAGTCTCGCGTCGGGGAGCGAGGAGCGTGCATTTGGCTGAGACACATTTACGCATCGTTCGTCGCCTGCTCGTTTCTGAAAAATATCTCTTTAGCTCAGTGGATTTTTACCTGGCAACATAAAAGTAGTCAAGTTTCGTATACATTTATTTTTTTGATTTGCTTCCCTTTCCTATACTTTGCACCTCCTATCGTTTAAAAAAAAAGAAATTGTTGGAACTTTCTTACCCGCCCCTACTGGGCGTCTGTCAAAAAGAGCGTCGGAGCGTATCTTGATTTCTCCCGGATAAATCAAGATTCGGATTCTTTCGCACCGTACGTGGCTAACTGTGCTCATCGGAGGAACGGATCTGGACTGTGAACTCTCCGAGGTTGCATGCAGGTATGAGTCCCACAGGCTCGCTCGCTCACCTCACCTGTGCATAGCCCTCGCCTAGTGATAGACGCACACAGGCTGGCAAGGTGCGATCGAGCACAAATTCAAAACAAGGGGAGGAAATAAAGAACGCATACAAACTCCGCACAACCCGAGGGCTATGGGTGCAATCTCCGGCGAAACTTCATAACCATGTGCACTTCCTCCCCAAGCAGCATACGGGTTATGCTGAAGCAGCAATACATTTTGCCACATTCAATTCATGTTTCGGGTGGATGAGGGCTTACGACACATTTTTAGACGACCTCACCAACAAACAAACAAAAAACTAATTGTAGTTTGTTATTGCTGGCGTTTGGCATTGAGCCGTACACGAGCAGGTCCCTGATGTTTGTGTTTCTGCTGAAGCGCTGGTTCTGTCCCGTGACCTGCCAGCGAGCCTTCGACACTTGACGTGGCCTCAAAGTGCACCTAGCTTGGCACAAGCACCGTGGTGACATCACCGCCACTTAGTGGCGAATGGCGGTTGTTATTGTTGTCATGACATTCTGCACCCTGTCCTGTATCCTTTCGGTTAACTGGTCGCATCATTTATTCACGGTTGACCGAGGAGGCACATTGGCAGGCACTGCCCACTATCTGTTCATGGTATTTGTGAGCACTGAATATCCTGTTCGTTTCGTTGGCTTTGTTATTTGAATCCCCCATCATTACTGCACGAGGAATAAATACGGACAACATGTGAATATGATATTGCCCATTTCGTGTGGTCAGGGTGCGATGCTGTGCAGAGGAGGTATAAGTGTGAGTCTAAGATGGACGGTCTCATGTTCAGAAAGAAGCTGTGAACTAACGAAGTGAATTGTATTGCTGGATGAAAATTGTGAAGGAAATTGAATGAAGACATTACGTTGCTTATAGCCTAGAGCTGTAACTGCGTGCACAAGTGTGTGTGCCTTATTGTGATCATTAAAACTAGTCATGTTGGCCTTACAGGAATTAATGTGTGTTAATTGTATGTCCTCTACACGCGGTGTGCAATGCATCCTAATGTAAAAAAAAATACCTCCAAATTAGTACATTGGGATTACACGTACCAATGTTATCCTTTACTTACAAAAACTTGGCAGGACCCTCATTCAAACAAAGGTTCGAGATCTAGTGATGCTTCCTGGGTAAACAAGTGTAATAATCTTCTTTGGTTCTTTTGGTAAAGTCACGTAGAATGAAAATAAAATAATAAAATAACACAATACAATTCTCACGACGTTTCGGCCACAACGCAAGCGGCCGTCTTCAGGTGAAAGGTACAGACCTGTCGGGACGACAGAGCTTCAATGGAAACGTCGTGAGAATTTTATTGTGTTATTTTATTATTTTATTCTCATTCTACGTGACTTTACCGAAAGAACCAAAGAAGATGAATCCTTGCAGTCACGAAAGCTTTAAATCGAAAAGTGTAATAATAATAATGATCCATGGATGCTCTAATGTAGGAGCAGTCTATCGTGATGAAGTTCCGGCACTTCGCGGCACTTCTGCTCGTGGGCTCGCTGCTGTTCGCCGCTGCCATCACCGACATCCCCTGGACCCTGCTTGGCATGGCCCCCCCAGGCTCCAGCAGACAGGGTCATGGGACTCTGGCGCAGCCCCTTAACCGGACCAACGTTGACCTGCCGCTAAGCTCTCCCTGCGGACCCTGGGCTGTGCTTCTTACGCCTGTGACCGGAGCTCCGGCGCTACTCGTGTCCGCTTCCTGGGATGAGCGCGAGGGCCCTGCCCAGGCGCGGCTTCTCACCATCGTCAAGCGGGAGGGTCTGCCCGCGCTCCGCTGCCTCTTCTGCTGCGGCGGCGCAAGCGGTGAGCCGTTCGTGCATTCGCCAGCGCGCGTGGAGGTGCACAGGCTCCACTTCAACTTCCCCTGGGCCACGGCTGACGTCCTGTGCACCCCACCCGATGCCAACGTTTGTTCAACTCCCCAAGGGGTCACCCTGGTGCCTGCCGAGGGCCCCGTGCCCATGTCCATCCGTGCGCCAGGGCCAAATTCCTCCTCCTCCTCCGAGCCAGCAACGCCCCGGCCCTCCTTCACCCCATTCTATCCCGGTGCACGGGGACCGTTGGGCCAGGAGAGGAATTTCATTCACGAGTTCGGCGTCTGCATCTCGACGCTGTTCGGTGGCTACGACAACGTCCTGCAGTTTGCTCAGGCCGTGGAGCTCTACCGACTCCTGGGCGCCAGCATTGTCACCGTCTACAGCAGAGGCTGTGGGCCCATGCTTGCCCGCTTGCTGGCGCACTACGAGGCAGCCGGTATCGTCGAGGTGGTGCCGTGGCCCATCGGGGTCCACCTGCAACCCTCCAGTGGCTGGATGCCGGACGTGGATCCGGGCGACGTGCATTACCACGGCCAAACGGCTGCACTCAATGACTGCCTATACCGACGTATGGGCGACACCAGGTAACAGCTTTGAGAATTGTATTGCATCCCTGTCAACCCCTTATCAGTGCCCTACCTTTTTACAGACCAATTCAGACTTTATTGGTCACCCCCGTGCCCCTTATAAATCTCAACGTTCATCCTACAAAGTCCCATCACAAGAGAGCAATTGTAAAAGTAGACAAGGGCTTTTACATTATGAAGACCTCCTTTGCCAGTAACAAGATAAAGTAATAGGTTTTACCCTTTTGACTGGCACAAAAACTGACACCTTGATTCAAGGCATCATGTTTGCAATAACCACAACACAAGCAGTCAAAATGCAAACAAAAGAGACAACTGATAATGATATGCACTGCCCTTGAATTTGATTTGTCCACACCCGCGACGGCTTTTTTTAGAGCTTAGTCTCCACTGATGTTGGACCAGTGGAGACTAAGCTGACCAAGCTCTCCACTCGTGGCCAAACATACACACCCGATTTGGGTCATCGGTAAGAACAGTATTCTGTATTTATACTAGTATTTATTGTCTAAGAATGTCTCTTGAATGGGGCTTTTACATCTGTATTTAACGTTTTAGTTACTTGCAATACAGTTCGGTACCTATTTAAATCGCTGTTTCAATATTGGGTTTTTACATTTCGTAAATATACCGACGTATGGGCGACACAAGTATTACATTTCGTGATTTTGGCTTTTGCGGCACTTTGCAAGAACGTAACCCCCGCGACAATCGAGGGTCCCTTCTAGGGGGCCGTCCATAAATGACGTCACGCGATTTTGGACGATTTTTGACCTCCACCCCCTCGTCACACGGCGTCACAAAAAGTCAGACTCCCCCTAAAATATGACGTCACAAAGCTCTGCCCCCCCCCCCCCCCCAAACCATATTTCCATTTTGAAAATAAAACATGCTTCAAATCGCTTTAAACTATTGTCATTGTAGTGCGTATTTAATGTGGCGCTGCACTCTGATGTAGTAGGAGTGTTGTTATAACAATTCTATGTATATTTAAAGTTGCGAATTTTGATGTGACGTCACATTTCTAACCCACCCCCCCTCGTCACACATCGTCACAAATGTCTGACCCCCCCCCCCCCCAGGTGCGTGACGTCATTTATGGACGGCCCCTAGGGCTTATCAGCAGTCGGCCGTGTTAATCATACACTTGTTGACCCCATAATTGCCAAGCAGCAAAGATGCCTTCATCCTCCAGTAAATAGCCAATGGGCTGTAACTTAAAATGTCGGTTTTCACAGCCGATATTATACTTTATAATATTTAGTTTGGGGGGAGGTAGGCCAAGTCAAGATCTAATTCTGACTAACATGAGGTTGCTACTGTTGATGCTTGACGTAGCTTCAAATGAAACGTTGCATCCATTTGTTAATTTAATTTGTGTACAATTGCTCTTCAATTTCTCGTGAGCCGAAACTATAATCACGTAAAATTGGTTTAACACGTAGGCGTTCGCGACCAATATCATCCATAATACGGATTTTATTTTTTGCGAGTTCGCATAAATACGCGATATAACCGAAAAAAAACCCTTCATTATACTTAAAATTGGCTAATTAAGCTCCTGTACGTGACAATTTGACCGACTGGTGGTGGAGGGTCTTAACGGGACGAACTTTGTCAGTTCATGACGTGGCCTAACCCATAAAATCTGTTGATAATAAAGTGGCTATAAATTATCAACATGGACTGGGCTGTAGATTGCACCCCCTCCTCTCCTTCTCACACCACATCATGGCTTTTGTCAAAATGTTTTAATTGACTTTTGATTGTTGCCTGGGCACCCCGGCAGGTACTTGGCGACGACCGACATCGACGAGGTAATCGTCCCACTGCAGCACGAGGACTGGGCAGGGCTCATGAAGGCGCTGGAGTCTCGCTACCGTGTGAGCGTCTTCCACTTCAGAAACTACGTGTTCCCTCACTCCGCGCGCGACGCCACCTTGCACGCGACTTATTCCGCCCGCTGGCGCGGCGTCCCGGGCCACGACATCCTGACGCACGTGTTGCACGAGCCGCCCACGCCCGACAGCACCAAGATGATGGTGGAGGCGAGGCGCGTGGTGCGCGTGTCCGTGCACAGCGTGCTGCGCTCGCTGCGTGGGCAGCAGATCGTGCCAACGAATACTGCGAGAATGTTCCACTTCCGTGACGCGATGCAGCCGGAGATGAGCAAGGAGCAGCTGAGCTACGATGCTAGACTCTGGCGCTATAACGCTAGCCTCGTGACCAACGTAGAGGCAGCCCTGAGTGCCGCTGGCCTCTTGCATCTCCCTTGACATCAAGGCGCATCAGGTTACACGTGGATCTGACTTGCACGAATACGACGGCATTCCTTTTTTTCGTTTGTATGTATAGGCAACTAAACAATCCAGTTTGTGAAGCCTCCAGGTGTAGACTTAACATTCCAGCGTGGGACTGACCATTTGTCTAATCTCACTTCAATCGACACATCCGTTGTTCCTGATGCCGTAACCTTTTCCAACACGTTGCGCCGCTCGGACTGACACTCTACTTGTGGGACGCGCCAACATTTATTTTGTGTGTTCTTTAGGACCAGCAACTCGAGTGAAGTTTTAACTGGGATTGGGACCAACTTTGGTGGCATTTTAACACGTAGGCTTTCGCGACCAATATATTTGGTGGTATTTATAACTTGTGCACCGCTCTTACATCAACCAAACGCACGGAAGAGCATCTCTCGGGGCCGTTCAATAGAGAGCCAGGCCACGCAACTAACACATTTCGGCATTATGGGACGCGGGAGGCATAGGGGTGGGTCGCAGAATAAAAGCGTGAAAGAAACATTTTTGAAAATCATCGTAAATAATGACCCCTACGTATTTTTAATCCGAACCCCCCCCCCCCCCTCTAACACAAACAGATAAGGTCACCATTAATTAGTCCCACTACAAAGAAGGCCCCCTCAACCGTATGTCGAATGGTCTGGATCAGAAGGCCATCATGTGTTCTTACCCAGTGGTTCTTAACCTTTACTGAAGCCTTGCACCCCTTTGGTGCTCAATCGTAAAAAAATGTACAATGTTAATAAATACGTAGAGTTTGATTAAACAAAGTAGTTGTTTTACTTATGTGCCTGTGCTTAATTTATCTTTTCGATGATTTACCTTTTGAAAATAAATCTGGCCATGTCTCGCATCACCAGGCTAAGAACCACTGGTCTTACCCAAGGTCACCTCACAAGTGCACGTGGTCCTTATTTTAGTGGTGTGTACTGTACTTTACGGAAACGTTTTTTTATTGATGTTAACATTACGGTATTACGAGCAATAAAATGTCTAGTGCCTCCACATTCGCAAAGCCACGCGTTATAAGGACAATGTTTTTTTTATCTCAAAAGTTGCTCAAAAAATGCCCGAAAGCATCGCGTAGATTGCGTCTCTGCAAATTGCCCCGAAAAGAAAATCTCCTCGCGGATTCGGGGAGAAGCTGGCGTTGTTACCTGCCCGCTTGGGACATTGTTGAGCAAATACCATGGTTAAGGAAGCTGCAACCAAAGGAACCATTGTGTCAGTCGGAAAAAGAAAAATGGCGATTGTGTAAGTGGGCTATGGCAATAATAATAAATCTGCGTTCTTTTGAGACGGTTTAAAAAAACCACATAGTTGACTAAATATTTAAAGTCCTGAAAAATGTATCTAATACAAACAAAACCCGAACACATTTAAAGTGCGAGTTTAGCGCAGCGTAAGCGAGTTACCCACAATGCAATTGTAAACGTGCTGCTATTGATAATCATCACCTTAAAGCAGTGACATACAAGGTTGTGCCTGCAACAAAGGTAAGAAAGGTGGGTGCAGAGGGTGGTCCAGATGTCTTGCGATTTCCCCCCCCCCCCCATTTCATGCTTTAAAACGATATATTTTTGCATTCCAAATAGTTTTGTAAAATGTAAGTAATATAAATCTTGACTTAAAGCTTTCGTTACTGCAGGAATTCATATTCTTGGGTCTTTCGGTAAAGTCACGTAGATAGGTTCAAAGAAAATACCAAAAAATAATTTTAAAAACTACGACGTTTCGATCGCAACGCAAGGAATCGTCATCAGGAGACAGCCGCAGTACAGAGACACGGACACAGCAGCAGCAGCTACAGCCGCAGTACAGAGACACGGACACAGCAGCAGCTACAGCCGCAGTACAGAGACACGGGCACAGCAGCAGCTACAGCCGCAGTACAGAGACACGGACACAGCAGCAGCTACAGCCGCAGTACAGAGACACGGACACAGCAGCAGCTACAGCCGCAGTACAGAGACACGGACACAGCAGCAGCTACAGCCGCAGTACAGAGACACGGACACAGCAGCAGCTACAGCCGCAGTACAGAGACACTGACACAGCAGCAGCTACAGCCGCAGTACAGAGACACGGACATAGCAGCAGCTACAGCCGCTGTACAGAGACACTGATACAGCAGCAGCTACATCCGCAGTACAGAGACACTGACGCAGCAGCAGCTACAGCCGCAGTACAGAGACATTGACACAGCAGCAGCTACAGCCGCAGTACAGAGACATTGACACAGCAGCAGCTACAGCCGCAGTACAAAGACACGGACACAGCAGCAGCTACAGCCGCAGTACAGAGACACGGACACAGCAGCAGCTACAGCCGCAGTACAGAGACACGGACACAGCAGCAGCTACAGCCGCAGTACAGAGACACGGACATAGCAGCAGCTACAGCCGCTGTACAGAGACACTGATACAGCAGCAGCTACATCCGCAGTACAGAGACACTGACACAGCAGCAGCTACAGCCAGAGTACAGAGACACTGATACAGCAGCAGCTACAGCCGCAGTACAGAGACACTGACACAGCAGCAGCTACAGCCGCAGTACAGAGACACGGACACAGCAGCAGCTACAGCCGCAGGACAGAGACACGGACACAGCAGCAGCTACAGCCGCAGGACAGAGACACGGACACAGCAGCAGCTACAGCCAGAGTACAGAGACACTGATACAGCAGCAGCTACAGCCGCAGTACAGAGACACTGATACAGCAGCAGCTACAGCCGCAGTACAGAGACACGGACACAGCAGCAGCTACAGCCGCAGTACAGAGACACTGACACAGCAGCAGCTACAGCCGCAGTACAGAGACACGGACACAGCAGCAGCGCCCTCGTCGAACAGTTTTTAGTTTATTTATTTTGGTATAGCCCTGTGAGCCATTCGGCTCTTGAATCGGGTGCAACCGCAACAAACAAAAACATGAACAAGAAAACATCTTAAAGTGACTGTGTGACTGTGCAAACAGAAAATCCATGAAAAAAAACCCATCAAAATATTCCTGAAAAAAGCACCGTGGCTCCAGCAACAGCAGCTGCTGCCCCTTCGCTGATTTTCTGAGCCGCGGTCAGAGACGTCACTACTCATAGCTGCCCGAGCTCATTGCGCGATGTATCAGAATTTCTACCCTGGAGAAATCCGATGAGCTATGAAGCTCTTTATTTTACGGATGTAAAGTAGGGGCAGGTCAGAAAGTTACAACAACAAACAATACAAATCGTTTTCGGAAA
Organism: Petromyzon marinus; assembly: GCF_048934315.1. Taxonomy (NCBI): domain Eukaryota; kingdom Metazoa; phylum Chordata; class Hyperoartia; order Petromyzontiformes; family Petromyzontidae; genus Petromyzon; species Petromyzon marinus. Next base: position 6,751,300 of record NC_133729.1, on the reverse strand, counting down.
GGCAAGCACATCACTAGCAATACATACAATAGATAAAGTATATACAGTACTGTACATGCAAATTGTTTAAGTATATACTCTTTGGATCTTTCGGTAAAGTCACGTAGTTAATTTTTTTTGTACCTACGTGACTTTACCGAAAGAACCAACGAGTATGGATTCCTGCAGTCACGAAAGCTTCAAATGAAGATTGTATAAGTACATTAATTGCTAAGCTTGGGGCAAGACAGACCACACCAAGACAACACACGGGCCACTCAATAAAATTGCACATTCAAATGGAGCTATCGATACATTGGTAAGGATTAAAGTTACAAATCAGATTTGCAAACGCAGTTGTATCTAGCAACAATCTTCGACGTCATATGCATGATGTTCAGGGAGGAAACGAGGTTGTTCCATAATGATGGTGCTGTAACGGCAAAGGCCGTTGTCACCTATTCCTCAACCATACTGCTATGTGTGTGTCTGTGTGTGTGTCTGTGGCCATGTTGTGGGGAGCGGTAGTGTAGCGGTGAGCGCGCTGCGCTATGAACCTGGCGACCCGGGTTCGATTCTCGCCCACTGCCAACACCAGTGACGATTATCTGAACCGGTCCCGGGCCTTCCCTAGGTCGACTCAGCCTCAAATGAGTACCTGGTGCGGTGTGTAAACATTGCCACAATGGAGACAAAGGCGGTCGGGCGTGGTGCTGGCCACCCCTCGTGTACCGTTCCGGCCTTCATAGGTGCTCGCTAACAGCACTTGCCCCTACAGTCTGTTAAAGGCTATATGGAGGATCTTTGATCTTTGATGTGTTTAGAATGACTTTCCTCCCTCTGGGGTGTTTGTATACTGGTTTATACATTCTCCTATTCGAGTCCACTCCCTCGATACAGTGGTGTTAGTCTGCTTTGGCTATGATTCCCCCCCCTTTAGTTCGACTCAGTCTAAGTATGAATATCTGTCGCGGTGTGAAATGATAGCTACTGGGGAGACAAAGGCGGTCGGGCAAGGCTTTGGTCATTACCCTTTAAATACATTACGTTTGTCGCGTAGACTTGAGAACCATACTCTCTAAACATGCCTCTTGCTGTCCTGAATGATTCTTAGGTCCAACGCTCCATTAACATTAAGTTTTACATGCGCAACCCAGAACTTATGGCGTGACAGTAATTGTTGATAAGAATATGCAAAATAAGTCAAATTAAAACCCTTTTTTCCTGCGCTGCATCGTCATATAACAGTACATCCAATCATCAAATTAACGTTTAATACCATGAAGTTTGAATATCCTATACTGGTGGTTGTCAATTTAAAACTTTACAAACTTTAACTGTCCAAATGCCTAATCTCTTTTGTGTGTGGGGGACAGCTGAATCAGCAGGGATGGCCACTTTGGCTTTTGTTGTCTCAAAGGAGGAGTTTCATAGCCTGTGTCACTCGTTATCAGCCCAAGCCATCAGCCTGTTGTTCGACTCTCCTCATTCCAATGCAAATCAGTTCGCCGTTTGCTTTTCACGCTTATGTCCAAAATACGATGACGTTAAAAACTAAGGCATTATCATTCTTAATATAAATTTGGGAAAATAATATACACACCACTATCAAGCTCTCAACATTCATGGCAGTGCTCCTTGTGGTTGCATCTCTAGTGGTTTTAGGCCCAGAATCAGTCCAGCGAGGTATTGCATAATACGACATTGATCAAATGAACACCACTTTAAGGTAGTGATTGGAAGCGAACATCTGTCCAGAAAATATAATTTTGCCATGTAGTCGAATATCAGGGCTGTATTTAATTCATTTTTTGTACTGGGACGTCCCTCAATATCTTTGTACAGAGAATCCTGGAAGTCTACGCTGAGATGGTGAACATAAAATGCAATCGGCTTGACCTTAATGGACAGTCTAGCTATTCAGAGGTGTCTGCACACAAATAGCATTATTTGAAGTGATCATCTGATCAATAGCGAGCGACACTATCTGATCCTACATCTAATCAGGTGCTGTAAGTTTTGATCCATTGCCAATGTGCTAAAGCTTTGTGGAGCACAAGTAAATATGACAAAAAATGGATGCATTCATCCAAGCTCTAAGAGGCCTATGTAACGGAATCAAACATGGTAAAACTGAAACTGCCACACTAATTATAAATTGGCAAATTAAGACGCAAGGTGACATTATTGTGCCAATGTTAAGCAAATGCCTTAGGTATATATCTTTATTTTTTTAACAAAGGTGGGTTTGTTAGAATCAGCGGCTTGCATATTCGTGGAGAAAATTGTTGAGAGAACAGATTCGATGATGGTCTATGTCGTATATCATCAAATTAAAATGAACTGCCAGAAAATTTCAACTTTCTAGAGAAGGCTGCTAAGACATGCTCGGGATCAAATATAAAAGTTTGCATTCTAAATGTAAATGGAATAACGGGACGTTCCAGAAAAGATTTGAGTGATTTTTGTAAAGCTATACTTGACAATTAAAAGCATATGGTTGAAGAGATGACACTTGTGGGTGTAATGAGCTGTAATGCCTTCCAATAAAATCCTATATCTTGCAAAAAACGGTATTCATCTGTGTTTTTTTTTCGGTAAAGTCACGTTCGTAAAAATAAAATAAATTAAAAATGAAAACAATTAAATTAAATCACGACGTTTCGGGCGCAACACAAGCGTCCGTCTTCAGGTGGAGACAAAACACAGAGAAAAAACAATCCCAGAAGAATTCCCTCATCAAGACTCTGCACCAAAGAGCCCAATGCATATCCGACCAGGAACACATAGCCAGTGAACTCAAGCATGTGCACCAAGCTCTTAAGGCTAATGGTTACTCCGATAACACAATCCGCAAAGCTATCACTCCAACCATGAAGAAGGACCCTCTTGAGGAGCCTTTCAAAACCATTACTTTACCCTACATTGCGGGGATCACAAAAAAGATCTCCAAAATCTCGAATAAACACAAGATCCAGGTCTGATTCAACACATTACATAAAATCCGTGATCTGGTTCCGTCTGTAAAATATGTGATTCCGGACATACAGTACGCTGGCGTCTACAAACTAAGTTGCCTCTGTGGTAGTAGTTACATTTGAGAACCCAAACGCCATGTCTCGGACCGCATTCGTGAACAGAAAGCAGACCTAAAACACGGTAGGACCAACACCTCAGCCATGGCAGATCACTGTTATTATTCAGTAGGCTCACATTACATTGACTTCTCCAAGACAGAGGTTCTTTGCAAGCCATCTGGCTACCATGAGAGATTTGTTCATGAGGCTATCCACATATACAAACACAAAGACAATTTCAACCGAAAAGATGGATTCTGGCTTAGCAATCATTGGAACGATTTGATAAACCATTTCGGGTCTTAATTGATTGTTCCCACTTACGGTGGCTTTCAGACCGCATCCATTATTTTCGTCTCCCCCCTCCTCTTTTTCGAACAAAGGTGGACTCGTCCATCTGAACAAACTTTCTAATCGCTCTCCGTGGTTGCTAACGTTAAAAATAATCGCCACATTTTCAAATTTTCTTGCTGTGGTTTTCACACCTGATGATGATTGCTTGTGTTGCAGTCGAAACGTCGTGAGAATTTTATTGTTTCATATTTGTATTATTTTATTGTTTCCCTTCTACGTGACTTTACCGAAAAATCCAAGAATATATATAAAGTTGTTAACCTCCTCAATAACTTATCCATCCAGAAGAACAATATGCATAGGTGGCGAGACAAGTTTGGGGCAGCCAGAGAATTACGTATTTTTTGGCATTAACTCCTCCTGTAGATGCTGCTTTAAACCCTCCATAGAATTGTCGGGGGCCATCAAGGGCTGTAGAGTATTTAGCCAATTCCAGTAATATGTGCTGGAAACGTGGGAGGAAACTTTCGTTCTCTGACAAACCCCCAAAACGAGAGGACATTGATGAGGGCTCCAAAAATATAGATTCAACCCAAAGGCAGTCCTAATAAATGAAAAACTGTTGATATGAGCTGAGTCCATTGCTAGACCCAACGCAGAAGATCCCCGGGTTTGATCTTCCACGGAGCTCATGGTCCACCCAAACCTGCATCCACACAAACAAGGGCAGATACGGATTCCTGATGCACAAATGGAAAATGAAAAACTCTCCAAAGTGCGACTGTGGTCTTCCAGAACAAACCGCAAAGCATATATCTATGTAATGCCCGATCCACAAATACGATGGATACGTCACAGCGTTACACTCCGATATTCCTGACGCCGTTATCTGTCTTGATCACCTGAATGTGAAATTGTAGTTGTTGCTCTGCATGTACATCAGCCACACGAAAGAAGAAGATTACTGTTTTGCTATATCCCAGCTGCTCGGCAATCTGTGGCCTGATGCACTGACGGTCAATCATCCAAACACAAACAAAGTTCAGCCCTGCTGAGCTTGCAAGATGCGGCAAGATTGGACACGTATAAATACGTTTAATTATCTGTTTGATGGAGTATAATCATTCACGCATACAATTTCAGCACATTCATTAAAAGTAATAAAAGTGATTCCACAGCTCATATTATTGTAATCTAATCAAATAACCTAATTACCATGACCTTGCAGGCTGTTCTCATTCACCTCAAAACAAGCTAATGTACGCTCCTTCATTGACGGGAAATGCGTGCATACCAGACTCATGTAAGTGCATTGCAATCGAAACACAAAGTGATCAATAAGTGGCTCGAAAGTTAATTGAACAGCGTGCCACTGCGACCAATCAGAGGAACGCTTAGCGACTATAAATGGCTGAACAAGACAACCATTGAGGTGTATTTCGCGTCAGCATCAAGATGGCGGGTTTTCTTTGTTGGGTCGTAGTGGTCTGTGCTGTGGGTGTTTTGTCTGCCGATTCTGAGTTCGTGGGTGAGGATTTCGCACTGTGCTCACTGCATAGTCCCTGACTTGGGAAAAACAATCGTTGAAGGTTCGACAGAACTCCGTGGGGAAACTCGTATGCAGCGCAGGATTGAGTTGGTTTGATTTTTTTTTGAACTGGTCATTACGTTTTTTGTTCAGTCACAAAAGCATCGTTGAGAATCGCGTCGCCTTTTCGTGCATTGACTGGCACGTTTCACACTAGGATGGATTTAATGTGTAATCTCATTTGAGTGAAATTAAACGTCACCCATCGCAAATTTAACCATTTGAGTTTTATGACCGTAACCCCCTTTTATCGGCAGGGTTTTGGTGGACCCTTTATAGACTTAGAATGTTTGACCAATACCGATTGTATGTTAAGCAGAACATTTACGAGCTTGGTTCGCTGTAAGGTAGGGGTAAGCAACTCTCATTGCATCTGTGTTCCTTTGAACTTTCCATCTGAATTTAGAGTGGACTTTTTTATTTCAATTCTATAACTTTTCTAAGTTACATTTGTTGGTTAGCAAAATGGGAAAAGTTTGGACTTGACCTAGTGTGCTAGACCATGATCAAACAAGCTTCATTACAAAACCGAAGATGCGCTGTTGCACGAGTGTACGAGCTGTTTCTATTCGTATTTTGATGGAACATTAACTTCCCTTTTGTTCTGTCGATCTTCTCTTGAAGGACATCGAGCTGCCAACCGTGGCTTGAGGGCGATCGATGATGAGGAATTGCCCCCATCTACGATCCCAGCAGGTATAAGCAATGCTGTACACATTAACATGACTGCCACGGGTCATCACACTTCTGATGCCTTGGACCATATCTGCACCGTAGGGTTTGTTGCGTCGTTTGTGTGTTCAATTGTGCAACTGCTGAAGTTTTCCAAAGGTGGTGACGAAATTATGTGCTTGGAGCGTGCAGGTGACAAGCAGGTGTGTATATTGGTAATATTCATTGCAGTCTAATTAACCACTTCTGGGCGCGGTTATAAAAGTATGTGCTGCTCTAATGTACATAAAGCTGTAGGTGGTTGAACCTATGCAATGTTTATCGGGTGCAGTATTTCGTGTACGAAACCTGCTCTGCTTAATGTAGTGCACCAGCTCAAGAACGGGCTACTCCTTGAAACCAAAGCACCCACCAGTTTGAAAAAAAATAACCAACATTCAATGCACTGACATTGGCTCTAATTATTTTGGCCTGCGCTATTGTTTATGGGTCTCATTTCACGAATGTTTCAAAATGGTGCGCTTTGTTCTTCCTAATGAGAATTGTGTGATCTATTAGACTCTCTTTATATATCCATATGCTGCGAACTTTTGTGAAGACAATGTCCTGGGTCTCCTAATGGACTGGTGTACAGGTGTCACCTACGAGGTGCAGTGCGTCAATGAGAGGATGTCTGCCAAGATCGCGAAAAGCGTCCTGCTGGGCTACGGCGCTTCTGATCTCGTCATGAACTCTGCAACTCCTGCATGCAAACTGTCGGAAACTGGACCGTACATCACGTTCAACATCTCGCTCGGAGAATGCGGCACCTTCTTTGAGGTCTCTAATATCAAACTTTTTCCCAAGTGCTTTATCTTAAGAGCCAGCTTTTTTAAAAACAAATCGAATGTGCCATGTATCTTCCCCCCCTACAGGAAACGAGCACAGACCTCGTCTTCTCTCAAACGATTTCTCTGCCCAGTACCACGTTTGGCATCATCACCTACGACTTCGTGTACATCATGGTCAATGCAATGTATGTAACCAAAAGCCATGCTTGACACGTACGTTCTCGCAGTCTTCTAAACTGCATTCTTGCTATGCCACGTAATGGCGTAACCAAGCCTGTCGTGACGACCCTTCTGTTAATTTCCTGGATATTGTCCTAATTGGAATGCCTTCAAATAAAAGGTCTTGTCCAAAAGCTAAATTTGACATTCGTTTCACAACTTACTGCTGAACTGAAAAAAACATGATTGTTGGTACTTATTCACGTAATCCATTTGGTCACGTGAACAAGTACTTGATGCGCCATAGTTTGAACTGAACTCTACTATTGTAATAAAATTTCATTTGTTCAGACCTAAACACTAATGCTCTTCCATGTATTATCCCCTTCATTTTTATAATAGCTGCAAGATTCCGAGGACGAAGCTCTTGTCTTCTTTGGCACTCCAGCCCAACAGCACAAAGGTTGTGCTCAACCAGACCGTCTATGCTGAACTGGAACTGAAGATGGATTTCTACAAAAGCTTTACGTTCCTGGCGCCATTCCTGCCCACTGACTACCCCCTAGTGGTGCAACTGCGTCAAACCCTCTATCTCCAGATGTCCCTCAAGACCGGCCTCGGCCTTACCCTGTTCACCGTCGACCTCTACGCGACTCCCACCAGTGACCCCCTTGATCCGCGGAAATACTATCTCGTGAAAGAGGGGTGCGTAGCTTTTCTGTTCCCTAGTGCCTGACTCTTGCTTGAATGTACTCGAGCCTACCACCTGTTTAATCTGTGGCCCTTCTCTCTCCAGCTGTCTGCGTGACAGCACCGTGAACGTCACCGTCACCGCCACTGCCCGCCGCTTCACCTTCCCAGCCTTTGCCTTCACTGCTCAAGATACTAAATACGTGAGCTCAACGTCCCACCATGCTAACAGCGATCACGAACTTCGAGTGGTAGGGTCTAGCCTTGGCTACGCTTTGCCTTGCATCAAGAATGTCCTGCGCACGTATTTACAACTTGAACATTCGTCTAATTTAGGACTTCGGTTCGGGAATGGCCTTTCCTCATTATATTAACACTTGTTTGAACTTCGAAATCTGTGGCACTTCTCATGGTGAAACATTGCTTGCTAATGATTGGATTAGATTGCACACGCTCAAACCTGCAGGACTCTTGGGTGTCTCTGGGGTGTTCCCATTCCCTTAAATTGCAAGTACTTTTATTAACAACCTCCCTATTTTCATTATGCTCTGCAGGTGTACGTCCACGCTGCAATGATAGCTTGCAAGGCTTCTTTGACTGCCTCTCGCTGCCAGCAAGGATGTCTGGCCAGGAAGAGGAGGAGCAGCTTGGGAACCGTGGATACCCCGGTCTACATCTTCACCAGAGGACCCTTTGTCTACAGCGAGGATGCCGCCCTATCCCGCTGTGCGTTGCCCTATCAGTAGCGTCGTGCTGGTTTCTAAAGCAACATGATAATGATTTGCACTTGTTTTAGGCCAGGTCTCCTCTTCCAATACTCTAGACCCTCTAACCAAAGTGCCAATCCAGCAAGCTAGAATTAATTCCTCTTGCAAATTTCTTCAACGATTTCCCAATTTTGAATGCATTCTGGTGTTCTAATTGCATAATGTGTTTGCTATTACCGTGCCTTACCTGCTGCCCCATCTATTGCCTCCTTTACAGCGGAGATCCTGAACTACCCTGTGGTGGCCATTGCAGCAGTTGCTTCCATCATCCTCGTGGGCTTGGGCTTTGCTTCGAAGAGGATGCTGGCTAAGAAGTGATGCAGATGTTGAACATGTACCCACGTCATGGAATAAAGCAAGGATTCGAACGTGTTTTTTGGCTTTAGTGGTGCTTATTGAACAACGTCTTCACCTCGTTGCCTTGCACGCTCACACCCTTGATTAAAAAGCTATTTCAGATTGTAACCTTGAAAGGTCCACATTCGGTTGAATCTCTTAATGCAAGCATCTCCACTGCATGAAGCTGACATGCATTCTGAGGTATTTAGAATGGAATTGTGCCCCCTGCTCGGCGCGCCTCCGAGGCTCTCCCTGGATAAATTGCGGTGCAATTAACCAGCATTTTGCTTCTAATGACACGAATGGATCGAGCATATCTGGGAACAAGACTTTCGCCAATCACTCCTTAGGACTGTGGAAAGGTTTATTGGACTGGACCGATCCTGAAAAATCATTGTAAAGAATTCTGGAAATGCATAAACCAAAATGCTGAATAAGAATATAGCTGTGGTGATTGTAATATACCCCAATCACTGCCTGTAGACACCCTATGTTGAGCATCTTCAAACCCAACTTGTTCTCTAGCCCTCCTTGTTCTCCCCATACAAACGCCTTCACTGTCTCCAATGCCCCGTGGTTGCCTATCCAATAATTTCCTTTACATCGTTTTATTCCACGCACCACCACTTTACATATCCCATCCACTCTGGTTTCATCTACCTAGCCATCTTGTACCAGAGTTCATTGTCCAGCGCCTTGGTTAGGATCTAATTAAAAGTGGAACACTACTGAATCTTTCACGACCAAACCTTAGGCCAAAACAATCTCGATTATCCGTGCTGAGGACTGTAGTATAATTTAAAGTGTACATTGACCATTGAAAATGAAATAAAAATAGAAAACGTTTCATTTGCAACACAAGCAAAAATCGGGTAAAAATGAATGATAAAACACGGAAGAGCATAGGCAGACACATGCACAAAGACACAGACACCCGTGTCTGGTATCATTCATTCTTACATGATGGTTGCTTGTTCCAACTAAAATGTCGTATTCCATTATTATTTTATTTCTACGTGATTTACTTTCCAGTTTCTGATTTCCAAGTCGAAACATTTGTTTTCCATTGCACAGTTTAGAAAATTGAAACTCACGAAATTGGATAAATCGCTCTGAAACAACCGGCGATTTCAATTGTTACTCTCTCCATTTAGAATGTACACTGACGATTGACCAATTGTGTACTCCGTGAACATTGTACTGCTCCTGTGCAGAAGACTGCCCACTCAGTGGAAAGAAGAGCCACGCCAATCAATCAAACTCCGCCCACTTGTAACTATATGCAACTACTTTACTGTTGAGGTGTTCATGTTGTCTTTTGATTAACTGGAGCTTATATTTGTTTGGTTTAAGCACATGGCTTTTATCAAACAATTGCAAGAATAATAAATAGTTAGATAATTAATTTGGGGTTAGTGAAAATCCATGCGTTAATGTGTCTAAATCTCAGGTGTGTGGTTACCCGCAAATCAGATCAACTATAATCGATTGTCTACTCTCTTTCAAAATGTCTAAAACTACAGTACACAAAAACATTCCCCAGCCACGTTATGACGATGTCTCCAAAAATTTTTTACAATGGAAACTGAACAATGCAACATAATTTGGCGAAAAGTGATTCAGAAAGACATTGGAAAATATTATGGCAACAAAAAAACATCAATATAGCAGAGAACGAGTACAGGATCCTTAAGGAAATAGCGTAACTATCAAACGGGTTTTTAATGGTTGTCTGGGGAAGCCAAAGCTGCAGCTAGCTGGTCGAATCGTGATCCTGCCCGATACGTGACGAAAGTTACACCAGTTACACCTCCTGGCCAAGCCTTCGGTTCCGGGGCAGAGGCGCCAGCACTCGGCGTTCTTCAGCTTAATGTGGAAGGACGATCTGCGGCTAAACGTGATGTCATGCATGTGTCGTGACGTATATTGAATCACTATGGCGTCTAGCGCGAACTATCGGAAGAAGGATGGTACTGTGCATGTTAGCGTCTCTCTCTGGCACCAGAGTGTGCATGGCATAGAAGCGGGCCCTAGGGGGCATGCTTTTGGTGACGGCCAGAGAGAGGGCACGTCAGGACATGACAATCTGGGTGAACCCGAGGGAGCACGTGAACAGAAGAAGGTATCGAGGGGGGCCAAGGGGTGGCGAGAGGGACACGTGACATAAGGCCCAGAACATTCAAGTAGGATTTAAAAGGGGGCGTGGCCTAGGGCGGAACCAGGCTACGCTCAGGGGCATAAAAGGGAAGTCCCGAGCACCGATCAGGGCTGTCTTCAGGAATCAACCCGCGGTGTTACGTCTCCTCGCTCTTCGGTCTTCGGTCATCACGTTCGGCATCGTGAGTCAGGCAGTACGTTACTGACCTGACTCAGATGAGTAGTTATCCCGTTGGGGTCTGAGTTAACCGTGGTAGTTACCATCTATTCGTTATGTGTTATGTAGTACCCTGTTGGGGTGTAGTAATAAACGTGTTGCCTCCAAGTTCAAGTGTGTGCCTCCGTGAAGAACACTTTACACAATATCGACGTCGTCTGTGTACAGGAGAAACATGTTTCTGACGACCAAGCAGGGCGTGTCCAGATACAGTCGCTGGATTTGACCTGGTCTGTTACTCATTTCACTCCAAATATGGCCATGCAATGTACGTCAAATGTAAACTGGTTGATATCGAGCTGCTGCCACCCTCTTATGTCTGCGATGCTATTGTCTGCAATGTACATAAACCACCAAATTATATTCTTTGTTTTTTTCGGTAGTCACGTCGATAGAAAAAATAAAAATACATAATAAATTAAGTTAATAAAAATATCACTTTTTTCACTTTATTTTTATATAGAAAAAATACAAATGAAATGAATACAAATATCACTATTATTTCACTTTATTTTTTATTTAAAAAAATTATATCTACGTGACTTTCCCGAAAAAACTAAAGAATATAAATTCCTGCACTCACGAAAGTTTTAAGTCAAAATGTAACCACCAAATGACTCAAGGGGTATACCAGTGAGTTGACCGAGGTGTCAGCATCATGCAAAATTCGTGGGAGATTTTAACAGCCAGAGAGGGGATAAGCAGTGTCTGATTACAATGTCGAGGCACTTGCGGAGTGGGCATCACAGCATGATTTTCACTTGGTACACGACCCTAAACAGCGTGGCACCTCTTCTTTGGTTCTTTCGGTAAAGTCACGTAGAATGAGAATAAAATAATAAATTGATAAAATAAAATAACACAATATTTTATTCTCATTCTACGTGACTTTACCGAAAGAACCAAAGAAGATTAATCATTGCAGTCACGAAAGCATTAAAGCGTGGCACCTTCCACTCAGCCAGGTGGAAACGGGATTATTCACCGGACCGCTACTGGGTCAGTGCAACTCACAGCCATCAAATGCTAGCGTCATGCCCTGTTCTGAACAACTACCCCAGGACCCGGTTTTTCCATGGAGCGACATTGGACAGGAGCCTGACGTACCGTTATGACCTAGAGAAGACCACTGCCAAGTTGTGCTCGTGTAATTGTCTGCTGGCCGGGCTGGCTGGCTGGCTCAATGTGGGGCGCTGGTGCCCTGCCACGATGTACGGCGGGCCTGTCTGTGCTACTCTGCAATGGAAAGACTGTACACCCATATGTACTCGATCAGCTCACACCAAATTGGTGGACGTTCAGCTGAATGTTACAATGAGAATGATATCTGGTGCAACAAAGACAACCCCACTATAATGGCTGCCTGTGTTGTGCAACATCCCCCCACCGAAGAATTTGTCGCCAAGTGGCAGTGACCAAGATGCCGCACAAAGTACACGCGGCACCGGCGTCACCCCTTCGTGTCGACATTTTCAAGCTACCACCAATGCGCCTGAAGTCTCGACACCCAGTGTGGGCAAAACCACGGTCCGAAGAGTGATGTGGGTTACCCCAAACTACCTGGAGCCACGAATAGAGAGCTGTAAAAAGTGCCAAAAAATAGACTTCATAAGCCATCCATCCGTCCAGATAACTGGCTTCGACTTCACAAGGCACAAATGGGGACAGTTAAACCGCTTGCGGTGTGACCAGGGAGTGTGGGCTGCTTCCGAACATCGATGGGGCCTACGTGACAGGTTACTGTGTGATTGCGGGGAGCAGGAGACCATGGTGCACATCGTCTTTGGCTGGAAAGTGCATTTAGCGGTAACCCTGAACTTGCTGGAAGAGGAGGCTGCAAAGTCGCTCTGTGGAAATGTGGGCTGAAGTCCACTCAATTAACATTTTTTTAAAATAATAATCTATCTCTATTTTATTAATGTATCTGCTGTTTTGACTGTGGGAATTCGCGTGAAATAACACTCGTTAAATAAATTTATGGCTGTAAATAAACCTCCATTAATAAAATAAAAACACCCCCAGTATAATGGGAGCAAGAGTCATCAGGAAAAGTTAGGTACAGATGTAAGTCAAGTTTATTTTCATCTCAGTGCCAAACACACACGTGAATCGAAAAAGACTGTAAACACGTGGGAGCAAGATGCGCCAGACAACTGTTCGGTTCAGGTGCAAGTGGGCAGTCTTCATCCTAAATGTCCTCGCAAGTGTAGTGACATCGGGGATGTCACTGTATGGTGTCGGCCCGAGAGGGCCGTGGCGTGCGATGTCACTACATCGCGGACATCACCGGGTGGGTTGCTGTGTGAGGCCGGCTCTAGCACAGCACGGCGTGCGATGCACTGTCATCGCATACACCCCGTAGGCGGCTGTAGTAAGTAAAGCTTATTTTCATCTCAGTGACAAAAACACACGTGAATCGAAAAATAATGCAACCATTTGGGCGCAAGATGCGCCTGAAAACTGTTAGGTTCAGGTGCAAGTAATCCCTGTGCTTTAGTTTAATAGGAAGATAAAGAGGGGTACTGAAGGGAGGAAACCAAGCTCCATATAAGTGGAACGCATATTCCAGCAAAGTGAAAAAAACTTTATTTACCCAAAAAAGGTTTAACAATTGCAATTTTAAGTATGAATTAAAAGGCAGATCTAAGGCAATGTTCTGGAGTCAAAGGAATAAAGTGTTACTTCCCGAAACTGGTGAAATTATTTGCGAGGACATTTAGGATGAAGACTGCCCAGTGATGGTCTCTCTGGATATTAAGGGAGGACAGATTTGAGTTTATGTACAGAGTTCTATGGTAGGCGGTAGATGGTGGTCAATGATCAAATTTAGGCAGGATTGTTGCGAGAACTATATATTAAGGCGGAGTCGATGTGGAATACAGCCAATTTTTAAGTATAGGAATCGAATTATGTTATTATTAACTTGTTGGTCATGTGGTCTATGTGTCCTGAAAGACAGTTTCAAGTAACAAATACTGCAGAGATATTTAAAGTTGTTAAACTGGTCATTATGGTGTCAGTCCAGAACAACAATATGCATAAGTGGCGAGACAGGTTTGGGGCAGCTGAAGAATAGCATAATTTTGGTCATTTTAGCTTTGAATACCAGTTTTATGGAATTAGTTTTAGGGCATTAATTTGAAGTCCTTTTGTAGATGTTGCTGTAACTCCTCCATGTAATTGTTGGAGTCCATCAGGGCTGCGGAGGGTTTGGCCAATTCCAGTAATATGTGCTGGACACAGGGAGGAAACTAGTGTTCTTTGAGAAAATAGAATAAACGAGGACATCGATAAGATTCAACCCCAAATTAGTACAAATGAATGAAAAACTGTAAGCTGAATCCATTGCTGGACCCAACGCACACGATCCCAGGATTTGATCTCCTACGAAGCTCACAGTCCACCCCAAACCGTGTCCGCACAAACCATGGCAGATGCGGACGGCAGATGCGGACAACTGATGCACACATGGAAAGTTAAAAACTCTCCAGTGTGCGACTGTGGTCATCCAGAACAGGCCATACAACGTCTAACAACGCAATTATCTGATCAACAAATACGAAGGTGACATCACACCGATACACTCCGCTACTCATGACGCCTGTTACCTGGCTTGACCACCTGAATCTGACATTGTAGTTGTTACTCTGCATCTACATCAGCCGTACAAAAGAAGGTTTTTGTTCTACCATCTCCCGCCATCTACGCAATCTGGGGCCTCATGCACTGGTGGTCACACATCCCACTACAAACCAGGTTTATCCCTGCCAAACTTACAAGATCCGGCGAGATTGGACAATTATAAATACATTTAATTTTTTGCTTGAAAGAGTATAATCATTCATTGATGCATACCATTTCAACACATTCAAATACATTGATTCAAGTGATTCCACAGCTCAAAGGATTGTCGTCGAAAAAAATCACCCAATTAATGCGCGCTAGCAGGCTGTTCTCATTCACCTGAATACAAGGGAATGTACGCTCCTTCATTGACGGGAAATGCGTGCATACCAGACTCATGTAAGTGCATTGCAATCGAAACACAAAGTCATCAATAAGTGGCTCGAGAGTTAATTGAACAGCGTGCCACTGTGACCAATCAGAGGGACCGCTTAGCGACTATAAATGGCCGAACACGAGTCTCATTGCGTTGTATCGCGCTTTTGCATCAAAATGGCGTTTTTGCTTCGCTGGGTCGTGGTGCTCTGTGCCGTGGGTGGTTTGACTGCGGATTCGAACTTCGTGGGTGAGGTTTTTGCACGGCGCTCACTGCATATTCCCTCGCAAAGAAAAATCGTTGACGGTTTGAGAGAAACTCGATGAGAAACTCGTATGCAGTGCAGGATTTAATTGGTTTGATTGCAACTGGTTATTACGTTTAGTCGCGGAAGCATCGTTGAGAATCGCGTCTCCCTTTCCCGCATTGACTGGCAAGCTTCTCACTAGGAGGGTGGATGTGGTGTGTAATCCTGTTTGAGGAAAATTTAAGCGTCATCCATCGCGGATTTGACCATTTCCGAGTTTGCCGACTGTAACCCCCCCCCCCCCCCCCCCTGCTGTGGGCAATATTTGTGTACTTTGGCATTAGAAAGTTTGACCAATACTGATTGCTATGTACATTAAGTGTAACCTAATCATGAAATCTGCTCTGCTTACTACCCCTTCCTACACGCTAATTGCATTTCTACACTAATTGTATTCCTTTCGACTTTAATCTGGATTTCGTGAACTTGTGTTTCATGTCTGTTTTAAATTAACTTGAAGTACATTTATTAATGAGCAAGATGAACAAACTCTAGTCTTGACCTAGTGTGCCGGACCATGGTCAAACAAGCTTCATGACTCAATGGAAGATGTGCTGTTGCACGAGTGTACGAGATGCTTGTACTCGTGTTTTGATGCAACATTAACTCCACCTTTGTGCTGTCGATCTTCTCTTGAAGGACATCGAGCTGCCAATCGTGGCTTGAGGGCGATCGATGATGAGGAATTGCCCCCATCTACGATCCCAGCAGGTATAAGCAATGCTTTACACGTTGACACGACTACCACTAGGGTCCTCCAAATTGCGAGGCCTTGCACCATATCTGCACCGTAGTTATGAACTGGTGTATTGAATGAGCGAGAGTTTGGGTCGTTAATTCTGTGTTCAATTGTGCATCTGCTGAAGTTTATGCGAAGGTGGTGACGAAATGATATGCTTATCAGAGGATGCAGTCGACAAGCAGGTGTTTATATTGGTAATATCCATTGCAGTCTAACTACTTCAGAGCACGGTCATGAAAGTATGTGCTTTAATGTAGAAAAAGGTGTTGGTGGTTGTACCTATGCAATGTTTAACGGGCGCAGTATTTCGTATACAAAACCTGCTCTGCTTAATGTTAGTGGACCAGCTCAAGAACGGACGAGTCCTTTGAACCACCAGCGCCAACTAGTTGGAAAATGCAGCCCACATTCAATGGACTGTGGCATTGGCTCTACTTGGATTTTGCCAGCGCAATTGTTAATGGGTCTCATTTTACAAAAACATTTTTTTATGCTGCGCTTTGCTCTTCCCAAGTAGTATTATACGATCTATTAGAACCACTTTGTATATCCATGTGTATTAAAAAGTTTCGTGTAAAGATAATGTTGTGGATCTCATGGACTGGTGCGCAGGTGTCACCTACGAGGTGCAGTGCGTCAATGAGAGGATGTCTGCCAAGATCGCGAAAAGCGTCCTGCTGGGCTACGGCGCTTCTGATCTCGTCATGAACTCTGCAACTCCTGCATGCAAATTGTCGGAAACTGGACCGTACATCACGTTCAACATCTCGCTTGGAGAATGCGGCACCTTCTTTGAGGTCTCTAATATTAACCTATTTATTAAAGTGCTTTATCTTAACTGCCTACTTTTAAACGACTCTTAATGGGTCTTGTATCTTCCCCCCCCCCCCCCCCCCCCACAGGAAACGAGCACAGACCTCGTCTTCTCTCAGACGATTTCTCTGCCTAGTACCACGTTCGGCATCATCACCTACGACTTCGTGTACATCATGGTGAATGCAATGTACGTGACCAAAAGCCATGCTTGACATACATTCTCGCAGTCTCCTAAACTGCATGCTTGCTTCGATTTAAAGCTTTCGTGACTGCAAGGATTAATCTTTGGTTCTTTCGGTAAAGTCACGTAGAATGAGAATAAAATACTAAATTGATAAAATAAAATAACACAATAATATTCTCACGACGTTTCGGCCACAACACAAGCGGCCTTCATCAGGTGAAGGGGACGAGACTGTCTGGAGGACAACTCCAGCGCTGTCCTCCAGACAGTCTCATCCCCTTCACCTGATGAAGGCTGCTTGTGTCGTGGCCGAAACGTCGTGAGAATATTATTGTGGTGTTTTTATTTTATCAATTTATTATTTTATTCTCATTCTACGTGACTTTACCGCATAGAACCAAAAAGTATGCATTATTGCTCTTCCACGTAATGGTGTGACCAAGCCTGTCATGGCGACCCTTCTGTTAATTTCCTGGATATTGTCCTTATTGGAATGCCTTCAAATGAAAAGTCTTATCCAAAATCTAAATTTGTTTCCGTTTTACAACTTATTGCCAAACTGAAAAACATGATTGGTACTTGTTCACATGACCCATTTGGTTGAGTAAAGGGGCTT
This sequence comes from Petromyzon marinus, assembly GCF_048934315.1. Taxonomy (NCBI): domain Eukaryota; kingdom Metazoa; phylum Chordata; class Hyperoartia; order Petromyzontiformes; family Petromyzontidae; genus Petromyzon; species Petromyzon marinus. Next base: position 6,733,866 of record NC_133729.1, on the reverse strand, counting down.
GATGCACTGTAGTTTGAACTAAACTCTGCTGTTGTAATAGGATTTCATTTGTTCCGACCTGGACACTGATGCTCTTCTTTGTATTATCCCCTTGTTCATAATAGCTGCAAGATTCCGAGGACGAAGCTCTTGTCTTCTTCGGCACTCCAGCCCAACAGCACAAAGGTTGTGCTCAACCAGACCGTCTATGCTGAACTGGAACTGAAGATGGATTTCTACAAAAGCTTTACGTTCCTGGCGCCATACCTGCCCACCGACTACCCCCTAGTGGTGCAGCTGCGTCAAACCCTCTATCTCCAGATGTCCCTCAAGACCGGCCTCGGCCTTACCCTGTTCACCATCGACCTCTACGCGACTCCCACCAGTGACCCCCTTGATCCTCGGAAATACTATCTCGTGAAAGAGGGGTGTGTAGCTTTTCTGTTCTATAGTGCTTGACTCTGCCTTGAATGTACACGAGCCTACCACCTGTTTTAATCTGTGGCCCTTCTCTCTCTAGCTGCCTGCGTGACAGAACCGTGAACGTCACCGTCACCGCCACTGCCCGCCGTTTCACCTTCCCAGCCTTCGCCTTCACTGCTCAAGATGCCAAATATGTGAGCTCAATATCCCAGAAGGCTGCAAATTATCTCAACTTTGGGGTGGCAGCATGTTGCTGTTGGCAGCACTTTTGCTGTGCGGCCATAGTGGAATGGGGAGGATTTCCCAATGCAATATCCACGTTCATTTTGCCCTCCCGTCTCTGCAGGTTTACGTCCATGCTGCAGTGATCGCTTGCAAGGCTTCGTTGACTGCTTCTCGCTGCCAGCAAGCATGTCTGGCCAGGAAAAGGAGGAGCAGCTTGGAAACCGTGGATACCCCGGTCTACATCTTCACCAGAGGACCCTTTGTCTACAGCCAGGATGCTTCCCTATCCCGCTGTGCGTTTTTACATTGTCATTGTACCATTTTTCAATACAGTTTCATACTTTAATTTAGGGTCTATATTGTTAAATCCGTATTTTAGAACTACCACAGGCTTAAATCGATCTTGCAGGGTTCTAAAATGGGTTTCCAAGTATGTTAAACATATACAAATGGTTGGTTGCAGAAATGTTTCACTATACGTCGCCTTACCCAGTTTCTGTGTCCAATTTGCAGCGGAGGTCCTGGACTACCCTGGTGTTGTGGCCATTGCAGCGATTGCTTCCATCGTCCTTGTGGGCTTGGGCTTTGCTTCAAAGAAGATGCTGGCTAAGAAGTGATGCAGATGTTTAATGTGTGCACGTGATGGAAAATAAAGCATGGATTCAAACTGTTTTTTGGCTTTAATGGTGCTTATTTTATGAACCGTCTTCACCTGGTGGCCTTGCATGCTTTCCTCTTGGGACACTGACTGACATGAACATGGGATTTGAAAGGTATACATTTTTCTAGATTAAGATCTTTGACCTTCATGGTTATGCTGCTTGTAGCTACAAATATTGCGGTTTGAGGCCCAGCATAAGACCAGTGGCATCTTGCATAATGTGAAGTTGAGCAAAAAAACATCTTGACAGAACAGGCTATTGCTTAACTTTTATAGTTGCAATTGCTGGTGACACCGTTCTCAAATATAAATGTAGTGGCTTTACTCCAGTGCTGTACACGTGATCAAACCTTACTACTTGGCTGTGGTGTTTGGTCTCGGGACATCCATGATAATATTGGTTGTGCAAGCATGTGCTAGGTGTTGGCCATGTAGAGGCATAATTAGGGCCACAAATTGCTTCACATTTGTACAAGGACTACCCCTTTGAAAATATCTTAAACCTTAAATCATGGCACTCTGCCAACATCTGTGCCGGATTGACCTCATGCGGGGCCTGTAGCATATCTTGGGCCCTAAAAAACACAAAATACCGCAAATGCCATATTTTTAATTGAAGTAATTTTCAATTGCTATACAGACATAATACGAAAAATCAACCAACCTTAAACTCCGTCGTTCATAAAAGTTGAAGGCGGTATTGTAATAGAGCAAGTGCAGAATCGCTGAACCGGAATTGATAGCATGAAGGCATTTGGCGCGAGGCCGAAGAAAGTGCGGGGTCAGTAGCATATGTAACCACTTTTGCTCATAGGATAATCTGCCACTGGTCAATGCTATTCGTGTCTGCCCTCAAACGCCATGCTCAGAAGTGACCATTTGATCTATAGTGGCCCATGATCCACGCTGCAGCTAATAAGGTGCTGTACGTTTTACATTGTGCTTAAGCGTTGTGGACTACAAATAGAAATGGCTAGACATGGCCGATCATCAAATCTCTCCTCAGGCCAATATTATTGGCTTGAAACATGGTAAAATCGGAATTGCGCAACACTAATTGCCACACTATTGGCACAAACATACAAGGTGACCATATTTTTTCAATGCCAAACAGAAAACTTCAAGGGTGTTTCACAAACGTGGTTTGGAAAAATAGCGGCTTGCACCTTAATGACGAAAAGGCACAAATTGACAATAGTCCATGAGGTCCAGTTATAATGCTTTGCCTGAAATGTTAGAACTTAACAGAAAAGGCTGCCAACACGTGTTCAGGTATCAACATTACCAAATTTAATTTCAAACAAAAGTGAAATGTATACACAAGAACTGGTTTTAGTGCTTTTTTAAATGTTTGCTAATTAAAATATGGTTAAGATTATTCATGCGTGTGTAATGAGCTGAACTGCCTTCCAATAACATCTATATAGTTTTAAGCAAAACGATGTTTGTCTTCGCTATTAAATTGGTCCAACGTTCACACATTAACAACGTGCAGATATCTGCTTTATAGGAAAGTCACCAGCAATTGTGTAAATTACGTTGGTGGTCTGTAAATAATCTTTTAGATTCTCCTACAGGGAGTTACTTATGATTGGGGGAATTGAATAACCGAGACACAATGCAACGCATCTGAGAGGGTATCCGGCAGGGAAATGGAGTTCATTTGCAGGTGCTAGGTGGATTATTGCACCACGGGGTCGTGAGAAGTGGCTGTGTTTTGTCGAGGCTTTCATCCAGCCGCGGATTTACCTTTGAAAATTATGCTTGCATTATGAAGATTAATAATACACTTTGCAATTCTATATATTCAACCAGGGAAGCCGCGTTAAGTGTTAAGGCAGATGTTTTGCTTTGGTTTGTTTAGCCACTTTCATTCTTAAGTCACGTGGAAGGATGCCAGAGCGACCAAAGAAAACCCACGTATACAAGAAGATAGCATTTGAAGCTATACAAAGATAGATTCAATCCTAAGACAGAGCAAATGAATGCAAAACTCTTTCCATAAAATGCGTCAATTTATGTACTGTTCTACCATGTCTTGGCTTCATCGCAACACCGAGGTCTCTTGTACTGGTGGGCATCCATCCAAAACCAGGCTCAGTCCATGCATAACTTGCGAGATCCCACACATTTAGACAGATTTGATTACATTAATCCTTTTAATATGCACGTTTACAATATGGGAAGAGTCTGATTTTTTATTGATGTATACAATTTCAACAAATTCAATTAAGGTTCCATAAGTGATTCCAAAACCCTTATTGTTTAAATATAATCAAATCATTGAATTACTCAAAGCGAGAAACATGTTCTCATTCACCTGAGCACAGTGGACTGTTCGCTCCTTAATTGATGGGTAATGCCTGCATACCAGACTCTAGTAAGTGCATTGTAATCGAACACAAAGCATCGATGAGAGACACGAAGTAATTGAACTGCGTGCCACTGCGACCAATCAGAGGGAACCCTCAGCGACTATAAATGGCCGAATAAGACCCCCGTTCGTTGTCTTTCGCCTGAGTATCAACATGGAGTCTCTGCTTGCCTGGGTCGTGGTGCTCTGCGCAGTCGGTATTTTGTCTGCGGATTCTGGCTTCGTAGGTGAGGCTTCTCACACGTCACTCACTGCACGTTTTGAAGCTTGTGAATAGAAAGTTGTAAAACCTCATGGCAACGCCTACGCTTGGCAATGAAACGTATTGATTTCAGAAACTATATAACAGAAATGCAGTGCAAAATTTGTATTGCTTTGATGTATAGAACTCGGTCTTGCATTAGATTTTTTTTTTTAGTGATTTACTCAGAACGTCACCTGGGAATACATTTCCTTTCTCAGACTTGGCCTGGCAAGTTATAATAAACGGCGGGTGTTGCGTGTAATCCCAATTGAATGACCTCAAATGTTGGCCATCGTGAATTTGACTGCAACATTCGCGTATGCATCAAGTACTGTGCTGCTGATGGAAGCACGCGCGCGCCTTCTTGTCTCCGATGCAGCCCATTGTTGGTCACAGGTCGTGTGTTCGCTTCCACGTCGTTTCTTCTTTTTTTGCAATCGCGTCGTTTCAGTCGCGTGCTCTCATCGTGGTGTGCAGTACGTGTACTTGACGCTACTTGGTACGGTTTTTTTATTCTATACACTTACTATGCAACGCATGTTGAATATAATTAATAGCAGGTCCCTGCAGGGTGGGCTGGTAGAAGTTCGCAAATGAGATAATGTGACTTCCAAATGTTGGGTGCAATAAGACATATCAAGTCGCTGCGCTGTCTATTGCTGATTTTTACACCCAACAGCACGAGATTTCACTTCGTTAAAGTATTGAAAGGGGACGGACGGACACATTAATCTATTGCAGGCTGGTACACTCGGTTTACAACTTCGTTCCTACCAGTGAAATATCAGTTATATTTTGCATCCAGAATTCTTGGGTCCTGTTTGGATTGATGTAGAGTAACCTGAAACGGGAGGGGTGATAATTAAAAAAATATCGAACTGCATTTTTTTTGGTGCAAATCTCGGATTTGTCAACAGAAACCACCGCCGTGGGTAGGGATTTGGTGTAGTTGTTAGAATGTTTTCCCAATACAGTTGCATTCGCTTGTACCGAATGATAGCGAACTTTTCTTTTTGTTTGCTTGCTGTTCATCAACGCCTCCATGCCTGCAATCCTTTCAACTCTCATCCATTATTCCTGCTAAAGTAAGCTGTAACATCCTACCAAACGTGGATCTCTTGGTTACCAGGACATACTATATCGGTCAAGACTAGTGTACACAACACTCGTCAAGCAAGCTTCGATTAAGGGCATAAGGACTAAATGGAAGAAATGATATTGCGAGATTTGTACGTGTTCTTTAAATGCAATATTTAACGCTGCTGTACTTCTCCTTTTGAAGGCCATCGAGCTGCCAACCGTGGCTTGAGGGCTATCGATGATGAGGAATTGCCCCCATCGACGATCCCTGCAGGTATACGCGATGCTTTGCACGTGACGCGGGACTGCCACCTCGGAAAATCTCAATTTCGATGCATTGTACCTCGTGTCTGCACTGGTGGTTTGTAACTAGCGTAATGCAGATTTGTAGGCTTGGTGCTGGGGGGGGGCAACGAAGTTGCGTGATGTGCAGTTGGTTCAAATAGGCATTAACATTTGTGGGCTTTTATTTTTGCAACCTTGCAATCAATCCAACAGTTTTAGAAATTGTGCAGAACATGCGTTTGTGCCATGTAGAGAAGGCTTGCATTTTTATTTAAAATTTGTACGTTCAATGTACAAGGTTTGGAATAAAAAGCACCAGCTCAAAGGGCAAAATTTGTTCAACATGCAATGCATTTCAAGAATTAATTCTGACCTGCACTAGTGTTTGTGGGGTTTCTCATTTTACAAATGCATTGGGCTCTTCCTTGCATGAACGCCATCATTAGACACTTTGTATCTCCATGTGCGGTGCAAAATTTCATAACTGATGTCCGTGGGTCTCGAACGTCTTTCCAAGGTGTGACCTACGCGGTGGAGTGCGTCAATGAGAGGATGTCTGCCAAGATCGCGAAAAGCGTCCTGCTGGGCTACGGCGCATCTGATCTCGTCATGAACTCTGCAACTCCTGCATGCAAATTGTCGGAAACTGGGCCGTACATCACGTTCAACATCTCGCTCGGAGAATGTGGCACCTTCTTTGAGGTCTCTAATATTAACCTTTTTTAAAAGTGCTTTATCTTAAATGCCTGCTTTTTAAAAAAAACATCTCTAATTTGCCTTGTATCTTCCCCCACAGGAAACGAGCACAGACCTCGTCTTCTCTCAAACGATTTCTCTGCCTAGTACCACATTCGGCATCATCACCTACGACTTCGTGTACATCATGGTGAATGCAATGTACGTGACCAAAACTAATGCTTGACACGTAGATTCTCGCAGTTTCCTAAACTGCATTCTTGCTATTCCATGTAATGGCGTGACCAAGCCTGTCATGACGAACCTTCCATTAATTTCCTGGATTTTGTCCTAATTGGCATGCAATCAAATGAAAGGTCTTATCCAAAAGTTAAATTTGTCATTCGTTTCACAACTGACTGCCGAACTGAAAAACATGATTGTTGGTACTTGTTCACGTGACCCATTTGGTTGAGCAGAGGGGCTTGATACACTGTAGTTTGAACTAAACTGACTTTACCGAAAGAACCAAAGAAGATGAATCCTTGCAGTCACGAAAGCTTTAAATCGAAATCTAAACTCTGCTGTTGCAATGATACGATTTCATTTGTTCAATCCAGGACACTGATGCTCTTCGTATTATCCCCTTGTTCAAAATAGCTGCAAGATTCCGAGGACGAAGCTCTTGTCGTCATTGGCACTCCAGCCCAACAGCACAAAGGTTGTGCTCAACCAAACGGTCTATGCTGAACTGGAACTGAAGATGGACTTTTACAAAAGCTTTACGTTCCTGGCGCCTTACCTGCCCACCGACTATCCCCTAGTGGTGCAGCTGCGTCAAACCCTCTATCTCCAGATGTCCCTCAAGACCGGCCTCGGCCTTACCCTGTTCACCATCGACCTCTACGCGACTCCCACCAGTAACCCCCTTGATCCACTGAAGTACTATCTCGTGAAAGAAGGGTGCGTCAATTTTCTCTTGTGCTTGACACTGGCTTAAATGTACTCGAGCCCACCACCTGTTTAATCCGTGGCCCTTCTCTCTCTAGCTGCCTGCGTGACAGCACCGTGAACGTCACCGTCACCGCCACTGCCCGCCGTTTCACCTTCCCAGCCTTCGCCTTCACTGCTCAAGATGCCAAATATGTGAGCTCAACGTCCCACAATGCAGAAGAATTATCTTGACTTTGGGGTGGCGGCATGTTGCTGTTGTCAGGACTTTTGCTGTGTGGCCATAGTGGACTGGGGAGGATTTCCCAATGCAATATCCACGTTAATTTTGCCCTCCCGTCTCTGCAGGTTTACGTCCATGCTGCAGTGATCGCTTGCAAGGCTTCGTTGACTGCTTCTCGCTGCCAGCAAGCATGTCTGGCCAGGAAAAGGAGGAGCAGCTTGGAAACCGTGGATACCCCGGTCTACATCTTCACCAGAGGACCCTTTGTCTACAGCCAGGATGCTTCCCCATCCCGCTGTGCGTTTTTTACGTTGTCATTGTACCATTTTTCAATACAGTTTCCTACTTTACTTTAGGGTCTACTGTTAAATCTGTATTTTAGAACTCCTACCACAGGCTAAAATCGATCTTATAGGGTAATAAAATGAGTTTCCAAGTATGATGTTAAACGTGTACAAATGTCTAGTTGCAGAAATGTTTCCCTATACGTCGCCTTACCCAGTTTCCTTGTCCAATTTGCAGCGGAGGTCCTGGAATACCCTGGTGTTGTGGCCATTGCAGCGATTGCTTCCATCGTTCTTGTTGGCTTGGGCTTTGCTTCAAAGAAGATGCTGGCTAAGAAGTGATGCAGATGTTTAATGTGTGCACATGATGGCAAAATAAAGCATTGATTCAAACTGTTTTATGGTTTTAATTGTGCTTATTTTATGAAACGTCTACACCTGGTCACCTTGCATGCTTTCCTCTTGGGACACTGACTGACATGAACATGGGATTTGAAAGGTATACCTTTTTTATAGATGAAGATCTTTGACTTTCATGGCTATGCTGCTTGTAGCTACAAATATTGCGGTTTGAGGCCCAGCATATAAGACCAGTGGCATCTTGCATAATTTGAAGTTGAGCAAATTAACATCTTTACAGAACAGGCTATTGCTTCATTTTTATAGTTGTGATTTGCTGGTGACACCGTTCTCAATTATAAATGTAGTGGCTTTACTCCAGTGCTGTACACTTGATCAAACCTTACTACTTGGCTGTGGTGTTTGGTCTCGGGACATCCATGATAATATTGGTTGTGCACGCATGTGCTAGGTGTTGTGGACCATGTAGAGGCATAATTAGGGCCACATAAATTGCTTCACATTTACAGGGACTATCCCTTTTGAAAATATCTTTAACCTTAAATCATGGGACTCTATGCCAACATCTGTGCCGGATTAACCTCAAGCGGGGCCTGTAGCACATTTTGGGGCCCTAAATAAAAACAATATACCACAAACACCATATTTTTATTTGTGAAGTAATATTTTCAATTGCTAGACAGCCAGATAACACGACAAATCAACCAATCTTAAACCCGGTCGTTCATAAAAGTTGAAGGCAGTATTGTAATAGAGCAAGTGCAGAATCACTGAACCGGAATTGATAGCATGAAGGTATTTGGCGCGAGGCCGAAGAAAGTGCGGGGCTTGTAGCATATGTAGCCACTTTTGCTCCTAGGATAATCTGGCACTGGTCAATGCTATTCGTGTCTGAAATCAAACGCTAATCCTCGGAAGTAACCATTTGATCTATAGTGGCCTATGATCCGCGCTACAGCTAATAAGGTGCTGTAAAATTTTGATTTAAAGCTTTCGTGACTGCAGGGATTCATATTCTTGGTTCGTTCGGTAAAGTCACGTAGAAGGGAAACAAAATATAAAACAATATAATTCTCACGACGTTGCTTGTTGCAGTCGAAACGTGATAATTTTATTGTTTTATATTTTTATTATTTTATTGTTTCCCTTATACATGACTTACCGAAAGAACCAAGAATAAGGTGCTGTAAGTTTTACGTTGTGCTTAAGCGTTGTGGACCAGAAATGGCTAGACATGGCCGATCATCAAAGCTCTTAGAGGCCAATATTATTGGCTTCAAACATGGTAAAATCGGCGTTGCACAACACTAGTTGCCACACTTGGCAAAATAACATTCAAGGTGACTATACTTTTCCAATGCCAGGCAGACAACTTCAAGGGTTTTTCACAAACGTGGTTTGGAAAAATAACGGCTTTCACCTTAATGACTAAAATGCACAAATTTCTTGACATTAGTCCATGAGGGTTAATTGAAATGTATTGCCTGAAATGTTAGAATTTAAAAGAAAAGGCCGCCAACACGTGCTCGGGTATCAAAATGACGAAGTTTAATTTGAAATAAAAGTGAAATAAATGTATACAGTGCTTTTTAAAATATGTTTTTGCTAATTAAAATGTGGTTAGAAAGATTATTCCTGTGTGTTTAATGAGCTGTCCTGCATTACAATAACATCTTAATAGAATTTTTGCAAAACGATGTTTGTCTTTGCTAGTTAATTGGTCCATCAACGTTCAAACATTAACAACATGCAGATATCTTCTTTATAGGAAAGTCACCAGTATTTGTGTAAATTACGTTGGTGGTCTCTAAATAATATCTTAGATTCTCCGACAGGGAGTTACTAATAAATGGGGGAATTGAATAACCGAGACACATTCAAGCAATGCAACGCATCTGAGAGGGTATCTCGCAGGGAGATGGAGTTCATTTGCAGGTGCTAGGCAGATTATTGCACCACGGGGTCGTGAGAAGTGGCTGTGTTTTGTCGAGGCTTTCATCCAGCCGCGGATTTACCGTTGAAAATGATGATTGCATTATGAAGAGTAATAATACACTTTTGCAATGCTATACATTCAACCAGGGAAGCCGCGTTAAGTCTTAAGGCGGATGTTTTGCTTTGGGTTGTTTAGCCACTTCCATTCTTAAGTCACGTGGGAGGATGCCAGAGCGACCAAAGAAAACCCACGTATACAAGAAGATAACATTTGAAGTTATACAAAGAAAGATTAAATCCTAAGACAGAGCAAATTAATGCAAAACTCTTTCCATAAAATATGTCAATTTATGTACTGTACTACCATGTCTTGGCTTCATCGCAAGACCGAGGTTCTCTTGTACTGGTGGACACCCATCCAAAACCAGGCTCAGTTCATGCATAACTTGCGAGATCCCACACATTTAGACAGATTTGATTACATTAATCCTTTTAATATGCACGTTTATAATATGGGAAGAGCGTGCTTTTTAATTGATGTATACAATTTCAACAAATTCAATTAAGGTTCCATAAGTGATTCCAAAACCCTTATTGTTTAAATATAATAAAATCATTGAATTACTCCAAGCGAGCAACATGTTCTCATTCACCTGAGCACAGTTGACTGTTCGCTCCTTAATTGAGGGATAATGCCTACATACCAGACTCTAGTAAGTGCATTGTAATCGTAACACATAGCATCGATGAGAGACACGAGGTAATTGAACAGCGTGCCCCTGCGACCAATCAGAGGGAACCCTCAGCGACTATAAATGGCCGAATAAGACCCCCGTTCGTTTGTCTTTCGCCTGAGTATCAACATGGAGTCTCTGCTTGCCTGGGTCGTGGTGCTCTGTGCAATCGGTATTTTGTCTGCAGATCCGGGCTTCGTAGGTGAGGCTTCTCACACGTCACTCAACTGCACGTTTTTAAGCTTGTGTAGGGAAAGTTGTAAAGCGTAATGAAACTCGCATGGCAACTTGCACGCTTGGCAATGAAACCTGTTGATTTCAGAAACTAACAAAAATCCAGTGCAATTTTTTTAAATTGCTTTGATGTATCGAACTTGGTCTTGCGTTCTGTTTTTATTCGTGATTTACTGGGAACGTCTGATAATAATTTATTTTCTTTCTCAGACTTGGCCTGGCAAAATTATAATAAGCGTCTGGTGTTACGTGGAATCCCAATTGAGAAATTATCGATGGCCAACATTTGAGGTCGCGAAAGCCTACGTGTTAAACTGATTTGAGGTCAGACTGCAACATTCGCGTATGCATTAAGTACTGTGCCGCTGTGGAAGCACATGCGCGCCATCTGGTCCCCCATGCGGCCCATTGCTGGTCCCAGGTCGCGTGTTCACTTCCAGGTCGGTTCAGCCACGTGCTCTCATCGTGGTGTCCAGTACGTGTACTACACGCTACTTGGTGGGGTTTTTTTATTCTATACACTTACTATGCAACGCATGTTGAATACAAATAATAAAACATTAGTCCTAATTTTACATCCAGAATTCTTGGGTCCTGAGCGGTTTGGTGTAGACTCGAGATGATGATTTAAGAGTGCATACTTGCAGTGGCTTCCGAATATCTGAAGGAAGAGCGATTCAAATGGCCGCAGAAGTGCATCTGAACGCGCGCAATGCAGTGACGTCTTTGTTCTATGGCAAGGGTGGGGAACGTTCGGCCCGCGGGCCTAATCATTTGGTCTGTCCGTGCCACCGCGACCGCAGGCGGGACTCGAAATTCAATAAATCTAGGCGCAAACCTGGAAAAGCAGTTGCGAGTCGCGACATCATCAATACCAGCTAACATCATCACACGCATCACCGAAGAGAAGCCGTTCTAGCCATCACATTAGGGGTGAGTTAATTAAATGTTTGACTAAATATAACAGGACCATTTTTAAGTTGATAATTTTGTATGGCCCGCGAATGATGATGTTATAAATATCCTTAATGACCCTTGGCAGAAAAAAGGTTCCCCACCGTTCTTCTATGGATATCCAAAAGTGTAGTATATAGGGTAGTGTATGTCGTGTAGTTTATATAGCATCTGAACGGCATAATGCAGTGACCCATCTTTGTTGCATGGCTCGGCCAAAGCTGCTGCTGCGAAAATGATTAGAGTGCGTGCTATGATGCAGCTTGCTGTATATTTGGAGTCTGCGTACCTCTCCCCCGTGGTGAGATGTTATCTCCGTTGCCTGGTATGGAGGACGTTGTGGGTTTGATGCTGAAACGGCCAAAGGCATTGTCACCTATTCCAATTTCTGTTCTTGCGATAGTTAGAAGGCAATTAGATGGACATCATACAGTTTCTTGGATTTGACAACGGGGTGAATGAATTGGCTAAGTATCGCACAGATTAGCCAATCATTATTACGGGTGAACAGGGCCCCAATTAGTGGCCGACCGAAATTCGATTTTGGCGCCGAACGTTGACAAATGGCCTCTTTCGGCATAGTTTTTGTTTCGGCCGAAGTCAAAAAGTTAACTTTCGGTTTTGGCCGAAACCAGAAATCACTGGAAGCAAGAAAACAATCTGCATTGGGGCTAGAGGCCGACTGAAACTGAATTTCTGGTTGTCGGCCTCTAGCCCCAATACAGCTTATTTTCTTGCTTCCAGTGATGTGAGATTGGATTTTAAGGAGGAGTCGCAACGGTGGGTCATGTATCCACCACCCGCACCGTCACCCACCATGTTCACTAAGCACGCTGCATAGCAGATGGCTGCGTTCGTCTCTGGAGTGCCACGAGCACCCATGGATGAACAGCGACGCCCCCTAGATACCTTTGCAGCGGCATCCGGAGGCAGCTCCAACCTGCAGCATCAGGGTCGGTGAAAATCCACTCCGTAAACCAAAAACACAACTCAACCGTATTCTGGTCGGCACCATTACTCGTCCAGAATGTCGTTTAGATCACTACGTGGCAAAAAAAACCAACCCATTAAAAACCTGCCTATTTTGTTACTATACTCTACACTACTAAGAGTGCATAGTTACAGTGGCTTCATTCATTCGTACCTGCTGATTGCTTGTGTTGCAATCGAAACGTCGTATGCTATTTTTTTTTTAGTTCTACGTGACTTTACCAGAAGAACTAACGAGTCATTCCTGCAGTCACAAAAGCTCCAACTCTCTCCTTGACATGATAATTTCTCTACCCCCCTCTCTCTCTCTATTTAAGGCCTTGGCAGAGGTGTTTCTCTGTGTGCCTGTGTCTGTCTGTTATCTCTCTCTGCTTATGTGTCTGTCTGTGTTCTCTCTCAAATTTAGCAATCTTTGGAAGAACGTAATCAACCAGGTAGAGTGTTGGCTGTTATGTTAGCCGACTCTGTTGTATTGCATTTATATTTGTGTACTAGGTTCGTTTTCATTTGTACCTGGTGATTGCTTGTTGCAATCGAGACGTCGTATGCTATTTTATTTATTTACTTTCCACGCGACTTTAGCGAAATAACCAAAGAGTAATTCCTGCATACTCTTTGTTTTTTTCGGTAAAGTCACATAGGTGAAATAAAATAAAACATCTAAATTAAATCACGCCGTTTCGGAGGCAACACAAGCTTCTGTCTTCAGGTGGAACAGTCACGGCAGAATATCTGTGTCAAGTGGACAGCTCTGAGACAGCCAGGATTATATACAGGTGAAGGGGGGGGGGGAGCCGAGAAGGGCCGTTGGTGGGGGTGAGGGCTGAGTCAAGCCACCTTTGGTTATACTGCAGAGGGTTCGGGGGGGGGGGGCGATGCAGAAGTACATGCAACCCACTGAGAGCAATGGCAATGGCTGTACAATTATGAGGCAGATAACGTTTGACTTGATTTATTACATCTTTCCAATGGTTGCTCAATTTGAAACCATCCTCTCGGTTGAAGTTGTCTGTTTGTGTTGTATCTAGGCCCCTTTTCCATTTTAATGTTAACAGGTAATTTTCCGATACATATAGATACATGTTTCTATTGTTTTTTTTTATAGTAATGAATAAAAACACCAAACCAGGCCTCCGCATGGCATGTGGAGGTTATCTTTACCATGACCCACTAACACGATTTTGACATTAAGAGCCCTCCCAGGGTCAGAGGGAGCAGATGGAGAGCAGAGCACAGCAGATTGCAAGAGGCTGACGTAAACACAAAGCCAGGGTCACTGGGAGTTTGCGTTAGCCTAGATATAGTTAAGTCAAAAAGCTGATTGGTTCTACATTACTATTAAAGTAACTGGAAGTCGGAATTTAACGACAGGGTAGGCTAAAGTTATTGATCTTCACACCCACTTCAATTGAACCCTGCCACAAGCTGCGTCAATGTAACCATCACCCGTCTATTGGTTTAATATTAAATCTATTTTCATATTTTAATAATTTCTATACGACTTGACCCAAAGCCTATAACAATCAGGTTTTCCGAAGTCAACATGAATGTTCTAACCCAGACATGAGCGAATAATGAGCAGAGTGGATATAAGGTTGGAGAGGAAAGAAAAAATAAGCGCAGCAAACGTAGGCAAAAAGCCAGGAATAACCAACCTAACAACAGCAAGCCGGGGCTAGACAGGCCATAAAATTAGATAAATCCCGGGGTCAGAGGTCACAGACCAATTGCTGAGAGGCAGACGAAAACCAGAACTGACTCCAAGGCTAACCAGCCTTCACCTACACGGAGTGACGGATATTAATGAGGCCTTGAATTGGCGGCGTCAGCGAAAACAGCGGCCACCACGCGCTAGAGAGAGTGAGGGCCAAAGTGTAGAGAGAATAAGGGCGGGACCTTAGAGTGTCAACGCATTTCAGCAAAAACACCAGGCTTAATAAAAATTCACAGTGCATTATTTCCTACATAACATTCGTCTTGGCACCATTCACCGAGGCTTACACAAAACATAAACTGCATAATGACTTGGGCGGTGTTAAACCCAAGGTTGGAGAGAGGGAGATTCCGGCCGTCTTTGTATCCCCGCAGCGCGGGGTAGGAGTGTGTATACGCTCGGGAAAAACCCTTCCCTTGACATTAAGTAAAACACCACAACGGAAGCTAACCCAGACTTTGGGTTACATACAGAGCATAACTGTGAGGGATAAATGTTAACTTTAAAAACCTTAACCGTTTCTTTGTGCGTCGGTGAAAGTCGGAGGGAATATCGCCCCTCCCTCCAGGTTGTGTACCCAGACAGAGAGGCGCCTTCGAGACAATTTATAACATTTGATTGTTTTACTTGTGGGTTTTATGGAAGGAGGGTGACAACGGAATATACCGTGGGTGATGTGCACAAGAACACACACTGACACACGCTGACACACACACACGGACGCAGATACATACGGATAAACCCTGACACAGCAAAAATCGGAAGAAACTCCGTCTTGTGGGCAGGGTCCGAGTGAAGGGATTTTTGGACATAAAAAAAAAGGATCCTGAGCATTGAAACCTCAGTTCGACCGGGGGGGGGGGGGGGGGGGGGGGGGGGGGGGGGGTGTCGACTCACCAGAGTTCGACCGGGGGGTTGGAACTCGGGGCAGCTCGACATGCGAAAGAGTTCGACCAGTGGGTCGGCTCAGGAGCAGTTCAAATCGGGAACGAGAGCAACAGGTCGCCAGCTGGCGAGCTGCAGAGCAGGGGGCGGCAAGCAGAGGCCAAAGTGGCCCCGTCGCTACCCACTGACGTTGGCCAGACTCGCAGGGTAGTGAGGCGCCACCGAGGGTGATTTTTAAAGAGCTGAAAGACAGTATTTCTGAGTTTATTCTACATTGAAGTCCAGCTGCAGAGTTACTGACGCACCAAGCAAGAGCTTCTGCAAACCAGAGCAAGAGCACGTGCGACTTGAGTTATCCAGCAGGGGAGAAAAAAACTGCTTTCAGCAAACGAGCACGTTCGAGTGCTCCACCCAGAGAGAGGGAGCGTGCCGATGCAGCTCATCCAGCAGTGGAGAGGTGTCCACTGAGCAGCACTGAGAGCGATCAAGCAACTCTCCCCCGTGGACAGAGGCTGGCTGCTGTGTGGAGGAGGGCGGCGATACGTATGATGCACCCCCACGCACCTTACCGCTCTAAAGGGAGCGAGTCTACTTCTCCTACAAGCGATGCCAACTTCGGCGTATGTTAACTCAAATAATTAATTCCAAACACTGACTATTCAAAACATTCATATCACTCAAACATACACGGGTCCTTAACCAGAAGCGAACACTCAAGTCCGTGAACCATCTGGCCGTGTGATAACAGTCCGTCGTTTACAAGTATATTCGTAATTTTCCTCTTTATTTTGTTTTGGACTGTACTTCTAATCGCATAAGTTACCAACCGATCCATCAATGCGAATTAACCCTTGGCACCTTCGCCACGGAGCTACGCTCCCGGGGAGGAATCGTGCTAAACCTATTTTCTGATCATACAATCCTATTCACGAATTAATTAATCTCCCGTGAGATAACACGTTCCGCCGCATACCCTCACACTAAGCAATTTCGGTAATCTTAAAGTCTGTCCGGTGGATCTGTTACATTTATGCCTTTGGAAATAATAACTGTTTGTCTTTATATGAATACCGTTGCATGTTAATCAATCGCCTGTGATAATGTGCTGACCATTTTAGGCATAACGATCGTTCATATTATAATGTATAAGCTTTTGTGTAGCATAGCATTTGCATGTTCTGACTCTCTCTCTCACTAACAGCAATCGCTTTATGCGGGGTCCATGTGTTTATCAAAGTAAAAACGTACAGTCGTTGATGATACTGTCTTGATACCGTGTTGAAGTTCCGAGATTGAGAGTTCGCATACATATTATAGTTAAGGTTTAATTAGAAAATAAATTGATTAATACAGAAGTGGTCGTGTGATTCTTTCCTGACATTTTTGCATAAGGTCTGTGTCCTGCGATGAGATATGAACTCGGGAACCTAAACTATAAACACACCAATCCACACTCATTAAACTTTAAGGCGAATGATATGAACTTGGGACCTAAAATATGAACACTCAGTGTTAAAGCGAGAATCGTTGTATTATGCTTATCAATAATACCAAGTTAGACAATGAGGCCGAATTGACACTAGCGTACCTGCACACGATTGATTGCGTTATCCTGATAACCCCACCTCGTCAACGAGGTGGGTCCTGATTATCATAAAGGCTATCATTAACACAACCACACCCACTCGTATAAATTAATACGATTACCTCTAATTAGCATAGTTATACGCATAAATACACGAATTAACATAATTTCGGATTAATTATGCGAATTTCATTTAATTTTCATCAATTTTCACACGCCCACATATACAACATTTGTATATCTGGATGGCTTCATGGACAAATCTCTGGTAATAACCGGGAGGTTTGCAGAGAACTTTGGTATCAGAGAAAACAGTCATGAGAACCCGCTGTGTTGAAACAATGATCAGCCACGGCCGAAGAATTCGTTCTGCCGTGTTTCAAATCTGATTTGTGCTCGCGGATTCGGTCAGAAATGTCATTTCATCTCCCCAATATAGCAGTCACCGCAGGTACAACTCAATTTGTAAAAACCGGGGTACTGTAAGTCAGGAATGACATCCTTTACGGATGGGATCAGATCATGGATTTTGTGTACTGTATTGAACTGGATCTTGTGTGTTTTTTTTTTTTTTTTTTTAGAATTTTGGAAATATTTTTAGTAACCCCTGCTATGTATGGTAACATGGTGATTGTGATTGGAGTTTCAGGTGGTTGTTTCTGTATGGTGGGAGAAACGGCTTGGCAGATGGTACGGTCAGAGTATCCATTCATCTTGAGGGCCAGATGTACATGTTTTAATTCACTGGCCAGGTGGTGTTGGTCAGAAATGCAATGAGCCCTATGGTATAATGTTTTGATGAGAGTTATTTTGAGTCGGTTGGTGGGAATCGGGCTTCAAGTAGGAGTCTGTGGGTGGACTCCCTGTAAACAGAATGTCCCAAAGAGCCACCAGTCCTCTTCTCAAACGGAACATCCAAGAATGGCAGCTTGCCATCTTTCTCCACTTCCATGGTGAATTTGGATGGGTGTCTGGAATTAACGTGGTCTAGGAAATGGTTCAATGCTGGGAGGCCATGTGGGCAAATGACGAAAGTGTCATCCACATCCCTTCCATAGGGAAGGGTGGATGTCTGGATGGCGTCTGATTCAAATTTATCCATGAAAACTGGACGCTAACAAAATCGTTATTAATCAGAGTAACATCCCGATTTTGGAAATTCTGAAAACTGTACTGGCTAAAGGCCTAAATTTCGCTGTCACCCCTAAACATACCATTAGAGTATATCGTCTCTCAGGTCGATGTAGCCTTCAAAAGCATAGGACACATCCAAGCAGATGTTGCGAGAGCTGAGATAGCCACTATTCTTAAGAATGCTAAGAAACCCATTGGCAACATCCGCAAAAACGACCACTGAACTCGCGAATTTAAAGAGGGATGATATAGTCATCCTCTCGGCCGACAAAGGCAATGCCACTGTCATCATGGGTAAAAAAAAACAACTCGTACAACAAAATCCAGGACCTACTCACTGATGGAACCTACTCAATTAAAAGTGGTCCTACTATAACAGCCTAACGATGAAAACCAACAAGATCATCACTAGTTCGACTTCCTTGATCGAACCATCCAAACTTCCCTCTCTAAAACCCTCGACTGCAAGACCTCCCAGATTCTCTGGTCTTCCCAAGATCCATAAAGGTACCCCACTACGTCCCATCGTGTCCACGATCAACTCTCCTACCTACAAACTTGCCCGTTTTTTTATCGGACACTGCTTCCCTTCACTGGCAAGACCACCTCATCAGTACTTAACTCAACCCAATTGGTTTCTACGGTTAAGGACATTGTACTGTCTTCTGACGATATCCTCGTCAGCTTTGATGTGGTCTCTCTGTTTACCAAGGTCCCAGTACCTGACACCATAACAATAATTAAAGACTTGGTCCAACATGGACTGAACCCTGATGTCCCTGCCCTGGTTAGGCACTGCCTCACCAACACTTACTTTACCTGGAATGGTACCTTCAACAAACAAAATGAGGGTACCCCTACGGGCTCCCCTTGTCACCAGTGATAGCCAATGTTTTCATGGAGAAATTTGAATCGGACGCCATCCAGACATCCACCCTTCGCCCTTCCCTATGGAAGAGATGTGGATGACACTTTTGTCATTTGGCCACATCGACTCCCAGCATTGAACCATTTCCTAGACCACATTAATTCCAGACACCCATCCATCAAATTCACCATGGAAGTGGCGAAAAATGGCAAGCTGCCATTCTTAGATGTTCTGTTTCAGAGGAGGACTGATGGCTCTTTGGGGCATTCTGTTTACAGGAAGTCCACCCACACAGACTCCTACTTAAAGCCTGATTCCCACCACCACCTGACTCAAAAGAACTCTCTCATGAAAACATTATACCATAGGGCTCATTGCATTTCTGACCAACACCACCTGGCCAGTGAATTAAAACATGTACATCTGGCCCTCAAGATGAACGGATACTCTGACCGTACCATCCGCCAAGCTGTTTCTCCCACCATACAGAAACAACCACCTGATACTCCGCTCAAAATCATCATGTTACCATACATAGCAGGCATTGCTAAAAAGAGTTCCAAAATCTTAAACACAAGATCCAGGTCCGGTTCAATCCAGTACACAAAATCCGTGATCTGATCCCATCCATAAAAGATGTCATTCCTGACTTGGAGTACCCCGGTGTTTACAAATTGAGTTGTACCTGCCGTGACTGCTATATCGGGGAGACAAAACGACATATTTCTGACCGAATCCCCGAGTACAAATCAGATTTTAAACACGGCAGAACGAATTCTTCGGCCGTGGCTGATCACGGTTTCAACACAGCGGGTTCTCATGACATTGTTTTCTCTGATACCAAATTCTCTGCAAACCTCCCGGTTATTACCAGAGATTTGTCCATGAAGCCATCCAGATATACAAACACAGACCCGACTTCAACCGAGAGGATGGTTTCAAATTGAGCAACCATTGGAAAGATGTTATAAACCAAGTCAAACGTTAGCTGCCTTATAATTGTACAGCCATTGCTCTCAGTGGGTTGTATGTACTCGTGCATGTCTTCCCCTGAACCCCCTACAGCGTCAACCATTGAAAAGATGTTATAAACCAAGTCAAAGTTTGGCTGCCTTATAATTGTACAGCCATTTCCATTGCTTTCAGTGGGTTGTATGTACTTGTGCATCTCTCCCCCCCCCCCAAACCCTCTGCAGCATAACAAAAGGCGGCTTAATTCGCCCTCCCCCACCCACGGCCCTTCTTGGCTCCTCCCCCCTTAACCTGTATATAATCCCAGCTGTCTCAGAGCTGTCCACTTGACACAGATATTCTGCTGTGACTGTTCCACCTGAAGACGGAAGCTTGTGTTGCCTCCGAAACGTCGTGATTTCATTTGGTTGTTTTATTTTACCTACGTGACTTTACCGAAAAAAACCGAAGAGTATGAATCCTCGCAGTCACGAAAGCTTAAAATCTAGAAGTAATTCCTGCAGTCACAAACGTTCCAAGTCAAGTTTAAATATAAACAAAGCATCAAACAAGGACCTCGAACGCATGCGCCTCGCCTTGCAGACACCATACACAGTGGGCAGCGTAACGGCTGGGCACAAAGACACTCGCCACATAAGCACAGGCCAAGGAGACAATGCACACCAACCCATGAACAAGGATCACAAGACCACCATAAGGGACAAGCATGGATTACCAGGCGAAGTTGAACCACGTTACAGGCGCAAAATACATGACAGACGTTATGTTGAGCAGCGCCACAGTTTGAGTGATGGCTCATCTGACACCGACTCCTCTGACGACCAACTTTCTGAATATTCAGTAGTAAGACTCTTAAATTGATGGCCAAAGATCTTGTCAGAATCCCCTATTTTGATCCCCACAACAGACACACTCGTGTCACAACAGTAGAAGTTGGACGAGAAAGCAAGTCTGCTGAAAATAAGTTTACATGAATATTCTATACCATGGGTAAAGTCGTTAACATACAAGGTTAGGAATGGTTTCAAACAACTGAGCCTGGCAGTGATTAGGAAGTTTGGCACATATTCAACAGAGGGGTTTAATGCTGACAAATTTATGACCCAGTGCATAGACGAGGAGCGTATTACGCTGGTGCTGTTGATGAACACCACGAAGGTGAGAAAATGGTCGAGATTTTTAAATCCTTGTCCAGAGATTACAGAAATTGTGGGACTGGCTTTGGACCCAGAGACGTCCTCCTTACACGACATGGAGAATAGGGCTCACACGGCTATATAGAATTAGGAGCCATAATTCGGACAAAACGCAGATAATGCACTCCGCCATCCAGAGGGAAGTAAAAATCACGTGAGCAACAACAGCACCCCACATGTGAGGCATATTATACACCAAGCCCCATAATACGGAGGAGCAAGCACCCATGAACTACCAACATAATTACACAGAAGGCGAGGAAACAATCCAGCGAGAGTGGCACACCAATCCGCGGCGACCACAGTGCACAAAGACAGGTAATTGGAATCGTGGGGTGTGAAAGCCAAGAGCGGACTCGTACCAGCACCCAATGCCACGACAAACTCGAGGTCAAACACAATCTGCCCATTCCCCCTCGATACCCCCACTGGCTAAACCAGGTGGGAGTAGAGAAACGGGAAATAATGAAACAAAAATGGGCTCAACTCGCATACAAAATGTGGCACAAACACGTGGTGAAACCATACTCTTTGGGTCTTTCGGTAAGTCACGTAGGTAGAAAAGTAAAACAACATAAAAATAATATATCACGACGTTTTGATCGGAACACAAGTGGTCGTCCTCGTGCAGAAAAAAAATATATCCAGCAGTCGAACTGCTGGACCAGCGAGAGCTGTTACGAGGTTGTATATGTGGTGATGGGCAAGCAAGCGGTCTGAGCTGGAAAGGAATTCCATTCATGGATGCCAGCACGTCAGTTGTTTTAATGGGGGATTTGGGAGGGAGATTGGCATGAATGAGCTTCGGTCGCCGCGTAAGAGTTATCACCGCATATGTGCACAACAGCAGTGTTAATGAGATATCACCATGAGAGAGCAGTCCAAAGGACATGTGAGAGATCTAAGAGGCACAGTGAGAGAGACTGTCGTAAATAACAGCTGCCATACCAGTTAGGATGGAAACATCAGTCGCGGTTTAAGGTGTTTATATTTCTGGATGGCTTCATGAACAAATCTCTGAAGGTAGCCGGTGGGTTTGCAGCGTATCTTCGTCTTGGAAAAATCTATTTCGTGCGAGCCCACCGCATTAAAAGTGATCTGCAACGGCAGAGGTATTGGTCCTACCGTGTTTTCAGATCTGTCTTTTTCACAAACGCAGTCTGAGACGTTTCGTTTCCCCAATGTAACTGCTGCCACAACTCGGTTTGTAGACGCCAGGGTATTGCATGTCAGGAATCACATCCTTTACGGATGGGATCAAATCATGGATTTTGCGTTGGTTTCAGCATTCGGTGTCTCAAACCGACGCTCAACTGCCAGATATTTGCAGGTAAGGATGCTCTCTGTTATTTATGGGTCCTACTTCTATGCAAAACTGGAATACTTCACAAAATAATTGAGCTTTTCAGAGCTGAACCATTATGACATTTGCTCCTATTGAACCAATGCTGCTGAAACAAAAATCAAGGCCAGAAAGGCAGTCTATGAGATGTCCATAATAAAGGTTTTTGGGTTAGATCGCGTTTATTTATAAATGTGTCGTAACCCTCCACCACCCGACACGGCCAATCAGCAAAAAAAGTGTCACGTTGACAAAAGACAAATAATTCACTACTTTAGCCCACCGGTGTGTCGAAGAGTGAATCCACATTTACAGTTTGAGTACGACGTTTCGCTGGTAAATACATCCAGCATCATTGGGCAATTCGCCAGAATGGTAAAGCCCTCGCTTGCTCCCGGTTTTATATAGAGCAGCAGGGTGACGTCATCACTTAACTCATATCAGGTGCAGTGATTAGCGGCGGAGGGGGGGGGTATTGTAATTATATAATCGATTAGTAATCAGTCATTGGTTATGATTAGCAATGAGTTGTAGATTAGTAATTCTTTAAATCAAAATGTAATGTGTATGATTTAATAATACGCTTCCAGGCCGCACTAAGCCTGTAGCTGTCAGAGCGATTAAAGTTATTCCTGTTCCTCTCAATTTCAATGGATTCTCTAATTAGTCTTTGCCAGTAATAATTAGTTTTACACACCACTGCAACATTGTCAAAATCAATTGAGTGTCCTTGTTGACAAGCATGTTCTGCCACTGCCGACAGTTGTGTTTGAGAATTTAATATTTCTCTGATGTTCTTTTAGTCTTACGCTGATGTTACGTCCCGTCTGCCCAATGTAGCAGCTGCCACATGAACAATTAATCCGAATTATTTGTCTTTTGTCAACGTGACACTTTTTTTGCTGATTGGCCGTGTCGGGTGGTGGAGGGTTACGACACATTTATAAATAAACGCGATCTAACCCAAAAACCTTTATTATGAATAATATTGGTCGCGAAAGCCTACGTGTTAATCTATGAGATGTGTTTAACACGTAGTAGGCTTTTGCGACCAATAGTATTAATAATAAACGTTTTTTTGGTTAGATCGCATTATTTATAAATGTGTCGTACCCCTCCACCACCCGACACGGCCAATCGGTAAAAAAATGTCACGTTGACAAAATACATAGTTCACTACTTCAGCCCACCGCTGTGAGTCAATCCACATTTACTGATTGGCCGTGGGTATACCACTTTTTATAAACAAGACCCTGCGGGGTATATGGAGGTGTGGGCTATCCCAAAAATATTTTACACGTCACCATGTCATGACTTAATTTTTTTTTGTGGTAGGACTAGCCACTATGCAACACTTACCTTTGACCTAAAGCACTGCTGAATAAACCACTCGCACTAAAATTGCACATGTTATCACGTTTTAAATTATTCGAATTGTTTGTACAATGAAACGACAATGCTTGCAGTGGACGCACTTTGTTTACTGGCGACGGGAGGGGTGGGGGAGTGGTTGTTAGAGCAAGGTTTGCGGCGGCAGCGAAGGAGGGGAGAGAGGTGGGGGAGTGGGGGCGAGGCAGTGCGCAATCTACCAGTGCTAAAACTACTTGCTGTACTTATCTACCAGTTGTGTTACTTATTCATTTGGATATTTACTTTTGTTACTTATTTACTGTTTTAAGTTCACTCGTTTCCGGTTAGTTTGTTTTTCTTCGTGCACGTTATGATTTTAATGTTAACAATTGATAGTGGAATGTATTACAAATGTAAACTTCGTATTAATATAATGGAATTAAGCTGCGGTAACAACGTTAAAGATATGAATGCATGCGGGGTATATGGAGGTGCGAGATATCTGACATTTGTTTTGCACAAAACACTTTTTTGCGGGGTATATGCGCGAAAATACGGTAACGTGACCTTATAATGCATTCGTTCAGCAACTGGAAGCCGATGCAGCTCCAGTGAGCACTGAACGGACGCGGTCGAATCTTGCGGTACCTGTCACGGAACTCAAACGCAACTTTTCGAGCTCGAGTCTCATCGACGGTAACTCCTTGGTGTCTCCTCAAACGTCTTTGCCCCCTCGTCTCTCCGTCTCCCCCGGGTGTACTTTGTCAACAGCTTCTTTTTTTATATATATACAATCGCCTCAAACGTCAAATGCTATGACGGCGTGAAGCGCTGGACCAAGAAGAAACGGAGCTCCGGACTTTAAACACCATCAACCGCTGCAGTCGTTGCTCGCATCAACATGGCCGTTGCCATCGCCATCGCTGCTTGTATCACTGGCATTGGTACCATCGGAAGTATCATCAACATCGCCTTCATCACTGGTATCCTCTCTCAGTGCTGTCGTCACTGGCAAAAGGGTGGCAGCATCTGTGTGCGAGGTAGGTGTGTTCTCACGCTGTCTACGCCTCCTGGGTGCTTGGCGCCGTACAGATCCAGGCCTGAGCCAAGGCAACCGCAGGCGGGACTCCTAATTCAATAACGGGCAACACAAATTTAAGTTGACAGTTTTGTATGGCCTGTGAATGATGTTATATTGCCCTTGGCAAATAAAAAAGGTGTTTTCCCACCCCTGGTGTAGAGTAACCAGAAACGGGAGGGGTGGTAATAAAAAAATCGAACCCTATTTTTAAAAGCATTTCGTGCACATTTCAGATTTGTCGACTGAAACCACCGCCATGGGCAGGGTTTTGGTGTGGTTAGTTAGAATTATTTGCCCAACTCCAATCAAATTCGCTTGTGCATAATTTCTCTTCTTTTCTTGCCGTTCATCAACACCTCCATGCATATGCAATCCTTTCGAATCGTCTAGTATTCCTGTAAAGTAAGGTTTAACATCTTACCAAACGTGCATCTCCTTGGTTACCAGAACAAAATATATTGGTCAAGACGAGTGTGGAACACTCATAAAGCAAGCTTCATGACTGGAGGACTTCAGGACTAAATGGGGGAAAGTCTGTTGTGCAAGTACTATATTTGTACGTTTTTTTAATGCAATATTTAACCCTGCTGTTGTGCTTCTTGAAGGACATCGAGCTGCCAACCGTGGCTTAAGGGCTATCGGTGATGAGGAATTGCCCCCATCTACGGTCCCTGCAGGTAATACACACTGCTTTGCACGTGACACTGGACTGCCACTTCAGACAATCTTAGTTGTGGTGCATTATACCTCGTATGCAAATTTCATCTCTAGCCCCGCCCACTTCGCTTATGACCCTTGGGCTATACCCATCTCAAACCTTTATAAGACCCTGCCTTGACAGCTCCCGATATTTTTCACCTGATGACGATTGCTTGTGGTTGTGATCGAAACGTGATATATTTTATTATTTTTCCTATGTTGCTTTACCGAAAGACCCCAAAGATGATGCACTGGTTTAACTATCATATTGCAGATTTGTAGTTTTAGTGCTAGTGGTCCAAGCAGGCATTACATTGGAATTTATATTTGTAATATTGGAACAGTTCTGAAAAGGGCACAAACGCATCTTCTGCACTACATAGAAATATTTTGCATTGGAAAGGTTAAATATACAAAGTTTACAATATTCACACCCTTGTGCTTTTACATGGAGCAACAGCTCAAAGGGCAAAATTTGGTCAACATGCAATGCATTTCGTGGCATTAATTCTGACCTGCACAATTGTGGGGGTTTCTCATTTTACAAATGTATTGGGCTCTTCCTCGCGTGTATGCCATAATTAGACACTGCATATCACTGTGTGGTGCTAAATTTAATTAACGATGTCCGTGGGTCTCATTGAACTTCTTTACAGGTGTCACCTACGTGGTGGAATGCATCAATGAGAGGATGCCTGCGAAGATCGCGAAAAGCATCCTGCTAGGCTACAGTGCTTCTGATTATCGTCATAAACTCTGCAACCCCTGCATGCAAATTGGCAGAAACTGGGACGTACATCTCGCTCGAAGAATGCAGCACATTCGTTGAGGCCTCCAATATTAATCTTGATAGAAAAAAAGTGCTTTATCCTAACTGCCTGCTTTTTCAAAAACAACTCTCTAATGTGCCTTGTATCTTCCCCCCACAGGAAAAGAGTACAGACCTCGTCTTCTCTCAAACGATTTCCCTGCCCAGTACCACGTTCGGCATCAACACCTACGACTTCGTGTACATCATGGTCAATGTATGTCAACAGAATTCGTGCTTCGCACATAGATTCTCGCAGTCTTTAATGTATTACTGCTATTCCACGAGCTCACCAAGCCAGTTATTGCAACACTCCCCTCGACTTCCTGGTCCTTTTCCTGATTGACATGGCTTCAAATGAAAGGTCCTATCTAAAAGCTTAATTTGTCAATTGGTTTGCTAACTTACTGCTGAGCAGAAACCAGATTTAATTGTTTGGTCATGTCAGGTGGTGGCTGAACCTAAAAATAAAATCTCATGATTGTGCTATCCTGTTGCCATAATGCTGATTCATGTTTCGTTTCTTCAGACTAGGCATTGATGCTCTTGTCCTTGTATTTTTATTGACTTGCGATTTTGCTGCAAGATTCCGAGGACGAGGCTCTTGACCTCTTCAGCGCTCCAGCCCAACAACACAAAGGTTGTGCTCAACCAGACTGTCTATGCTGCACTGGAACTGAAGATGGACTTCTACAAAAGCTTTACGTTCCTGGCACCATACCTGCCCACCGACTACCCCCTAGTGGTGCAGCTGCGTCAAACCCTCTATCTCCAGATGTCCCTCAAGACCGGCCTTGGCCGTGCCCTGTTCACCGTCGACCTCCATGCGATGCCCACCAATAACCCCCTTGATACGCGGAAATACTATCTCGTGAAAGAAGGGTGTCAATTTTCTATTCTTGTGCTTGATACTGGCTTAAATGTACTGGAGCCTACCACCTGTTTTAATCTGTGTCCCTTCTTACTGTAGCTGTCTGTGTGACAGCACCGTCACCACTGCTGCCCGCCACTTGACCTTCCCAGCCTTTGCCTTCATTGCTCAAGATGCCAAATGTGAGCTCGATATTCCACCATGCTGAAAATTATCTGATCAACTGTAGGGTGTTGCTGTTGGCAGCACTTTTGCTGTGCGGCCGTAATGGATTGGTAGATTGCTCGCTGCAATAAACCACCGTTCATTCTCCCCTCCGTTCTCTGCAGGTTTACGTCCATGCTGCAGTGAAAGCTTGCAAGGTTTATTTGGCTGCTTCTCGCTACCAGCAAGGATGTCTGGCCAGGAAGTGGAGCAGCTTGGAGACTGTGGATACCCCAGTCTCCATCGTCACCAGAGGACGCTTTATCTACAGGAAGGATGCTTCCCTATCGTTCTGTATGTTTGCAATTTCGTTCATGGTGGTTTCCATATCTAATATAATTTCATGATTGACTTGTTTGGGCTGTTTAAATGTGCCTTCAGATGCTTGACCACAATTCCAAATTGCAAAATGTTTTTTCGATGACATTGCCTTTCCCAATGTTGTCCCCCATCTATTACCTCTTTACAGCAGAAATCCCGAACTTTGCCCTAGTGTGGTGGCCATCGCAGCGATGTCTTCCAACGTTTTCGTGGACTTGCTTTGCTTCAAAGAAAATGCTGACTAAGTGATGCAGATGTTTAACGTGTTCACGTGATGGAATAAAGCATGGATTCATAAGTCCTGGCAATAATGGTGCTTATTTTTTTTTTATAAAATATCGCCTTGCATGCCTGTTGCTTGGGGAAAGTAAAGACGACATTTTTAACATGGATGCTTTGAAGGGGCACCGCTAAGGTACACAACAACTGTCTTTGTCTCGACCGCTCTGTGCCATACGCTTTGGTTCTATTCGGTAAAGTCACGTAGGTAAAAAATAAAACAAAAATCACGACGTTTTGTGCCACTGCTTTTGTTAGTCTGAGCGCTTACTAAAAAGGTTCCAGGCATGTAGTTTGTTGTAAACTGCATTGAGCAGGGTCGGTACAACGCTTCGTCATTTGAGGACCTGTGTGGCCGGGTGTCCAGGTATGGACGAGCAGATCACGTGGTGATTGGGCTGTGCCACGCCTTGATTGGGAGGATTGCCCGTTTCTCCCCCATCCGTTTTAATTTATGCGTGCGACCATACTTTTTGCTGGCAAGGGTAGCTTACGCAGGTGTGGCAGAAGATGCTCGAAGAAATTAAACACGGGCATGCAGCAGGATGCAAAGGACTGACACCTGGACAGGAAGTGAATTGAATAGTGATTTGTGTTAATGCACTTATTGTCTAATGCAGCAAATTCGCCCTATATACTTGCATTGTGCTTTAATCTTGACTTTTTTTCCAAGCTTTCGTGACTGCAGGAATCACTCTTTGGTTCTTTCGGTAAAGTCACGCAGGTATAAAAATAAATCACGACGTTTCGGGCGCAACACAAGCGTCAGTCATCAAGGTGGGAAAGCTTTCCCACCTGACGGACGCTTGTGTTGCGCCCGAAACGTCGATCTGTTGTGCTTTGTTTTTACGTCCAATTCTTTTGTCGCCTTAACCCAGGTTCCTTTTTCTCTATTGACTCGTCCTGGGCCCTGAAGTATTCACCTAGTTCAATAGAACGGACCTGAACATTATTAACCAATGTTGCATGTAAGCGTCTGCTATTCCCGCTTGGTGGCGCTGTAACGGCTGACTGAAGTTCATGAGATCGGTTTTGGGACTATGGGGAAAACGGAATAAAGTTGGTGCCCTAGCAGATTACAAACGTTCTCGAGCAGGTAAGGGCTATAAAACGTACATGGTTTGTTTACGCCTTAATAGACAAATTTCTTTTGGAGATGAGACCCACGCACAGATGTACACCCCGCAGCTTTACAGGGAGCTAAGGAGATGCCACCGGTCCAGAACAGAGTTATTAGAGGGGGAGATGGAAAAGGATGATTGGGATAGTCGCAGAAGTTTGGGGGGAAGAATCTGAGCAGCCGACGGCATGACAATGAAACTTTGGCGCTGCGTAGGCAGTGGTGCCTAAGAAGATTAACACACGACACGTTCCCTGTCGACACACCGCGTGG
This sequence comes from Petromyzon marinus, assembly GCF_048934315.1. Classification (NCBI taxonomy): domain Eukaryota; kingdom Metazoa; phylum Chordata; class Hyperoartia; order Petromyzontiformes; family Petromyzontidae; genus Petromyzon; species Petromyzon marinus. Next base: position 6,704,553 of record NC_133729.1, on the reverse strand, counting down.
CCTTCAAAGGAAAACTAACGGGCGATGTTTCAGATGGCCAGTTGTTTTTTAGACACGAAGAGGTTTTAAAGATGTACATGGTGGATACGAGTTGATTGCACTTTACACCGTGGGACCTAAAAAGTATTGAATGTTAACTCGTGCCCGCTGGCTGGTCTCGTTATGAAGCAGAGGCATTGCCCAAAACGTCACCTGCTATATATTGCCCCTTGTAATGCACGGTTATTGAAGACTACCGTGCAATGATGAGGCATTTGGCAAAGAAGGAAAATGCACGAAATCTCTAAAATTGTTTGGGAGTTGAATCTTTTTCAAAATATTCGCGTTGAAGTTGCCTCCACTCCAGCTCGATGGCCATCCTTTGTATCGTCACCCGATCGAAATTTCCATTCCGTTGCACGCATCGTGATCGTATTAGACCGATTGTAGTCCGAGCTGAACATTTTCCTGGGCTTGCAATTCACGTGTCTGAATAATTGCCGTCGGCGTTCTGCACTACGAACCCGGCCACCCAAATTCGATTCTTGCTCACGGCTGACCAACACCTGGTGACGAATATCTGAACCGGTCATGGGCCTACCAGGTTGACTCGGCCTCAAGCGAGTACCTGGTGCTGTGTGTAAACATCGCTGCTAGGGAGGCAAAGGTGATCGGGCGTGGTGCTGGCTCCTCAACCCCGTGCACCTCCGATTAGCACGGTTGGCTACATATGGTACAAAATCGGTTTAACGTCCGTGCCGGCCTTCAGAGGTGCTCGCTAACGGCACTTGCCACAGCAGTCTGTTAAGGCTACACGGCTGATCTTTGTCTTTTTTTTAAGTTGAGACTCTACGTGACGGATACTCCATTTCCACATCGTTCCAAAATTAAACTATCGTGGCTCTACTCACGAACCGACTGGACTACAAACATGATGACGCGACCCACATTATTATACCGATGCTAATGTGCAGCGTTAATTGAGCTTCGTAATTATTTTGTCGGGAAATAAAGTATTTAAGAAAAACTAAGCGCGCAAATTATAGTCGGCGGCGCAGTGAGTGACACTCGCGCGCCTCAAAGCAAGAAGGTTCTGGGTTCGAGTCTCGACTCGGGCTCCTTGTTGGATGTGGAGTTTCTTCTGCATTATTTTCCTCCTGGGTTCTGCGGTTTCCTCCCCCAAAGCTTAAAAATAAAGGAATATACAACGTAACTGGTATTGGCCAGAACATCCTAATTCCTAAAATACCTTGTAAATTACTTATCACTTATCGTCCACCTCGTCACCGTTTCCCTCATCTCATTACCTCTCATCGATCGCCTTCCTCGTCCCACATTTTGCTCGCCTGATGTATCACGTCCCTTGTAATCGCCCATCGGATCATCTTCATCGTCCTCTCCCTCGTCTTCACTAATCAACATCACATATCTCCATCTCCCTGGTCACCCCATCATCTCCCTTCAAGTACTCGGCTTCTATCACCCCATCCTCCGCGCCGTCTCCCCTCTCTTCCACTTCCCCTTCCCTCCGCTCGCTCTCCCCCATCTCCCTCCCTCGCCTTACCCCTCTCCTCCCACTTTCCCTCCCTCCTCACCCCTCTGCCTCCTCCCTCATGACGGAGGAGGCAGACTCCGAGCTGAATTCTAATGCGGCGTGGGCGAGGCGGCGGCGTTTCTGCTGCTGCTTGCTGTCGCGTGTGTGTGTGCGCGCGCGCGTGCTCGTGTGTGTGTGTGGAGCCGCGATGGGAGGATGCCGAGAGCCACGTTTAACACGCGGAGCTGCTGCTGCATTGCCTTCACGATGAAGCCGACCTCCTGGCCCCACGGTGAGGACGCGAGAAACTGGGGCCGTTCCGCATCGAGGTGCCCTGGCCGCGGATATCTCGTCCCGTGTTCGGAGGGTTATCGCTGCTCTGGCCGCCGAGATCCCCGTGCAGGGAGAGGAGGTGCTTGAAGCCCTCTGAGATCTGTGGCAGCAGCCAGGACATCTGTGGAAAGAGCTTTGTAGCTCATCGGATTCCTCCAGTAAAAATAAGCATTCTGATCTGTGTGAGAAGTCCCAGGAGATGCGAGAAACGATCCGTGTAAGGAGACCCGTGCGGAATTTGTGTGCGAGAGATATGAGGATATCTGCAGGAGAAATGTGGAGATCCGTGCGAGAGATCTGTGGGGATCTGTAGAGGCAGGAGACTTGCGCAGGGGAGATGATTCCGGGAGACCTGTCTTGAGTTATGGGGTGATCTGTGCAAGGGCTCTGGAGATCTGTGCAGAAGAGATCTGTGCCGGCAGGGCATCTGTGGAGATGTGTAGACAGGAGATCTGCGCTTGAGATGTATGCAGAGAGGTCCGTGAGTTGTCATCACCCTCCGCGCTGGGCAACCTATGTGCTGCATTTTGTGGACCGTGTGGTGGACTTGTGGCGTGAACGTGCCTGCTCTAGAGGATCTTCTGTGGATGTTAAATTCTGTATGGAGGACACGTCTTGTCCAGGGGATGTTATGCAATGCGTGCCGGTAACCTGTCGCTGCCATGAAGGGCCATTCCCTGAAACGTCACCTCTTTCATAGTAGTTTTTCCACGCCTGTGCCGCCGTGCGGATATTTTTTCCACCGCTTGTTTACCCAGGAAAGCCTCGCCGAGTCTCAAGACTCATTTTCAGGAGGGTCGTGTCAAGTTTTCGTAGTTTGGACGATGCTGCCATGTGTCGTCCCAATCGGGCAATTTGCAGGTAATTTCTCAGCATTGGGATATTTGGCCAATTCTAGTTACATTGGATTTATTCTTTATTGTTAAGCTATGGGAGGAAACCCATCCACAACACGGGGAAGAACAAACGACGCACAGAGGCGGCTGAGCAGAGACTCGAATCCCAGGATCTTGCTGCAAGGCAACGCCGTGTTGCTCTGTTTTCCCGAGTCCGATTCTAATATATGTATAGTGGGGATGGGATTAGAGTGGTTTAGTCCGTGTACGCGCACACACCCTGGTCAGGCCACTGCTGGATGAGGGGATCCCGACGCCAGTGTGTAGGATGTATTTACATTATTAGTACAATAATAATGTACATTTGTAAGGCATATTTTATCCACACGCTGCCAACCACGTTGCGCTGCAAGTCCTATTAGCAACCTGTTGGTGAACGCTGTTCGCCGCTTTAATCTGAATCTTTGCGTCATTCAGGTGATTAAGACTGTCGCCTGACATTGATTTTGGAAATGTACTCACCAGAATGTGGCCTTATCCTAATCCCTAACACTGAACCCTAACACCAGTCCTTACCACTATCCCGCATGGTACCCTAAAGCAAGATCCGTCTCGCTAACACCATCAATGAAACTCGTTGGATCCATGATGCCAACACCCTTTTCCTAATACTAAACCTAACTAACCCCATGCTACCTCCAGCCCGAACACAAACACTATTCCTGGAGAATGACTCACACGCTGGTGTTTCATTCCATCTCTCTTGGCTAATTACCCTTGCCACTAATTAAATCATCCTGATATCTGCATAATTCATAAAGGGCCTCCTAGGGAGTGCCTACGTGGCACATGTTGTTGTTTTTGTCTGTTTTTGATTGTCCTTCCCTGGCTTTGTTCACCACATGGTTGGCAGGGTAGCAAATCAAATAATCTGTACTGTAATTCTATGCTCTCCGCATCCTCCAACCCATCGTGACCCGAACGACGTAGAAAAGCCCTAATCCAGAAATATACAGTTAGGTTTAAGATGAGGGCGAGTGGTTTAGCTTTAGGGTTCGTGGTTGGCGTTGGGGTAAGGTTAGAGCTAGTTAGTGTTGGGGGTAGCATTAGGGTTTAGTGGTCAGTGCTGGGGTAGGGTTAGCGGTTAGTTTTGGGGTTGGTGCTTGGATGGGAAGACACCAATAACAAAATCTGCAAATACAGTGCAGTACTGTATTGTGTTCCAATTGAAAGCCGTCTCTCTGTGTCGCCGTCGAGGCGCACGCTGGCAAATTTTTTTGGACAGTCGGGGTTTTTGTAGCTGGGTCCAAGGCTGAACGCATCGGCTGGAATCCAGCAACGAATCGGACAAAGGATGCGTTTTCTTCTTCCCGTAGCTCATGACTGAGCGGCCAGACAGGCAAGGCATGCACACAGGGACAGATGCAGATTAGGTGCCACTGCATAATTCAGTTCAAAGTCCTTTGTATAAATAGACATGGGTAAACTGCAATTGCATAAGGGCCCGTTTGTAATGTTTTTTTTTACAATTTATCTGCATGCACATTTTACGACCGCATGTCACATGACATGAACAGGGATTATGATGTAGGGACACTGTAGTGTCATTATTTTTGCACGGCGGCGTGGCTAACGAGTGTGCAGGCGGTGCAAATGAGGATGCCCACGGGCCGGAAGGGCCAAAGTGCCAGGCTGCGAATAGGTAGGGAAATTGGGCAGAGGGCCCCCCACAGCCCCCCCAGCCCCCTCTCCCTGTCAAGCCTTGCACCAGGACCCATGCCAACCATTCTCCTACACCACTGGTCTCACACGTCACATCATCCCGAGACAGGAGTGGAGGCTGAATTTTTTTTAACCTTTTTGCCCAGTGGCTGGAAGATCACAATGTTGAAATTATTTTGCACCGTACATAGCCAATGGGGGCGATAGCCCCCCCCCCCACCCCTCTGCCTGCCCCACTTAACTCCGAAAAATAGTATATTCACCCGAAAAATGTTTTATGTATGGCATACTTCGTATTCTAATTGTTGATGTAGGGTCCTATTGAAAACTCTTGACATGTCTTAACTGCACCCCACACCCCTTGAAGTTTCGAGGTCCGCTTCTGCTTTTGATGCCATGAAATCCGCGCCCGCACGGGAGTCCTTTCAATGGCAATGCCCACCACTTCTCTGCTGTCCCGAAAAGCGTTTTGAGATGCCATCCAACGTACGTGCTCGATACATCATATTGTATTTGTACAGTACTGCCATTGCACTGGCTATGTGGCAAACACTCGGACTGTTGGTGCACAGAGCGACCCTGCACTCACTCACCGTGCTGTGCATACTGGAAAAGCAATCAATATATGAAGGGGGTTTGTGCCATTTGTGGGTTTTTTCTTATACTGCACACTGTAAATCGCAGTGCAATACAATTAGGACTTATAGAGCATGTAGCGGAGGCCTTTCCGCCAGCAGTGGCTTATTCTCGCCATCGCCGATTGAACGATATTCTGAACTATCACAATTCTCAAGCTCGAATTTGGCCAAATCAAGAGCTAAATTTAACGATGCTTTTTTCGTGCAGTCGTTGGTCAGCGGCCTGAGGCGATCAACTCGCTACATTTTGAGAACCTGGAATTGGGTTAGAGGCTAGGGTTAGAGGTTTGTTAGAGTTAAATGTTTTGGTTCAGGGTTGTGTATTTAAAGTGAGGCTTAAGAGTTACAGTTAAGGGTTAGAGGATAGGGTTAGAGCTTATGGAAAGGGTTATAGTTAGAGTTGTAGCTAGGGTTGTGGGTTAGGATTGATGTTAAGTTTATGGTTAGCGTTAATGAGGGTTATGGTTGGCATTGGTTTTATAAGGGTTGGAACTTGGGGTTGGGGTTATGAATTCGTGTTGGGTATATTGTGAGGGTTACCTTAAGGATGGACTGGCCACATGACTCAAATGGTTAACAACACATCAGTCCTGAGCTGACACTGGTAAGATGCTGGATTTGAATACAGACTGCTAACGATGATTAAACTGGGGTTTCAAGCACAGTGAGTTAATCGTCTCAGCCCAGTAACGAATGACTGCACAATTTTTTAATTCAACCTCATTCGCCTTAATCCAGAAAATTAATAATAGTGTTGGTTCAATGACATACTTGTGACAAACACATGTTGCACGGTGTAAAAATGTTCCCCTTGTGTGAACAAAGAGGTCAATTTGAGGGAATTCAGAATTATGGTTACACAAGGTGTCACAAAGTAAAAACAATCAGAAAAGGATTGTCTCAGTCGTGGGCACAGAATCACCCCAAATACAATTAATTATTCGTCAAGACACCGATGCAAAAAGCAATCGCATAACATTCATTTTCGAACAGCCTTGTTTGTGTCAAGGTTTTGGGTACCAGGTCTGGCAAGGATTGGAGGGCATTTCACTTCAACGAGGATATTTAACCAGTGCTGGCACCCCGTGTGGATAGCCACAGCACGACTATCAGAGCAGGGCATGGCCACCTCAGCGTTGTTGCTCTGCTTGGTAAGGAGTCTCACGCGGCATCACGGATCTCCCTTGTAAAACAGCGGGGAAACCGGCTAAACGGGACCATTCGTGTAACGTATGTATGTTGAATTTCTTTCGCACCGTACGTAGCCAACCGTGTTTAATCGGAGGTGCGGGGGAAGGGCAGCAAACTCGACACAACAAGCAGTTCTGAAGGAATTAATTAACCGATCTATATTTGACGGATCAAACAAACTCCAGACCTCAAACTCTGCCTCCCAGCTATCCTGTAAAATAGCTTTACATAGGTGTGGGGAAGCCATGCAATTTCTCACTCCGCACCATTGCCGGGCAGCAGAATGACTTCTGCAATGGAAATTTCCCAAGAGCCCCTGCTGTGGAGGGTTATTTGCGGGCCTACTCACTCCACACTGGTCACAGTACGTCTTGACCAAGGTGGGAATACCCACACTTTACCCGAACCATGCACGACCTGCATATGGACTGGTGGTTAGGGAGAAGATATTGAATAAACTTGGCCCATTGTTTCAACCGTCGTGCCGGGAAAATATCGAAACGGCAGCAATTTTGTAAATGCCAACGTGTTATCTATCACACCGCGGCAGGGCACCCACAACATTGCCTAACACTTCAGTAGTAATCTTTCAAATATTTTTTCACAACGACCTTGGCAAACATAACTCAATATATGGTTTGCCGAGTTGGGGGGATGGGGTATGGATTAACCCCCCCCCCCCCAAATGCCACAGCAACTTCGCGACTAAACGTTCGTGGATTTATGGGCCCCGTGGTAGAATTTCATTGACCATGTTGTGTGGCTTCAAAAATCACACGGACTCTAGGTAGAGAACGGGACTCACAATGATCTTCGCACCTCTCCACTTTCGAATTCCTTTTTAGGCATCGTCTCTTCACCCCCCCATCCCCCCAAATCTATTTTAATGAATTTTGTGTAGAAATGTATGTTGTGAATGCATGCCTGTCAACCCCTTATCAGTGCCTGCTCTATTACAGACCAATTCAGACCTTATTGGTCACGCCGTGCCCCTTGAATCTCAACGTTCATCCTACAAAGTCCCATCACAATGGAGAAACACACACATACGAATATACTTTTTTATTTTTGCCCGTATTGAAAAACGGCTGTACGCCGTATGGACCTGAGAAAATTTGTTTTCTTCTCTTCCCCTGTACAAGAATAATACGGGGGGTATAAAACCCTATGGGTTGACAGGTATGTGTATGTGCGTTGAACTTCTTTGGCACCGTACGTAGGTAGCCCAACCGTGCAAATCGTGTTGGGGGAGAGGGGAGGGAGTAGGTTTGTGAATGAATGGCGAACGCGAAATCTAAAGTCGACGCACTGCAAACGCGTCGCTCACGCAGCTTTGACGAGAAGCTTTGACGTTTGTCAACGCGCTCGGTCGAACCGTGATGAACCATTTTTTTTAATTTGTTGTGTTTGTTTTTTTAAAGAAAAAAACAACAACCTCCCATTGTAAAAATAAGCGTAGGGACGGGCGAGGAGGCAATTGGGCACGGGATTGCAAAAGCCGTCGCCAAGAGCGCCGGGGCTCTGACGACACTCGGCCAATGGCGTCGCCATGGTGACGCGGCCTACGCAGGGGTTGAGCGCCGCCTAAGGAAGCGGGTTGCTACGATACAAATGTTGTAAGATTGCGATACAATGTCCCGTTTAGACGATGGGACGATTCGCGCGATATCACTTTACCTCAGATTTGAAATTAAAGAAACGCTGAACGTATTTTTTTTTAAACAACAAAAATCGCAATGGTTTTTTTTTCTTCAAATCGACAATCATTCCAAGCAGTACAATCAACCCCTTCCCCCTCCCACCTTCCTTTAAACACACCCCCGAGGTTAGGACGTGTAAGAGTTGGGTGAAGGCGCAGCCCCGCAACGTCTCGCTCACGCCACCGTAACCTGTCAAACCATACCGTATAACCCGTATTCTTGTATAGGGAAATTGAGTTTTCAGGTCCATACGCCGTACGGCCGTTTCAATATGGGCAAATGTTAGTTTTGGTCAATTTGTTTTGTGTTTCTCCCTTGTGATGGGACTTTGTAGGATGAACGTTGAGATTTATAGGGGCACGGGGTGATCAATAAGGTCTGAATTGGTCTGTAAAAAGGTAGGGCACTGATAAGGGCTTGGGAGGAATGGTGTCACTGTCGATGTGTGTCGCTGTGTCACAGTTTTGTCGGTGTGTACAGTGAGGGAAAAAAAGTATTTGATCCCCTGCTGATTTTGTACGTTTGCCCACTGACAAAGGAATGATCAGTCTATAATTTTAATGGTAGGTTTATTTGAACAGTAAGAGACAGAATAACAACAACAAAATCCAGAAAAACGCATGTCAAAAATGTTATAAATTGATTTGCATTTTAATGAGGGAAATAAGTATTTGACCCCCTCTCAATCAGATTTCTGGCTCCCAAGTGTCTTTTATACAGGTAACAAGCTGAGATTAGGAGCACTCCCTTTAAGAGTGTGCTCCTAATCTCAGCTTGTTACCTGTATAAAAGACACCTGTTCACAGAAGCAATCAATCAATCAGATTCCAAACTCTCCACCATGGCCAAGCCAAAGAGCTCTCCAAGGATGTCAGGGACAAGATTGTAGACCTACACAAGGCTGGAATGGGCTACAAGACCATTGCCAAGCAGCTTGGTGAGAAGGTGACAACAGTTGGTGTGATTATTCGCAAATGAAAGAAACACAAAAGAACTGTCAATCTCCCTCGGCCTGGGGCTCCATGCAAGATCTCACCTCGTGGAGTTGCAATGATCATGAGAACGGTGAGGAATCAGCCCAGAACTACACGGGAGGATCTTGTCAATGATCTCAAGGCAGCTGGGACCATAGTCACCAAGAAAACAATTGGTAACACACTACGCTGTGAAGGACTGAAATCCTGCAGCGCCCGCAAGGTCCCCCTGCTCAAGAAAGCACATATACATGCCCGTCTGAAGTTTGCCAATGAACATCTGAATGATTCAGAGGACAACTGGGTGAAAGTGTTGTGGTCAGATGAGACCAAAATGGAGCTCTTTTGCATCAACTCAACTCGCCGTGTTTTGGAGGAGGAGGAATGCTGCCTATGACCCCAAGAACACCATCCCCACCGTCAAACACGGAGGTGGAAACATTATGCGTTGGGGGTGTTTTTCTGCTAAGGGGACAGGACAACTTCACCGCATCAAAGGGACCATGGACGGGGCCAAGTACCGTCAAATCTTGGGTGAGAACCTCCTTCCCTCAGCCAGGGCATTGAAAATGGGTCGTGGATGGGTATTCCAGCATGACAATGACCCAAAACACACGGCCAAGGCAACAAAGGAGTGGCTCAAGAAGAAGCACATTAAGGTCCTGGAGTGGCCTAGCCAGTCTCCAGACCTTAATCCCATAGAAAATATGTGGAGGGAGCTGAAGGTTCGAGTTGCCAAACGTCAGCCTCGAAACCTTAATGACTTGGAGAAGATCTGCAAAGAGGAGTGGGACAAAATCCCTCCTGAGATGGGTGCAAACCTGGTGGCTAACTACAAGAAATGTCTCACCTCTGTGATTGCCAACGAGGGTTTTGCCACCAAGTACTAAGTCATGTTTTGCAGAGGGGTCAAATTCTTATTTCCCTCATTAAAATGCCAATCAATTTATAACATTTTTGACATGCGTTTTTTCTGGATTTTGTTGTTGTTATTCTGTCTCTCACTGTTCAAATAAACCTACCATGAAAATTATAGACTGATCATTTCTTTGTCAGTGGGCAAACGTACAAAACCAGCAGGGGATCAAATATTTTTTTCCCTCACTGTATGTTGTGCGTCGCATATCTGTCAACCCATACGGTATTGCCCCGTATTCTTGTACAGGGAATCTGAGTTTTCAGGTCCATACGCCGTACGGCCGTTTCAATATGGGCAAATTTTAGTTTTGGTCAATTTGTTTTGTGTTTCTCCCTTGTGATGGGACTTTGTAGAATGAACGTTGAGATTTATAAGAGGGCACGGGGTGATCAATAAGGTCTGAATTGGTCTGTAAAAAGGTAGGGCACTGATAAGGGCTTCACAGGAATGGTGTCACTGTCAGTGTGTGTCGCTGTGTCACAGTTTTGTCGGTGTGTATGTTGTGCGTCGCATATCTGTCAACCCATACGGTATAGCCCCGTATTCTTGTACAGGGAAATTGAGTTTTCAGGTCCATACGCCGTACGGCCGTTTCAATATGGGTAAATTTTAGTTTTGGTCAATCTGTGTTTCTCCCTTGTGATGGGACTTTGTAGGATGAACGTTGAGATTTATAAGAGGGCACGGGCTCACCAAAAAGGTCTGAATTGGTCTGTAATAAGGTAGGGCACTGATAAGGGGGTTGACCGCTACGCGCCTCTGACGGAAAGGCCCTCTCGCGCTAAGAGGGCGCTAAGAGGGCTGCATGAAGCACGTCAAATTCCCGATAAAGTTTTTTTTATTATTCAACCGTGATAAATAAGCCCTGTCGAGAATTATACATTTACCATCCACAACGCCTGCCACGTTACAGCTGTACAATCACGATTGCGTCATATCACCGCAGCACCAAACCAAATCTGGTCCTCGGGGAAAGTATAAAAATGTATTTACATTTAAGAAATCACGCATTTAGTGGCTGACGGCAGTTTAGTAAATTTCAATTATCGCCATTTTCATCAGGTACATCCGCCTACACACTTTTGCTGTGAGCAAGGGAAATTGCCTGAAACGTTGCCTCGTATTTCCATCCGCAGGGCCACAGTTTTGTTGAGGAGTGCGTTGATATTTTTGTTCTCGTTAGTACTTTGAAAAATAAGTTAAATAACTCGGTGGGCTTTGCCTGGTAGGATGGGGATGGTTTAGTGTGGTATTTGTTTGTGTTTGTGGTGATTTTGTTGACCATTCTTGTACTATGCACTACTGTCGTGTTTTTTTTGTGCTGTTCGTCGTAACGTTCTTACCCCGTGCCTCCTACTGGACATCTGTGAAAAATAGCTTATTAGCTAATCGGATTCCTCCTTGCAGTGTAAATAAATATTCTGATTCTGCTTGTGCAACCGGTTGGTTGCCAACGCAGCAGCACCGCATCGCATTTCTTAAAACGAAATCCTAAATTGTGGGTATTGTCACCTCCACCAATGTATCTGGCAACCGTGGAAGATTCGGCCAAAGTACGTGCTCTTAACGGGGCTTTCTAGAGCTCCCTCTAGTGAAGACCTTTGCAGAGCCAGGGCTTGGGGTACTAGCGTATGGTGTTGTAGCTTGGCTTTTATTTTAAAACTGTTTAGTAATTGTTTGTGTTTTAATGATGTGATGTCGGTAGTGTAGTGGTTAGCGCTCTGCGCAAAGAACCTGGTGACTCGAGTTCGATTCCTGCTCGCTATCAACACCGGTGATTATCTGAACCGGTCCTGGGCCTCCCCTAGGTCGACTCGGCCTCAAATGAATACCTGGTGTGGTGTGTAAACATCGCTACCGGGGAGGCAAAGGCGGCCGGGCGTGGTTGCTGGCCAACCACCCCCTCGTGTGCCGTGCCGGCCTTAGTAGGTGCTCGCTGACAGCACTTGCCCCAACAGTCTGTTAAGGCTACACAGGGGATCTTAGTCTTTGTTTGGTGATGGCGCTTTGAAAGGCACGTGTTAACCAAAAATAAATTGATTTAATCTTTCTCTGACATATTCTAACCCTAGTTAGTGTTTTGTCGGCCTTGGAGTGAAATTGTGGTTGATTAATGATGTCTAACGACCACACTAACTCTGAAGATGAGTCCTAATGCATCTATTTATAACACCATTCAGTGTTTCTTTTTGTTATCATTGAAATACAATTATTAGATAATTTAATTGGAATGGGCCAGACGTGTCACTTGTAGACGAAAGGATGATGGCCGTTGGTCGAGAATCATAGCAGAGATGCAGTTTAAGTGACTAGAACGCGTCTGAGATGGTTTCGTCCAGCAGTGGAGATGGAGCAATGAAATTAGTCCGTGTGCAGGAGCTGGATGGATCTTTGCATTTGCAGGATTTGTGAGAGGTAAGTGGCAGCTTGGGTGGAGGCCTTCATCCAGCGGTGGATCAACCACTGCGAAGACGGATTGTCTTGTGTGCACGGCTACGGCCAATAGAGCCCCCATTGCCCCTTCCGGAACCGCCACTTAACAGGAGCGGTAAGGCGACTGCAGAATGTTGATGCAGAAGCCGAGAAGCATTGATTGGCTTAACGAGTCGCAGAGTGATGGGCTCTGCATGCTCGCAAACAGCACTTGCCCTAACAGTCTGTGAAGGCTATACGGGAGATGTTTGTCTTTATTTTATGTGTGTGTGTGTGTGCCAACACAAGTGACGATCATCTGAACCGCTCCTGGGCCTCCAAATGAGTACCTCGTGCAGTGTGTAAATATTTCCACTCGGGAGACAAAGGCGGGCAGGCGTGATGCTGTGCTGGGCTTCCCAGGCCGGCACGGCACAGCAGTCTGTTAAGGCTACATTCCGCACCTTCGATTAGCACGGTTGGCTACGTACGGTGCGAAAGAAGTGCAACATCTCTGTGACCTCCCCCTCAGACACACTTGGCTCTTACGCTGGCAATTACACAAAGTGCTGCTGCTGCTGCTCCCACCCAAGCCTCTCCAGGAAAGAAGCAACGTCAATGACCGCACGAACACTATTCCAACGATCGTGATGCATCTCCATTAACAGAGTCATTCTGTCAAAAAACAATAACCCCCTAAATGGGGACGATGCCGTGGTGTAATGGTGGGCACACTGTAACAAAACAAAAACGGTTGGCGCACTTGACTTGTGTCCCGGTTCCAAGTCGTCAAATCCACAGCCCCTGTCCGACTCCGCCTCTGTGCATCCAGCAGCAAAGATATGGTCGATCGGCAGATTACAACTGCAGCATCTTGCGATTACCACTATTATCATCACCACTGACAATTTAGGGTGTCATGGATGAACAGGGTACCAATGTAGATCTCTCCTTGCGTCAAGCGATGGTTGGATTGGAATTTAAGGACGGAATGATCCAGCGGGGTATCTGTCGGAGGAACGAAGCTGCGAAACCACACCAGAAAGTGTGATTCGAGGTCAGCCGTTAACAACAGACCATCATCTTTAACGACGAGTAGGGTGGAGTGGTGTTTGAATGCTGAAATTCACGAAAGTAAAGGAGCATCGTGCTTAGAGAAGGACATTTGCAATCAGTGCGACGACCAACGGTTCAATCTGTAATTTCCAATGGAGGGCTGAGACATTGTATTTGAATACTGAGCATTATGGCTTTTTTTCACAGTGGTAATTTTCAAATACCGCATGGGATTTGCTTCATGGCTGCATAATGGCTTTCAGAATGAAGCCACGGGGTTTTCAGTAAGGGGATTGATAACAGTGAGTTTGTGTTTAATTTCAACATCTTCAACTCTGAATGACTTAACTGTTCCACGTGTGCATTTGTTTTGTCCATCGTCGTTGTCAGCCACGGCCCAATGCCCTGCTGTAATGAAGGCCTCCCCCATCGCTGCCTCCATCTCTCCTCTTGTGATCTTGCGATTGTAGTAATCTAATTGCCCGATTTAATCGCTCCATCTCCACGGGGTACATCCTCCATTTCATTTCATTAATGTTGACCAATGACCGCTATTCCTTCTAATAATGTGCCCTGCTCAATCCCACTTACTCTTTCATGACAGTTTGAATTACAGCCCTTGATCCTAGTATTCCTCATTCCGTCTCTCGGTGTAACTGCGGGCATGCATCTCTCCACGATTCTTCACGTGCTTTTCCACTTTTGTACCATTTTTTGAGCTTTGTTTTAAAACTACGTTTCTGAACCGTGATTCCGAGCAGATATTGCTCACTGATTAGACACTTTACACGTGACATGGGCGCCATTTTAAAAGGTAGACCCCACCCAACGCAGCTGTTATTTTGTCGATACACCTCTGGGCTGTGATATGCCAATATCAGTGAGAAATTCAGAATGCATGACTGTGTGGGGGGGCGGGGGGGCGGGTGGAATCGGATTTGTCAACATCTATAAACAATGACGGTTACGCTACGTGCAAAAGACTGCACTGGGTTGATTGGCCAGGGCGGATATGTCACGGTCGGTTACGAGATGCAGTACTGTACGTATGTAAATAGTGATGCCTGAATGCAAAAGCATAATGCAGTGTAACGTTTACAGTTTTACTCCTTTTTAAGTAAAATCTGAATTTCAGCCATTTCAAATATAACCATTTCACATAACATTGAAAAGTTTCCGTTATTACTAATACTGTGATGTTTGTTTTTTTATGCATAGTGCCATTCGTGCAAACTGCATCTCAAAACGCTGCAGAATATGTAACGCGCGGGATGGTGAGCCGGATTCGATGCCAATAATTTATCAAGCTCTGTGGGCCCTACATTGGGATGTTTTTTGGTTTATTACGAGAGGGAATTGTTTACATATGTGGGACGATGCGAGCTACAGTGAACCGCACGCATCGACACGATAACAACAACAACGCAGCGCAACGTGAGCAATTACGCAGGCAGGGTAAGTAACGATGTCTCGTCGGGCTCTCCGTTCGCTCACGGATTTCACATTTGCATGACGGCACAGCACAGCGCTTCATGCTGGGAACAGCTGTGAGGTGTGTGTAGGGGTTTTGACCGTACGATGGAAACATGGGACCCCTTCTATTTGTGCACATCAATGTATGCCTGCTAATTATATATATATTTTTTGTCTGGTGGAAAAGATAACGTTGTTGTGGAAAAGATACGGGTGCAGCCCTGTAATCGATTGCGCATGTATGTTGAATTTCTTTCGCACTGTACGTAGCCGACCGTGCTAATCGGAGGTGGGGGGAAGACAGAAAAACTAAACACAAGAAGCAGTTCGAAAGCATTGAGTTTTCAACTAAGATTGAAAAGTACATAGCTCCAGTGACTTCCTAAAATCGGAAGAGCGTTCCAGACGGCCGCGTACACCACGGTCCACAATAACACTGCAGAAGTGTCGTTGATGTCCTCTGGTCTAACACTGAGACGAGGCTCTAAAGAAAGCTGTCTCTGGTGTGGACCAATCAGTTTCAAAGACAATGCATGTTTTTGTTTTCATGTTCACCAGAAGTATATGTATTTAATGCAGACATGATTCCTTACAAGATGTTTCCGTTTGGTGTTTTAACATCTCAACACAACTGTTTTATTGCCTGAAAGGGCAAAACCTATTCTCGTATTCCAAATAATAATAATATTGGGTCGCGAAAGCCTACGTGCCGAATCCGATAACCCCACTGGGTTGTTCGTGTATATATCTGTTTCTATCTCTCACTCTGGCCCTCTGATGAAGAAGAGTTCCTCTCGCTTGTCGTGGGCACGTGTGCTCCGAGCCACCACCGTCGGCCACGTTTGTCAAGCTCCAAGAGCTTGGGCAGCAGCGGCATCATCGTCATCAGCAGCAGCAGCAGCGCGAGTGCGTACGTGCGGGCTGCCCCAGCGGGTGGTAGCCTGCACGGGTGCCATGGAGACGGCTCGCCACGTCTAGCGTGACCTTAGGCGGCTGAGCCAGGCTAAGGGAAGGAGGGTTTGTGGCTGAGCCAGGCTAAGGGAGGAGGGTTTGTGGCTGAGCCAGGCTAAGGGAGGAGGGTTTGCGGCTGTGCCAGGCTAAGGGAGGAGGGTTTGCGGCTGAGCCAGGCTAAGGGAGGAGGGTTTGTGGCTGAGCCAGGCTAAGGGAGGAGGGTTTGCGGCTGAGCCAGGCTAAGGGAGGAGGGTTTGCGGCTGTGCCAGGCTAAGGGAGGAGGGTTTGTGCGGCTGAGCCAGGCTAAGCGAGGAGGGTTTGCGGCTGAGCCAGGCTAAGGGAGGAGGGTTTGTGGCTGAGCCAGGCTAAGGGAGGAGGGTTTGCGGCTGAGCCAGGCTAAGGGATGAGGGTTTGCGGCTGTGCCAGGCTAAGGGAGGAGGGTTTGTGCGGCTGAGCCAGGCTAAGGGAGGAGGGTTTGTGGCTGAGCCAGGCTAAGGGAGGAGGGTTTGCGGCTGAGCCAGGCTAAGGGAGGAGGGTCTGTGCCAGGCTAAGGGAGGAGGGTTTGCGGCTGAACCAAGCTAAGGGAGGAGGGTTTGCGGCTGAGCCAGGCTAAGGGAGGAGGGTCTGTGCCAGGCTAAGGGAGGAGGGTTTGCGGCTGAACCAAGCTAAGGGAGGAGGGTTTGCGGCTGAGCCAGGCTAAGGGAGGAGGGTTTGCGGCTGAGCCAGGCAACAAAATCACCGATCAGAGATTTTCCCACCCCTCATATATGGGAGAACTAACCCCCTATTTAGTCATATACAGGGAGCTTAAAAAATGTTCACACTTCTGAGAATTTGCAACAATACCACAAGAAACGTGTTGCCTCCGGGCTCCAGAGACCACCTGGAGAAGATTCCAGGCACGTGGTGGTTGACAATGCTGGCGAACAAGTGGAGACTTTTTAAAGCTATTAACATTACATTTGTTATCATGTTACAGTTATTATCCGTTCTTTTTCCATTAAAAGCGATAGTCCCATATAATTCTTGGTTCTTTCAGTAAAGTCACGTAGAAGGGAAACAACAAAATAATAAAAATATAAAGAAACAATATAAAGAAACACGTTGTTTTATATTTTTATTATTTTATTGTTTCCCTTCTACGTGACTTTACCGAAATAACCAAGAATATGAATCCCTGCAGTCAGGAAAGCTTTAAATCAAAATTTAGTCCCATATAAGTGTTAACATTTTTTCTTAAGCATCCTCTGTATTTGAAACCAACCACATATATGGCACCCCCCCCCCCCCCCCATTTATGGAAGACAATGGGCGTGGCTTTGGTCGAAGGGCGGGGGGGCGTGGCTTTGGCCATATATATCTCTTGATCGATGATTTTGGTCGGGTGTGAGTTTATCGCATACCTATCAACCCCCACGGTTTACCCGGTAATTCTTATATAGGGAAATTGAGTTTTCAGGTCCATACAACATACAGCCGTTTCAATACGTTTAAAGAAACACGTTGTTTTTGTCTTTGTTTGTGTTTCTCGCCTTGCGATGGGACTTTGTAGGACGAACGTTGACATTTATAAGGGCACCGATATGACCAATAATGTCTGAATTGGTCTGTAATAAGGTAGGGCGCTGATAAGGGGTTGACAGGGATTTCATCGGTCTATGGCAGCACCAGGATCGTCCGTCGTTGGTGGTGAGAGTGGCGGCTTGCGAAAGTTCGTTCGTGTTCTCGGGAAGAAGACTCGCAGATTCACATCCCTGTCAACCCCTTATCAGTGCCCCTACCTGATTAAAGACCAATTCAGACCTTATTGTTTCACCCCGTGCCCTTTTAAATCTCAACGTTCATCCGACAAAGTCCCATCGCAAGGGAGAAACGCAAACAAATAGACCAAAACAAACATTTGCCCGCATTGAAACGGCTGCACGCTATACAGACCTGAAAACTCAATTTCCCTGTACAATACTACGGGGTAAACCGTATGGGTTGACAGGTATGGATCTACCGGGACGGTGAACTTGAACAAGTGGATGGCCATTATGTCACGTCACAGACTAGACATTATGCATTTAAAATAAGAGCCCCCCCCCCACCCCGAACTACAGTTATCTCTCCTCCCTGGCTCCCCCCCCGTCTTACTTATATAGCCTCTTGTTACCAGCAGCCCCTTTTGCCCACTTCAGCAATTGTTTCTTGCTGTGGTTGTTCCACCTGATGACGGGCGCTTGTGTTGCGCCCGAAACGTCGTGATTTATTTTATTTTATACCCACGTGACTTTACTGAAAGAACCAAAGAGTATGCAGTTATGTGCTTCTCACTTCCGAGGGATGGTACGGATGTCAACTGGATCTTGCCTCATCTTCACTGCGAAGCGTAGCACGATAGAGCAGCATAAACAACAACTCAACACATTCGTAAATCACACTGCGTTGCCTTAAAATGAAGAGTGTATTCTATAGGCGACGTTTCAGGCAATGGCCCGTCTTTACAGGACATAGAGAGGCCGGATATGCGAATAGGCTGACCCCGTACGAAATCATTGCCATTGTGGCTACGAGTATAACCATCTGGAGAGGATTGGCACAAAGGGCAGTTGTGTAATATTGCAGCATTTCATGTTGTTGTAATTGAGCGTTTGGCACAGGAATGCAAAACTCGTGGGCACGATGTGAGACGCGGGCTGCGTTGGGTAATGGGATTATGCCACGAACCGCAGAGGGGAATGTAGCCCGCGGTCAGGACTCGCTGTTCCGCTCAGACGAGGATGAATCTCATTCACGTTCCGCGCAGTCGGCGCGCAGGGACTAGGGCGCAATTACAGCAACCACCCCACCTCTCTCCCTCTGCCCCTGCGTCCTACGGCATGAAACGATGCAGGTGGAGGGCATCGAATAAAATCCGAACGCGAGCCGACGCGTCTGCAAACCGTTCCCCCCCCACCCCTTCCGCCGCGTCCGAATCCGGCAGCGATTCCCTGTCGCCCATCGTGACATCGTCATCGGCGGCCGTGGTCAATCCGCCGCCGGATGAAGGCCTTACCGAGCCACCGCCTCCGATTATCGCCACCCTGAAATATGATTGATCCACCCAGATAAACGCAGCGAACGTGAAACAAAACGCACAGCGTAACTGACTGCTATTGGCCTAAACATCCCAATGCTGAAACGGCTTACCTGCAAATTACGCAGCCCGCTATTCACTGCGCCATTGCCCCACCCTTGCTTTGTATATGTGGCGGGCGAAAGCGTTACAGATTGAATTAACAGAGCCTCTCAATGCGGTGAATGCAGCCCAGCGGCAGCGCGTCCGCTGCTTGTTGCAGGAGGTTCACGGTTAGAATCCAGCGGCCTCCCCGATGCAATGCTGCGGGTGTGGCATTAAATCTGATTTATATTTGTAAGAGCGCCTTCACTCAAGGCGCCTGACGTACCACGTGCCGTACGCGTCACGGTGGTCGCCGAAGATGCCGTGACTTAATTCGCAAGGGTAATGGCCATCGTGTGTTGGTGTCGTGGTCAGAACAAACAAAAATGCACCGCGCATATCGACAGAGCAGCGATCGTCACTCACAGGACCCTCCTGAAAAAATGGTCACGAGACTCGGTGAGGCTTTCCCGGATTAAACAAGCGTACGTAATAAAGGCCAGCGTTGGGGCACGAGTGTGTGTGTGTGCGTGATCCACCAACCCTGACTGCCTCGATAGCGCTGGACTACAGGCCACGTGCGCAGCCACGCCTCGACCCATACCAAAAATAAGACCCCTCCCCCACCCCTTGTCGCCTTTAACGGGCTGTTGAGGCAAGCAAGACACGCCTCACCATATCTTGCTTCTCTCATATCTTACTCTGTCCCATCCTGGCCTCGATGCTCCCAGGCTCGCTGTGCCTCCCTCGCCCCGCTGCGCCAAGTCTCGCTCTCTCGCTCCTTCTCCATTCTCGCTCCCCCCTTCACTGGAACCAACTCCCCCTGCAGCACTCTGAGCAATCATCACCACAATAACCGGCTTCCGGTTTTCCCTTTAAAATAACCCCGATCGCTTCTCCCCTAGCCCATCATCATCCTGCGATTGCTGCTACTCCCTGCCCCCACCCGGAACTACGACCAGGACGGCTTGCTACCCCAACACCTATCACTACCCCCTATCACTACCCCCAACCCCTATCACTACCCCCAACCCCTATCACTTACCCCATCTTTAACCACTACCACCTGTTCTCCTGCCACCATATCTAAACAACCACTTATTATAACCCCGTCCGATATTAGCGAGGTTGGCTACGTATGGTGCGAAAGTAGTTCAAAATACACTCTTTATTCTAACCACCGTCATCTAATGTACAATTTTCTAATTATTGTAAAGAGTTTCGGGCAAAACGTCGTAGGACCCTGGGTAAACGAGTGGAACAATATGAATAAAGATTTAAATGCCGCACTGTGTCGCTCTCCGTGTCCCGAGATGCCGTGCAGGCTGGATGCTGACTTACGCACGCTGACTTACGCACGCTGACAGTGATTGTGGCCACAGGGAATGGTCACAGAGGAGAGAGAGAGAGAGCGCGAGGCAGGGAAGGGGAGGGCACGGTACAGTGGCGTGACCGATAAGAGCGCGAGCGACTGCTAGGGTCGTTCAATTTGGACGGTTTGGCATTGCCGGCGATGGCACCAAAATAGAACGCCGTGAACGTCCTCACCCCGAGAAACACAGGGTGCTGCGGTGATGTATAGTGGTGAGTATCCATATCGCACCTGCGATCGGCACGGTTGCCTGCGTACGGTGCGAAAAAGAAGTCCGAGGTGCATAATTGAACGCTGGACTTTGCCATCCAGAGGTCGGCCAGTTCAGCCAACGCTGTCCAGGAAATTGAACCGTCGACCTGCGATTTGCAGCGAGCGAGCCCAGTGTGAGAACTCGTCCCGGCACGGATTTTTTTTTGTTTCTTTGTTTGTTTGTTTGTTTTAAACGCCCTTCCGCCACATCTCAAACGACCTCCTCTCGACGGGCGCGCCGAACTCCTGGGTGCGTCAATTTCAAAAGCTGCGGTGCCAAGGCGAGAGGCGTGGCCCACGTAGGCGTCACGCGGCTGTCGTTCGTGCTTTCAAGCCGCCTCCTCACGGTGCCGATTTGACCATTTTTGTTTTGCTTTGAATTTCCGTCCAGCCGTAATTACACCGCCCATCGTGCGCGTGCTACCAGCGCGGCGGCGGCGGATCCCGAGATTTCCCAGAGGGTGCCTGGGAGGCCCGCTCCGAAACTTTAAAGCTTTGTCTTTAAATAGGTGGCGGACGGGCATGGGGGGATCGCGCTCATTGCCGCCAGCCATCCACTCCCCCCCCCCCCCGGATCCGCCACTCGGCGAAAGGTTCCCAATTTTAGTTTCAGCTGCTGTGTTGCCAACACGGGATGGTGCGTGTATGTGCGTTGAACTTCTTTCCGTGGTAATCGGCGGTGGGAGGGAAAGACGGCAAACTGAACACAAAGAGCAGTTCTCAAGAAATGCGTTTGTCAAACTGGATGATTTAAAAGTGCAACAGTTGCAGTGGCTTCCCAATATCGGTTGGTAAGAGCTTTCCAGACGGTCCGCAGAAACGCGTTTGAAAGCGCCGCGCGATGCATTGACCGGCGCCTTTGTTCGATGGCCAGGCAGAAGCAGCAGCTGCTGCTGCGAGCATGACCGGAGTTCACGTGATGATGGTTAATGCTCCTTGAGATCAGCGAGGCATTGTGGTCCATTGCGACGTGTTAGATCAGTGGCGTAGCGGTGCTAGCACGGGCCCTTGTTTCAAGGATTTAAGTGGGGTGGGGGACCCCTCTGTCCAATTTACTTCCCACCCCTCTTTCAAATTCCCTATCGCCCTCCAGCCCCTGCTACGCCTCGGATCTGCCACCGAGTTTTGTCAGAGAAAGACTACGGGGATGGAGGGGGGGGGTAAATGATGTCACAGAACTACCGTACTCCTGAACTCGCACCGATTAAAGCCTTGTTTACCACTGCGGAGTACACATCACATATCGTGACGTGCCACGCGCACAGTGTTTCATCGCGTGCCGATCAAAGCAAATAGATGTTTTGTGTTCTCAGAGCCAGAACTAAAAGAGTAGCATTTAATGGATGAACAGATATGACGAAACGTTGTTTTTTGTATCTGTGTGTGTAGTGATAGTGGGGAGCGGTGGTGTAACGGTTAAAGCGCCATGCTAAGAACCTCGTGACCCGAGTTCGATTGGCGCTCACGGCAAACACGAGTGACGGTTATTTTAACCGGTCCTGGGCCTCCCCTAGGTCGACTCAGCCTCAAGTGAGTACCTGGTGCGGTGTGTGAACATCGCCACTGGGGAGACAAAGGCGGTCGGGCGTGGTGCTGGCCACCAACCCGCTCGTGTGTTGCGCCGGCCTTCATAGGTGCTCGTTCACAGCACTTGTCCCAACAGTCTGTTGAAGGCTATACGGGGGATCTTGATCTTTGTTTGCAGTCAGAGCTCGCTCCGAGTGGGAATTTGGGTTTTCGGCTTAACAAAAAAAAAAGTCGCAATTGAAAAAATAAATGCTGACGTGCATGGCAACGGGAAAAACGGGGCGATGTTGTTTGTTGCTAAAACAATGGCAGTGGCATGGGCAGAGTGTGACGATCGGGATGGCTGATCCGGGCCCAAGGACAAGTTGTCTTGTTCGGGAGTCGACTTGCGCGATGCGGGTCGGGGGGGTGGGCTAGGCACCCTCCTCCACCAAAGACAAAGATCCCCCGTGTAGCCTTCAACAGACTGTTGGGGCAAGGGCTCCTCGTTCGCGAGGAGCACCTGTGAAGGCCGGCACGGCACACGAGGGGGTGGGTGGCCAGCGCCACGCCCGGCCGCCTTTGTCTCTCCCCAGTGGCGATGTTTACGACACACCGCAGCAGGTGCTCGTTTGAGGCTGAGTCGACCTAAGGGAGGCCCAGGACCCGGTTCAGATAATCGTCACCGGTGTTGGCCGTGAGCGGGAATCGAACTTCGGGTTGACAGAGTTCGTAGCGCAGCGTAGCACTGACCTCCCCCCCCCCCCACAACTCGCTCCAGCCCCCCACCGCCATGTCCGTGTTATTCAGTTCACTCAGCAGCACGCCGAACATCGTGTTCTGGCTGCTTGATGCCAGTGGGCGAGTCGGCGAGGGAGTCGCTGTGCCACGCTCGGCGTGACGGCTCTCGTAGCCGGCGCTGCCCGCGGCTGTGACTTCTGCGCTGGTGCCTCCGTCCGGAGTAACTCGGCGACTGCCCTGCCTGTCCGACCGACCTTGCTGCGCTCGAACATCGATCGGCTTCATCTGAGCGACGGGGGGATCCGGCCCGTGGAGATTTCGCCGATGGTCTAAGAACCGAATGGGAGGCCGCCGTCATTGTTTTCCGCAGTCTCACTGCGACCGAGCCGTCGGCGTCAGGCGGCGGCGTGGCGACGCGAGGAAATCGCCTCGCGGGAAACTCCGGCGGAGCGGCGGAGACCCCGGGGTCCCTTGGCTGGAGCGGCCCGCGGAAGTAGATCTCGCCGAACTACTTGTGAAATCCCTTCAAACGACCCTTTGATCCTTCGAGAATGAGGGCAACACTTTGCCGCCCGCTCTGCTGCAGAGAGTGCGCTGTTCGTCACGTGAGGGTGAAACCAATAGGGTTTTTTCATTTTCAGAGCTGGAATTTAGCCAAATTTTAGCAATTGAATCGAATTTTACACCGCCGATTAGCACGGTTGGATACGTACGGTGCGAAAGAAGTTCATCATACACACATAATGTGACGATCGTGCTTGTGCAGTCATTGGTGACCGCTTTGTAGGGCGCTTGCTTACAATGCCCCGGTTTCTCAACGGCACCTCACATCGCGTCTCATCTCTGCATTGCAATGCCCTGCTGCAGTCTTGCCTAGGGGGACCCTCGGTGGCTAAAAAGTCCCAACATCGCAGTCGGTGAATGCAGCACTGGCCTGCATGCGAGCATAGTCTGCCAGCAGGTGTGATTTTGCCCATGTGCTTTTACCCAAACAAGTAGTTTGGGGATTATTTTTCCATTCTTTGTGGACGGATTCGTGTTCACACGTGGGCTTTGCCAACGGACCTTACACAGTCCGTAATCGGCTTCTTTCGTGTTAGATGGTGCGGGTATAATGCCGACCCGATTTAGAGCCCGTGTGCCCTCCACTCACCTGACACAGGCAAAACACATCAATGTTCCCCAATTGTTTCGGGTTTTCCGTAAAACAAAACAAAAACGCCCGTCAAGTTGAAAAGCGAGCGAAATAAAGTTGACAATGTTGCACAACGTTTCGCCGTAGGTAACAAGCGGCAAGCATCAGGTGACCGTGACACCGGCACACACAGACCACGCTTTTTGCAACAGCCACTGGATTATTTAATGTCCACTGTGAATCAGCCGACGGTGTCCTCACGGTAAACACATCACCGCGGCGATTGAGATACTGTGGGTGATGATGACGACGTGGATGGTGATGATGATGCTGTGGTTGATCATACATGAGTGTGTGATGATGATGATGTTGTGTGTATGTGATGATGTTGTGGGTGATGATGATGATGCTATAGTTGATCATACAGTGTGTGATGATGCTGTGTGTCATGATTATGATACTGTGTGTGATGATAGTGCTGTGCGTGATGATAGTGCGGTGTGTTATGATGCTGGTGATGATGCTGTGTATAATGATGCCTTGGTTGGCAATGTTGTGTGTGCTGATGATGCTGCGTGTGATGCTGCTGTGTGATGGTGGTGATGATGATGATGCTGCTGCTGCTGCGTGTCATGATGATGATGCCGCAGTTAATCATGTCGTTGCTGATGATACACCGTGTGATGATGACGATGCCGTGGTTGACGACGCTGTGGCTAATGTCGCTGCGTGTGATGATTCTACGTGTGATGCTTTGGGTGACGATGACACCCGCGGTACGAACCGGGACGACCCCTGTGCTCGAACGGCGAACCTCGACAACCATCGCCTCGGCCACGTCACTGCCAAGACAACAACCGCTTGTTTGTTTGTCAATGGCAGCCACGCACGAGCACTCGCCAAGCACGATGCTATCTCAATCCTCGATCCTCGCGTCGGCTGCCCGCTTGATGTCTTTACCACGCTGGTCGCGGCGGCTGGGGAGAGATGTTAACAACCTTGCCTCGTATGCAGGAGGTCGTGGGTTGGATCCTGACCCTGACGCCTGCTGTATATTTTGGAGTTTGTGTGTTCTGCAAAGATGATCACGTGGATTTTTATCCGGGGGCCTACGGGTTTTTCCCTCCACGTGTAGTATCAACATGACGCATTTTGAGTATTTGGCCGCTGCTATCAATCTCCACACGCGATACGCCGCTTCGTTGAGCGATCATTCGTGGCCAGGTCGCTTCTGAAAAAGAGCTACGGAGCCCAGTTGTTGGCCTTACCTGCTAATTTCTTTTTTTTATTGTGAAACAGTCTTTGCCACGTTGCCGTGAGAGTGGGAAGCTCTGCGCGGGCGAACTCCCTCGCCTGTCTCATGCGCGATGATCGATGGCTTCAGCCGCAGGCCATTTTCTGTAAAAAAAAAAAACTAATGCAAAATCGTAATCTTCCAAATAGACCGGCTGGCGTGCGTGACCACTAACACTGACGCACGACCGCTGCTTCAAGAAGGGAAGTGTTTCGTCGGTGCGTGCGTGCCGCCTGCTCTAGACGTGCGGATCGGAAACGTGGACGTCAAAGGCAGAAAATGGAACGAAGGCTGTGGATTGCCCATGGCTGATGATGATGATGATGAGGCTGACGGATCATAATTTTACCATCATTACAGTTACGCTTGTTTGCCCAGGAAAGCCTCACTGAATCTCAAGATTCGATTTTCAGGAGGGCCCTGCCAAGTGTTTGCACTATCCGTGGGAGGGGTGGGGCAATGTTGCGATGAATAATCCAAAATGAGTAGTTTGCGGGTAAATTTTCAGCAATTGCGGAATATTTTGATCAATCCCAGTTAGATTGTGCGTTTTGTTTTTTGTTGTGGTGGGAAAGCGGAGAAAGCGGTGGAAACCCACGCAGAACAGAGGGAGAGAGAGAGAGATAGAAAACGCACAAACCCCGTGCACACACACACAGAAAGAGAGATGCCCGAATTAGGAATCGAACCCACGACTATTTTTAAACAAGGGGACATTTGATCGAAACGGAATTCTATTCAGAGAGCTCAGAACTGTTGTTACGGGGGGGGGGCGCCCTTTGAAAGTGTGCGTGCGTGCCAGCTGGTGAAAACCGGGGGAAAGGGCTCACCCGGTGCCCAACCGTGCCCGCCCCGCAGCCGCACGGAGCCACCCGCTCAATAATTAAGTGCTTCCATGCGGGCCTATTGATGTGCCAGCCATGGTGCGCCCATGCCTGGAAGGCCACCGCCGTGCCTCCATTTGGACCGCGCGGTGCGCTTTAACCCTTCCCCGTTCCGTAGACGTCTGCAAGTTGGGTGGTGTCCCGTTCACCGCCGAATCTCGGAACGCGCAAGCGGCTCAGCATTCATGTTATATAGAGAGGCGTAGTTGTAGCGCCGCACTCTACGATAGCTGGTTGCCAAACTGTGCCAAACGCCCTCGCGATCGCAGCCTTGTGGATTAAGTTATTTTCTACTTACATTTTTAATTCCAATTCCGCTCCCGACGTTACGCGTGCGTCATCGGAATGGGAAAGGGTTAATTAAGTCCGGGCGTCGCTGCGCCACGCCGCGAAGTTGGCAGATTCCCCCCCCCCCCCTCCCGCTTGCTCGATTCCGCGCCCCGCACGGACGAGTTCCCCGGGCGTGTGTGTCGGTACTGGGACGGGGGACGCGTCTCGGAAGGGCATCCACCAGGGGCGGCGAGCGTAGACGCGCGAGCAGAGTACGCGGCGATCCTTTTTTAATTTTTACTTAGAACGCGAGGCCGGTACAAAACGCCGATCGCAGAGCGGAGGGGGAACAGAAACGCCACGTAACAGCGACCCGATTTCGGCACGACAAGGGCCCTATGAAGGTGGGGAAATTTGGCTCGCTTCCCCACCCAGGTGGGGACCACGTGCAGGAGGCATGAAGATTTATATGGGGAGGGGTAAGGGGGGAAATAACTAGTATGTATGTCAGTTGAACTTCTTTCGCACCGTACGTAGCTAAAGGCGCTAATTGGAGGCGCGATGGACGTGGCCTAGCGGTAGCGCCTTTACTGTTCGCTGCCGAGGTTTGAGCCCGTTGGACGCCCTGGTTAATACCGCGTCGAGGAGCATATGAACAGTGCTGGATGCCGTCTGCTTCACTCGCGGTGGACGTCAACGATTGCCCGTGGCGTCGTTCAAAACGAGTGCGGAGGTCATCGTGTGGCGGCGTCACGATCCACAATTTGAGAACCGTTCGGGGAAAAAAGTACCCCGCACGTTGCTCACGTGGGATTGCACAGCAGCGACACCGCCTGCCTGTTGTGAGACAGTTGGCAGGACCCTCCTGAGCGAGACTCTTGAGGCTCGGTGAGGCTTCCCTGCTTAAAGAAGGGCAACTGTAATAACGACTCTAAATCAGTGCCTGCTTTTGCCTTGCAGATGCAGCTCGTGCCGTTGAGCTGTCGCTAGAGAGTGGGCGAGCGACGGGGAGGAGAGCAGCCGAGAGCGGATGACGAGGAGAGACGCAGCGAGGCGGAACCCTGGCCACGCTCGTAGCGCACGTGTAGCGTGTGGCACTCTGCCCCTCCCCCCCCCCCCCGTTCGGACACCCTGGATGTCTCATCGGCCACTTGCCCCCCCCCACGCCACCCGCCGCTCCGTCTCCGTCCATCGCCGCTCCGGGCTCGCACTTTATCGACTTGCCCGCCCTGGCGATGCAGCGAGCGGCTATGGCTGCCGGCGGCAACACCTGAAGGCGTCCACACGGCAGGCAACGCGCGCTAACGCTGCGTGCATGGCCCTCGCTCTCGAGCGGTCGCCACGGATTAATCCATCGTCGCCACAACCGTCGTCTCCCTCCGGCCTACGATAAACTCAGAGAGCGAACGCCCCCCCCCCCCGCCCCCCCCCCCCCCCCCCGAAACGTCGGAGGGCCGCGGCGATCGACGTAGGCCACGCAGTCGTGTTTTTTTTTCCCTTCCGTTTTTCCTCCTCCCCCGATAACGAATAGCCGCCGGGCTAGACGACGGACGGGCGCGGCCATGGCGGGATACAAGCGGGGTCACGACGGCCAGATGGCCGGCCTGTACGACCTGGAGCGCACGCTGGGCAAGGGCCACTTCGCCGTGGTGAAGCTGGCGCGCCACGTGTTCACAGGTGAGCGCGTCGCCGTCAAGGTCATCGACAAGAGCAAGTTGGACGTGGAGGCACGTGCCCACCTCTTCCAGGAGGTGCGCTGCATGAAGCTGGTGCAGCACCCTAACATCGTGCGACTCTATGAGGTGCGTCAAACGGGAAACGTGAAAGGGGCCGTCCACAAATGACGTCACGCACCTGGGGGAGGGAGGGGGGTGGGGGTGGTCAGAAATTTGCGACGGGTTTGAGAAATGTGACGTCGCGGCAAGATGCGCAATTTTAAATAAATGTAGACAACACGTTCTACTTAGCTCAATAGACTTTAAAACAATTTTTTCCTACAACAGCAGAGTGCAGCGCCACATTAAAAGCGCACTACAATGACAATAGTTTAAAGCGATTTGAAGCATGTTTCATTTTTTTTGGGGCGGGGGGGGCAGAGCTTTGTGACGTCACATTTGAGGGGGGGTTGACTTTGTGACGTCGTGTGACGAAGGGGGGGGGTCAAAATTCGTCCAAAATCGCGTGACGTCATTTATGGACGGCCCCAAAGTACTTAAACGCTCATTCATTATTGTCATTGATATTCAATAACCATCTGCTCACAAGTGATGTCGTCACATCTGCCCCTCTATTTAAGGAACGAAACGGGAGGATTTCTCCACAAATCTGGCTGATGAAGCTAGTTGTAATTGCTGGTGAAACGTCGTACTCAGATTGTAAATGTTGTGTCTTTGCTCCCCAACACACCGATGTGCTGTACTAGTGACGAATTGGCCACGTTCTGTTGACGTGACAAACCTTACTAAATTGGCTGTGTCAGGTGGTGGAGGGTTCAAGGACACACACATTTTAACGCGATCTAATCCGAAAAAACCTGGTGTTATGCCTGAAAATATATTTGATATATAGAGGGCTGCAGAGTTTGGAGCGGGAAGGGCAGTGTTCAAATGTCGTTCGCCACCGATGTTAGCCGTGGCGAGGAGTAAAACTCCGGTCGCCGGGTTCAGAGGGAGGACCGTGCACCATTCACGGCTCTGCTCCACCACTCTCGGGCATAGATTCAGACCACGGTGGCTTGTTTGCGCGGCAGAGGGCCGAAAACGCCAAATGATTGGCGAGTCAAATCACGAGCCTCAATAGCGACAACTCATTGTGGAAGCCAGAATAGACTCACGCCCGATTCACGGCGTGCTGTGCTAACCACCTCAGCACCACTCCGCTCACCGTCAAACAGCGTGGCCTAATATTCGAGGAAGGAGGAGGAGGAGGGGGGGGGGGTCTCTGGAGAGGAGCATTTAAAGTTTAAAATTAACTATTGGCCGAGAGGGAAAGTTTGCGTGTGTTGCGGCGCGGAATGGCACAAGGGGTGGGGGTAATTACATTTAATTGGCTTAATTGCAGGTCGCGTCAACGGGGTTGATGGGCGGCGTCGTGATCATGGTGTGGCCACCATAGTGTGGCCACGTTAAGGAACGCAGCGTTCCCGTGGCTCCACGTTCACAAATTCCGAGCCCGTGAGCAGTGACGCAGGGCCATGAAAGGCGGCCTTCATCGGAACCCCAAGAGGTCGGGGCCGGGAGCACGTATGTACGTGTCTTGAACTTCTTTCGCACCGTACGTAGCTAATTGGAGGTAGCTAACGAGTGTGCAGGCTGTGCGACGGCACCGAGGCAGGAGGGGCCGGAGAGGCCCGGGTGCCAGGCTACAAAGAAATTTGACGGGGCTTCCACCCTCCCCCCCGTCATTTCATTCCTCGCAGCAGGCTCGAGAATCGAACCCAAGGACCTCCCGCGTACCAGGGAGAGGTAGTTAACGTCTCGCCACCATACATGAGGGCCAAATCCCAAATACAGCCACTACCAAGCAAGCGAAAGCCCCGCTGCCAAGTAAAATCAGAAACGAATAAACGTATCGAGAAAACTCTGCCACAGCAAACAGCGCAAGCGACAACGGAAAAGGTAAACGCCACGTGACTAACGTACACGTCTGCGCGTGCCCCCCCCGCCCCCCCCCCCCCCCACCGCCATCGCAGGTGATCGACACGGCCAGCAAGCTCTACCTGATCCTTGAGCTGGCCGAGGGGGGCGACCTCTACGACTACATCATGCGCCACGAGGGGGGCCTGCAGGAGCCCGACGCCAAGCACTACTTCGCTCAGATCCTGTGCGCCATCGCCTACTGCCACCGGCTGCATGTGGTCCACCGGGACCTCAAGCCCGAGAACGTGGTGTTCTTCCCACGCCTCCGCCGACTCAAGCTCACCGACTTTGGATTCAGCAACCGCTTCCAGCCGGGCACCAAGCTGGCGACGAGCTGCGGCTCGCTGGCCTACGCCGCGCCCGAGATCCTGCTGGGCGACGAGTACGACGCGCCCGCCGTCGGTAAGAGCTGGCGTGCGCCGTCGCGGCGTCAGCCCCCGGTTAGTGACGCTGTGCTTGCCGTAAATCGCGCCTGGCGCGCCCGTCCACTCGCTTCGCTCGCTGGCTATTTTACAAATTATTATTATTATTATTAACAAAAATAATTTTCACCAGGTCGGGCCCACTGAGCTATTTTTTTTTTAGCGCTTTTTCAGAAGCGACCTGGCCACAAATGATGCCTCAACAAAGTTGCTTATCACGTGGGCATTTACAGCAGCCAAATGTTCTGAAAGCTTGTAGAAAAATCCATGCAACCACGGGGGAGAGCACGCAAACTCCAAATATATCGGCATCAAGGTCGGGATTGAGCCCCACAACCTCCTCTATACCAGGCGAGGTCGTTCACATCCCGCCACCGCTGTGCCACGGTGGCTTACGGGCGGTCGGCCGTTGCGGAGAAATCCTGCGACCGTCGTTCGAAGAATGGTAAAAAAAAAAAAAAAGGACATGGCACGGTCGGAATATTTTGATGTTTTTATTTTATTTTATTTCAATGACACCGCAAGTTACCCACTCGGTGGTAATTGGAGAGCCATAATCGTCGTCGCGCTCCATGATTTCGTCCAACCGTAGCCATTGCCAACAAAAACACGGATGTGTTTGTCGCTAATTTCGCTTGCAAGCTAACTTTCAGAACTCAAAGAGACCAGGAGGAGTGACCCGGGTCACTAAAATTACAAATAAATGAGTAAACAACAAAAAACTAAAAACAAAGTAAAGCATTTGAAGCGAATAGCAATCAGGGCAGAAACAATTGTCGCCTGAGAAATTGAAAATAACCGGGGAAGATAATTAAACGTGACGTGAGTGTGCGAATTAGTGAGCGTGGAAGCGAGTGGGTGGGTGGGTGAGTGAATGAGTGGGTGGGTGAATGAGTGGGTGAGTGAATGCGTGAATGAGTGAGTGAGCGCGTTGTTCCGACCCGCAGTGTTGTTGCTCGAACCGCTCGACGAGACGAAACAATCGGTCGTCAACTTGCGCGGCGGAGGGATCGACGGGCTAACCGACCGCGGTGCCGGATCGCGCGCAACCACGTGCAGCAGTTGCCACCCAACGTCGCCCGGCTACATTAGAGGAGGACCAGGGCGTGCGCCGCCCGCTCTCTCCGCGCTCTCCGCCCGCTGAGCCGCGGCGCGGGATTAGCGTCGCCATGCAACGGACAGATTTGGCGTCGTCCCTTTGATGTTCCGAGGGTGCCGTTCGTTCCGTGCTCAAAGCAGCAGTGGGCGGGGAGTGGGGGGAGTTCTCCATCCCCCCCCTCCACCTCGGGCGTGCGGGCATGCGGGCGTGCGCACTTGCCTGTCCAAGCCCTGCGTTGTGATTTTCATTAAAGCAACCCCCCCTCAGGTGCAGAGAAAGGACGCAGAAATGTTTAATCGGAGTGGCAGGCGCTTCCGAAAAGTTTCCGCTCCTTGCGAATGCGTACGTTGCCTGCTGGTGTGTGTGTGTGTGTCGAAGAGACGGGGGGAGGGAGGCTAGCGAGTGAGATTTTTCTCGAATCCTTTGGTCTTCGCTCGCGATGATGGAAGGGTTGCCACCTGTCCAGATTTGACCTGGTACATTTTGAGTATTGGCGTCTGCGTTCGGGTGGCAACAGGAATTGAATTGTACCGAGATCTGGTACGGGCACTGTGATCGAACTCTGCTGCTGCAGTAGACTGCACAGTGTTGGCAAGGCCTATGCTCACTGTGAATTTCGTCCGGATTTTTCTAGACGGATGATAGATATCTTTACTGTTTAAAGGAGGATGGTCCCGCATTGCTCGGACAATTATAGCACCATCAACGGTAGTGTAGTGGTTAGCGTGCTGCACGATGAACCCGGCGACCTGAGTTCGATTTACGCTCACGGCCAGCACCAGTGACAATTATCTGAGCCGGTCCTGGGCCTCCTCCCCGAGGTAGACTCAGCCTCAAATGTGTACCTGGTGTGGCGTGTAAAAACCTCTCCACTGGGGAGACGAAGGCGGCCGGGCATGGTTGCTGGCCACCCACTCCCTCTCGTGCGAACAGCACTTGCCCAAAAAGTCTTCTAAGGCTATCCGGGGGATCTTTGTCTTTCAGGAGGAGGAAGAGTGAGGGGTTCACTCGATCGCTACGCCCGCCGGAAAGCACTGCGCCCAAACAACGCGTCTGCTGCGGCCGCTAAACAACTCCCCGTGCTTTGCAAGTTCCCAACCAGGCCTGAACTGGCCATAGGGGCAGCAGTCTGTAGGGCAAATGCCCCGGTGGGGCTGATCCAATCTGAGGGCCCGTGGGCCGGTCTGCGTGGTGAATTTGCGGATGTGATCAGAGTAAAAAGATATATATTTTGTGCTTGAAATATTTTGTAACCTCCTAATGTGTTCCCTTCATAGCTTACTTATGCTCTCAGTTGGCATGAAGTCCCCGTGTATTTGGCAGCCCCAAAGATTCGCCGGCATGGTTTGTTTTTTTTGGAGCCAGCACCAAATGGGCCAATAAGATCGCACGGAAAAAAATCACGTTCGCACGTCGTCACGTGGCAACATCCAGCTACCCCCCGTAGCCAGAATTTGGGCCGATGTGTTTACAAATTCCGGAGTGATTTTTTTAGTCCCAGTCCGTCACTGGTTCCGACAAAAGGCATCGAGTTTCGAGTGTAAACAAGTTTCACAGGCCAGCTTTCAAGGCATATGGGGCTGCCAATTGCGACAGATCAGGGGCGGTGGAGGGGTGGGGGGATGTTTGGGAGATATTCCGTCATTCCACCCAACCCATCCACCCACACTCGTCCGGAATCCGGAATGGTGACCGCGCAAGCTGCGGCGTCGTGTTTGCACGCCGCTGAACAATGTCGAGCCTGCGTGATTCAATAAGGGTCCCGCCGCCGTGCTTGTGTCGTTGATTAGGGCGCATATCAAAGTCCACGGGGGAATGCGAAAACAAGTGGATCTGGTCAAACTTTAACCGGACTCGGCTTTCCCCAACGGGTTTCGTTCAGGAGCGCACCTCTGGATTCGTATATCTCTCCGCGTTAGCATCGGTGGTGGATTTTAAATGGTGTTGTTTTTTTTCTTTTGTTTTGGCATTGCTGGTAACCGAATGAAAGGAACCGGTGAACACATTTTTTTTTGCCGATTTTGCCGCAGGTGCGTAAGTGTTCAGAGCGATAAATGCAAACCTTTATCACTTTTGTCAACTAAAAACAAAATTCAAACCATCTCGATTTAAAGCTTTCGTGACTGCAGGGATTCACATTCTTGGTTCTTTCGGTAAAGTCACGTAGAAGGGAAATAATAAAATAATAAAAAGAAAACACAATAAAATATAATTCTCACGACGTTTCGGCCACAACCATTGGAGTGGTCTTTCCGACAGCTCTGTTCTTCACCTGAGGACGGCTGCTTGCATTGTGGCCGAAACGTCGTGAGAATTTTATTTTGTAATGTTTAAATTTTATTATTTTATTATTTCCCTTCTACGTGACTTTACCGAAAGAACTAAGAATATGAATTCAAACCAAACTTTTTTTTATTTTATCAGGTAAGGCCTACTGAGCGGTGTAGCTCTTTTTCAGAAGCGACCTGGCCATCACAAACGATCGCTCAACGAAAGTGGCTTATCACGTGGACATTTACAGCAGCTAAAGACTCCAAACGCATGACGTTGATTATCAATGTGGAGAGGAAAACGGGAGGATCCAAATAAAATCCACGCAACCAAACTCCAAATATACAGCAGCAGGCGTTAGGGTCGCGATCAAACCCACGACCTCCTGTATACCAGGCGAGGTAGTTAACATCTCCTTGCCACCGTGATGATGATGAGAGAGAGGGGCAAACTCCAAATATATAGCAGCAGGCGTCAGGGTCGCGATCAAACCCATGACCTCCTGTATACCAGGCGAGGTAGTTAACATCTAGCCACCGTGGCAAGAAGTCCCTTCTGCCAGCGATGGCGCAAGTGAGCTATTACAGAGCTGCGCCTTTGCTTTGTTGTGTTACGACTTTGCACACAAGCTGATCACACGGCGCAATCCCGAATGATGATTAGTAACGCCAGCGCATCTATGTGACCCCGCGGTTTGGTGACTCGAGTGTTGGAGAAACGCGAATAAATTTACACGCACGCGCGAGTTACAGGCAGGGGCTGTGATGCCCACACCTCTTGCCTGTTGCTGTTGTTGTTGCTTGTGCTCAATTTTCGGGTTCTTCTGTGCTATGTGTTGTTTCTGCTCTGATTTCAATTTGGTGTTTTTTTTTAGATTTCCATTTGCTTCATCGCTGTCCTTCATTTTCCCTGATTTGCTTCAGTAGATTTGGTGACTCAGGTCCCACTTGCAAAAGCGAGACTCATTCCCTTCGGTTCTCGCCTGGCTAAACAAAATCACCGTGAACTCGTGCCAATGCCGGCCCGCCCATCGCCTTCACGGCGGCAGCCCCCGTCGGAGGCGAGTGCCTCGTGACTGGAGGCCACCGGTGTGGATCGGTGCGATGCACGCGGATGGCTCGGCTAACGAGAGAATTGAGCGGCTTCCAGATCTCAAATGTTCACTTTTCGAACTCGCTGAACCCCGCGCCGCATCCGACGCATTCCGGGTCAGGTCAAAGGCGTCCATGCGTTGGCCCCGTCCATACGGTCCGTCCGTCCGTCGGTAACGCGGGCGCACAGTATCGCTCGTCAAGTTGGCGCAGTGCGAATGATTAGCACGCGTACGTGCGTACGTATGACGAAGCGTCAGGTGCAGAGTCGTGTTTCTATTCGGGACTCGCACGTCAGAAAAGCCAGCGAAAATTGAAACACGGAGGCAAAAAAAGCGGCGCTGAGCGGGTTACACCTCGGTGTGGTGGAATTTTACACGTTCCGACATCGGGAGCGAGAGCGTCTCCCCTAGGACGACCATTGATCACGTCCCCACTTAGTGGTACCAATTTTATTGATCCCAGTAGGGTGATGGGCCAAGTGAACCGCCACAACCGATTTGCTCATCTGCTTGGCCACCTGGCTGGCCACCTGGCTGGCCACCTGGCTGGCAAAAATGCTCTCATGGCCACTTGCGAGTCACTCGCCAACGAGTTGACGTGGTCTTGCTGCTGTAAGGAAACTCGCAATGTAAACAAAAAAATCCAGTTGCTCTGGCCAGATGCCAAGATCACACACACACAAGGTGTAATTGGATGGCAGTGCGTTGCAGTGGTCACAACTGGCGTCTCTGGTTTCCTCCCAAAGCTCAAGATAAAAGTCCCTGTTGCACCTTTAACAGACTGTTGGGGCAAGTGCTGTTGGCAAATAGCACCCATGTAGGCTGGCACGGCACACGAGGGGGTAGGTGGTCAGCTCCAGTGGCGATGTTTACACACCGGACCAGTTACTGCATTGAGGCTGAGTCGACCTAGGTGAGGTCCAGGACCGGTTTAGATAATCATCACCGGTGTTGGCCGTGAGCGGGAACGAAACTCGGGTCGCCGGGTTCGTCGTGCGGCGCGCTAACTGCTGCACCACCACTCCCCATGCCCATAGCTAAGCACCTACACACACACAATGCCACTGGTATTGGCCAATACATCCAATTGGTTAAAATTTACCTGTAAATTCCTCAATTTGGATCTCACACACACACACAGCAACAGCAACATCACCGGTCTGACTGTGAAAACTTGGCAAGACCCTCCTGAAAAAAGTCTTTAAAAGGCTCAAGGAGGCTTTCCTGCCTAAAACAAGCTTAATCAAGCGTGATAATAATAATTGCGTAGTCTCTGGTGACCGGACTGAGACCATCGACTCACCAAACGTAGAAATTTGGGCCACCGGGGCCTGTCCTTAGCGACTTGCGTTTAAGTGAACAAATTCGTAAACATCACTAATCCTGGATGAAAAAATAAGAATAGGTTTTACCCTTTCTGGCAATAAAACAGTTGTGTTATGATGTTCAAACACTAAATTGAAACCTTTTGCAAGGAATCAAGTTCGAAATTAACCACACGGTGCCTGTGGTGAACATGCATACAAAAATGCTCTGATAATTAATATATGACATTGTCTTTGAAACTGATTGGCCTACATCAGAGACAGCCTTCATTAGGGCCTGGTCTCACCACCAGTGTCACATCAGAGAATGCCAAAAGGCGAACAGCACAAAGACAATGCCACTATCAGAGCGCTTATAGCTCAGGTTAGAGCAGCTACAAAATGTGACCTTTTTTGCCAGTATCAAAGTATGAAAAAATAAGAATAGGTTTAACCCTTTTATTAAAATATATATTATCAGAGCATGTTTGATTGCATGTTCACCACATGTGCGTGTGGTTAATGCGAACTTGATTCCTTGCAAAAGGTTTTTGTTTGGTGTTTTAACGTCTTAACACAACTGGTTTTATTGTCAGAAAGGGTAAAACCTATTCTCATATTTGGATACTTGCAAGGGAGGTGCCATGATGTTATTTTTTGGGTTAGATCGCGTAAATGCGTCATTTAACCCACCACCAATTTGAGAACGTACACTCAATTCTTTAGTGTTGTGGGTTTGCTCTCCAATACACCGGGTGTGCTGGAGTAGTTAGTAATAGGCACGTACCACCTCCTGTTATATTGCCAGAAAGGGTAAAAACCTTTTTTTATTTTTTCATACTTTGATACTGGAAAAAAAGGTCCCATTTTTTTAACGCTATCCCTCACGCTGCAATGCAAATTGTCTTACAACGAAATAACTCTCCAATTCCAACCGGAAGTGGGTGGACCCCTAACAGTTACCACCAAACTCAGACTCAAGGTCGCGGTCGCCAATTAAATTTTTTTCCACGGCGAGTCCCTTCCTTCCCGCTTAGTTACGGAAATGGATGAAAACGATCATTCGTGTCGTACATAAAGCATGGTATGGATTTTCATTGGCGAAAAGGTCGCCTGCCCCCCCCCCCCTGCCACCCCCCTCACCGGCCTCCGAGTTGACTGCGGCTAAATCAATGCCAATGCAAAGGCCATACATCATTGCTTGGCCGCCTTAAGATTATCGTGTGAATATTAATGCGGAATGATGCCCCCCCTCCCCCCCCCCCCGCCCCGCCCGCTGCTTACAAATGCGTTGAGTATTCATCATTTCTCCCCGTCTCAATCAACGCACGCACACTCGCACGCCAGCCGCGCTCTGCGCGCGAGCGTGAGGCCCGTACGGTAGCGGAGCGGTTAGCGCCACGCCGCGCTACGAACCCGGCGACCCGGGCTTCGATTCCCGCTCACGGCCAACACCGGTGACGATTGTTCGAACCTCGTCCTGGGCCTCCGCGAGGTCGACTCGGCCTCAAAACGAGTACCTGTTGCAATGTGTAATTGTCGTCATTTGGAAAGACGAAGGGGGCCGCCCGCACCTTCAGTTGGCTACGTACGGTGCAAAATATGTTCAATGTACT
Source organism: Petromyzon marinus (assembly GCF_048934315.1). Taxonomy (NCBI): domain Eukaryota; kingdom Metazoa; phylum Chordata; class Hyperoartia; order Petromyzontiformes; family Petromyzontidae; genus Petromyzon; species Petromyzon marinus. Next base: position 6,666,796 of record NC_133729.1, on the reverse strand, counting down.
TACACACGTATGTTGAACTTCTTTCGCACCATGCGTAGCCAACCATGCTAATCGGAGGTGCGGGATATATACGAATACATACATTCTGAAAAAAAGAGCTACATAGCTCAGTGGGCCTTAGCTGGTAAAAAGAAAAAGTTTAGTTTGAGTTTATGTAACTGACATTGGCCAAAACATCATCCCGATGCTGAAAAATCACCTGCAAATTACTCGATTTGGATTCCTAGGAAGACACTGGGGCTTTGCCCTTTAAATCTAGACGTAAAACTCTTTTCTTTGAAACTGATGTTTGTGTTTAGTTTGTCGTCCTTCTTCTTTTGGTTCTTTCGGTAAAGTCACCACGTAGAATGAGAATAAAATAATAAATTGATAAAATAAAATAACACAATAATATTCTCACGACGTTTCGGCCACAACACAAGCGGCCTTCATCAGGTGAAGGGGGCGAGACTGTCTGGTAGGACAGCGCTGGAGTGAAAGAGCCACGTTCAGATCACGGCCTTTAAGCTGTGTGAGAGGAAACAAAGCGCCTTGACAAAGGAATTAGCATATAATTTAGCATTGAAATGGCTGAGTGATTAGCTTGTGACTGGTCACAGAAATAGCTATGTTAAAAGTTAAAGCATACACATCCGCAGAGGCACTCCTTGACAAAGGAATTAGCATAGAATTTAGCATTGAAATAGCTGAGTGATTAGCTTGTAACTGGTCACAGAAATAGCTACGTTAAAGTCAAGAGCATACACATTCACCGAGGCACTGTTGTCCTTCCCCCACACACCTCCGATTAGTGCGGGTGGCTATGTACGGTGCAAAAGAACAACAACAACCGCCATTCGCCTCGAAGTGGCAGCGACGTCACCACGGCACTTGTGCCAGGCTATGTGCACGTTAAGGCCACGTGAAGTGTTGAACGCCCGGTGACAGGAGGTCACGCGACAGACCCAGGTGCCATGGGTCGACTGCCTGAAATGACTGGCCGATGCACCACCTGTGCCCCCTACTGTGCCATCTTGCTGTGTTTTAGCTGCGCGGCGCTCCGCTCGTTGTTGTGAGCGTCGCTCCTCCGCCCTCCGTTGTTGCTGGAGGGCGACTGCCTCCAACTGCCCAGTAACAGTAGCGTCCTTCACAAACCTCCTCCACAGAGGCCGATTTTAACACCGCTGGTACCAGTTATCGTCAAGTCCACTTAGCTCCACGTCATCCTGTACCACATCACTCCATCTCATCTCTAGCCCATGCCGCGCCCATTCAACCCCCTCTATCCAGCCGAACAAAAGCTCTTTAGGCATGCGGTGGCTGGACACGCGGGCTACATGACCCAGCCAACATATAAACATACACACATATACGTACGTACATACACGCAGCACCCCGTCTCCCCTCCCCACCACACGACAAAAACCTGGCAGGGCATTCTTGAAAATAAGTTTTGAGACTCAGCAAGGCTTTCCTGGGTAAACCAGCGTCAATAACAAACGCATATTTTTAATTACAGGCGTGCGCCTGTAATTAGATAGAGCCCACTCTGAAAGCGATTTTGTCCGTCCATCCGTTCTCACGTGTGCGGCTGTCTGTCTGGCCCCTGGTGCGGTGATGCGGCAGACATCTGGAGTCTGGGCGTGATCCTGTACATGCTGGTGTGCGGACACCCGCCCTTCCAGGAGGCCAACGACAGCGAGACGCTCACCATGATCATGGACTGCAAGTACACGGTGCCTGCGCACGTGAGCCGGGAGTGCACCGAGTGAGTGGCAAAGCCATCGGGCGCCCGCACGCACGCACGCACATGCACGCTCGCACACACGCACGCACACGCGTTAACGTCGTGCCTGAATGTTGTCCCGTTATCGATCACCGCGTAAAAAGAATCGCGGTCAAGAACCGGTGAAAACCGGTTTTCTGCACGCGTAGAAAAGTTCCGCGAATAAAACTACTTGTGCTATGAAGGAGGGGTGTTGCCCGGAACGTCGCCTATTTTGTACATTGACTAACCTGCTTGACAACAGCACCTCTTCCAACAAGTGGAACATCACGGTGGTGAGATGTTAACTGCCTCGCCTGGTATGCAGGAGGTCGCGGGTTCGATCCTGACCCTGACGTCACCTTGGAGTTTGCGTGTCTCTCTCTCTCCCTGTGGCCGCGTGCGTTTTTCTCCGGGTCCTCCCGTTTTTCCCCTCCACATTTAGAATCAGCATGCGCTCAGATTATTTTAGCTGCTATAAATGTCCACGCGATAAGCCGCTTCGTTGAGCTGTGCATGTATGTAGAACGTCTTTGGCATCGTTCGTAGCCAACCGTGCTGATCGGAGGTGTGGGGGAAGGACAACAAACTCAACACAAAAAACTGTTTTAAAGAAATGGGTTTTTAATTTAGATTTAAAAGTGCATAGCTCCCCAGTTGCGTCCTTAATTCCCACTGGGATCGGTCACCAGTTTGTGACTTTAGGATCTGGTAACCGATTTAAAAACCGGTTACTGGTTAACAACCCCTACAAGATGAAGGCAGATCGCCCATGTAGCCAAAACAGACTGTTGGGGCAAGTGCTGTTAGCAAGTAGCACCTATGAATGCCGGCACAGCACACGAGGGGGTGGGTGGCCAGCACCACACCTGGCCACCTTTGGAAATATATTTACACACCGCACCAGGTACTCATTTGAGGCTGAGTCAACGTAGGGAAGGCACGGGACCGGTTCGGATAATTGTCACTTGGTGTTGGCTTTGAGCGGGAATCGAACTCGGGCCGCCAGGTTGGGAGCGCAGCACGCTAACCGCTACACCACCACGCCCCACACCTCGTACACAAACAGACAAACACACACAGACAAACACACACACACAGACAAACACACACACACGTGCTCGTAAAGAGACAAGGCATAGGTATCGCTGTATCCTTTAACAGACTGTTGGGGCAAGTGCTGATAGTATATTTTCCTCTATCTCACCCCTGTCTGTCCTCCATCTGTCCCATGTCTGTCTCCTATCTGTCTCCTGTCTGTCCCCTATCTCTCCCTCAACTGTCACCTGTCTGTCCCCCCATCTGTCCCATGTCTGTCTCGGGTCTGTGCCCCCCACGTGTGCCCCCCACGTGTGCCCCCCACGTGTGCCCCCCCCCCAACGTGTGCGCCCCATCCGTGCCCAGGCTGATTGGGCAGATGCTGCAGCGGGAGCCGCGCCAGCGCGCCACGCTGGAGGAGATCGGTGCCCACCCGTGGCTCGGGGGCACGGACCCGGCGCTGGCCACGCCGGCGCCCCTCACATCGCACCGCAGCCTGTCGGAGCGCGAGCACAGCAGCATCGTGCAGGGCATGGTGCTGGGCAGCATCGCCGACCGGGACACCATCGTCGAGTGAGCGACGTCACGGCGCCCACACCAAACCAGCGCCACGCAGCACCGCACCCACACGCCACACCATACCCACGCCACGCAGCACCGCACCCACACGCCACACCATACCCACGCCACGCAGCACCGCACCCACACGCCACACCATACCCACGCCACGCAGCACCGCACCCACACGCCACACCATACCCACGCCACGCAGCGGCGCGGACACACGCCGCACCGCGCCCCAACCGCACCGCACTGACATGCCGTGCCGGCACACTGCGCTTGAGGCCGTAAGGGCAGTCGTGCCGTGCCGTGTGTGCGCGTGTGTGGCTGAGCAGGGCGTTGGAGGCCGACCGCTATAACCACATCACGGCCACCTACTACCTCCTGGCGGAGCGCCTCCTGCGCGAGAAGCAGGAGGGGGGGACGCAGGGGGCTCCCAGGTCGGGGGGCCCCGGCAGCAGCAAGACGCAGTTCAGGTAACGGGCACGCACGGCCTCGACCACCGTAATCACCACCAGCACCACCACCACCACCACCACTACCACCACGATCGTCACTACCATTGCAACTGCCATGACCAACAAAACCGTCACCACCACCATCGGTACCACCGTGACCATCAAATCCATCACGGCGTGAATTTGCCGAGATCATTACGTGGCTTCGCCCCAAAATCAACGACGAGTCGCGATGTACGCGTGCACGTTGAACCTCTTCTGCACCGCGCTAACCGGAGGTGCGGTGGAAGGACAACAAACCCGACGCGTCGAGAAACGAGCATTCAATCTAGATTGTGACGACAACGACAATAATAACACGACCTGGGCGCACGCCGTTCCTCCGCCGCAGGCAGTCGTGGCCGACCAAGCTGGACAAGGTGGAGGACGTCGAGGATCTCCCGTCCATGCGGGTGGTCCCGCCGCTCCCCATGCCTCGAGCCGGCTCCACCAAGTGCAAGGGCCCCGGCCACAAGGGACCCGAGGGCCGGAGGGGCGAGCCCCGGATGCCCGAGAAACCGGCGCGGGGGAGCAAACCCCCGCTGTCCTCCCTGGGGGAGGAGGACGAGGAGGCCGCGCGGGAGGAGCGGGCGGCCGCGGGCGCCGCGCAGGTCGTGTTCCGGCAGAAGGCCTCGCTCACCAGCCGGCTCACGGCCCGCAAGAGCGCGCCGGTGCTCAACCAGATCTTCGAGGAGGAGGGCGAGTCGGAGGACGACGACAGGGACGGCGCGCCGGAGCCCCCCAAGAAGGCCGCGGCGGCGGCGGCGGCGGCGGCGGCGACGGCGGCGGCGGCGGCGTCCCCGTCGGAGGCCCCGCCGCACCGCCCGCGCAGGCAGCGCCCTCCGAGCCAGGGCCGCGGCTCGAGCTGCAGCAGCTCGGAGACGAGCGACGAGGACTCGGAGAGCTGGCGGCGGCGGCGGCCCGACGAAGGCGGCGACGCGGGGCTGGCGCGGACGCACGGGGACCGTCGCGACGACCGTCCCCCGCCCGGCGGCGGCGGCGGTGGCGGCGGCGAGGGCGGCGGCCTGCAGCCCTCCGCGCCCGGGCCGGGCGGCCCGACGGAGCGGGACCCCGGGGGCGCCGGCACGTCGCGGGGAGGCGCCGCCACGCGGCCGGGGGCGGGCGGCGGCGGCGGCGGCGGCACCACGAGGAGGGGCGCTCCGGGCGACGGCGAGGGGCCGATGGCGGGCGGCCCCTCGGACGGGGCCGAAGGGAAGGGCGGGCGCGTGCGCGGGGCGAGCCCCGTGCCCCGGGGCCTCTCGTGCGCGAACCTGCCGCGGGGGACCGCCCCCCTCGACGTGCCGTTGCGCGCGGGGGAGGCCCACGGCGGCCGGGCCCCGGGGCCCGTCAAAGTGAGCGAGCTGCTCGACAGCTTCCGCCTGCTCAACCTGTGCCTGTCGGGCCCGCTCGCGCAGAGCCGGCGGCCCTTGGCCCCGCGGCCCGAGGGCGCGTCGGGCCTCGTGGCCAAGGCCGTGGAGCTGCTGACGTGGGTGCGGGGCCTGCAGCACGGCGCGGCGGGGCCCGCGGGGGCCGCGGGCGGCTCCTGCAGCCTCCTATCGGGCCTGGACCTGGCGGGGAGCCCGCGCAGCCTGGCCCTGGCCACGCCGGTGCTGTGCGAGGCCGCGTGCCCCCAGGGTCTGCCCTGCCCGTCCGATGCGCAGTGCGCTTACAGCTCGGGCGCTGTCCCCTACTGCCATGTCATATAGCGGCGTCAGTGGTGCCACTACCGCAACCAGATATCACCACCACCATCATCATCATCACTGCCGTCAATAACAGCACAGGCGTCACCGTCACCCCCGATACTGCCACCACTGCTATCCCCACCCCTCTATCAGCAATAACAACTCGCCGTCACATACACACACACCTCATTACACCCAACTCTCACCCCAACAACAGCACCAACATAACACACACATGCAGAGAGACAGCACTCGGCAGAAAGACAAAGATCCCCCGTAATGACTATACAGGGTGTTGGGGCAAGTGCTGTTAGTGGGCACCTACAAAGGCCAACATTGGACACGAGGGGGTGGGTGGCCAGCCTTTGTCTCCCTAGTGGCGATGCTGACGCACCGCACCAGGTACTAATTTTAAAGCTGAGTCGACCCAGGGGAGGCCCAGGCCCAGCACCGGTTGAAATATTCACCACTGTTTATTGATCATGAGCGGGAATCGAACGTGGGTCGCCAGGTCCGTAGGTTCAGTGCAGCGATTGACCAGTACACTACCACTCCCCATAACACCACCATCACCACCACCAATACAGGCATCTAAACCAACCACCACCACTACCACCCACCAAAACAAAGATCCCCTCGTGTAGCCTTAACAGACTGTTGGGGCAAGTGCTGTTAGCGAGTAGCACCTCTGAATGCCGGCGCAGCACACAATGAGGTGGGTTTCCAACACCATGCCCGGCCGCCTTTGTCTCCCTCGTGCAGATATTTAACACATCACACAAGGTATTTGTTTCAAGGCTTAGTCGACCTAAGCGAGGCCCAGGGCAGATCGTCACCGGTGTTGGCGGCAGTGGGCGGGAATCGAACTCGGGTCGCCGAGTTCGTGGCGCGGTGCGCCAACCGCTACACCACCGCTCCCCACCCACTGCCGCCACCGGCGACGTGCGTGCCGGGCGGTGACCTCGTTAGCAGCACACGTCCAGGGCACGGCGACCCCTACCGCCAGGCCCTCCGAGTGCGGGTCAAGAGGTCCCTGGAGGTGGTCTGACAGAAGGTGGTGCACTCCCAGCATAGTGACCCGTTCCGAACGTGGGGTGGGTTGGCGGGGCACGCTGCGGAATTGCACGTTTGGAAACCTTCTGCAGTTCCTTAAGAAGCTGCCAGCGCGTGGGGGTGGAACGTCGGACATCGGTGCCACCTGGGTAGGCGCTGGTAGTCAGAGGGTGCCGGTAGTGAGTGGTCGCTGGTAGTGAGTGGTCGCTGGTAGTGAGTGGGCGCTGGTAGTGAGTGGGCGCTGGTAGTGAGTGGTCGCTGGTAGTGAGTGGTCGCTGGTAGTGAGTGGGCGCTGGTAGTGAGTGGGCGCTGGTAGTGAGTGGGCGCTGATCGTGAGTGGTCGCTGGTAGTGAGTGGGCGCTGATCGTGAGTGGTTGCTGGTAGTGAGTGGTCGCTGGTAGTGAGTGGTCGCTGGTAGTGAGTGGGCGCTGGTAGTGAGTGGGCGCTGGTAGTGAGTGGTCGCTGGTAGTGAGTGGGCGCTGGTAGTGAGTGGGCGCTGGTTGTGAGTGGTCGCTGGTAGTGAGTGGTCGCTGGTAGTGAGTGGGCGCTGGTAGTGAGTGGTCGCTGGTAGTGAGTGGGCACTGGTAGTGAGTGGGCGCTGATCGTGAGTGGTCGCTGGTAGTGAGTGGGCGCTGGTAGTGAGTGGGCGCTGGTAGTGAGTGGTCGCTGGTAGTGAGTGGGTGCTGGTAGTGAGTGGTCGCTGGTAGTGAGTGGGCGCTGGTAGTGAGTGGTCGCTGGTAGTGAGTGGGTGCTGGTAGTGAGTGGTCGCTGGTAGTGAGTGGGCGCTGGTAGTGAGTGGGCGCTGGTAGTGAGTGGGCGCTGGTAGTGAGTGGTCGCTGGTTGTGAGTGGGCGCTGGTAGTGAGTGGTCGCTGGTAGTGAGTGGGCGCTGGTAGTGAGTGGGCGCTGGTAGTGAGTGGGCGCTGATCGTGAGTGGTCGCTGGTAGTGAGTGGGCGCTGGTAGTGAGTGGGCGCTGGTAGTGAGTGGTCGCTGGTAGTGAGTGGGCGCTGGTAGTGAGTGGGCGCTGGTAGTGAGTGGGCGCTGATCGTGAGTGGTCGCTGGTAGTGAGTGGGCGCTGGTAGTGAGTGGTCGCTGGTAGTGAGTGGGCGCTGGTAGTGAGTGGGCGCTGGTAGTGAGTGGTCGCTGGTAGTGAGTGGGTGCTGGTAGTGAGTGGTCGCTGGTAGTGAGTGGGTGCTGGTAGTGAGTGGTCGCTGGTAGTGAGTGGGCGCTGGTAGTGAGTGGGCGCTGGTAGTGAGTGGGCGCTGGTCGTGGGGTGGACAGCGGTGTTGCGGTTATATTCGCTGCTGCCCGTACGTACGCCGGCGATTTATCAGATTGTTCAGTTCGCGTTGCGTTCAAACAGTCGTGGTGCCCTCCTTACTCGCCAAACTTTGTCCAATGCGCTCCTCCGCAGGTGGCGTCGAGTTGGTGCTTCAAACAAATCCCACATCGCCGTGGCAAGAACAGTCTCTTCGTAAATGAACAATCACCGTTCACTTTCCTACCGGGCATTGCGACCGCCGTCACCGGGCAGCACGTGCGCCCCCCCCCTCCCACCCCCGAGCGCTGATATTTACGCGTGGAAAATATGTGCCCTCCCATTCACATCTGCAGCGTGCACGTGAACGCGTGCATGTGGATGCGTGGACCGTGGACGTGAACGCGTGCACGTGAATGCGTACACGTGAACGCGTGGGGAGGGGGCGAGTGTTAATCGGAGAGAGGTTATTCTTATCTCGCTTTACATTTACAGAGCGCCTCAGCTCAAGGCGCTTAAGGCGATTTAAAAAAAAAACCCCGCCATCGTAAAAGAATGATTTCTGGTGCCAGGGGCCGTGCAAGCATTGCGGAATGAGTGGCAGCGATAGAGAGGTACTTGGGGAGGGCGGGGGTCACGAAATGGCTGTAGGGGAGGGACGGGAAGGAGTGGATGGGCGAGGGGAAGGGAAGAGGGAGAGACTGAGCGTACAGGTGAGGCTTTAAGAGGGATGACAAGATTCCCTTCGTTATTCGCGGGGCGATACGTTCCAGAGGTGCTCGCGAATAGCAAATTCCGAGCGTAACGACATTGAACCACGGCAATTTAACCTGAAATAAATACATAAGTAAGCTATTAAATAGATGGAGATGATCACAACACAAAAGAGTATAAATTGGTTCCAATAAACATCAAGTAAATACAATTAATGATCAAAGTAAAATAAAATATTTGTTAAATGCTGCGCATCATCACTTTCTCTCGTAACATCCTCTCTCGACATCCTCTCTCATCACTTCATCTCATTACTTCTCTCTCTCTCGCTCGAGATGCAGTCGCGGAGTAGACTTCCAGATGCGATCAGCGGATAGCCAAAAAGTCAGCGGGGACTGCCTGCGATGAGTTCGTGGATAACGAGGGAATACAGCGGAGCTTGATTTCTGGCCCGGAAATTGGTGGCGGCCGTCGCGGATACCCGACTGGAACGCACGGCACCGCGTACGTTGAAATAATTTCGCACCGTACGTAGCCAACCGTGCTAATCGGACGAGGGGAACAAACTCGACACAACAACAAGCAGTTTATGAACAGGGGCAGAGCCACAGGGGGGCTGGGGGGGGGGTTTAGCCCCCCCTGAAATTTTGGGAAAGTCGGTAATCTGGATAACCGGATATCCAGCTGCTGCAAAATGCTGCAGGCTGCCACCTTGTGCTGCCCTGCAGGCTGCCACCTTGTGCTGCCCTGCAGGCTGCCACCTTGTGTGCTGCCCTGCAGGCTGCCACCTCGTGCTGCCCTGCAGGCTGCCACCTTGTGCTGCCCTGCAGGCTGCCACCTTGTGTGCTGCCCTGCAGGCTGCCACCTCGTGCTGCCCTGCAGGCTGCCACCTTGTGCTGCCACCTTGTGTGCTGCCCTGCAGGCTGCCACCTTGTGCTGCCCTGCAGGCTGCCACCTTGTGCTGCCCTGTTAGCTGCTTGAGCGGCAACCTTGCGAAATTATCGAACTTATTTGCCACATCGGCAGCTCTGACCTATTAATAAACTCCGAGTCTAAATCCAATAAAATGTGTTTTATACATTTGTGGCGCCCATTGAAAAACATAAACACTGGATATCTCAGAATATTGAAGTTAGCCCCCCCCAAAGTCCAAATCCTGGCTCCGCCCCTGTTTATGAACGTATGTATGGTCTGCGTGGGGTTTTCCTCCGGGGTTCCCTGGTTTCTTCCCATAGCTATGAGAGAGTAAAATAATAACGATGTAACTGATATTGGCCAAACAATCTCAATGCTGAAAGAAAAATACTGGTAGCATTACTCATTTGTGATTACACACGGCGGCGGCGGCGGCAGCAGCAGCATCGCCACCCATCCCTTCCGCAAAAACGCAGCAGGACCCTCGCGAAATGGGAGTCTTGAGACTCGCTGAGGCTATCCTGGGCCAAACGGGCATAATTCGGAGCGTAATATCAATAACAGCAGAGGGGGGGGGGGGTGTGGGGGACAGACACCAGCGTTCCCCGTGGTATGTTTTACTTGACGTGCCGATGTGGGCCAACGTTGGAAGCGTCATCCTCCACGCGCGCGTTCACACTTCGCAAGTGCACTATTTTATCAACTCGTGCCCGTCCTCCTCGTGCTCCGCCAACCCGGTGTGTGGCGGCACAGCAATAAAGTCAACTGACGTTGAGAACCGTTCGTCGGTGATCCCACCTCGTCGGTGATCCCACCTCTTCGGACGATGCGTGTCCGTCGTGCGTCATCTGTGGGGCACGGGACGCGGGTAACGCCAGCGACGTTTACACGTGTGTTTACCGCCCCCCCCTCCCCTCCACAAAGTGCGTGTGTGCGAGTGTGTTATGTATGCCGATGATTTGGTAATAGCTGCTCATTCAGAGGAGGAGTTGGAGACGCTGCTGCTGAGACTGGAGCGTGCCACTAAGAGATGGGGCCTTACCATCAGCCCCACCAAAACTAAGCACCTGCCTGGGTATTTTGTACCATCGGACACTCCACCCCCACAACTCCCAATCGGTGATGGGGCAGTTGTGGAGAGAGTGGAGAGTTTCCCATACCTGTTCAGTCTGCTTATGACCGGTTCCAGTTTAACAGCAGAGGTCTCACTCCGAATCAGTCGAGCGGCAATATCTTTTCATCGGTTGCGTAACGCTGTGTGGAAGCTACCTGGTCTGTCGTTCCGCACTAAGCTTCAGGTCTTCTCGGCCACGGTCATTCCTTCCCTTCTCTACGCTTGCGAAACGTGGACCCCTTTAATGGAACATCTTCGCCGGTTATAAACATCTTGGCTAGCCTGCCTACGATCCATCCTGGGTTTAACCAGGCTGGATTGTGTGAGGAGCTCACAAATCCTTGAAAGATCTGGGCAAGGTCCCATCGGTGAGCTCCTCCGGCAGGCAAGGCTGCGTTGGCTGGGTCATGTAGCCCGCATGCCCAGCCACCGCATGCCGAAACCATTTTTGTTCGGCCGGATCGATGGGGCTAAACGGGTGCGGCACGTGCTAGAGAAGAGATGGAGTGATGTGGTACAGGAGGACGTGGAGCTGAGTGGACTTGCCGATGACTGGTACCAGCGGTGTCAAGATCGGCCTCTGTGGAGGAGGCTCGTTAAGGACGCTACTGGGCAGTTGGATGCAGTCGCCCTCCAACAACAACGGAGGGCGGAGGAGCGACGCTCACAACAACGAGCGGAGCGCCGGGTGGGTAAAGCACAGCAGGTTGGCACAGTAAGGGGCACAGGTGGTGCATCAGCCAGCCATCTCAGTCAGTCGACCCGTGGCACCTGGGTCTGCCCCGTTACCTCCTGCCAGCGGGCGTTCGACACTCCACGTGGCCTCAAGGTGCACATAGCCTGGCACAAGCGTCGTGGTGACGTCACCGCCACTTAGTGGCGAATGGAGGTTGTTGTTGAGTGGGAAACGAGCACCTATGAAGGCCGGCATAGGTGCTGGCTAACAGCACTTGCCCCAACAGTCTGTTCGGGCTATACGAGGGATCTTTGTCTTTGTGCGGGGAGCGGTGGTGCAGCGGTTAGCGTAGCGCTACGAACCCGGCGACCCGAGTTCGATTCCCGCTCACGGCCAACACCGGTGTCCGGTCCCGGGACATCCGCTAGTTCGACTCGGCCTCAAATGAGTACCTGGTGCGGTGTGTAGTAAACATCGCCACCCCCCACCCCCTCGTGTGCCACAGTGCCGGCCTTCATAGGTGCTACTCGCTAACACCACTTGCCCCAACAGTCTGTTAAGGTTATACGGGGTGGGAGGGGGGGGAATCTTTGTCTTTGTGTAAAAAAACAAACTACTTTTATAAATGTCTTCGTAATTGCACTCAGCTGTGAGCGGCGGCGTGGGAGCTGTGGACCCTCCCCACCCCCGCCGGGTGCAGTGTAGGGGGGGGGGCGGGGGGGGGGTGAGCTGTGGGGGGCTCCGCTGGGCGTCACCTCGGCGTGTCCAGTAGCGAGCCGCTCAGCACCACGGACACCGGAGCGGCGCTCCCTCAACCCCCCCTCCCCCTTCCCCGCGCCACCCCGTGCGCTCCAGCGCCGCAAGACGATCGCGTCGGGTGACCGTCGTGCGCGAGTCTTCACCGATGGAACTTCGTGGTTGGTTGGTGGGCGGGTGGGTGGGGGTGCGGGTTGAGCGGAAGGTGACAAGTGTTGGTGAATTCAGCCTCGGACCCGTGTCATACCCCCGCGCGTTGCCTAACTACGGGCGGGACGTGAACCACGCGCACCCCCCCCCTCCCCACCGGCTCTTCGCTCGCCCCGTGTGGAGCCGACCGGGGCGACGTCCTGAAAAGCCCCCCCCCCTCCCCTCCCCGTTCCACCCGGCGCGGATCGTCTCTGGCGTCGTGCTGCTTTACCGCCTCGCGGAGAGACGCGAGGCAGAGGCGGGGGAGCCCCGCGATGTCCCCCGTGCGTCGCACCGTTAAGAGATGGCGGTGGGTGGGTAGCGGGGGGCGGGTCGAGGTCGATCCGCCGGGGTGTGGATTTGCCGCGTGACTTGGGATTTGTCGATGGCGAGAAATGTTGAGCGCCGGCCTCGGTGGTGGTGGTGGGGGTGGGGGGAGGGGAGAGCCAGCCGGTCTAACGACGCTCGCTGAGACGCGCAATCTCTCTCGCCCTTAAGAGTCCAGGCCACCAGCTCGAAAAGTTACTGGCCGTTCCGCTTGGCCGTAATTTTCTCTCGACCCTTTCGAGTCGGCGGTCACTCGACGGCAAAGTCGCGGTGGCTAGGAGATGTTGACTACCTCGCCTGGTATGCAGGAGGTCGTGGATTCGATCCCGACCCGGACGCCTGCTGTGTATTCGGAGTTTGCGGTGTCTCTCTCTCTCTGTCTTTTCCCGTAGTCGCGTGGATTCTTCTCCGGGGTCCTGCGTTCGTTCCCTCCAAATTTAGAATCAACGTCGCACGTTTAAAGTATTTGGCTGCTAAGGTGAGAAGTCACTTTCGTTGAGCTGTCATTCGCGATAACCAGGTGGCTTCTGAAAAGAAGCTATATATCTCCGTGGGCTTTACCCGGTAAAATAAAACAAAGTTTCGTTTAGTTTTTGTGATAAAATACAAAGTTTAGTTTTAGTTCTTTTCAGCTGGTGGTGAGACGCTCCCTGTGGGTGCCGCGTGCGAGGCGAGCGCGGCCCCCCACCCCCCATCTCCGCCCCCCCCCCCCCCCCCCCCCCCACCTGGTTGACGCAGAGCGGCACTCGCAAGCGAGCTGAGTCCGATCTGGCCGCACGGTTAACGGGAGCCGCGGCCCCGATTCGGGTGACACGCGTGGCTAATCCAACCCGAACTGTTTCCGTTTGTGAATCCCTCCAATCCCGCAGAACACAAAAACGGACGAGAGCGGCCGTTTAGATGTTTCCGTACCACCGCCCAAATTAAAGTGAAACCCCAATTGTCGCCATCGTCGGGCGCTTCGTACATGCCGCTTGGAGATATGTACATTTCTTCCCACGTGCGTGCTGGCCGTTTTCTACGTGTAAAAAACAACAACAACAACAGTCTGCCCGTGCATTTTTCGATGCCAAGCCGCCGATTTGTGCCCACCACCCCCCGCCCCGACCCCTCTGTGCATCCAGGAGGCCTTGGGGAGGTCACACATCAGCACCCGGGCACGTGTGCAGAACGCAACGAATTGGCAGGGCGAGGACAATTCTCGGTAGACTCTATGGGACACGGGGAATGTCCATAGACTAGAACGGCAAACGTTATGCCAAAAGACTACGGCGCAAGTAGAATGTCCATAGATTATCATGGAAAATAGAATTCCCATATAGACCATCAAGGCAAACGGAATGCCCATAAGGTGCAATGGGGAACGGGATGACCTTTTCGGAATTTCCCAAAATGAGAACCCCTGTGGTTGTTGCCTGAACTCCGCGTGCCAGGGCTTGCCTCGTTCATCTCCACAGGGTCAGTGGGCTGCTTCGCTTCTGTGTCCGCTCTGCACAACATCATGACTCCCCCCCCCCCTCTCCCACTACCGCCAGACTTATTTAAAGTGAACCCTCACCCTTCCTCTCCCTTCTCTGCCGCCCTTACCTGTGTTTGCTTCAATCAATGAGCAGCAATGCAGGTGCGCGCGCGTGCGTGTGATGAATTAGAAGAGCACTTACTATTGCCAATTTTGTCAACAAAATGTTTGAACTGTTAAATCGTATGGGGACATCTTCCACAGTGCCGTGTTATTACGCCGTGCTTTTTACATGGGACTTAATGTGCAAATATAATGATAGCGGAGTAGGGCACTTTCGGAGGGGCCAGACGTAGGCGATGGGATATTTAACATGTGCCGTACTTCACGTGTCTTCATTGATGGGTCGTGTCGGTTTCGAATCGCGTGGAATAGCGTGCAACTGCAGCGGCACGCAGCGCAGTAGCTCAATGTCATTAATATTTCAATGGAAAATCATTGTAATGGTGATGTCGATTAAACAACAACAATCATCTTCGTACGAATAGGGGAATGTATGTGAATTCGCCAGTGTCGAAAGTGACAATCTTAATTTTTTTTGTATTCGCCTATTGATCCTGGATCCACGGTGGTGAGATGTTAACTCCATCGCCTGGTATGCAGGAGGTCGTGGGTTCGATCCCGACCCTGATGCCTGCTGCTGTATATTTGGATTTTGTGTGTCTCTCTCTCTCTGTCTCACACCATGGTCGTCCGGTTTTTCCCTCCACATTTAAAATCAATGTGCGTTTCGAATATTTTGGCTGCTATACATTTCCACTTGATGATGAGCTATCATTTGTGGCCAGGTCACGTCTTAAAAAAGGAGCCGTATCGTTCAGTGGGTCTTACCTGGTAAAATAAGAATAGTTAATAGTTTATAGAGGCCACGGAGGGGGGTTCTATGCTGTCCTGTAGCTGTGCGTGGTAGTGCTCGTGTCATATACGGAACGTGTGGCGTCAAGTCGAACTGCAACATCTCATCCTGCACTCTGCCAAAAGCGACGATTCACGGTTGAGTTTTGTGTGTGTGTGTTGAGGCCGCGTGATAACCTGATCAAACATTCGACGTCCAGAATCCTCCACCACCCGACGCAGCCAAACTAATGAATTTGTATCGTATCTAATTTTATGCGGCAAGAATAATAGCCACTGTCCAATTCGATTCCCGTTATGCAAGTGTTTCTTTTTTCTTTTTTAGAGGCCACTGTTGTTGGCAAATCTGAGTGTTTTCGTTTCTCCTTTTTTGTTAATTGCTCAACATAGTTGCGAGAATTGTCCATCAGCTCACCGCTGGGTGATGCTGCAGTGAATCGCATTGTTAAACGCCCTCCCCCCCACCCACCTCCCCGGTGCAGCGGGTGCCGGTTCCATTTGTTTGACCGCGTCGGGTGGTGGAGGGCGCAGGTGGATACGTCGTGGCACAGCTCTGGCCAGATCAGTTGCGTCGGTGGAAACGACCCCAACAAAATCCACCGTGAGTCTTAAGTAGCGGGCGCGAGACACGGCGTGGTAAGTTTTGCCAAAACTATAGAAGCAGGGTGCTTCAAAATAAATTTTTAACACTTCTGAGAATTTGCAACAACACCACGTGACATGTGCTGCTGCCTCCGGGCTCTGGAGACCGCCTGGAGAAGATTCCAGGCCACGTGTTGACAACGATGGCGAACAAGTGGGAGACTCAAATTCTTGGTTCTTTCGGTAAAGTCACGTTGAAGGGAAACAATAAAATAATAAAATATTTATAAAACAATAAAATTCTCACTGCAGTCACGAAAGCTTTAAATCAAAAGTGGAGACTCATTGACTTTTTAAAGCTATTAACATTACATTTGTTATCATGTTACCGTGTATTAACCGTTCTATTTACATTAAAAACGATAGTCCCATATAAGTGTTAAAACAATTTTCCGAAGCATCCTTAATTTTAATTTCCGGTCGCCATCAGCAGACAACGCCGGGTACCTCGGCGTTTTTGTTGTTATTTTTGGGACGGAGTCAGACACGACGACACGCACCGCCGGTCATGCTGTGCTCACTGACGCGACTCTGCGCGAACCCCTTCAAACGAATTAAAACATCGTTAGCAATTGAAGGCGCAGTGGAATGAAAGAAATCGGCAAAGTCTTCGCTGAGATTTGCCCACGCGTCAAACTTTAGTTATCCCCACCCCCCTCTCTATAATCTCGCAGGGGGAATAGGAAAACGTAAATCCACGCTGGGGCCTTGCGGCAGCCTCCAATTTTGCCCGAAATGAGCGGCGTGCGTCGACTGCCAACGGACGCGTTGGGGTGCTTTTGGGAAACTCGCCGACTGCAGACAAAAAAAAACACGCAAAAAAATTGGGCATTGCATCCCGGCTGCCACTTGCCCGCGTTATTTTCGAAACCAAAAACAAAACAAAACCCAAACCACTCGTGCTGTCCCCCGTGGATTTTCGTGAATGTCCGCCGGCTGCGAAGACACCGCAACGCGTCTCCCGTTGACTCTGCCCCCCCCCCCCCCACCACCGTGTGCGCCCTGGGTCAGCTACCGCATTGCGTTTGGCCGGACCGTGGAGTCGGCTTCGTGGGTTCATGTTCCGGCCGCACGCTAATTGGCGGTGGCAGCGGCTCAGCGAGAAAGGGCCTGTGGGGGGGGTGGGTTGTCGATTCCGGACTCAGGTGCCGTTCTGTGGTGTGGAGTTTGTGTGCTCTCTCTCTCTCTTTCTCTCTCCCTCTCTCGTCATGTTCTGTATGAGTTTCCTCCGGGTTCTCCGGTTTCCTCCTCCCATAGCTAAAAAAAAAAGAAAACCCCAACCACAGTGTAACCGGTGTTGGCCAAAACAACATCGCAATTCTAAAAAAGAAAAATCCCCCGCAAATTACTCTTCGGATTGCACGGATCGTTCCGCCTCCTGCGAAAACTTGGCAGGACCACCACCCCCACCTCCCCCCCCCCCTGAAAAAGAGAAAGTCGGCGAGGCTTTCCTGGTTAAACTAGCGCAATAATAAATAAAAGTATGAAAACGTTATTGAAACGCATGTATTTTTTTAGCGTTGCCCTTGCACGGGGCATTGGCACAGCCGTAGCGTTCGCTCACTGCTCGTGGATGAGTTTCGTGGCCCCATGGCTGTCAAGCCCACAGGGGTTCGCCCGCATTCTTGTACAGGGAAATTGAGTTTTCAGGTCCGTACGGCGTAACAGCCGTTTCAATACGGGCAACAAGGTTTTGTTTGTTTGTTTGTTCATCCATTTGTTTGTGTTGCTCCCTTGCGATGGGACTTTGTAGGATGAACGTTGAGATTTATAAGGGGCACGGGGTGACCAATAAAGGGGTTGGCAGGAATGCGCTTCACAGAATCGGAATCGTCTGTTGAGACTGCAGGATGAATCCGATGAGCTATGAAGCTCTTTTTTCCCACAGACGTCCAGTTTAAGCACGGGGTCGGCAAAGTTACAGCAGCAAACAATACAAACAACACGAATCCGAGCGCAAAACAGAGGGAACGGTAAGCCAGTCGCCAAATATGAATAAGTACAACGATACTTAATTATTAAGAGTCCGATTTCGATTTAAAGCTTTCGTGACTGCAAGGATTCATCTTCGTTGGTTCTTTCGGTAAAGTCACGTAGAATGAGAATAAAATAATACATTGATAAAATAAAATAACACAATAAAATTCTCGCTCCAGCGCAGTCCTCCAGACAGTCTCGTCCCTTCACCTGATGAAGGACCGCTTATGTTGTGGCCGAAACGTCGTGAGAATTTTATTGCGTTATTTTATTTTATCAATTTATTATTTTATTCTCATTCTACGTGACTTTACCGAAAGAACCAAAGAAGATTATGAGTCCGATTTACCAAGCTTGTGCAAGGCGGCACAAAAAAACAGTCCCAGACCACATGGAGATACTGCGGGGTTTTAAACGAGATGCGCGTTAAAGGCGCAGCCCTACAGTCGCTCACCTGCCACTCCAGATGTGTTTCCCATATTGAGGGGCTTTTTCGCAGCGGCTTTCCGCTGGGCCACCGAACACAGGCGGCGGTCACCGCATCTCGCGGCGCTCTGACGGCGCGCTTCTGCGGCCGCCTGGAACGCTCTTCCTTCCGATATTTATGGACGCCACTGGGGAGCCATGCACTTTTAAATCGTGCAGATTGAAAATGCGTTTCTTTAGAACTGCTTTTCGCGTGTTCAGTTTGTTGTCCTTCACCCGCAAACTCCGAATAGCGCGATTGGCTACGTACGGCGCAAACGAAGTCCTTGGCCTACTCTTCCATGCTGTGGCCACACAATCTTGCAAGCGGTAGGAGTTAGACGCACCTCACCCCACCGCACGCCACCTACCGATCGACGAACTCGGGGATCGGTAACCAAAATAACAAAAAGAGCCATTTTTTTTTAATTCGGTAACAAAAAAACTACCCAACTCACTATTTCAAGAGCTGCAATGCACTGTATTGTGAATACGGTGGTCTCGCAGGATGCCGACCCCTGCCCTTGGTAAACTGGACTCCCATGGTAAACTTGACTCCCATGGTGAACTGGACTCCCGTGGTGAAATGGATTCCCATGGTGAACTGGACTCCCATGGTGAACTGGACTCCCATGGTAAACTGGACTCCCATGGTAAACTGGACTCCCATGGTGAAATGGACTTCCATGATGAACTTAACTCCCATGGTAAACTGAACTTCTATGGTAAACTGGACTCCCATGGTGAACTGGACTTCTATTGTAAACTGGACTCCCGTGGTGAACTGGATTCCCGTGGTGAACTGGACTCCCATGGTGAACTGGACTTCCATGGTAAACTGGACTCCCATGGTGAACTGGACTTCCATGGTGAACTGGACTCCCATGGTGAACTGGACTTCCATGGTGAACTGGACTTCCATGGTGAACTAGACTCCCATGATGAACTGGACTCCCATGGTAATCTGAACTTCTATGGTAAACTGGACTCCCATGGTGAACTGGACTCCCATGGTGAACTGGACTTCCATGGTAAACTGGACTCCCATGGTGAACTGGACTTCCATTGGAAACTGGACTCCCATGGTGAACTGGACTCCCATGGTGAACTGGACTCCCATGGTAAACTGGACTCCCATGGTAAACTGGACTTCCATGGCAAACTGGACTGGACTCCCATGGTGAACTGGACTCCCATGGTGAACTGGACTTCCATGGATGAACTGAACTTCCATGGTGAACTGGATTCCCATGGTGAACTGGACTCCCATGGTAAACTGGACTTCCATGGTGAACTGGACTCCCGTGGTGAACTGGACTTCCATTGGAAACTGGACTCCCATAGTGAACTGGACTCCCATGGTGAACTGGACTCCCATGGTGAACTGGACTCCCATGGTAAACTGGACTTCCATGGCAAACTGGACTGGACTCCCATGGTGAACTGGACTCCCATGGTGAACTGGACTCCCATGGTAAACGGGACTTCCATGGATGAACTGAACTTCCATGGTGAACTGAACTCCCATGGTGAACTGGACTCCCATGGTGAACTGGACTCCCATGGTAAACTGGACTCCCATGGTGAACTGGACTTCCACGGTCAGGTGTCGGCAACGAAAATAACAAGAGCCATTTTTTGTTCTTCGAATTTCAAGAGTCGTGCTGCAGCCCCCCCTGCCCCCCCCCCAAAGAGCCGCCCCTTGCACGCTGCCCCGCAAGTTCGTGCTGCCGACCGTCTGCACTGACTGCTGGTGAGCCCCACTCCACTGCTGGCTGCAGGGAGGTGGGGCTACGATTTGAACAAGCCCTGGCCGCGGCCTTTGTCTTGAACTGCCGCGAAGGGAGGAGACGACGGAGGAGGAGGAGGAGAACCGGGCCACCTCTGTGCGTGTACCGGCGTCGTGGTCAAAATTCGCCGAACGTGATGGATTACTGGCAAACGCGCTTATTGTTTTGGAGAAAAAAAGCACGATGTGACACCCCCACCACCACCACCACCCCCACCCCGTACTGGTAGACCAACACCCACATGCAGACCGGTGCTGCGTATACACCTTGAGACGCACAGGGACAGCTGCCACTAGGGGGGTACCTGGCTGCAGCAGACCATTGGGAGTGGTTGAGTCGAGGCGCTTTCAGATACGGAGGCATTTAAGCACCCAACGAATGCAAAGACGATGTATAATTATTATTAATCACTAGTAGGCGACATCACTGCTCCTTGATCACGGATGAGTACTTTGCCAAGGCGAGATACAGAGAACGCCACCCACATGGGCATGGCCGCTCAGTGCCATCGTGATGCTGATGACAAGCGGACGCTGTGAACCTGCCTCTACGTGGAGTCGTAATGCTGGTTGTTTTCTTTACCTCCCTACCGCAGTCCAGCCGTGCTGATGACTGATGACGTAGTGTGACGTACTCTCTGACGTCACACGCAAAAGGGCGTGTCATTTGCCCCACCCCGCCCCACCTCCTGGCCCTGCTTGGCCCCGAGCCAGATTCGGACGTCTTTCTGTGAGGGGCAGCAAATGAATCACGTGTTGGGTTCTGGCATGGCTCGGCAAAACTGCCAGTGGAAAACCACCCGTGCTGTGCTGGCCCTGCGCTGGCTCGGCTCGGATGTGCCAGTGGGAAGAAAAAAAATAGGCGTACTAGAGCACAGCTGGGATGGTTGCAGTGTGGCAATTGACTGATAACCCCTCAACAGAGAGAGTCCACTGATGCTACCGATTGCTCGAGCCCAGGGGTCGGCAACCTGCGGCTCTGGATCGGCTTGCGACTCTCTTTAAGGACTGCTTCGTGACACGTGATTTACTAAGGAAGCGACCGTCTCGCTATTCGCCACGGTGAACGGTTGACAATTTTTGTAAATATCGAATTAAAAAAATAATAATAATGTCTCTCATTATTTTGGTTGCCCGACTCCTAATCTAGCCGCCCCTCACCCCAACTCCCCCCCTGCCGTGGCTGTCAAGGGCAAGTAGCAACAGCGCGATGTTTCCAATAGCACCAGCGCTTTGCAATATCGGGCACTCAACACAATTGTGTCGACGCGATAGCCGTACCGCATTATCACCGCGTAGGTGTTCGCGGCGGCGGCGGCGGCGCTGCTCCGTGTGGCTGCGAGCGTTGTTTGGCGCGATGTCCGATGTTTCGCTGGGGGGGGGGGGGGTGGGAGGCCTTGTTCAGGAACTGAACTGAGAAATGTCGGTGGGGGGGCGGGGGGGGGAACCAGAAAACGCACCGTAGAGAGAGAGAGAGATCAAAAGAAATCGTCACCGCGTTGTTGTGGCGAGAACAGGCAGCGTCTTTCAACCGTACACACGGTAGCGGGTGCGGTTGGTTACACCGCGAGCAATGAATGGGGGTGAATGGTTGCGTGAGCAAAGCCGCGGTGATTTATTCCAGACCGGGGTGGGGGGCGGGTGGGTGGTCGGCAGCGAAAATAAAAAAAAACACCCCCCCCCCCCTCTTTGCCCAAAAAAGAACAAAAATCAATATTTCAAGACGCGCGCCGTCTCGTGGTCTCGTGTGAATACGACGCGGGTCCTGAATAAATAAACGGTCCCGAAGCAGTCCTCAAAGAGCCGCATGCGATTCCGGAGCCGCAGCTTGCCGACCTTCCGCCTCCCCCCGCGCCCCCCCTCCCCCCCTGGTCCCAGAGACAATCTCGGACTCGCGAGTTCGTGGTGCGAGCAGGGGTAGAGGGAGCGGGAGGGAAGGACAATGCCAGCATCATTGCCGAATCCTTTTCACCGCGTGACTCCGGGGTTTGGGTTGGTGGGGTGGGTGGTGGGGGTGGGGTGGGGTGGTGATTGATTGCTTCTGTCTTGAGACACGGGCCGAGATCGATCGATCGATCCATCGTTCCACGAAGACCGCGGGCAGCAGTGGTATCGGCAGCAATTTCGCGCGTTTCTTTCAATTAAGTTTCGCCGGTTAACATCGCGTTGAATTGCCATGACCGGCGGAGTCCCCGAATGGACTTCAACAGACTGTTAGGGCAAGTGCTGTTAGCGAGCAGCATCGATGAAGGCGGGCACACGAGGGTGTGGATGGACGGTTACGGCGCCCGGCCGCCTTTGTCTCCACAGTGCTGATGCTTTATACACCGCACCAGGTACAATACCCATTTATGGCGGAATCGACCCAGGGGGGGGCAGAACCGGTTCAGGTAATCGTCACCGGTGTTGGTGGCCGTGAGCGGGAATCGAACTCGGGTCGCCGGGTTTGCAGCGTGGCGCGCTAACCACTCCACGACCGCTCCCCCCCCCCCACATAACCGGTAACAGTATGAGAGAAGAAAAAAACACTCCGGTGAGAAACCGGTTTGAACCTCAATGGGCTTCAACTCCATAGAGGTTTAAACCTCCAATGGGCTTCAGGCGATGAGACGTCTGCGCGCCGGGGATTTGGTGTGCCAGTATAATTCTGACGTGGTGGGCGCCGGCGGTAGCGCGTTCGCCGCTCGGTGCGGACGTCCGCGATTCGAGATGGGCAATCCACCCCGGCTGCCACCGTGGTGTGGGCCTGAGGCGTAATGCACGGCGCAGGCCGCCTCCACGGTGGACGTTAAAGATTTCCTGGACGTCATTCGACAAGAGGAGGCCATTGCGTTGGCGCGGAAGTCACGGTCCAAACTTTCCAGGTTTTAAAAACAGAAAATCGACGACCCCCTTCACTCCCCCCCCCCCAAATGACTCAATTGGGATTCTGCACAGGAGCAGGCCACGTGCAGAGTCACCTGGTTGGTGTCCTTCGAATGGTCGAGATGAGAGGTGATTGTAAGGCGCTGTGACTTGCTCAGGCATGCGAGTGGCCTATCGATGCAATGATGATTATTATTATTTTTTATCAAGAAGTGTAGTGTGTGATATTCTGACCCGTGTGGGTCACCGCATCGGTGTGATGTGTTGCGCCACTCATGAGCCCAGGGTGTGCGGCATTCAGTTCCTTGTGAGCGTTTAATGAATCCGATTTCCCGGCCAATCGTCCCAATAGCGCGAGTGGCGGGCAACCGGATTTCTGCTCTCACGACTCGATGCCATCACGACGCGCGGTGCGCGATTCTCCGGCAAGCCGTCTGGGGTAGTCTAGCCTGGCGAGATCATCCCCGAGCGCGTTCGAGCCCACAGTTCGGAAGGCGAGGCGCCGACCGGACTATTCACTCGACACTCGATCACGAACCCCGAGTGGTGGTGGTGGTGGTGGGGTTATCGTCGAACGAAACCCGCTTTCGTGATCGTTCGCCCAGCTCTCAAAGTCAGGAACGCGGCCATCGTTCACCAGTTGAACGCCAAAAGCGGAACGCGCGGCGCCGAATTGGCGTGTCGCCTGCCCCATCACCGCGTGGGTAAAGTTTTGCCGCCACCACCACCCACACCCCCTCGTTTGTTTCTCAGTCGGACAAAACGCAATCACTATTTTGTTTTTGTTCGCGCTTGATCGCGAGACGTTTCTGTACTTGCGGCAAAAAAAGAAGAAGAAAAACCCCCCCGTTAACCGTTTTGTTTCATGCGGTTATACCGGAACTATGGGAGCGAAAAAAAACAATGACGATTAAAGAAACGGTATGGACCATCCTAGCATGTTTACCACTCTATTGAGTAAAAAAAATATATATATTTGCGATTTCTTATCTTGCTAAGACAATGTTTGCCGTCTCCACAGAGCGAACGTCGGTATCGGCGCCGACGATCCGGCATGGAAATTCACCCGCCCCCCCCCCGCCATCCCGTGGCCAGTGCCAACAACAACAACAATAACAACAACAACAACTCAACATCAAGGGTGATCGTCACACGCAAGGTGTCCAAAAATATATATATTTGGGTAACCCGCGGCAGTCTTGGTAACTTTTTTTTTTGTAGTTTAGAATAATGCCGTGGTTTGCTATAGGTGGACGGTGCAATATACATGTGTACGGTGTGTGTCGTGAAACCTATACTATACCTGTGCTGTGTACCCCGAGTGAGGATGGATGTGGTGTGATTGCATTTTAACTGTGGTCTGACGGGCCCCCTCCACTGCGAGGGTGAAGTGTAACCAGATTATACTCTAACTTGTAACTTTTGTCAAAAACTGAAAAAAACGTAACATGTGGCTGTACCCAATGGACCAAAATAAAATAAATCCCCTTTATCAAGTGTTCTCTGGCGTGCTTTGATGGTCGGCTACGTGCGGTGCGAAATAAGTTCAACGTCCGGTACGGTGTCTGGCCGCTAAGTTGATGGTCGTCTGCCCACTGCATTGGGTACCTTGCGCCGCCCACTGAGATTAGCCAGTGGGGGGGGGGGCCTGAACATCTTGGCATGAGACCTCTGTGAGGCTCTTCCGGGTAAACGAGCGGAGTAATACAGAGTCGTGAATACGGAAATAATGTGTGGCTATACCGGTGTGCTTCATTGCCTTGCTTTCTTGGTGAGGAAAGGTGACGATTTGTTTTGGCACCGATTTTTATTTTGGTTGCCTCTGCTCTGACCAAAATAGATGTCAGAGTGGAGACCACCAAATAGATGTCAGAGTGGAGACCACCAAATAGATGTCAGAGTGGAGATC
Organism: Petromyzon marinus; assembly: GCF_048934315.1. NCBI lineage: Eukaryota > Metazoa > Chordata > Hyperoartia > Petromyzontiformes > Petromyzontidae > Petromyzon > Petromyzon marinus. The sequence goes on along the minus strand of NC_133729.1, from coordinate 6,642,249 downwards.
CACAAATAGATGTCAGAGTGGAGACCACCAAATAGATGTCAGAGTGGAGACCACCAAATAGATGTCAGAGTGGTGACCACCAAATAGATGTCAGAGTAGAGACCACCAAATAGATGTCAGAGTGGAGACCACCAAATAGATGTCAGAGTGGTGACCACCAAATAGATGTCAGAGTAGAGACCACCAAATAGATGTCAGAGTGGAGACCACCAAATAGATGTCAGAGTAGAGACCACCAAATAGATGTCAGAGAAGAGACCACCAAATAGATGTCAGAGTAGAGACCACCAAATAGATGTCAGAGTGGAGACCACCAAATAGATGTCAGAGTAGAGACCACCAAATAGATGTCAGAGTGGTGACCACCAAATAGATGTCAGAGTAGAGACCACCAAATAGATGTCAGAGTGGAGACCACCAAATAGATGTCAGAGTGGTGACCACCAAATAGATGTCAGAGTGGTGACCACCAAATAGATGTCAGAGTAGAGACCACCAAATAGATGTCAGAGTAGAGACCACCAAATAGATGTCAAAGTGGAGACCACCAAATAGATGTCAGAGTAGAGACCACCAAATAGATGTCAGAGTGGTGACCACCAAATAGATGTCAGAGTAGAGACCACCAAATAGATGTCAGAGTGGTGACCACCAAATAGATGTCAGAGTGGTGACCACCAAATAGATGTCAGAGTAGAGACCACCAAATAGATGTCAGAGTGGAGACCACCAAATATATGTCAGAGTGGTGACCACCAAATAGATGTCAGAGTAGAGACCACCAAATAGATGTCAGAGTGGAGACCACCAAATAGATGTCAAGTAGAAACCACCAAATAGATGTCAGAGTAGAGACCACCAAATAGATGTCAGAGTAGAGATCACCAAATAGATGTCAGAGTAGAAATCACCAAATAGATGTCAGAGTGGTGACCACCAAATGGGTGTCAGAGTAGAGACCACCAAATAGATGTCAGAGTAGAGACCACCAAATAGATGTCAGAGTAGAGACCACCAAATAGATGTCAGAATAGAGACCACCAAATAGATGTCAGAGTGGAGACCACCAAATAGATGTCAGAGTAGAGACCACCAAATAGATGTCAGAATAGAGACCACCAAATAGATGTCAGAGTGGAGACCACCAAATAGATGTCAGAATAGAGACCACCAAATAGATGTCAGAATAGAGACCACCAAATAGATGTCAGAGTGGAGACCACCAAATAGATGTCAGAGTAGAGACCACCAAATAGATGTCAGAGTGGAGACCACCAAATAGATGTCAGAGTGGAGACCACCAAATAGATGTCAGAGTGGAGACCACCAAATAGATGTCAGAGTGGTGACCACCAAATAGATGTCAGAGTAGAGACCACCAAATAGATGTCAGAGTGGTGACCACCAAATAGATGTCAGAGTAGAGACCACCAAATAGATGTCAGAGTAGAGACCACCAAATAGATGTCAGAGTGGAGACCACCAAATAGATGTCAGAGTAGAGACCACCAAATAGATGTCAGAGTGGTGACCACCAAATAGATGTCAGAGTAGAGACCACCAAATAGATGTCAGAGTGGTGACCACCAAATAGATGTCAGAATAGAGACCACCAAATAGATGTCAGAGTGGTGACCACCAAATAGATGTCAGAGTGGAGACCACCAAATAGATGTCAGAGTAGAGACCACCAAATAGATGTCAGAGTAGAGACCACCAAATAGATGTCAGAGTAGAGACCACCAAATAGATGTCAGAGTGGAGACCACCAAATAGATGTCAGAGTAGAGACCACCAAATAGATGTCAGAGTAGAGACCACCAAATAGATGTCAGAGTAGAGATCACCAAATAGATGTCAGAGTAGAGACCACCAAATAGATGTCAGAGTGGAGACCACCAAATAGAAGTCAGAGTGGAGACCACCAAATAGATGTCAGAGTAGAGACCACCAAATAGATGTCAGAGTGGAGAGCACCAAATAGATGTCAGAGTAGAGACCACCAAATAGATGTCAGAGTGGTGACCACCAAATAGATGTCAGAGTAGAGACCACCAAATAGATGACAGAGTAGAGACCACCAAATAGATGTCAGAGTAGAGACCACCAAATAGATGCCAGAGTGGAGACCACCAAATAGATGTCAGAATAGAGACCACCAAATAGATGTCAGAATAGAGACCACCAAATAGATGTCAGAGTGGAGACCACCAAATAGATGTCAGAGTAGAGACCACCAAATAGATGTCAGAGTGGAGACCACCAAATAGATGTCAGAGTGGAGACCACCAAATAGATGTCAGAGTGGAGACCACCAAATAGATGTCAGAGTGGTGACCACCAAATAGATGTCAGAGTAGAGACCACCAAATAGATGTCAGAGTGGTGACCACCAAATAGATGTCAGAGTAGAGACCAGCAAATAGATGTCAGAGTAAAGACCACCAAATAGATGTCAGAGTGGAGACCACCAAATAGATGTCAGAGTAGAGACCACCAAATAGATGTCAGAGTGGTGACCACCAAATAGATGTCAGAGTAGAGACCACCAAATAGATGTCAGAGTGGTGACCACCAAATAGATGTCAGAATAGAAACCACCAAATAGATGTCAGAGTGGTGACCACCAAATAGATGTCAGAGTGGAGACCACCAAATAGATGTCAGAGTAGAGACCACCAAATAGATGTCAGAGTAGAGACCACCAAATAGATGTCAGAGTAGAGACCACCAAATAGATGTCAGAGTGGAGACCACCAAATAGATGTCAGAGTAGAGACCACCAAATAGATGTCAGAGTAGAGACCACCAAATAGATGTCAGAGTAGAGACCACCAAATAGATGTCAGAGTGGAGACCACCAAATAGATGTCAGAGTAGAGACCACCAAATAGATGTCAGAGTGGTGACCACCAAATAGATGTCAGAGTAGAGACCACCAAATAGATGTCAGAGTGGTGACCACCAAATAGATGTCAGAATAGAGACCACCAAATAGATGTCAGAGTGGTGACCACCAAATAGATGTCAGAGTGGAGACCACCAAATAGATGTCAGAGTAGAGACCACCAAATAGATGTCAGAGTAGAGACCACCAAATAGATGTCAGAGTAGAGACCACCAAATAGATGTCAGAGTGGAGACCACCAAATAGATGTCAGAGTAGAGACCACCAAATAGATGTCAGAGTAGAGACCACCAAATAGATGTCAGAGTAGAGATCACCAAATAGATGTCAGAGTAGAGACCACCAAATAGATGTCAGAGTAGAGACCACCAAATAGATGTCAGAGTGGAGACCACCAAATAGATGTCAGAGTGGAGACCACCAAATAGATGTCAGAGTGGAGACCACCAAATAGATGTCAGAGTGGTGACCACCAAATAGATGTCAGAGTAGAGACCACCAAATAGATGTCAGAGTGGTGACCACCAAATAGATGTCAGAGTAGAGACCACCAAATAGATGTCAGAGTAGAGACCACCAAATAGATGTCAGAGTGGAGACCACCAAATAGATGTCAGAGTAGAGACCACCAAATAGATGTCAGAGTGGTGACCACCAAATAGATGTCAGAGTAGAGACCACCAAATAGATGTCAGAGTGGTGACCACCAAATAGATGTCAGAATAGAGACCACCAAATAGATGTCAGAGTGGTGACCACAAAATAGATGTCAGAGTGGAGACCACCAAATAGATGTCAGAGTAGAGACCACCAAATAGATGTCAGAGTAGAGACCACCAAATAGATGTCAGAGTAGAGACCACCAAATAGATGTCAGAGTGGAGACCACCAAATAGATGTCAGAGTAGAGACCACCAAATAGATGTCAGAGTAGAGACCACCAAATAGATGTCAGAGTAGAGATCACCAAATAGATGTCAGAGTAGAGACCACCAAATAGATGTCAGAGTGGAGACCACCAAATAGAAGTCAGAGTGGAGACCACCAAATAGATGTCAGAGTAGAGACCACCAAATAGATGTCAGAGTGGAGAGCACCAAATAGATGTCAGAGTAGAGACCACCAAATAGATGTCAGAGTGGTGACCACCAAATAGATGTCAGAGTAGAGACCACCAAATAGATGACAGAGTAGAGACCACCAAATAGATGTCAGAGTAGAGACCACCAAATAGATGCCAGAGTGGAGACCACCAAATAGATGTCAGAATAGAGACCACCAAATAGATGTCAGAATAGAGACCACCAAATAGATGTCAGAGTGGAGACCACCAAATAGATGTCAGAGTAGAGACCACCAAATAGATGTCAGAGTGGAGACCACCAAATAGATGTCAGAGTGGAGACCACCAAATAGATGTCAGAGTGGAGACCACCAAATAGATGTCAGAGTGGTGACCACCAAATGGATGTCAGAGTAGAGACCACCAAATAGATGTCAGAGTGGTGACCACCAAATAGATGTCAGAGTAGAGACCAGCAAATAGATGTCAGAGTAAAGACCACCAAATAGATGTCAGAGTGGAGACCACCAAATAGATGTCAGAGTAGAGACCACCAAATAGATGTCAGAGTGGTGACCACCAAATAGATGTCAGAGTAGAGACCACCAAATAGATGTCAGAGTGGTGACCACCAAATAGATGTCAGAATAGAAACCACCAAATAGATGTCAGAGTGGTGACCACCAAATAGATGTCAGAGTGGAGACCACCAAATAGATGTCAGAGTAGAGACCACCAAATAGATGTCAGAGTAGAGACCACCAAATAGATGTCAGAGTAGAGACCACCAAATAGATGTCAGAGTGGAGACCACCAAATAGATGTCAGAGTAGAGACCACCAAATAGATGTCAGAGTAGAGACCACCAAATAGATGTCAGAGTGGAGACCACCAAATAGATGTCAGAGTGGAGACCACCAAATAGATGTCAGAGTAGAGACCACCAAATAGATGTCAGAGTGGTGACCACCAAATAGATGTCAGAGTAGAGACCACCAAATAGATGTCAGAGTGGTGACCACCAAATAGATGTCAGAATAGAGACCACCAAATAGATGTCAGAGTGGTGACCACCAAATAGATGTCAGAGTGGAGACCACCAAATAGATGTCAGAGTAGAGACCACCAAATAGATGTCAGAGTAGAGACCACCAAATAGATGTCAGAGTAGAGACCACCAAATAGATGTCAGAGTGGAGACCACCAAATAGATGTCAGAGTAGAGACCACCAAATAGATGTCAGAGTAGAGACCACCAAATAGATGTCAGAGTAGAGATCACCAAATAGATGTCAGAGTAGAGACCACCAAATAGATGTCAGAGTGGAGACCACCAAATAGAAGTCAGAGTGGAGACCACCAAATAGATGTCAGAGTAGAGACCACCAAATAGATGTCAGAGTGGAGACCACCAAATCGATGTCAGAGTAGAGACCACCAAATAGATGTCAGAGTGGTGACCACCAAATAGATGTCAGAATAGAAACCACCAAATAGATGTCAGAGTGGTGACCACCAAATAGATGTCAGAGTGGAGACCACCAAATAGATGTCAGAGTAGAGACCACCAAATAGATGTCAGAGTAGAGACCACCAAATAGATGTCAGAGTAGAGACCACCAAATAGATGTCAGAGTGGAGACCACCAAATAGATGTCAGAGTAGAGACCACCAAATAGATGTCAGAGTAGAGACCACCAAATAGATGTCAGAGTAGAGACCACCAAATAGATGTCAGAGTGGAGACCACCAAATAGATGTCAGAGTAGAGACCACCAAATAGATGTCAGAGTGGTGACCACCAAATAGATGTCAGAGTAGAGACCACCAAATAGATGTCAGAGTGGTGACCACCAAATAGATGTCAGAATAGAGACCACCAAATAGATGTCAGAGTGGTGACCACCAAATAGATGTCAGAGTGGAGACCACCAAATAGATGTCAGAGTAGAGACCACCAAATAGATGTCAGAGTAGAGACCACCAAATAGATGTCAGAGTAGAGACCACCAAATAGATGTCAGAGTAGAGACCACCAAATAGATGTCAGAGTAGAGATCACCAAATAGATGTCAGAGTAGAGACCACCAAATAGATGTCAGAGTGGAGACCACCAAATAGAAGTCAGAGTGGAGACCACCAAATAGATGTCAGAGTAGAGACCACCAAATAGATGTCAGAGTGGAGACCACCAAATAGATGTCAGAGTAGAGACCACCAAATAGATGTCAGAGTGGTGACCACCAAATAGATGTCAGAGTAGAGACCACCAAATAGATGACAGAGTAGAGACCACCAAATAGATGTCAGAGTAGAGACCACCAAATAGATGTCAGAGTAGAGACCACCAAATAGATGTCAGAGCGGAGACCACCAAATAGATGTCAGAGTAGAGACCACCAAATAGATGTCAGAGTAGAGATCACCAAATAGATGTCAGAGTAGAGACCACCAAATAGATGTCAGAGTGGAGACCACCAAATAGGTGTCAGAGTAGAGACCACCAAATAGATGTCAGAGTGGAGACCACCAAATAGGTGTCAGAGTGGAGACCACCAAATAGATGTCAGAGTAGAGACCACCAAATAGATGACAGAGTGGAGACCACCAAATAGATGTCAGAGTAGAGACCACCAAATAGATGTCAGAGTGGAGACCACCAAATCGATGTCAGAGTGGAGACCACCATATAGATGTCAGAGTAGAGACCACCAAATAGATGTCAGAGTAGAGACCACCAAATAGATGTCAGAGTGGAGACCACCAAATAGAAGTCAGAGTGGAGACCACCAAATAGATGTCAGAGTAGAGACCACCAAATAGATGTCAGAGTGGAGACCACCAAATAGATGTCAGAGTAGAGACCACCAAATAGATGTCAGAGTGGTGACCACCAAATAGATGTCAGAGTAGAGACCACCAAATAGATGTCAGAGTAGAGACCACCAAATAGATGTCAGAGTAGAGATCACCAAATAGATGTCAGAGTAGAGACCACCAAATAGATGTCAGAGTGGAGACCACCAAATAGAAGTCAGAGTGGAGACCACCAAATAGATGTCAGAGTAGAGACCACCAAATAGATGTCAGAGTGGAGAGCACCAAATAGATGTCAGAGTAGAGACCACCAAATAGATGTCAGAGTGGTGACCACCAAATAGATGTCAGAGTAGAGACCACCAAATAGATGACAGAGTAGAGACCACCAAATAGATGTCAGAGTAGAGACCACCAAATAGATGCCAGAGTGGAGACCACCAAATAGATGTCAGAATAGAGACCACCAAATAGATGTCAGAATAGAGACCACCAAATAGATGTCAGAGTGGAGACCACCAAATAGATGTCAGAGTAGAGACCACCAAATAGATGTCAGAGTGGAGACCACCAAATAGATGTCAGAGTGGAGACCACCAAATAGATGTCAGAGTGGAGACCACCAAATAGATGTCAGAGTGGTGACCACCAAATAGATGTCAGAGTAGAGACCACCAAATAGATGTCAGAGTGGTGACCACCAAATAGATGTCAGAGTAGAGACCAGCAAATAGATGTCAGAGTAAAGACCACCAAATAGATGTCAGAGTGGAGACCACCAAATAGATGTCAGAGTAGAGACCACCAAATAGATGTCAGAGTGGTGACCACCAAATAGATGTCAGAGTAGAGACCACCAAATAGATGTCAGAGTGGTGACCACCAAATAGATGTCAGAATAGAAACCACCAAATAGATGTCAGAGTGGTGACCACCAAATAGATGTCAGAGTGGAGACCACCAAATAGATGTCAGAGTAGAGACCACCAAATAGATGTCAGAGTAGAGACCACCAAATAGATGTCAGAGTAGAGACCACCAAATAGATGTCAGAGTGGAGACCACCAAATAGATGTCAGAGTAGAGACCACCAAATAGATGTCAGAGTAGAGACCACCAAATAGATGTCAGAGTAGAGACCACCAAATAGATGTCAGAGTGGAGACCACCAAATAGATGTCAGAGTAGAGACCACCAAATAGATGTCAGAGTGGTGACCACCAAATAGATGTCAGAGTAGAGACCACCAAATAGATGTCAGAGTGGTGACCACCAAATAGATGTCAGAATAGAGACCACCAAATAGATGTCAGAGTGGTGACCACCAAATAGATGTCAGAGTGGAGACCACCAAATAGATGTCAGAGTAGAGACCACCAAATAGATGTCAGAGTAGAGACCACCAAATAGATGTCAGAGTAGAGACCACCAAATAGATGTCAGAGTGGAGACCACCAAATAGATGTCAGAGTAGAGACCACCAAATAGATGTCAGAGTAGAGACCACCAAATAGATGTCAGAGTAGAGATCACCAAATAGATGTCAGAGTAGAGACCACCAAATAGATGTCAGAGTAGAGACCACCAAATAGATGTCAGAGTGGAGACCACCAAATAGATGTCAGAGTGGAGACCACCAAATAGATGTCAGAGTGGAGACCACCAAATAGATGTCAGAGTGGTGACCACCAAATAGATGTCAGAGTAGAGACCACCAAATAGATGTCAGAGTGGTGACCACCAAATAGATGTCAGAGTAGAGACCACCAAATAGATGTCAGAGTAGAGACCACCAAATAGATGTCAGAGTGGAGACCACCAAATAGATGTCAGAGTAGAGACCACCAAATAGATGTCAGAGTGGTGACCACCAAATAGATGTCAGAGTAGAGACCACCAAATAGATGTCAGAGTGGTGACCACCAAATAGATGTCAGAATAGAGACCACCAAATAGATGTCAGAGTGGTGACCACAAAATAGATGTCAGAGTGGAGACCACCAAATAGATGTCAGAGTAGAGACCACCAAATAGATGTCAGAGTAGAGACCACCAAATAGATGTCAGAGTAGAGACCACCAAATAGATGTCAGAGTGGAGACCACCAAATAGATGTCAGAGTAGAGACCACCAAATAGATGTCAGAGTAGAGACCACCAAATAGATGTCAGAGTAGAGATCACCAAATAGATGTCAGAGTAGAGACCACCAAATAGATGTCAGAGTGGAGACCACCAAATAGAAGTCAGAGTGGAGACCACCAAATAGATGTCAGAGTAGAGACCACCAAATAGATGTCAGAGTGGAGAGCACCAAATAGATGTCAGAGTAGAGACCACCAAATAGATGTCAGAGTGGTGACCACCAAATAGATGTCAGAGTAGAGACCACCAAATAGATGACAGAGTAGAGACCACCAAATAGATGTCAGAGTAGAGACCACCAAATAGATGCCAGAGTGGAGACCACCAAATAGATGTCAGAATAGAGACCACCAAATAGATGTCAGAATAGAGACCACCAAATAGATGTCAGAGTGGAGACCACCAAATAGATGTCAGAGTAGAGACCACCAAATAGATGTCAGAGTGGAGACCACCAAATAGATGTCAGAGTGGAGACCACCAAATAGATGTCAGAGTGGAGACCACCAAATAGATGTCAGAGTGGTGACCACCAAATGGATGTCAGAGTAGAGACCACCAAATAGATGTCAGAGTGGTGACCACCAAATAGATGTCAGAGTAGAGACCAGCAAATAGATGTCAGAGTAAAGACCACCAAATAGATGTCAGAGTGGAGACCACCAAATAGATGTCAGAGTAGAGACCACCAAATAGATGTCAGAGTGGTGACCACCAAATAGATGTCAGAGTAGAGACCACCAAATAGATGTCAGAGTGGTGACCACCAAATAGATGTCAGAATAGAAACCACCAAATAGATGTCAGAGTGGTGACCACCAAATAGATGTCAGAGTGGAGACCACCAAATAGATGTCAGAGTAGAGACCACCAAATAGATGTCAGAGTAGAGACCACCAAATAGATGTCAGAGTAGAGACCACCAAATAGATGTCAGAGTGGAGACCACCAAATAGATGTCAGAGTAGAGACCACCAAATAGATGTCAGAGTAGAGACCACCAAATAGATGTCAGAGTGGAGACCACCAAATAGATGTCAGAGTGGAGACCACCAAATAGATGTCAGAGTAGAGACCACCAAATAGATGTCAGAGTGGTGACCACCAAATAGATGTCAGAGTAGAGACCACCAAATAGATGTCAGAGTGGTGACCACCAAATAGATGTCAGAATAGAGACCACCAAATAGATGTCAGAGTGGTGACCACCAAATAGATGTCAGAGTGGAGACCACCAAATAGATGTCAGAGTAGAGACCACCAAATAGATGTCAGAGTAGAGACCACCAAATAGATGTCAGAGTAGAGACCACCAAATAGATGTCAGAGTGGAGACCACCAAATAGATGTCAGAGTAGAGACCACCAAATAGATGTCAGAGTAGAGACCACCAAATAGATGTCAGAGTAGAGATCACCAAATAGATGTCAGAGTAGAGACCACCAAATAGATGTCAGAGTGGAGACCACCAAATAGAAGTCAGAGTGGAGACCACCAAATAGATGTCAGAGTAGAGACCACCAAATAGATGTCAGAGTGGAGACCACCAAATCGATGTCAGAGTAGAGACCACCAAATAGATGTCAGAGTGGTGACCACCAAATAGATGTCAGAATAGAAACCACCAAATAGATGTCAGAGTGGTGACCACCAAATAGATGTCAGAGTGGAGACCACCAAATAGATGTCAGAGTAGAGACCACCAAATAGATGTCAGAGTAGAGACCACCAAATAGATGTCAGAGTAGAGACCACCAAATAGATGTCAGAGTGGAGACCACCAAATAGATGTCAGAGTAGAGACCACCAAATAGATGTCAGAGTAGAGACCACCAAATAGATGTCAGAGTAGAGACCACCAAATAGATGTCAGAGTGGAGACCACCAAATAGATGTCAGAGTAGAGACCACCAAATAGATGTCAGAGTGGTGACCACCAAATAGATGTCAGAGTAGAGACCACCAAATAGATGTCAGAGTGGTGACCACCAAATAGATGTCAGAATAGAGACCACCAAATAGATGTCAGAGTGGTGACCACCAAATAGATGTCAGAGTGGAGACCACCAAATAGATGTCAGAGTAGAGACCACCAAATAGATGTCAGAGTAGAGACCACCAAATAGATGTCAGAGTAGAGACCACCAAATAGATGTCAGAGTAGAGACCACCAAATAGATGTCAGAGTAGAGATCACCAAATAGATGTCAGAGTAGAGACCACCAAATAGATGTCAGAGTGGAGACCACCAAATAGAAGTCAGAGTGGAGACCACCAAATAGATGTCAGAGTAGAGACCACCAAATAGATGTCAGAGTGGAGACCACCAAATAGATGTCAGAGTAGAGACCACCAAATAGATGTCAGAGTGGTGACCACCAAATAGATGTCAGAGTAGAGACCACCAAATAGATGACAGAGTAGAGACCACCAAATAGATGTCAGAGTAGAGACCACCAAATAGATGTCAGAGTAGAGACCACCAAATAGATGTCAGAGCGGAGACCACCAAATAGATGTCAGAGTAGAGACCACCAAATAGATGTCAGAGTAGAGATCACCAAATAGATGTCAGAGTAGAGACCACCAAATAGATGTCAGAGTGGAGACCACCAAATAGGTGTCAGAGTAGAGACCACCAAATAGATGTCAGAGTGGAGACCACCAAATAGGTGTCAGAGTGGAGACCACCAAATAGATGTCAGAGTAGAGACCACCAAATAGATGACAGAGTGGAGACCACCAAATAGATGTCAGAGTAGAGACCACCAAATAGATGTCAGAGTGGAGACCACCAAATCGATGTCAGAGTGGAGACCACCATATAGATGTCAGAGTAGAGACCACCAAATAGATGTCAGAGTAGAGACCACCAAATAGATGTCAGAGTGGAGACCACCAAATAGAAGTCAGAGTGGAGACCACCAAATAGATGTCAGAGTAGAGACCACCAAATAGATGTCAGAGTGGAGACCACCAAATAGATGTCAGAGTAGAGACCACCAAATAGATGTCAGAGTGGTGACCACCAAATAGATGTCAGAGTAGAGACCACCAAATAGATGTCAGAGTGGTGACCACCAAATAGAAACAGGTTCCAGAACAATCGCCTCTGTTGAAACAAAAAGCAATCCTAGAGTCTTTGGTATACCAAACAAAATGTATTCTGTTTACGATTATTGATTCCTACACTTGCTGTTACCCGCGAAAGCATCCCTGAGTCTCAAGGCTCTTTTTAAGGAGGGTCCTGCCAAGTTTTCGGCAGTAGGGGGGAGTCAGCGATGACTGCTCGGTAGATTCCAATGTAATTATAATAGTGTTGAACTATAAACTAATTGACATGTTTTTGTTTACGTGACAAACCTTGCTAATTGGTTTTGTCGGGTGGTGGCGGTTTTAACGACACATACTTACGAGATCTAATAAAAAAAAACTCTACTACGGACAATATTGGTTGCGAAATGGTTGGGATCGAATCCACGACTTCCTGCAAATGCGTACTCCGATCCTGGCCACGTGAGTTCTCACCCCGTGTTAAACAAAAACCCCAAATTGCATACCATGTCAACCCATACGGTTTGCCCGTTTTCGTGTGCAGAGAAATCGAGTTTTCAGGTCCCTTGTGATGGGACTTTGTAGGATGAACGTTGAGATTTATAAGGGGCACGGGATGACCAATAAGATCTGAATTGGTCTGTAACAAGGTAGGCACTGATAAGGGGTTGACATCAAGGCCGTAATTATAATATATTTAAATATATTTAAATATTCAAATATATTTAAATATATTTAAATATATTCAAATATGCTCAAAATGTCCCCCCCCCCCAATAGATTTCTATAAAATAAATTTATGTTTGTATGATTGTGGTTATGGTTGTATTTATTAATCCTTAATCTCTGCCATTACATACAATGAAACAAGAAAAGGTAAAAAAAGAAAAAATAGAGCAATGTAATCCAACACACTATTAGACATTATTGTAAAAAAGAAAAGTCCATCCAATGTGTTAGTTCATTTTTTAAAATATTTTAGGCAGGAAATTAGTTTTCAAATTTAGATTTTTTTCTGGGGGGGGCCCAGACCCCCTGGAAGATTTGGTCCCCCCCCCCAAAGTTAACTCCATGGCTACGAACCTTGGTTGACAGGGAAACATCTTAAAGCCTGACCTGCCTTGTGTGCCCATGGACTTTGGTTCACAAACAGGTGACACCTCAAATTGAAAACACAAGCCCGCGGGCGCGTCGCGTTGGGTGTGAGCGAGACAGAGGCTTGCGCATGCGCCGTGGGGTTGGAGGGAGGCGGAAAGTGTCCGGGCCGCCATGGAGAGCCTCGCCACGTTGAGCGCGGCGATCCTCACGCCGCGATGCCACGAGCAGCTGTTCGTGCGACTGAATCTACTCGACGGTGTGTGTCACTGTTGTGTGTGTTACTGTGTGTGTGTTACTGTGTGTGTGTTACTGTGTGTTACTGTGTGTGTTACTGTGTGTCACTGTGTGTCACTGTGTGTGTGTCACTGTGTGTTACTGTGTGTGTGTTACTGTGTGTGTTACTGTGTGTCACTGTGTGTTACTGTGTGTGTGTTACTGTGTGTTACTGTGTGTCACTGTGTGTGTTACTGTGTGTGTTACTGTGTGTTACTGTGTGTGTTACTGTGTGTCACTGTGTGTGTTACTGTGTGTGTTACTGTGTGTTACTGTGTGTGTTACTGTGTGTCACTGTGTGTCACTGTGTGTGTGTCACTGTGTGTGTTACTGTGTCACTGTGTGTTACTGTGTGTTACTGTGTGTGTCACTGTGTGTGTCACTGTGTGTGTGTCACTGTGTGTGTCACTGTGTGTCACTGTGTGTGTTACTGTGTGTGTTACTGTGTGTCACTGTGTGTATCACTGTGTGTTACTGTGTGTCACTGTGTGTATCACTGTGTGTTACTGTGTGTCACTGTGTGTTACTGTGTGTGTCAGTGTGTGTCACTGTGTGTGTGTCACTGTGTGTCACTGTGTGTGTGTTGCTGTGTGTGTGTGTTACTGTGCGTGTGTCACTGTGTGTGTCACTGTGTGTCACTGTGTGTGTGTTGATGTGTGTGTTACTGTGTGTGTCACTGTGTGTGTGTTACTGTGTGTGTGTGTCACTGTGTGTGTGTGTGTCACTGTGTGTGTCACTGTGTCACTGTGTGTGTTACTGTGTGTCACTGTGTGTTACTGTGTGTGTGTTACTGTGTGTGTCACTGTGTGTGTCACTGTGTGTGTGTCACTGTGTGTGTGTCACTGTGTGTGTCACTGTGTGTCACTGTGTGTGTTACTGTGTGTTACTGTGTGTCACTGTGTGTGTCACTGTGTGTTACTGTGTGTCACTGTGTGTTACTGTGTGTGTCACTGTGTGTGTCACTGTGTGTCACTGTGTGTGTGTTGCTGTGTGTGTGTGTTACTGTGCGTGTGTCACTGTGTGTGTCACTGTGTGTCACTGTGTGTGTGATGTGTGTGTTACTGTGTGTGTGTCACTGTGTGTGTGTTACTGTGTGTGTGTCACTGTGTGTGTGTGTCACTGTGTGTGTCACTGTGTCACTGTGTGTGTTACTGTGTGTGTCACTGTGTGTGTCACTGTGTGTCACTGTGTGTGTCACTGTGTGTCACTGTGTGTGTGTTACTGTGTGTGTCACTGTGTGTCACTGTGTGTGTGTCACTGTGTGTGTGTCACTGTGTGTCACTGTGTGTCACTGTGTGTGTTGCTGTGTGTGTGTTGCTGTGTGTGTTACTGTGTGTGTGTCACTGTGTGTGTGTCACTGTGTGTGTCGCTGTGTGTGTTGCTGTGTGTGTGTGTGTCACTGTGTGTGTCATTGTGTGTGTCACTGTTGTGTGTGTTACTGTGTGTGTCATTGTGTGTGTGTCACTGTGTGTCACTGTGTGTGTCACTGTTGTGTCACTGTGTGTGTGTCGCTGTGTGTGTGTTACTGTGTGTGTGTTACTGTGTATTTGTTACTGTGTGTCTCTGTTGTGTCACTGTGTGCGTGTCACTGTGTGTCACTGTGTGTCACTGTGTGTGTGTCACTGTTGTGTCACTGTGTGTCACTGTTTGTGTTGCTGTGTGTCACTGTTGTGTCACTGTGTGTCACTGTGTGTGTGTTACTACTGTGTGTGTTACTTTGTGTGTGTGTCACTGTGTGTCACTGTGTGTGTCACTGTGTGTGTGTCACTGTGTGTGTTACTTTGTGTGTGTGTCACTGTGTGTGTGTCACTGTGAGTTACATATTTCAGTGGGGCCTTACTATCAGCCCCACCAAAACTAAGCACCTGCCTGGGTATTTTGTACCATCGGACACTCCACCCCCACAACTCCCAATCGGTGATGGGGCAGTTGTGGAGAGAGTGGAGAGTTTCCCATACCTGGGCAGTGTGCTTATGACTGGCTCCAGTTTAACAGCAGAGGTCTCACTCCGAATCAGTCGAGCGGCAATATCTTTTCATCGGTTGCGTAACGCTGTGTGGAAGCTACCTGGTCTGTCGCTCCGCACTAAGCTTCAGGTCTTCTCGGCCACGGTCATTCCCTCCCTTCTCTACGCTTGCGAAACGTGGACCCCCCTAATGGAACATCTTCGCCGGTTAGAAACATTTAGGCTGGCCTGCCTACGATCCATCCTGGGTTTAACCAGACTGGATTGTGTGAGGAGCTCACAAATCCTTGAAAGATCTGGGCAAGGTCCCATCGGAGAGCTCCTCCGGCGGGCAAGGCAGCGATGGCTGGTCATGTAGCCCGCATGCCCAGCCACCGCATGCCGAAACAGCTTTTGTTCGGCCGGATTGAGGGGGCTAAGAGGGCGCGGCACGGGCTAGAGAAGAGATGGAGTGATGTGGTACAGGAGGACGTGGAGCTGAGTGGACTTGCCGATGACTGGTACCAGCGGTGTCAAGATCGGCCTCTGTGGAGGAGGCTCGTGAAGGATGCTACTGGGCAGTTGGAGGCAGTCGCCCTCCAACAACAATGGAGGGCGGAGGAGCGACGCTCAGAACAACGAGCGGAGCGCCGGGTGGCTAAAGCACAGCAGGTTGGCACAGGGGGCACAGGTGGTGCATCAGCCAGTCATCTCAGTCAGTCGACCCGTGGCACCTGGGTCTGCCCCGTGACCTCCTGCCAGCGGGCGTTCGACACTTCACGTGGCCTCAGGGTGCACATAGCCTGGCACAAGCGTCGTGGTGACGTCACCGCCACTTAGTGGTGAATGGCGGTTGTTGTTGTTACTGAGTGTGTCACTGTGTGTGTCACTGTGTGTGTTACTGTTGTGTCACTGTGTGTGCCACTGAGTGTGCCACTGAGTGTGCCACTGTGTGTGTTACTGTTGTGTCACTGTGTGTCACTGTGTTACCGTGTGTGTCACTGTGTGTGTCACTGTGTGTTACTGTGTGTGCCACTGTGTATGTCATTGTTTGTTACTGAATGTGTCACTGTTACTGAGTGTGTCACTGTGTGTGTCACTGTGTGTGCTTGCTAACAGCACTTGCCCCTGCAGTCTGTTAAGGCTATACAGTGGGATCTGTGTCTTTGCCACTGAGTGTGCCACTGTGTTGGGGGAAGGGGTACACTGCTGGTGGTGCATCTACCGGTCATCTCAGTCGGTCAACCAATGGCACCAGCTGGGTCTGTCCAGAGACCTCCTCCTGCACCTAGCCTGGCACAGTAGGGGTACAACAGCTGGTGGTGCATCTACCGGTCATCTCAGTCAGCCAACCCATGGCACCTGCCAGGTCTGTCCAGAGACCTCCTCCTGCACCTAGCCTGGCACAGTAGGGGGTACAACAGCTGGTGGTACATCTACCGGTCATCTCAGTCGGTCAACCAATGGCACCAGCTGGGTCTGTCCCGAGACCTCCTCCTGCACCTAGCTGTCACTGTGTGTCACTGTGTCACTGTGTGTCACTGTGTCGGTGTGTATGTTGTGTGTCACTGTGTGTCACTGTGTCGGTGTGTATGTTGTGTGTCACTGTGTGTCACTGTGTGTTGTGTGTCGCTGTGTGTATGTTGTGTGTCGCTGTGTGTCACTGTGTGTCGCTGTGTATCACTGTGTCACTGTGTGTATGTTGTGTGTCACTGTGTGTCACTGTGTGTGTCGCTGTGTGTCGCTGTGTGTCACTGTGTCGGTGTGTATGTTGTGTGTCACTGTGTGTCACTGTGTCGGTGTGTATGTTGTGTGTCACTGTGTGTCACTGTGTCGGTGTGTATGTTGTGTGTCGCTGTGTGTCACTGTGTGTATGTTGTGTGTCACTGTGTGTTACTGTGTGTATGTTGTGTGTCACATAGCTCTCAAGCCATATGGTTCACCCCGTATTCTTGTACAGGGAAATTGAGCTGTCGTGTCCACGGGCACAAAAAAACGTGTTCTTTGTGTTTATCCTCTTGTGATGGGACTTTGTAGGATGAACGTTGAGATTTATGAGAGCACGGGGTGACCCATGAGGTCTGAATCGGTGTGTGATAAGGTAGGGCACTGATAAGGGGTTGACAGGAATGGTGTCACTGTGTGTTGGTGTGTGTCACAGTGTGTGGAACAGTTCGTTTTGCACTGACTTATATTGCTTCGTTGCTGATACAGTACTTTATTTCAAAATCAATGTTGTGACTCCAGGCCACTCTTGCAAACAACAACCATGAAACTGTTATTTTTATTTTACCAGGTAAGGCCCCACTGAGCTACGTAGCTTTTTCAGAATCGACCTGACGATCACAAATGATAGCTGAACGAAAGTGGCTCATCATCGCGTGGAAATTAATGTCAGCCAAATACTTTAAACGCGTGATGTTCATTCTAAATGTGGAGGAACGACTCGGGAGAAAAATCCACTTGCACTGTGAACCCTGCGAGCCGAGTTTAATTCCCGCTCACGGCCAATAACAGCGGCAAACATATCTGAATCGGCCCAGGGCACGTGACTGACTCCCCCATGTAGACTTGGCCCTAAATGAGGACGTGGTGCGGTGTGTAAACACCAACAGTGGGGGGGCAAAGGTCGGTGGTGCTGGCCACCCACCCACCCACTCTCTCTCGTGCCTAACTTCATGGGTGCACTCGCAAAAAATGTTGCAATTTGGTTGGGCAATTTCACGTGAAACCGCGCCAAGCATCATCAGGACAAGCTCCAGGAAGTCAGAATCACCGTGTCACCAGACTGGACTTCTTGAATAAGACGTCGCGACTCGCTGGTACAGGCGACCCTGTTCACGAGTCGTTATAATGCGCACAATGTTAATCGTTGCCCCAGATACATTGGAACACAATTTGAATTAATTCGTCATGGGTAATGTACTGTTTATAATTGTGAGGTCATGACACCTATTTAAAAAAAAAGCCTTGGTCGGGTGACGGAGTCACTCTCACTTCCCGGGTTTAATATAATTTGATGTTGACGGGTTATTAGGGAGGGGGGGTGACACGGATTCATGTGACCCAACAACCCTCCACTCCACAGTTCTCGATGACAAGGTGGGGAGTTAGAGTTGCGGCTATTGCTGTATGTATTTTGGAACATGTTTCGCACCGTATGTAGCCAACCGCGCTAATCGGAGGCGCAGGGGGAAGGACAACAAACCTAAACACAACAGGCATAGTTGGGAATAAAAATACATTTCCGCACCTCTGATTAGCACGGTTGCCTATGTACCGTACGAAAGAAGTTCATCATCACACATGCTAACGAAATGAGTTTTGTCAATCCAGATGATTTAAAAGTGCATGGCTCCAGCGGTGACCTCCGCCTCTGTTCGGGTGGCCAGCCAAAAAAAGTTTGATGGCTAGCCGACAGCAAAAAAAAAAACGATTGCCACTGTCCTTTAAGTTGGCACCTTTTTGTCCTCACAGTGCCCTGCCTCAAGATCCTCATCAGCAAATGTCTGGGCATGGGCATCATCGCCGGCTCCGTCATGGGTGAGCGAACACGCATTCCCCCACGCGACCAGCCTGGTTCAAGTATGGTCGAACAAGCGCCCGTGGTCAACCGACGCTTTGCCGGCAGGTCGTCGTCCCTTCACATGACTCGGTCCGCGTTCACACGTGCCGCAATTGGTCGCGTCCGTCCTGGAACACTAATGCCCACTTGCTGCACAGGGACAGCTTCCACTGGGTGGGCAGTGGGGGGGGGGGGGCGGGGGGAGGGAAAAAATAACTACAAGGCAGGCTTTGGAATGATTGAGATGAGATGTGATGGAAGGCACTTGGAGATGCAGGGGGCATTTACGCACGGAATACATTTAAAGATGATTGTTATGATCCAGCGGTGGATTTATCATTCAAATAATATCCAAATTGAGTTTTTTTTTTGGGGGGGGGGGGATTTGATCGCGTAAATGTAAATGTGTCGTTAAACCCGCCACCACCCCACATGGCCAATTAGTATGGTTTGTCACGTAAAGGAAACATTCCAATTAGGTTCCAGTTCAGCACACCGGTGTGTTGGAGATTAAACCCAAAACGTTTACAATTTGAGTACAACGTTTCGCCGGGGATTGCAACCAGCCTCACCAGGCATTGGCCAGAATCGATAATACTTATTTAGCACACTGATTGGAATCGGATTCTCCGGACTCTTCACTGAGTCGGAGCATCCCAGCTCAAACGTGCATCTCCATTGGTGGCCCTGAGTCACTTGTGGAAACTCCACATTCTCATGGCTGGGACCAGTCTCTCTGGAGGCTTGTGGCCAACCACCTGTTTTCCCACAAAGTGATACTCATTTTTCTTCTTTGGTTCTTTCGGTAAAGTCACGTAGAATGAGAATAAAATAATAAAATAAAATAACACTTCTCCAGGTGAAAAAACAGACAGTTCTGTTCTTTCACCTGAAGAAGGCTGCTTGTGTTGTGGCCGAAACGTCGTGAGAATTTTATTGTGTTTTTTTATTTTATTATTTTATTCTCATTCTACGTGACTTTACCGAAAGAACCAAAGAAGATGAATACTTGCAGTCACGAAAGCTTTAAATCTAAATTTGATACTCATTTTATCAATACTGTAGCGCTGATGGTCCTGACCAGGATTTGAACTCACAACTTTGTATACACTGGGTGGTGTTTGTGGTGTGTGTGTGCTGTGCTAATGGGCCATGTGTTTTCTGTGCTCATTGGCGATGTGTGTGATGTGTGTTGTGTGTGTGTGTGGTGCGTGTGTCTTCTTTATTGTGTGCTGTCCTTCTGGCGAGCGGTAGTGCAGCGGTCAACGCACTGCACTACGAACCCGGCGGCCCCGAGTTTGATTCCCGCTCACGGCCAACACCAGTGGCGATTAATTGAACTGGTCCTGGGCCTTTCCAAGGTCGCCTCAAATGAGTAGCTGGTGCGGTGTGTAAAAACATCGCCACTGGGGAGACAAAGGCGGCCGGGCGTGGTGCTGGCCATCCCAACCCCCTTGTGTGCCGTGCCGGCCTTCATAGGTGCTGCTCGCTAACAACACTTGCCCCAACATACTGTTGAGGCTACACGGGGGATCTTTGTTTTTATCTTTTTGAGCTAAAGCGCTTTGTGTGCGCTGTGCAGTGTGTCATGTGCCCTGTGCTGTCTGTGCGCGTGCGCTGCACGTGGTGTGCTGTTTGTGTGTGCGTCATGTGCTAATGGGCTGTGTGTGCGCTGTGCTGTGCGGCGTACTGTGTGTGTGCGTGCGCTGTGCCGTGCGGCGTGCTGTGTGTGTGCGTACGCTGTTCCGTGCGGCGTGCTGTGTGTGTGCGTACGCTGTTCCGTGCGGCGTGCTGTGTGCATGTGTGCGCTGTGTGTGTGTGTGTGTGCGCTCTTGCCGTGTGGTGTGCTGTGTGTGTGCTGCGCGCTGGGCGTCGGTGGCAGTGAAGCTGCCGCAGATCATGAAGGTGACGCGGGCGCGTAGCGCGGCCGGGCTCAGCTTCCCGGCGGTGCTCACCGAGCTGTTCGCCATCTCGGGCACCATGGCCTACAGCATCGCCAACGGCTTTCCCTTCAGGTGGCGGTCGCACGCGGAAGCACCCTGTTCCTGCCTCGCCGCACTCGGTAGAATTCAACGTAGAGCAGAAAGTTGGCGTGATTGGTGATCCAGCGCTCACCGATTCACTCCAGTCACTCTATAAACTGTGGTTTGTTTTACCAGGTAAGGCCCACTGAGATATGTAGTTCTTTTTCAGAAGCTACCTGGCTACATATGGTAGCTCAACAAAGTGGCTTATCATGTGGACACTTATTGCAGCAAAATACCCTCCAACGCATATTTCTAAATGTGGAGGGAAAAATCCACGCGACCCAGGGGAGAACACGCATAATCCAAATATACATCAGCAGGCGTCAGGGTCGGGATCGAACCCATGACCTCCTGTATACCAGGCGAGGGAGTAACCACTCGCTAACCGGCGGTCAGTCGCCTCCTTGCCGAATCTTCGATCGCTGTGCTAGCCCTCTCACTTTTTCCCGTTTTCTTTGACGTAACGTTCAATAATTTTGCGTAAATCGTGCACAGTGGGGTCCTGCGCCATTTGGTGGAATCGAATAATCAGGTGCCCTTTATTTTACAAGGTGAGAGCTCATGGGGGGGGGGGGTGGGGTGGGGGGAAGAAGGTCGTTAAATGTGGGCTCATGCTGGTCTGCTTCACTTAGCCCCGTACCAGCGGAGTACAGTCGTACTGTTAATGGCTTTTCGGTTAACGTTTCGCCTCCCATAGAACCCCCGTGGTTCCGACTAACGTTAAAATGTTGACTAATGGGTACATTTGCGTTGTGCACGCGGGTGCCAATTTCGGCCAATCCCCAAGCGCTCGTAAGTGGGGCCGAGCCATTCCCTCAGCCAATCAAGGACGCCCATTTGTGAGCGTTTAGACCTCTACCGGCTTTGCTTCCGTTGCGTTTTCCCTTTTTTGGCAGCGGAAAGAGCTCTTTTGCAGATGTTTTTTACGTATTTTTCAACTTACGAGCGAATTCACAGTGATTAGCGGTGGTCCCTAAAGTGAATTCGCAAAAAGGAAAAGAGGAGTAGGAAAGCAATTAGCCTCGAAACAAAGCAGGAAATTTTTGCTGAGCATGGAAAAGCGGTAAAATCCAGTGGGTCAGACTTCTCATCGTCTGGGAACGGATGAATGCTTTTACCATGTAATTCCTGTATTCGATTCACGGTCGTTTTCGTGGACCGGATTAGAAGGACTTCCGTACAGGGTTTAGATCTTCGAAGTGCGCGACATCGAAATCCTCGCTGCGCTAAGGCTCCGCTGTCGATTGCGGAATCTCCGCTGTCGGTTGCGACTGCTGTCGCATCGCCGAGCGGCGGGAGAGCGTTTTGCGGACTGTCCCAGAGGTCTGCGGTTCGAGGCCCCACGGACGGACGGCCCTCGTTCCACACTGCCCAGAGCCTGGGCAATTCTGTGGCGGCATCCACCACCTGGAAGGCATTATCCCGCTGCAAGTTCGTGCGGCATTAAATTTGCACCACCTGTTCAGAGACTCTTTAAGACAGCGGTCCCCAACCTTTTTTGGCACCAGGGACCGGTTTCGTGGAAGACAATTTTTTCACGGACCGGGGGGGGGGGTGGGGGGGTTCATCATTGGGTCTTTCCCCCTTTTTAAAAAGAAGCTCTCCAGCGACGTTTGTTTTTAATCATTTTGGCTACTAGGGGTTAGCTTGTGGGCTTACCAAAACTGTAACTGAGACAAGTGCGCAGTGCGGGAAAGGCGCGGACGGAACTGGTAAATAAAATAATGGGCGGGCCACGCGCGGACATCACCGCTCTCACCTCCTGCTGCTGTGCGGCCCGGGCCACGGACCGGTACCGGTCTGCGGCCTGGGGGTTGGGGGACCCCTGCTTTAAGAGGTCCCACACCTCTCCCTCTCTCTCTCTCTCTCGCCCGGCTCTCGAGCAACGCTGGGCTTGGCTTCCGCACCTCGTTGGGCTTGGCTCCGCCGCACATATATGTCCTGGAAATATTGCATTGTTGTTATTTATGAATACTGACCCCGATTTGGCAAAGTACCGTGCCAAGGTAGCGTGGTGGAGCAGTGAGAGTGGCATAGCGTCCACTTTTGGGTTGCGTGTGGTGTGCCATGCCTGCAGGCGACCGGACAGCAGCTTTGGCCTGGACTGACATTCTGTCTGTGTTGAGTCAGTGCTGCACCCCATAATAGTTTAATTATTATTATTTTAGAAACCTTTTGGTGTTCGCGCCATCAGCCACGGTGGCGAGATGTTAGTGACCTCGCCTGGTATACAGAATAGTTGTGGGTTCATTCTCGACCCTGACACTGTATTTTCTCCCCGTGGTCGTGTGGATTTTTCTCCGGGTCCTCCGGTTTTTCCCTCCACATTTAGAATCGATGTGCGTTGGCTGCAGTACATTTCAACGTGAATAAGCCACTTCGTTGAGCTATCATTTGTGGCCGGGTCGTTTTTTGTAAAAAAAATAGCTACATGGCTCATTGGGCATTACCTGGTCAAAATAAAAAAAATAGTTTAATAGTTTGAGTGTAGTGTGGTAGGCTTTGCGTACTGTTGTGATGCTAGCTAGGCCATCATGTACGTTGAACTTCTTTCGCACCGTACATAGCCAACCGTGTTAATCGGAGGCGCGTTAGCGGACGAGGCCGCTCCCAACGCGGCCCCTGGGCCGCGTCCTGGTGCCGACGTCACCTGCTCGTTGTCGTTGGCAGTGCGTGGGGGGAGGCGCTCTTCCTCATGCTGCAGACCGTCTCCATCGGATTCCTCATCCAGCACTACGGGGGACGGACTGGCAGGGGTGAGTGAATCGGAATCGGTGATCTTTATTCATCCTGGGGAAATCCCCAGAGCTGTGAAGCTCTTTATGTCCAGTAGGGGAACACGGGGTCAGAAAGCTACGACAACAAGCAGTACAACAACACAACAACGGTAGTGTCCGGCAAATACGATGGAACAACAATTCGCAACAACGGTAGGGGTGCAAAGTGTAGGAACGGTAAGCATATCACTCACAATAAATACGGAAAATAGAATTAAGTATGCAAGTTCAAATTGCATACGTGCACCAATTCCCAAGCTTGGGCAAAGTAGCATAAGTGTTGGGGTGCAACTGACGACTCTGACACGGTTCTTTAGTAGGGGCTGATGCCAAGGTTTATTAAGGGCTTCTGCCGGTAACTTATTAAAGGCTTACGCCTAACAGGTCACAACCCTAATATCTCCCCCAGGGGAAAGGGTACTGGGAGGTCCCTAGCTCCACCCAGGCTATATGTGATCTCCCCCCCCCCCTCCCAGCACCGACCGAGGGATCATCCAACTCGGTCGGCCGGGTGAAGTTGTCACTCTCGCCTGGCGCTGATTCCCCCTGCCCTCGACCCCGACTCCCTAACTCTCTCCGTTCCTGGCCCTCCGCGACGACCCTCTCTACGTCACGGGTTCCCCCTTATATATCTCCCGTAACCTCTGACGTCATCCCTTGTCACCCCCCTGAGTGACATGACGTCCTCCACTACTCCTCTACATAAGCAAGAGCAAAAACAGTCCCAGACCACACCAAGACAACGCGCAGTCCCCCAATGAAATTGCACGTTAAAATTGCACGTTGGAATTGAACTCTCGCTACGCGGGCACTGCCCGCGGATCCGGTTCTGGGCGCGACGATGGAATCGCGGACATTCGCGGCTGCGATTTGATCCGCCAACCGATTGTTTAACTCGACGCTTGTGTTCTCGAAGCCAATGTTTTCTTTGTTATCATTGTCGCTGTGCTTGTTTACGCAGGAAAGTCTCGCTAAGTCTCGAGAATATATATATATTTTTTAATTGGGGTCTCGCGCCACGTTTTTTTGCAGTCGGTGGGGGTGATGTTGCTCCTGTGGGACGCTCGGCCCTCCACCACGTGACGAGTTAACGCCTGCACACACGTAGATTTTCTCCGGGTTCTACCACATGTATAATCACTCATCAGTGGAGTTGGCCAAACGTCCCATTAAAGGATCACAGAGCTTGGGAAATTCCTGCTGCCGGTTCTGGCTGCCTTCCCCCGCTTTGTCTGTGGTTTTCCCCGTCCTTCTGTGCAAAAAAACTGCTCGGCGCGTTACAAATACCCCGGCTTTTCGAGATGCAATTTGCACGGAGGACAACAATGTGACATTGAATATTACGATCATTCGGCAACTTTCGCCATCTGCACAGGGAAGCAGTTTAGGTTTGACTCCGCCGTGACCCCCGCCGTTACCCCCCTCTGTGACCCCCTCCGTGACCCCCCGCCGTGACCCCCCACCGTGACCCCCCTCCGTGACTCCCCTCCGTGACCCCCCGCCGTGACCCCCCGCCGTGACCCCCCTCCGTGACCCCCCTCCGTGACCCCCCACCGTGACCCCCCTCCGTGACCCCCCACCGTGACCCCCCCACTGTGACCCCCCGCCGTGACCCCCCTCCATGACCCCCCGCCGTGACCCCCCCACTGTGACACCCCGCCGTGACCCCCCGCCGTGACCCCCGCCGTGACCCCGCCGTGACCCCGCAGGATTGGCGTTCGTGGCCGTGTACGCCGCCGCGCTGCAGCTGCTGCTGTCGTCGCTGACGCCGCCGTCCTTCGTCACCTTAATGCAGGCGCTCAACATGCCGGCCATCATCTTCAGCAAGGCAGGGCCCCCCTCCCCCACCTACCCCCTCCTCCACCTAACCCTTCCCCCACCAATCACCAACCCCCTCCCCCACCGATCACCTACCCCCTCCCCCACCAATCACCTATCCCCTCCCCCACCAATCACCTATCCCCTCCCCTACCTACCCCCTCCCCCACCAATCACGTACCCTCTCCCCCACCCATCACCTACCCCACCTACCCCCTCCCCCACCTACCCCCTCCCCCACCTACCCCCTCCCCCACCATTCACCTACCCTCTCCTCCACCTACCCCCTCCCCCACCTACCCCCTCCCCCACCTACACCCTCCCCCACCATTCACCTACGCCCTCCCCCACCAATCACCTATCCCCTCCCCCACCAATCACCTATCCCCTCCCCCACCAATCACCTATCCCCTCCCCTACCTACCCCCTCCCCCACCAATCACGTACCCTCTCCCCCACCGATCACCTACCCCAGCAACCCCCTCCCCCACCTACCCCCTCCTACTGTTACAATTTACTACCGCTGTTGGCTCTTTTCAGGAGCCACAAATGATACCTCAACGTAGTCGTGATTGTTGTGCCATTGCTACAGCTGCTGCAGGTGGCCACCAACTACAGGAACGGCCACACAGGGCAGCTGTCGGCCATCACCGTGTTCCTGCTGCTGGGCGGCTCCCTTGCCCGCATCTTCACCTCCTTGCAGGTGCGAGCCCGCGTGGGTCGTCTGTCGGCTCTCTCGCTACCACCAGCGCCCTCCGCCTCGTCGTCGACCCCCCGACTGATCGCGACGCCCGTCCGCACACGACGAAAAACCCGTCGGTGGCACGGTGCGGCGACGTGGTTTTATCGGCGCGCCGAGTTCGATTCCCGCTCGCTGCCAACACCGGCGACGATTATCCGAACCGGTCCTGGGCCTCCCCGAGGTCGACTCGGCCTCAATTGAGGACCTGGTGGGGTGTGTCAAACATCGCCACTGGGGAGACAAAGGTTGGCCGGGCGTGGTGCTGGCCACCCATCCCATTGTGCGCCGTGCCGGCCTTCATAGCTGCTCGCTAACAGCACCTGCCCCAACAGTTTGCTCGGGCTATAAGGGGGAATCGGTCAAGAGAAGTGTTTAGCGTGTTGCCCTTTGAACCCCGTCGACCTGAGTTCGATCTGAACCGGTTCTGCGCCTCTCCTCCGTCGACCCGGCCTTAAATGAATTCCTCGTGTGGTGTGCAAATCATCGTCACGGCGGAGACGAAGGCGGGCCGGGCGTGGTGTTGGCCACCCACTGCCTCGTGCACCATGCTGGACTTCAACAGTCTGTGAAAGGCTGTACAGGGGATGTTTGCCTTCGTATGCGCGCGTGTTGCCTGCACGCTGTGCCCGTGCGCCGCTCGTCTTACACGCCGCGTGCTTGCTGCGTCCGTGCAGGAGACGGGCGACCGCCTGCTGGTGGTCACGTACATCGTGGCCTCCCTGTGCAACGGCACGCTGGCCGCCCAGCTCCTCTACTACTGGAACGCGGGGCCTGGCGGCGCGGTGACCCCCGCCAAGAAGCGGCACTAGCTGCCGCCAATCCCCGACAGCTTCCCCTCCACAGCCCCAACCCTCAACCCTCAGCCGTGTTGTGTGGGAAACGTGTTTTGGGGCAGGTGGGGCTGTTTGGCAGGTGATTGAAGGGTTTTAATCCGTATTGAATGTGACGAGGTGCGAGGCGGCGGTGCCTGCTGGGGGTGGGGTGCGGCTCTCTTGCGACCCGGCGCTGCGGCAATTGGTGGGGAGGGGGGGGGGGTAGCGAGGGCGCGAGTCTCCGTCCAGGTGAGGTGATACGGCGCGTCACCCCGCGGAATCCTGCCTAAACTCAAACTAGACTTTGAACTGTTTTTTTATAAGGCCCACTGAGCTGTGTAGCTCCTGGCCGCGGGCGATTGCCCCACGAAGTGGCTTATCGTCATCGGGTGGAAATTTCTAGCGGATAAAATACTCTGAAATGCACGGCCTTGATTCTAAATCTGGGATGAAAAACCGGAGGATGCGGAGGAAAATTCACGCGGCCACGGAGAGAGAGAGACATGCAAACTCCAAATATACAGGTGTCAGAGTTGGGAACGAACCCAACGACCTCCTGTATACCAGGCGAGAGAGATAACATCTCACCACTGTGGCACAAGCCTGGATTAGGCCACTACGCAACGATCTGACCACATTTGTGTGCTTAAGAACCCTCCACCACCGGCCACGGCCAAGCAAATTAAATTTCCACGCGGCGTACGAGCGTTTAAACGATGTGCCGGTTATTTTTTTAATTTCTTCGGCTCGCTCACCTTGGGCGAGTCGATGGGGAATTCCCGCGAGCAAATCTAACGGCGATTAAGACGCGGCGACGTTTCGCTTGAAACCGCGTCGGGGGTCCCATCCGGACAGGATCGAGGCAGTCGGAATAAAAATCCAGGAAGCACCATCGGAACATCGCTGCACGTGGCCAGGAGGGGCACTCAACGACGTGATTGTACGTCAGTTTTTTCTTCCGATTGCGTTTCGATGACGTACACGAGCCGGCATGGAATCGGAAGGAAAACTAAAATAAAGTAACTTTATTGGCACCGAGGATCCCACAAGGCCACGCGGGAGGCCAGTGTGGCACGGCTTGGCGCCAGCCATCGTAGAGTGCGGCGGCCGTGTCGCTACGGTTCTCTGCGGCGAGTACCAACAACGTCTTTACAGGCAGTGGCGCTACTACACCGCTCTGTATAAAATGAAGGCCGAGCCGCTTGCGCGTTGCGAGGTTCAGCGGTGAACGGGACACCCACCCTGCGGCTTGCAGGTGCCTCGGAATGGGAGAGGGGTAACTGTAACGTATGCAGTTGTCTTTGGCGGCTTGGAAGGGAAGCGGTGAGTGGAAGCTCAGATGTACACAATTTCGGTGGAATAAAATGACATTGTTTATAGAGGGGCCGGACAATAGTTCTTGAGGTGCGGTCCTCATGGGTCGGTCAACGCTGAACGCGCTCCCTACGCCAGTGGGCACAAAGCAACCACGGCACTTTCATCATCATCATCATCAGCCATGATCAGTCTACTGCCGGATGAAGTTTCAAATGCAACTTTTGTTTTTAACCAGGTGAGACGTGGAGAGATGCGGACGAGTCTTTAATTGGCAAGCGTGAGCTGGGTCACCAAAATGACAAAATCGAGACGAAATCAAGTGCAGCCAATGCAGCGTGCTCTTCGTAACAGTCAATTGTGAATAGTGCTTGCCAACAAATGAACCGCGATAGCTTGCCGATCTTGTCTTGGGACGTAAACCATCGCGCAAACGCCGGTCATCCTCGCAGCGGCTTTTGGCAAACCATCGAAACAAAGACGGTGGTCACTGCGTCCCGCGCTTTCGGATGCGCTTCTGCGGCCGCCTGGAACGTTCTTCCGATATTAGGAATCCACCGCAGCTGTGCAGTTTGAAATCTCACTCGACAAACTCATTTTGAAATCTCACTCGACAAACTCATTTTGAAATCTCACTCGACAAACTCATTTTGAAATCTCACTCGACAAACTCATTTTGAAATCTCACTCGACAAACTCATTTTGAAATCTCACTCGACAAACTCATTTTGAAATCTCACTCGACAAACTCATTTTGAAATCTCACTCGACAAACTCATTTTGAAATCTCACTCGACAAACTCATTTTGAAATCTCACTCGACAAACTCATTTTGAAATCTCACTCGACAAACTCATTTTGAAATCTCACTCGACAAACTCATTTTGAAATCTCACTCGACAAACTCATTTTGAAATCTCACTAGACAAACTCATTTTGAAATCTCACTCGACAAACTCATTTTGAAATCTCACTCGACAAACTCATTTTGAAATCTCACTCGACAAACTCATTTTGAAATCTCACTCGACAAACTCATTTTGAAATCTCACTCGACAAACTCATTTTGAAATCTCACTCGACAAACTCATTTTGAAATCTCACTCGACAAACTCATTTTGAAATCTCACTCGACAAACTCATTTTGAAATCTCACTCGACAAACTCATTTTGAAATCTCACTCGACAAACTCATTTTGAAATCTCACTCGACAAACTCATTTTGAAATCTCACTCGACAAACTCATTTTGAAATCTCACTCGACAAACTCATTTTGAAATCTCACTCGACAAACTCATTTTTACGACCGCTTTTTGTGTTTTGCTCGTTGTCCTCGCACTTCGGATTAGCGCGGTTGGCTACGTGCGGCGCGGAAAAAGTTTCTGCACACACACAGTCGCCTCGCGTCTTTCGCGACGCGATTTTGAAATGGCGCGTTGGATTATAATGTACACTTATTTTTGTTACGCGCGCAACTATTGTTCAAATAACGAGCTCCAGCTCGTTGGCCACAGTGTACGGAACGCGCGGCGCGCATCTTCGTTCGGCAGCAAAGTTCAGTGGCGATGCTGCCCGAGGTGCAGGAGTACGGCCACAAGCATAAGCGCGGGCAGCATCAATCGCCATCTCCTCGCGCAGCCATTCTGAAGATCTTGGCCGCGTGTCTCGTGTGACAACATTTGCACTCCCAATATGTGCGGTTACGTGTTAAAAAATATTTTTTCTTTAATGTACGGCAGTGAAATAGGTCGACGCAAGAATGAGGTTCGAGAGCGTGCTCTCCTTCCCTAACCACAACTACCTTTATTTCTTGCGAGAAAATTATGTTTTAACTTACGCGATTTTGTCAAAGAACCCGCCCCACCCACACCCCCCCCCCCCCCCCCCCAAGTAAAAGGAGAGGTGGCCGTACGTTAAGCAATGTTACATTTTATATTCTTGGTTCTTTCGGTAAAGTCACCAAGGAGAAGGGAAACAATAAAATAATGAAAATATAAAACAATAAAATTCTCACGACGTTTCGACTGCAACCCAAGCAATCATCATCAGGTGGGAAAACCACAGCAAGAAAATTTGAAAAAAGTGGCGTTTTTTATTTTTTTTGCTGTGGTTTTCACACCTGATGATGATTGTGTTGGAGTCGAAACGTCGTGAGAATTTTTTTGTTTTATAATTTATTATGTTATTTTTTTCCCTTCTACGTGACTTTACCGAAAGAACCAAGACTATGAATCCCTGCAGTCACGAAAGCTTTAAATCAAAATTGAATGTTACATTATTAACATTGCTTTTATTTTCGATTTATTTAAATTTTAAAAATTTAATTTAATTTTACTATTTTTTATTTATTGTGGGTTTGTTGCTTTTATTATTTTCAAGGTATTAATTTTTTTGTTTTCTATTTACGCGACTTTACCGAAAGAACCAAGAATAGGAATTCCTGCAGTCACGAAAGTTTCAAGTCAAAAATTCGTCCGTAACATTGTGACGTCCCCAACGAGTTAAACACGCGCGTCGCCATGGCCAGGAGCTGTCGCTAGCGGGCGCGCTTCACCCACCCCAAGTGCAGCGCCACTCCCCGCTCTGGACTGGCAGCAAACTGGAACAACAACCTTCCATCAAGCCATGGTCAATCCACTGTTAAATGAAGGCCTCCCAAAGGCGTCGCCACGCCACGAACCCGTGATGTATTACCCGAGTCACCGGATCTTAAGCTAAAACAAGAACACTGTGTGAACTGGTATTGGCCGAAGAACATCCCAATTCTGGAAAATTACCTGTAAATGTCTCACTTGGGATTACGCGTGGCAGCGTTGCCCCAAAAACTTGACAAGACCATCCTAAAAGATAGTCTTAAGACCCCGGCTTTGCTGGGTAAACGAGCGGAGTTGTAAGACGCTCCAGAAAGTAATACGCACCCGTATTAATTTATACACATCTGGCCACAAACAAAGATCCCACATATAGCTGTAACAGGCTGTTGGGGAAAGTGCTGTTAGCGAGGAACACCGATGAAGGCCGGTACGGTACACGAGGGGGTGGGTGGCTTGCACCACTTCTGGCCGCCTTTGTCTCCCATATGGTGGTGTTTACACCACACCAGGTACTTATTTGAGTCCCAGGACCCATACTCTTTGGTTCTATTGGGTAAAGTCACGTAGGTAAAAAAATGTAATAACAAAAATCACGACGTTTCGGCCACAACACAAGCGGCCTTCATCAGGTGAAGGGACGAGACTGTCTGGAGGACAGCGCTGGAGTGAAAAAAGCCACGCTCAGATCACGACGGCCGCTTGTGTTGTGGCCGAAACGTCGTGATTTTTGTTATTTTATTTTTTTACCTACGTGACTTTACCCAATAGAACCAAAGAGTATGGATCCTAGCAGTCACGAAAGCTTTAAATCTAGCAGTGCCAGGACCGTTTCAGATAATCGTCGCCGATGTCGGCCGTGAGCAGTCGTCAAACTCGGGTCGCCGGGTTCGTAGCGGAGCGTGCCAACCGTGACACTGCCACCCCCTACAAATATGTGGCCACACACCCCTTTTGCTTTATATATACAGCATAGATATATAGGGGGTAAAAGTGTGGGTGGAAGGTTGTGGGTGGGGGGTTGTGGCAGTAGAGCCGTCGTGTGGGTGGGCACCGTGATAGTGTTTGATACTGCGAGGGAGAGTCAACTCGGCTGGGCCCAAGGGACATTTGGTGGCCCGGGGGAGATCTGGTGGCCCGAGGGACATCTGGTGGCCCGGGGGACATTTGGTGGCCCGGGGGACATCTGGTGGCCCGGGGGACATTTGGTGGCCCGGGGGACATCTGGTGGCCCGGGGGACATCTGGTGGCCCGAGGGACGATTGGTTGCTCTGGGCCCACCCCAGCAGCGCCCCTCTAGTGCTGATCCTGGTCTCATACTGAGCAAGAAGTCACGGTCGATTAATACCCGCGTGAGCTGCCCATTGGTACCGAGTGGCGATAGCTTTTAATCCTTTACCTTGGAAGTCCCACTCTCACGGCGCTCGTTCGAAGACGGCGAGAGACGCGTGTAGTTCCCGCCCCCTCCCGCGCGGTGTGCAGGTCAGGACCTCGCTGTCGTCCTTCCCCGCGGCACCTCCGATTAGCACGCTTGGCTACGTACGGCGCGAAGGAAGTTTAGTACACACACAAGAGTTACGGCTGTGGCCATGCTTGTTGGTAAGCCCGACAGCCGCCGTCGCCCAAACATAGACGCAGGTCCAACGCCACACAGCTGCGGGATAAAAATACATCCATCCGCAGTCGCAGCAGCCTTGCCCTGGGGGCAGAGGAAACCTAAATACGCCCCTCCGCCTCTTCCTCGGTGGATTTCGCGAGCGCTATTTGCGTGGCGCGGCTGCGCGGGTCTGGAATTCGTGCAGCAGGGAGACGCGGTGGCCCGCGAGGATTTAGCGGATCAACCTCGGGGTGGCAACTCCTCGGTGCAATTCTGGTGCCCCCTGATCAATCCGCTGCTGGATGAAGGCCTCCTTCCCTCACCCCCCCCCGCCTACCATTGGCATATCGCACTATCGTGCGACGTAACAACAATCTACGTATTTAGCACCTTACAAATAAACATAGTTCATCGCTCCCTTCTTTTTTTTGGAAAATTTTAGTTTTTTTTTAACTTGTATGTTTTGTGTTACCATCCTAAACCACCCAGAGGGGATCTCCCTCGGGGTGGTTTCGGGTGGCGGCGGCGACGCGGGTGGTGACATTCGCGCCTCGCAGCTAAACAAACGCTTCTGGTGCCTTTTCCGTGTGGAGTTAGTCCATTTTGTCTTTTCTTTCACTCTTCTCTCTCTCCCCTGCTGTTGTGGGCACGGGTTTAACTCAGGGCTCCAGCGGTTTCCCTTCATACCATCGCTGAGCCACGCACGTGTCCGATTGGAACCGGTGTTTCATCCCATAGCGAGAATAAAATAAAAAAAAAACACCACGAGTCGTTCGATCTTGATTTGAAGCTTTCGTGACTGCGGGAATCCATACCCTTTGGTTGTTTCGGTAAAGTCCACGTAGTAGGTATGAAATAAAATAATAGATCACGACGTTTCGATCGCAACACAAGCATCCTCCTCCTGATGTGTTTGTTTCACATCTGATGACGGTTGCTTGTGTTGCGATCGAAACCTAGTGTTGGCCCAAAACATCCCAACGCTGAACAATTACTCGATTGGGAGCACATAAACAAATATTTTTTGTGTAGCCTCAACAGTCTGTAGGGGCAAGTGCTGTTAGCGAGCACCTATGAAGGCCGGAACGGTACACGAGGGGGTGGGTGGCCAACACCACGCCAGGCCGCCTTTGTCTCCCTAGCGGCGATGTTTACACATCGCACCAGGTACTAATTTGAGGCTGAGTCGACCTAGGGGAGGCCCGGGACCGGTTCAGATAATCGTCACTGGTGTTCGCCGTGAGCGAGAATCGAACCCCGGTCGCCAGGTTCGTAGCGTAGCGCACTAACCGCTACACTACCGCTCCCCACACAGACACACAGACATTCACACACACAGACACACACAGACACACGCACAGACAATACAACACAGACACACACAGACACACGCACAGACACACACACAGACAATACAACACAGAAGGGCACGGGAACGTATCAAGGTGCGGCTGTCAATCGGGAACTGGTTGACAGCAGAGCCAAGTGACGCTGCCGTACACCTTGGCGAAGGGTGGGGGGGCGTGCCGACACCCGTGCTTATAGCGCGGGGGGGGGGGGGCGCACTTACATTTAAAGACTTATCTCAAATTATCGCTTCTAGTGGGAATACGAGAGAGATGTAAGCGTTTCAAGGCCAGATCGCCGACCCCCGCCCCCCGCTTTAACCCCTTGGCAGTCGCTGTCAGTACCCTAATATGGAAGCCTCCTCACTGCCACGCTTGCACCGAGAGATAAATGTTTTGGATTTCGAAAAACTGCAGAGGCCTGGTAGGGAATCCCAGATTCAAATTGCTGTGCAAAGCAGCTGTGAGCTCTGGGTTGGAACTCAGTCGCACAGCTGTCAAGCCAGACGGTTTAGCTCGCGTTCTTGTACAGGGGAATTGCGTTTTCAGGTCCATACGGCGTACAGCCGTTTCAATATGGGCAAAAAAATAATAATAATGCCCATTTGTTTGTGTTTCTCCCCTTGTGATGGGACTTTGCGGGATGAACGTTGAGATTTATAAGGGGCACGGGGTGACCAATAAGGTCTGAGTCGATCTCTTATTTGGTAGGGCACTCATAAGAGGTTTACACGTACGATGCATTTCGACGTATCTATGTGTTTCACCGATAATAATTCTAGACTTCGATGGGAGCGTCGTGCTCATCACGTGGCGTCCGAAAGCGCCGACCACGCTTGATCACGGAGACGATTTCCCCCGGAGGTGGAAGCCGTGGACAACAAAGAGTGCAGCACTAATCGACGCGAGGACTGCGACACGAGGACTGGTCACGATCACAGTGCCCCCCCCGGGCACGTTAACCAGGCGCTGCCCTCGTGACAAATACGAGTGAATAGATGGGATACGTGAATAGATACCTGAATCGATACGTGAATAGATACGTGAATATATACCTGCATCGATACGTGAATAGGCAGATACGTGAATAGATACATGAATAGATAGATACGTGAATAGATAGTGAATATATAGATACGTTAATAGATAGATACGTGAATGGATACGTGAATATATAGATAAGTGAATAGCTACGTGAATAGATAGACACGTGAATATATAGATACGTGAATAGATAGATACGTGAATGGATACGTGAATATATAGATACGTGAATAGATACGTGAATAGATAGATACGTGAATATATAGATACGTGAATAGATACGTGAATATATAGATACGTGAATAGATAGACACTTGACAAATTGGTGTTTAGGACGTTTCCCGTGTCGAACTTTCACGCCCCCAAACCAACCAAGAGCTTTAGAATCAGATGTATTCACACTGCAGGAGGAATCCGATGAGCTACGAATCTCTTTCTATCACAGATGTCCAGTTGGGCCACGGCTTCAGAATCAGATGTATTCACACTGCAGGAGGAATCCGATGAGCTACGAATCTCTTTCTATCACAGATGTCCAGTTGGGCCACGGGGTAAGAACGTTAAAACGACAAACAGTGCAAAAAAAACCACGACAGGAGTGCGCAAAGTACAAGTAAAAAAAACCGCACAAACATAACTAAACCATCCCCATCCTATGTATGATTGAAACGTCATATAATTTTGAGAGATTTAGTTGAGTCGAAGGGACTGGGCAGAAGACCACGTTGCCGAAACGCAGCCACTGTCGATGTAGATGCAGCTCTCAAGAACTTGCAAATGTCACATTCAGGTGGTCAGGCCAGCAGGCAACGGCAGTGGGAGGGAGCGGAGTGAGTTTATCGTCGAACGTAAACGGTCCCCAACCTCTTTGGCACCACGGACCGGTTTCGTGGAAGACAATTTTTTCACGGACCGGGTCGGGGGGGTGGGAGTTCATCATTGGGTCTTTCAACATTTTTCAAAGAATCTCTCCAGCGACGTTTGTTTTTTAAAACTAATTTTGGCCAGGGTTTAGCTTGTGGGGTTAGCTTGTGGGGTTAGCTTGTGGGGTTAGCTTGTGGGGTTAGCTTGTGGGGTTAGCTTGTGGGGTTAGTTTGTGGGGTTAGCTTGTGGGGTTAGCTTGTGGGGTTAGTTTGTGGGGTTAGCTTGTGGGGTTAGCTTGTGGGGTTAGCTTGTGGGGTTAGCTTGTGGGGTTATCTTGTGGGGTTAGCTTGTGGGGTTAGCTTGTGGGGTTAGCTTGTGGGGTTAGCTTGTGGGGTTAGCCTGTGGGGTTAGCCTGTGGGGTTAGCTTGTGGGGTTAGCTTGTGGGGTTAGCTTGTGGGGTTAGCTTGTGGGGTTAGCTTGTGGGGTTAGCTTGTGGGGTTAGCTTGTGGGGTTAGCTTGTGGGGTTAGCTTGTGGGGTTAGCTTGTGGGGTTAGCTTGTGGGGTTAGCTTGTGGGGTTAGCTTGTGGGGTTAGCTTGTGGGGTTAGCTTGTGGGGTTAGCTTGTGGGGTTAGCTTGTGGGGTTAGTTTGTGGGGTTAGCTTGTGGGGTTAGCTTGTGGGGTTAGCTTGTGGGGTTAGCTTGTGGGGTTAGCTTGTGGGGTTAGCTTGTGGGGTTAGCTTGTGGGGTTAGCTTGTGGGGTTAGCCTGTGGGGTTAGCCTGTGGGGTTAGCTTGTGGGGTTAGCTTGTGGGGTTAGCTTGTGGGGTTAGCTTGTGGGGTTAGCTTGTGGGGTTAGCTTGTGGGGTTAGCTTGTGGGGTTAGCTTGTGGGGTTATATTGTGGGGTTAGCTTGTGGGGTTAGCTTGTGGGGTTAGCTTGTGGGGTTAGCTTGTGGGGTTAGCTTGTGGGGTTAGCTTGTGGGGTTAGCTTGTGGGGTTAGCTTGTGGGGTTAGCTTGTGGGGTTAGCTTGTGGGCTTACCAACACCGTGACTGAGACAAATGCGCAGCGGCGGAAGTGATCAATAAAATAAGTAATATTTAGAAATAGTTTTTTTTTAAACACGCTTTAATGAAATGTGCCGTACGAGTAATGGCAGAACTCCACCACGACTCCAGGAAGTGGCCCCGAATCTTGCCACAACGTAAGGGGGCCGTGGTGATGTACAGCCAACGTGAGTTGAGCGTGGACAATTAGACCCAAGCCGAAACATCTCCATATATGTAAAAGGCAAAGTTGTGAATGTGTGTCTGTTCAAAATGTTTAGCCTACTTCCCGACATGCAACAAACTTGAAATTTGCCATGTGGGTACTTTCCAGACTGTACACCATGCAAAAATTATAAAAATACACTTTTGTATATATATTTTTTTTGGGGGGGGAGCTCAATGATGCATTTATATTTTTTGCACGGCAAGTGAGCTGTGACGTCAATCTGTCACGTGACCCGCGCATGTGGAAGCGTAACGCATTGTAGTGTAGTGGTTAGCGCGCCGTGCTACGAACCCGGTGAGCCGAGTTCGATTCCCGCTCACGGCCACCACTGGTGACAATTATTTGAACCGGTCCTGGGCCTCCCCTAGGTCGACTCAGCCTCAAACGAGTAACTGCTGCGGTTGTGTGAACATCGCTACTGGGGGGACAAAAGGCGGCCGCCCGTGGTGAATCCAAGACCCGGGCGAAGCCGGGAAAGTACAGCTAGTAACAATTAAAAAATATTGTTAAAAATTGTTATTTTTTTAATGATAGAATATAGTATTGTAATCAGTATAACATAAGTATACCAAGTTTGCAGTCGATGCCACATTGGGAAGTGGGTAAAAATCGAGTTACAAGATGTGAGGATACAACAGACAGAGTGTTGTTAAATAAAAGCGTGTAATGTAGTAATAATAATAATGAGGGCGGGCCACGTGCGGACTCGCCGCTCTCACCTCCTGCTGTGCGGCCCGGTTCCTAACAGGCCACGGACCGGTACCGGCCCGCGGCTGACTTCTCGGATTCTTACACTTGACCCTCTCTGTCTCGTGGGCTCGGCCGATGTTCGATGCAGTTACAATCACAAACACACACACACAAAAACGTCGCCTTCCGTGTCCAATCGAATGCTGCCTGGCCCTCGGGCTGTGAGATTTGCTGTCGAACTTTTCAACCGGCGAGGAGTTTAGCTGCCAGCAACAGTACCCGCGGTCAATCGTAGGAGCATCGTTACACGCGTCCGTGCGTGCCGTACGCCGCGTTCCACTTTCATTCGTATGGCCGTGTCGGGTGGTGGAGGGTCTCTTAAAATGACACGCGTGTCGGTCATTACTTAGTGGGCGAACCCAGAAATCTTGATCGAAGTGAGGGAGAGCTGCATGTTTTGGACAATACAACAGTGCATTCGAGCGATACACAACACATTTAAGTTATTCATAATAAAGGTTTTTGGGTTAGATCGCGTTTATTTATAAATGTGTCGTAACCCTCCACCACCCGACACGGCCAATCAGCAAAAAAAAGTGTCACGTTGACTAAAGACAAATAATTCACTACTTTAGCCCACCGGTGTGTTGAAGAGTGAATCCACATTTACAGTTTGAGTACGACGTTTCGCTGGTAAATACATCCAGCATCATCGGGCAATTCGCCAGAATGGTAAAGCCCTCGCTTGCTCCCGGTTTTATATAGAGCAGCAGGGTTTCGTCCAAATCGCCCGAATGCGCCTAAACTCTTCTTCACGCCTTTAAAGCTAAGCGGCGTTGAGCCCGAACAGCGCTTGGATGGGCGACCGCCATGCATGCCGGCTTGTTATCGGCTGCCACTTTGCGGGGTAGTGGAGGCTCTGCCACGTTGCGCACGACGGGCTGGAGGACGCGAACATTCAGCAAACTCCACCCCGGTGTGGTACCCCCCACGTGTTCTCGAAGGCACCACCACCACCCCCCACCACCACCACCACCACCCGTTCACAGAGGGCCGCATCATCTCCCAAGCCATTGTGGTCGTGTGAAATGAAGGTTCGCGTGACGTTGACAATCGCGGCCGACGAGACACTGATCCCTGCACCTGTGGCGGCACAGGGTAGTTTTTATTTTTTGTAATCTTACCAGGTAAGGCCCCACTGAGCTACGTATCGGCTTCTTTTCCAGAAGCGACCACCTTGGCCAGAAATAATAGCTCAACGAAGTGGCTTGTCACGTGGACATTTACAGCAAACACACGTACAGCATAACACTTAGGCTTTAGCGACCAATATTATCCATAATGGAGGTT
Organism: Petromyzon marinus; assembly: GCF_048934315.1. NCBI lineage: Eukaryota > Metazoa > Chordata > Hyperoartia > Petromyzontiformes > Petromyzontidae > Petromyzon > Petromyzon marinus. The sequence goes on along the minus strand of NC_133729.1, from coordinate 6,603,140 downwards.
AGATCGCGTAAATATAAAATGTGTCGTTAAACCCGTCACCACCCGACACAGCCAATTAGTAACGGTTTGTCACGTAAATAAAAAAAACGATGCCAATTCGTGTTGGAGAGTAAACCCACAACATTTACAATTCTAGTACGACGTTTCGCCAGTAATTACAACCGGCATCATCAGGCGAAACAGGAGGATTTCTCCACAAATCTGGCGGTAGCCTGATGATGTTAGTTGTAATTACTGGCGAAACGTAGTACTCGAATGGTAAATGTTGTGGGTTTACTCTCCAACACACCGGTGTGCTGAGCGAGTAACATATTGGCACGTTTTGTTTACGTGACAAACCTTGCTAATTGGCTGTGTCGGGTGGTGGCGGGTTTAACAACATATGTATATATTTACGCGATCTAAACCCCGGACCAAAAAACACTATTATGGATGATATTGGTCGCGAAAGCCTATTCGTTTAACTATCCATAAGAGGTTTTTTTGGGGTTATTTCGCGTAAATATGCGATCTAAATCCCCCCCCCCAAAAAAAAAACCTCTATTATGGATGATATTGGTCGCGAAAGTCTACGTGTTAAACTTGTTCGACTACGTAGCTCTTTATCAGAAGCGATTTTGGGCCACAAACCCATGACTCAACCAAGTGGCTGATCGTCGTGGACGTTTCATATCGACCACAAATTCACTGCTCTAAACGCGTCTCGTTGATTTTAAAACGTAGAGGGAAACGAACCACCCCCCGCCCCCCCTCCAAATCACCCGGATAAAATTCCACTCGACCCACAGGGAGAGAGACACACACACACATCGCCAACTACCGAATATTAACAGCAGGCGCCAGCGTCGCTATCGAACCCACGTTGAACACACCCCCCCCGAGCCATCTCCCGCAGCCACGAAATTGAGAGCGAGCGGGTGGCGTTAACCAAACAATGTTTACTTTTTTTTTACGAAGAACATTGTGAGGGAGCCTACGGGCATGAGTCAGTTGCTAAGTTGTCACGTCCAATCAGAGGGCGGCGGGAGGAGCAGCCCGAGGCTTAAAGGGGCCCTCAGGCACACCCGGACCTCCGTGCTCATCCTTCATCCCAGCCACACAGCCCCCCCCCCCGTCACCTTTCTCCGACCTCACGAGGAACCCAGGTATGGGTTCGACTTGAGAGCCGGGATGGGGCGCGGAGTGGGGGTTTTTTGCGCGGTTTTACGGGGATCAGGGTGCGCGATGGGTTCGGGTGGGAGATTTTGCTGCCGTAAGTGAGGATGTTAAAAAGTTTAAATGCCTGTCGGAGGTGCTGCGCGCGTGCGTGATGGTGTGTTAAGGCGTTAATGGGGGGAGCGGTGGTGTAGCGGTTAGCGCTACGCTGCGCTATGAACCTGGCGACCCGGGTTCGTTTCCCGCTCACGGCCAACACCGGTGACGATTATCTGAACCGGTCCTGGGCCTCTCCTATATCTACTCAGCCTGAAATGAGTACCTGGGCGTGGTTGCTGGCCACCCACCCTCTCGTGTACCGTTCCGGCCTTCATAGGTGCTCGCTAACAGCACCTGCCCCTACAGTATATTAAGGCTATACGGGGGATCTTTGTCTTCGTTAACGCGTTCATGGGGGGAGCGGTGGCGCAGTGGTTAAGCGGCAGCCGGCGAGCCGAGTTCGATTGCCGATCGCGGCCAGCAACGGGTGGCGAATTCTCGAACCGGTCCTGGGAATCCCCTCTGCGGACTCGTGCCTGGTGCGGTGTGAAATTGAATGCAGTGCTGAGGAGACAAAGGTGGCCTGGCGTGGTTCTAACCACACCAGCCAATTGTGCGCCATCCTGTTCGTCACAGGTGCTCGCGAGTAGCGCTTTAACCCAACAGCTTTAACCCAACAGCTTTAACCCACCCAGCAGGCTACATGGGGGACCATTGTCTTTGCGAATGTGTGAATGTGAGAATCGCAGTGTTGACGGTGGTTAATCTGGATTGAAAAGTAACTAATTTCTTTAGAACATATTTTTTTTTGTGCTTAGTTCGTTGTGCTTACACCCGGCACCTCTGATTAGCGCGGTAGGCTGCGGAGGGTGGGAAAGAAGTTCAACAAAGCCAAAAACCCTCCGTATAGCCTTAACAGACTGTTAGGGCAAGTGCTGTTAGCGAGCACCTATGAAGGCCAGAACGGCACACGAGGGGTTGGGTGGCCAGCACCACGCACAGCCGCCTTTGTCTCCCTAGTGGCGATGTTGTTACACACCACACCAGGTACTCATTTAAGGCTGAGTCGACCTAGGGGAGGCCCAGGACTGGTTCAGATAATGGGGGAATCGAACTCGGCTCACAAAGTTCAGTAGCGCAGCGCGCTAACCGCTAAACCACCGCTCCCCACAAGTTCAACAAAGACAAAGATCCCCCGTATAGCCTTAACACACACGCACGCGCGTTAGGGGGTTTAGGGCAATTTGAGGACATGGGGGTCGACGGGAGAGGAGGCAGTGTCACTCACGTCCATGCTGCCGGGCTCTCAGCACGTGTTCGTTTTGGCAATTCGGGGGGGGGGTGGTCGTGGTGGTGGTTAAATCTTTCCTGGGCAGTGAGCGCCAAAGACCCCGAAGCCGCCCGTCTGTGAAGGCCGAGCCGCGTTCGTCATTCGTCTTGGACCTTTTTCTCATTCATCGTCGCCCGGGGGCTGACTTCGCGTGCGCTGACCGTCTGCCCTCCGGTGTGTTTTCGACTTTCAATTTACTTCTCGGAGTAAGAAGCTCGCACCCCCACCACCATTATGGAAGGGCATAACAACGCTTTGCAGTGTAAATTAAACGAAGGTCGTAGCCCAAACCCCCCCCCCCCCCCCACCTATACAATCAAGACGCACGTGTATAAAAAAAAATATCAAAATGAGGGGCGGCATGCTCAAGTTGTGCCGCGTACTGTTCGGCGCGATGTTCGACGTTTCGCTCCACTGCCACCGATTATCACCTCCGGTTAGCGCGGCTGGCTACGTTCCACATCCGTCTGCTGATGGCAAAGCCCCACAGCAGGCGATATCGTGCAATGCTAGTCGCGCGTCCAAGCGCTCTCCACGCTCGATCCTGCTTAGCGTACGGGGCAGTTTCGTGGGAGCATCGATGGGTTCGGGGTGCATTCTGGGTGACGCTGTCGTTGAGCCCGTGACGGGGAACGTGGAATTTCCACCGCGGAATCGAGATTTGCCAGCGGTGTGAGTTAGGCAGCGAGCATTGGCGAACGGACTGATGAGTCCTGATGAGTCCTGATGAGGTCGAAACCGCCCCCCCCCCCCACCACTGTCTCCTCGTTTCGCCCGTCGTCTTTGTTGGCGTAGCCCAAGGCCATAGCCATGGAGTCAACATTGGGAGGGACCAAATATTCCAGGGCGTCTGGGGGTCCCTTCCCCCCACAGAAAAAAATATCTAAATGTGTAAACTAATTTCCTGCCTAAAAATATTTTTTAAAAATTCACTAACACATGGGATGGACTTTTTTTGTTTTACAATAATGTCTAATAGTGTGTTGTATTACATTGCTCTGTTTTTTTATGTTTTACCTTTTCCTGTTTCATTGTATGTAATGGCAGAGATTAGGGATTAATAAAGTAACAACCATAACCACAATCATATGAACAGACATCTATGTTATAGCAATATATTGGCGGGGACATTTTGAGCATATTTGAATATTGGTGGAGGGGGGGGGGATGTGTCCTCCCCCCAATATATATTATAATTACGGCCTTGGCGTAGCCATACGTTTTGAGTCGGCGAGGTTCTAACACGGCAATGTGGCCGACACTTTGGGTGATTTTGCACCGGTGGTCCGGAGAAGGCTGAGTGAGATCTTTCGAACTTGCAGCGCTGCCGCTCCCCGGGTGGTGTTGTTGCGAACACTGAATAGGTCTGGCGATCCTGGTCTACTCGTCATGCCAAAGACAAGGCCGTGGTGGTCGTGGTGTTGTTGTTCTATGGGAGACGGAACCATCTGTAGCCAAGCTTCGCGATTGTGGAATTCCATTCCTCCGTCCGTTCGGGGTTTTGAGTCCGTTTCACCTACGTGTAAGGCTATCCCCGTAACTTAAGATATAAAAAAACGTCTGATTATATTTTTTCCGTTTTATTATGCTTCTTCATTTCATTGCAATTTCGAGTGGAGTCATTGATATTGCTATTATCAGTTTTCTATTTCGCTTAGATTACATCTATACGTGTGAGTGCAGTTTTATTTTGATGTACAGCTCTTTGAGCTACTTGACATATATATAAAACGCGCTTCATAAAATAGAGATTAGTATGATTATGATTGTTAAATCCGGAGAAAATACAGGAGCCCGCGGCCGTGTTTGTAAACAGTACCAAGGGGTAGCTGTCGTCCCCACAATGCACCTGGGAGAACCCCACCCAGCCTGGTGCAGTGTCGGGTGACAGCACTCGACGGACACGCGACACCCACGCAGAGCAGCCAGAGAGATCACGGCATGCATGCGTCGTGACAGACGTGACAGGCGATGGTCGATTGGAACAAACACACAAACGAAAAAAAAGCTCCTTCATATATTTGGAAAGGGTGTAGTGGGCAGATGATTAGGGGGAACATTTGCAGATTAATGACATAAGTGAAAACTGTTCAGAGAAGCGAAGCGCTGCAGTCTAAATACAGATTCTGATTCTGCAGTGGGGTTGGGCAGGACACGTCGTGAACTGGAAGGGATGGATGATCGCTGATGGATAAGAATAGCAACGGAGTTGGCAGCCGTGAGATGGCAAGTGTCAAACAAGTGTGCAAAGAAGCATTCATGAAAAAGGCGTGCACTAGAGATCGCACTGAATGACAGAAAGAGGAACATGCGGGTTTAGAGAACATGCGCAAGTTAATGACAACTTTAAAAGGCTGTTCGGTGATGGAAGTGGATTTGGCCAGGACACGTCATGGCTAAAAGGGGCGGACGATGGCCAGGAATAGTGTTGGAGTGGCAGCCAAGGAATGGAACGCGGACAGAGAGCAGGTTCGACCGGGGGAGATGGAGCGATGACATCAGCTCGAGTGCATGTGCTGTGTGGAGCAATACATCGCAGGGTCGCGAGAGATGGCTGCGACTTGGGAGGGAGGGAGGCCTTGGTCCAGCAGTGGATCGATGGTGGCCGATGAATGCAATGACGTCGAAGCCCTAGCAATGTGAGATGTGTGTGTATGTGTTAGGGTACGGTCTCTGTGTGGGGGGAGCGGTAGTGTAGCGGTTGGCGCACTGCGCTACGAACCTGGCGACCCGAGTTCCATTCCCACTAACGGCCAACACCGGTGACGATTATGTGAACCGGTCCTGGGCCTCCCCTAAGTCGACTCAGCCTCAAATGAGTACCCGGTGCGGTGTGTAAACATCGCCACTGGGGAGACAAAGGCGGCCGGGCGTGGTGCTGGCCACCCAACCCCCTCGTGTACCATTCCGGTCTCCATAGGTGCTCGCTAACAGCACTTTCCCCAACAGTCTGCTCAGGCTATACGCGGGATCTTCGTCTTTTGGCCTCTGTGTACGTTTGGAGCGCACCGCTCTCTGACCCCGGTGACCCGGGGTTACATTCCTGCCGAGGCACGCGAGTTGCTCGCGTGGTAATTGAGGCTGCCCTGGGCCTTGCCCGTGTCAACACCAAGGGTCGCCGCCTCCATTGTAACTTAAGCAAAGTGTGAACGTCGCGTGCGGTCCAAATGGACGCCACGTGATGGCACCATCGACGGAGACGTCGTGGGAGTGGCGTAACGGAGGTGACGACACGTGTAGTGACGTCACAATTTAAGACCAAATCCGAAACGCGTTTATGTTGGTTCATCTGAAATGTTGCTTCTTGGAGACGATTTTTGGCTCTTATTTTATATTAATTTCGAAAATCAGGAACGTTTCCCTGGTGTGGATCAGTGTGTAGCTGTAGAGGTGTGCGTCAGTGTGTAGGAGTATGCGGCTGCGTATGGGGAGCGATAGTGTAGCGGTTAGCGCGCTGCGCTATGAACCTGGCGACACGGGTTCGATTCTCGCTCACGGCCAACACCAGTGACGATTATCTGAACCGGTCCCGGGCCTCCCCTTGGTCGACTCAGCCTCAAATGAGTACCTGGTGCGGTGTGTAAACATTGCCACTAGGGAGACAAAGGCGGTCGGGCGTGGTGCTGGCCACCCACCCCCTGGTGTACCGTTACCGGCCTTCATAGGTGCTCGCTAACAGCACTTGACCCTACAGTCTGTTAAGGCTATATGGGGGATTCTTTTTCTATTGTCGAGGTGTGAAATGCGGGGAGTGGTATGTCGCGGTCAGCGCTGCGATCCCACGCGACCCCAGTTCGATTCCCGCTCACGGCCAACAAGTCCTGGGCCTCCCCTAGGTCGACTCGGTCTCAAATGAGTACCTGGTGCGGTGCGTAGTAAACATCGCCACTAGGGAGACAAAGGCGGCCGGGCGTGGTGCTGTCCACCCACCCCCTCGTGTGCCGTGCCAGCCTCCACAAGGTGATTGCTAAGCGCACTCGTCCCAACGGTCTGTGAAGTCCACACGGTGGGGGAGTCTTTGTCTTCGTGTGTGCGTGTGTGTGTGTAGCTACAGCCAATTGAACAACGTGTGCGGACGAGCGATCCATCTTAATTTTACCTTCCTGCCCTCTTGCCACGCTCTCCCCTTGCACGGTCATCCTCGCGAAGCGGGGGTGTTGAGTGTCTCTATTTTTAAGTCGTCGACGCTCTCCGCTGCCCACATCGGAGCCAGCAGCACGGGGTGGTTTGGGGCAGACACCAGAGCAGCTCCCGGCCAGGTGCAGGCGTGCAGGCAGTCAGCCAGTCATGCAGGCAGTCAGGCAGGCAGCAAGGCAGGCAGTCAGGCAGACAGCCAGTTAGGCAGCCAGGCAGGTAGTCAGAGAGGCAGTCAGTCAGGCAGGCAGGCAGTCAGGCAGCCAGTCAGGGAGGCAGTCAGGCAGGCAGCCAGTTAGGCAGCCAGTCAGGCAGCCAGTCAGGCAGCCAGGCAGGCAGTCAGGCAGGCAGGCAGCCAGTCAGGCAGTCAGGCAGGCAGCCAGGCAGGCAGCCAGGCAGGCAGTCAGGCAGCCAGTCAGGGAGGCAGTCAGGGAGGCAGTCAGGCAGGCAGCCAGTTAGGCAGCCAGGCAGGCAGTCAGGCAGGCAGGCAGCCAGGCAGGCAGCCAGTCAGGCAGTCAGGCAGCCAGGCAGGCAGTCAGGCAGGCAGGCAGCCAGTCAGGCAGCCAGTTAAGCAGGCAGTCAGGCAGTCAAGCAGGCAGTCAGGCAGTCAGGCAGGCAGGCAGCCAGTCAGGCAGTTAAGCAGGCAGCAGTAGCGGTGTGGTGTTGCGCTTGGCTCATGGGCAGCGGCGTATATTTCAGTGCGCAGGCGGTGCAACTGCACTGGCGGGGGGGGGGGGGGGGGGAGGGGAGCCATGGGCCGAAAGGGCCTGGAAAGAAGTGAAGGGGTGAAGGTGGCCGGCGGGCGGGGGGTGACAATAAAAATGTGACATGTATGTATGTACGTATGTTGCACCTCTTTTACACCGAATGTAGCCAACCGTGCTCGTCGGGGGTGCAGAGGAAACACAACAAACGAAACGCACACAAAAAAATCAGTTCTAAGTAAATGAGCTTTTGAATCGAGATTATCTCAAAGTGCCATAGCTCGGGCGGCGGCGGCTTACTAATATTGGAAGGAAGAGCGTTCCAGACGGCCGCAGAAGCAGCGCGTCTGAAATCGCCGCGCGATGCGGATGACCACCGTCTTTGTTCGATGGCTTAGCCAACAGCCGCCGCCGCTGCTGCCGCGAGGGTAGTCCGAGTTTGCTGCCATCCTCATCCATTCCACCGCTGCCGCTTACTGGCTCGCAGACCGTGAAACCGCGCACATCTCGAAGCCACGAGAGAGAAACATTTTGCGATGCCGGTCCGAAGTTCGTTCCACCGTTCCCGCCGACGCCGCTGTCGCAGCGAGTTGGGTGGCACACGCTCAAATCGTCAATGAATCAACCCGTCCTTATTTAACGTGGCAACATCATCCTCCGACGTGCACGTTCGGCTACGCGCGGCGCGAAAGTAGTTCGACAAACGTGCGACAAAAGTGGGCATATGGCGCACAGTTGCAGCAGAACGGGAACTGTGCGGGGTAGGGCGGGGGGGGGGGGAGTTATAGGGCAGCAACAGGAATGAGAAAAAAATAAACCAGTCACGACCTCGGCGGAGGACAACCGGCTGAGCTAAACAAGTTGAGGCTGCGCGCAATGCAAAGTGCTACCGGTGCGCAACCAGCAGCACAAGGGAAGTAAGTGGCAAATGAAATCAATGAAAAGTAAAAAAAAAACGCGGCGCGTTTCCGCCCGCCGCCACCTCCCCTTCTCACATGTATAGTGATTGACTCGGAGACACTAAGGGTTGGAGGCACTCTGTTTAGTAACGCGGCCTAACAGTTTCTGTAACTCGTTTTAAAATTAACTACGGCTCCCAGTCAGGACAGCTGGTGGACTGCTTGACTGGCGACGCCGAGACGGCGAAGACTCCAGCAGCAGTGCGACGGGGATCCCACTCCACACGACAGCCCCGAGGTCCCCTACAGGGACCCCTCTTATATACTGTCAGCGTGGCCTGGCTCCGCCCCCGGCCACGCCCTCTTTCTGGAACCAACCCGCGGGTTTCTCGTGTGGCCCTTCAGCGTGGCCTGGCTCCGCCCCCGGCCATGCCCCTTTTCTGTAACCAACCCGCGGGTTTCTCGTGTGGCCCTTCAGCGTGGCCTGGTTCCGCCCCTGGCCACGCCCCTTTTCTGGAACCAACCCGCGGGTTTCTCGTGTGGCCCTTCCGTGACCTTTCCCCTACATCCCCCTCTGGTGTGTCACGTGGCCTACTGACGTTCAGGGCTTCTGTAAGCTGCAGATCCCCTTCCCCGCCAGCAGCCAGCGCTATGCTGCTACGTGACCAATTCTATGTCACTACACATGTTAGATTGTATGGGACGGCAGGTCTTGCACAGGCCACGGAATTGAGCGGTGGCAAGGCGCGCCGCCTACCACATCTTGCTCGTTGATGTATTTCGCGTCCAGTGCCACGTGATCCCGGACGAGAGGGCCAACCAATGCACTTCTGCGGGAAATTCTGATGGGGTCCTTTTTTTTTCGCTCTCCGTGATTCACAACGAGGACTGCACGCGCTTCATGCGCGCGCGTGTGGTCGTGTGTGTGTGTGTGGTGTGCGTGTTGAGTTTCGACGATTAACAACAACAAAAACAGAGGAAACCCATCCTGCAGCCCCATCCAAACCTTCCGTGTGTAGCGACGCACGCGCACAGCATCACCGCCGCCCTTTGTCGAGATGGCCACATTTACTAAAGTCTTCGAGTCCATATGGTGGTGCTTCTGATATGTGACAACAACTCCCAAACACGTGCAGTTCTTGTTGATCCGGTTGGTCTGGACAAGGCCGAAAGAGCTCGCGTACACGCGGGGCCGCACGCCCACCCGCGCGCGCGTGTGTGTAGCAGGTGCGATACACTAGGGAGACAAAGGCGGCCGGGGGTGGTGCTGGACACCCACCCCTCGTGTGGTATGGCGGCCTTTTATAGGTGCTATTCGCTAACAGCACTTGCCCCAACAGGTCTGTTAAGGCTATACGGGGGATCTTTGTCTTTGTTGTGCGAGTGTGTATTCACCTCAGCTTCAGAGTACCTGGTGCAGTGTGTAAACATCGCCACTGGGGAGACAAAGGCGGCCGGGCGTGGTGCTGGCCATCCACCACCCTCGTGTTCCGTGGCGGCCTTCAAATGTGCCACTGGCTAACAGCACTTGTACCAACAATCTGTTCAGGCTATACGGGTGATCTTTGCCCGTGTGTTGTTTAAATCCAGAGTGTGTGTGTGTGTGCTATCGATGCAGCCTGTGAATGGCACAAACGGCGGAGTGAATGCGCCTCCGTTAGGTTTGAGCCCCGTGGAGTCGGGCACTCAGTCACGTATGTCTGTACGTATGTATGTTGAACTTCTTTCGCGCCGTACGTAGCCCCAACCGTGCCAAATCGGTGAGCGGCCCCGTCCGCTCGCCGCCCAGAATGAATCAGAAACGTCTCCAGTTTCATCGCTGCCCCAAATAGTGTCCGTGCACCTCGGAGAGATATCAGATACATTTCCAAAAACCGACCCCGCGAAATGTCCCCGCAAATAACCCGTGAGCTCAGCAGGGTTTGGTCGTTGATGCTCCTGAGATGCCACCCCCCCCCCCCCACTGCTCCCCCCCCTCCGCACGCCTCTTAGAATTATTGCCATCATTCCCGCGTCCCTCTGCAACACAGAGGTGGGGGTGGGGTGAAGATCAGGGGTGGGAAAGAGCGTGTCCAGTTGACAACAAACGTCGACCATTATTGCAATGAGTATACAATACTCACCCAACCCCCCCTATGTATACGTTAAATGTTTCTGGAACTTACTTTGTAATGGTGCTGTTATTAGTGCTTGCTGCAAGTGAACCACGATAGAATGAGAATATTATTTTATTCTCATTCTACGTGACTTTACCGAAAGAACCAAATAAGATGAATCCTTGCAGTCACGAAAGCTTTAAATCGAAATTTGAACCACAATACCTTGCTGATCTCGTCGACGAGCATAAACCATCACGCAAACTGCGGTCATCCCCCGCTAGCAGCGGCTTCTGATTGGCCGTCGAACAAAGGCGGCGGTCACCGCATCGCGCGGCGCTTTCAGATGCGCTTCTGCGGCCGTCTGGAACGCTCTCCCTTCCGATATTCGTATGCCACTGGAGCTATTCCACTTTTAAATCATCATCTAGATTGACAAACTAATTTCTCGAGAGCTGCTGTTTGCGTTTAGTTTGTTGTCCCACTGAGCTACATAGCGCCTCTTTTACAGGAGCGACCTGGCCACAAACTATAGCTCAACGAAGTGACTTATCATCACGTGGATATTTATGGCAGCCAAAGACTCTAAACGCGCGATGTGTTGATTCTAAATGCGGAGGGGAAACCCCGGCGGACCCGGAGAAAAATCCATGCGACCACGGGGAGAGAGAGACGCAGACTGCAAATATACAGCAGCAGGCGTCCTGGTCGGGGCTCGAACCCACGTCTCCTGCATACCAGGCGAGGTAGTTAACATCTCGCTACATATGAGCTGCAAGGCAGCAGCAGCAGCAGCTGCTCGGCGCCGGGAAGCCGACGTTAATACAATTGCCGGAGCTCTGTGGACCTCTACGTATGAAGGTCTTTCAACACCAAGTTAATAATGAGTGTGTATAGGTGTGCGTGTGTTAGCGTCGAACTAATCCCACCGATATCTTCGGAACATTACATATACATTACAGCACTGTGGATACGTTGAAAGTTACTGTTATTTAAAGCAGACACGTGAGATTGCTGTTGGCTAGGCACTGAGGCCACAACAACATTAGAGCATCGTGCCTTGGGATATTATTTTCGTAAATTATCAATGGGTATTGTTCACGAGATGTCTTTAAAAGTAAGGTAAGTTTGTGCCATTGTATGTCTTGCCGTTATCAATTGTGTGTGATTTACGTTCTCAATCTTTGCTGTCTCTCTAACCACATTCATTAAATCTGTTCATCACTATTTATTGCCAGAATAATAATTATTATCATCATAAGATGGCTATCACTAATTAACCCCATTCATTCAATCCATTTCATCATTTACTGTTAGGATAATAATACTGAATATTATGTTCATTATATGGCAATCACTCATTAACCCCATTAATTCAATCAATTCATCATCATTTACTGTCAGAATAACAATTATTCTCATTATATGGCCATCACTCATTAACCCCATTCGTTCAACCCATTCATCAACATTCATTGCTTTCCTTTCGTCTGTTTCATTCACCTAATTTCCACCATTTACATTCACAAACGCTGTTGCGTTAATGTTTATTCGCTCCAGAATCCGCCGCCCACCACGTTGCCATGTCGGACCGCTGCCAGCACTGCCAGACGCCGCTGGCCGGGCGCTCGTACGTGATGCGGGAAAACCGCGCCTACTGCGCCGAGTGCTTCGAGAAACTCTTCTCGCACGCGTGCGTCGCCTGCGCCCAGTCCATCGGGCCCGGACAGCGGGTACGGCGGCCACCACCCACCCTGCCCCCGGGCAAAGACAGAGATCAGCCTTTCCCCTACGCCTCACGTTCAATCCACTCCCAGCCACCCCCATACCACCCGGGCACGCTGACACAGTGACAAAGATCGCCCCGCACTTTTACACCTCCACACAACCCTCACCATCCCACCCATCCCAACGCCAAGGGCACACTGACACACTGACACAGATCAACCCCCACCCCCCCATACTCCGTCCCGGGGACGCATCTGGACCCACCCTGTAGAATGATTGTTACGTTGCCGTGAACGAGTTATTTGGATTAAACGAAAAAAGATATTAACTCTTTGCATGTTACCAGGTAAGGCCCACTGAGATATGTGGCACTTTTACAGAAGCGACCTGGCCATGACAAATTATCGCTCAACGAAGCGGCTTCATCACGTGGAGGGGAAAAAAACGGATGACCCAGAGACAAAATCCACGCGACTACAGGAGGGGGGAGGGGGATAGAGAGAGAGAAAGAGAGAGACGCGCACAAACTCCACATTTACAAACAGGCGTCGCCCGTGGTCGGGATCGAACCCACACGAACCTCCTCGCGCGCCGGGCGAGGTAGTTAACATCTCATCCTTACCACCGCGACGGCAACCCCCCCCCCCCTGCCCCCTCGCAGGAGCTGATCGTGAGCGGCAAGCACTACCACGACAAGTGCCTCAAGTGCGGCCGCTGCGGTGTGCCCGTGGCCAACAAGCCGTACGATTCGAGCGGGGACGTGCCACTCTGCAGCGCCTGCGCGGGGGCTTCGCCGGCCGCCGCGACCGGGGCGCTGGCCAATCAGTGCGTGGGCTGCAGGAAGGTCATCCACCCAGGTGGGTCGGGTGGGCTGGGTAGGTGGGTTGGGTTGGGTGGTGTGGGTCAGGTGGCGTCGTAACGACGTTGTTGTGACCTCAGGGGGTGTGGCGATTGGTCAGCTGGTGAAGGGGGGCCAGCAAGGTCATCCACCCAGGTGGGTCGGGTAGGTAGGTGGGTGGGTCATTTGTAACAGTGCCAACAATATTTTCAGTTCAGGGGGTGCGGCGATCGGTCAGGTGGGGACGAGGGGGGGCCAGGAAGGTCAGCCACCCAGATGGGTGGGTGGGTTGAGTGGGTGGGTAAAAATCAAACGTAAACTAAATAATGGTTCATCAGAGCGTGTTTTTTTTTTAAATGCGTTGCCACAAGTACGTGTGGCTAATGCTGAATATTTGGTGTACGAACATCTTAAAACAACTCCTGATTTTTGCCACAAAGGGTTAAAACCGATTCTTCATTTTTCATACTTTAATACTGGCAAAAAAAAAGGTCCCATAGAAAGCATTTTCGTGAAAATTTACTTAAATAAGTTGCTTGTTGTTCTTTGACACTGCTGTTGAGAACATCTCTCGTGGTGGTTGTTAAGGGCCTACCCCTAGGAGTGGGGGGGGTGGGGGCAAGGCACCCCCCTGCCCCCTGCCCCCCGCCCCCCCCCCCATGCACGTTACGCTACCGGAGTGGGTGGTTGGTGGTAGTGGCACCTCGACCGCCCCGGCTAAACGCGTTTGTTGGGCTCACGTCGGGGGCCAACGTTCGCCCGACGGTTACGACCACTTTCGAACCTCGACGCCAACGTTGGGCCAACGTCGACGCCAACGTTGGTCCTACGTCCGACCAACATTGGGCCAACGTTGGTCCTACGTTAGACCAACCTTGGGCCAACGTTGGGCCCGTTTCCTCGGAGGGGGGCCCAAGCAAAAACTGCGAATAAGACAAAATAAACGACGTGGCGGTGATCCTGCCGCCACCGCCGCCGCTTCCGATGCTGCTGCGTGAATGAACAGACAAGTAAGACTCGCCACATTCGGTGTCAACAACGCTTAAAATAATAACAAAGTGGTCGCAGCGATAGGCGACGTTTCAAGCAAGAACCGAATGCGAGGAGGGAGGATACATTTAATTATAATCTACGGCAGCTGTTACGGCGACGTTATCCGTGATGTAAATAACAATTATTAATTAATGAGCGGGATTGGGCTAACCGTAACGATCCGGTGACACTCGTCGTAACTATTCACGTTATTGTGTGGGATGAGAGAGGGCTGTGGGTAAGAGTATGGGTACGGGAGTGAGGGTCATCACGCACGTGGTGGGCAACTTTCATTAATTGGCTGCGTCGGGTGGATGTACGCGCTTGTCTGTTGAACTTCTTTCGCACCGTGCGTAGCCAACTGTGCTGATCGGAGGTGCGGTGGGAGGACAACAAACCAAACACCAAAAAAAGCAATCCTAAACAAATGAGTTTTTTTTTTCAATTTAGATGTAAAAGTCCATTCCTAATATCGTGAAGCAAGAGGGTTCCAGACGGCCGCAGAAGCGCATCCGAATGCGCCGCACGATGACCCAGTGACCACCGTCTTGGTGTCGACGGCCAGCCAGAAGCCGCCGCTGCTGCTGCGGTGGAGATGACCGGATTTCGCGCGATGGATTATGCTCCTTGACGACATCAGCCGAGGATATGAATGCCGCGAGGCTCTGCGTCTGTTTGCTGTTTGACCGCAGGCACCGCGAAGATAGTGTACGAGGGGAAGACCTTCCACGACCACTGCTTCAAGTGCTCCCGCTGCCACGAATCCATCGGCAAGAAGGGCTTCATCCCCGTGGGCGAGGCCGTCTACTGCGCCCCGTGCCACAAGAAGATTTAGGGCCGGCGGTTTGGGAGCCGCGGCCTCGATGCCGTGGTAAGCGCAAATCTCTCCACAGATAGCCCGCTCGAGTCAGATGCGTCACGGTGGCGAGATGTTAACTCCCTCGCCTGGTGTACAGGAGGTCGTCGTGGATTCGATCCAGACCCTGACGTTTGTGTGTGTCTCTTTCTTTCTCTCTCTCCCCCCCGTGATTGCGAGGATTTTCTTTGCTCCCGTGTCCTCTCTCGGTTTTTATCCCCTCCGCATGTAGAATCAACGCGCGCTCAAGAGTGTTTGGCTGCTGTGAATTCTCACGCGATAAGCCACTTCGTTGGGCGATAACTTGCGATGGCCAGGTCGCTTCTGAAAAAGAGGTGTATCGCTCGGTGGGCTTCACCAGGTCCAAATAAAAAATAGTCAAATAACAAAAAGGGAACGCAGAATCGTATATTCTCGGCCTCCGAGCAACGCGTCTCCCACCAATCTGCACGCGCGTGTGACAAAATCGGCCCCAAATCAATATGTTGGTGTCAAGTACATATATAAATATCTAGAGAGCTCAAATATCAGCTCAAATTCAAGATACATAACATACGTGCGTGAGTGTGTGCGTGCGTGAGTAAGCTGGTGAGTGATTGCGTGCATGATTGAGTGAATGAGTGTTGCAGCAGCCTGCCGTGTATGTCAGTCGAGCACAGCATGGATGGATGAGTAGACACGGTCAGTCCGACATGACAACAACAATAACAGCAACGATTTATAATCTACAAGGCGCCGCTCAAACAATGCATCTCAGAGCCCCAGCATAGAACCGGAGTCCTCGACACGGGAGGGCCGAGTGATCGCGTGAAGTTCACTGGACACAGCAGCAATATCAGAGCGACGAGCAGGTGACTGACCGGGGGGGGGGGGGAGGGGGGGGGCAAAGCGGAGCGACCACGGCGACTGCGTGGCGGCCCCCCACCGCGTGACGGGCTCATAACGCGACTCCACGGTGCTTTGTCTGTGAACTGCAGGTGGCTTCTCGTGCATGTCTCCAACACCCCCCCCCTCCCATCTTCTCCCCCCCCCCAACACCGCCGCCCCCCCCCCCCTCCCATGTGGCCTATTGGGGGGGGGGGGTGTGAGGACCCCGTGGCTCCCATCGACTCCCACGCAGCGGACCAGCGGGAGGAAGGTGGCTGGCGCGAGGGACAGGGATCCACGGTGCCGGCAGCTTGCTGTTGAACCACGCGCGGGTGGTCGGGACTGGGCCGTTCGTTGACGTCATCGTCGACGTCATCGTCGTCGTCACTGTCGTCGTCGTTGCCGTGGTGACCACGCGCCGTTACCACGGTGACGGCGCGCGCACTGGATTCGTTATCGGTTTCCTATGGGGGTCGGGTCAGCGGTAAACGATTCTCGCCAAATTATCCGTGAAGCGAGAAAGAAAAACAAGATAAAAAAAAAAATCCCACCGCAAAATGTCAACACGTCCGTCACTAACGCCGCAGCGCGTGCACGCGCATGTGTGTGTGTGTGTGGGGGTCGCCTTGAAAGGGGCAAATGTATACCATGCCGGTAGACGTTTCGGGCATTAACCCTTCTTCGTGGCACGCGAATGGAGAGGCCGGAGAGATGGAGCGGCGGGGGGGGGGGGGGGAGACCGAACCTTACGCCGAAACTGCGTCCCTTAGAAGCCCTCCACCACCCGACGCGGCCAAGCAAGTTGGAATGGTCACGCGGTGTCAAAGCTTTTGTTATGAGTGATATCTGTTTCGCGGGTAAAAGTCGAACAAATTAATTCGGTCGGTCGGGTGGCGGCGGTGGCGGCGGTGCGGGTTGTCGAGACGACACAGATATGGTCAGATCGTTACGTGGCCGAGCCCAAAAATCTAACGACGAATCGTCGCAAATGAATTTGGCAGCTGGAACAAAGTGCCGAGTCCTTTGCATGGTGACGGCAGCAGCAGCTAAACACACGCAACACATTCGCCAGTGACACTCTGACGCCTTAAAATGAAGTGTGTGTGTGTGTATATAGTAGGCGACGTTTCGGGCAATTGCCCTTCGTCATATGTCATAGAGAGGCCAGAATAGGAGAGACATTAAACGGATAATAATCTCCCTCCGTGTGTGCCGTGTAGAAGGTCCATTGACCGAAACGTCGTCAATTATGTATTTTTTGAAGGCCCCCCCCCACGCAGTGTTGTTATTGACACGTAACGGTATCGAGGTGGTTGTTGTCAGTGTTTGTACATCGTCAACAACAGCAACAACATGATATGTGTAATAACAACAAGAATATTATCACCACACCGCTCGAGACAATGCAAAGGTCGTCTTCTCACAGTGTTATTGTTGTTTGTACAGCAGGGGTGGCAAACTGCACCAGTGTAGAACGTAGAGATGGGTTTGCTCAAATCAAAACATCCTCAACGGGTGATTTTTTTTGCATGCGCTTATGTACACTATCATATTGGCTGTGCTCCGTTATATTAGAATTCATAACGCTGATTGCCAGGATAGCCCGATTTACTTGACAGCCAACAAGACAAAGGTCCCCCGTGTAGCCTTAACAGACTGTTGGGGCAAGTGCTGTTAGCGAGCAGCACCTATGAAGGCCGGCACGGCACACGAGGGGGGTGGGTACGCCAACACCACGCCCGGCCGCCTTTGTCTCCCCAGTGGGCGATGTTTACACACCGCACCAGGTTACTCATTTGAGCCTGAGTCGACCTAGGGGAGGCTCAGAACCGGTTCAGATAATCGCCACCGCTGTTGGCCGTGAGCGGGAATCGAACTCGGGACGCCGGGTTCAGTAGCGCTAACCGCTGCACCACCGCACACACAAGAATGCTGTATCATGCAACGTGCGTTAAGATCCCTGCTGATTAAACTGTTTAATTATAGCGTGACGGTTGAGGCGAGTGTCCATTTGTCCACCGTTGGCTCTGCACGTGGGTCAGTCATCCGGCGTTGTGGAGGCAGCAGCGAGGGTTGGTGGACAACGCAAGGATGGGTTGTGAAGCTCCCTTCCCGTGGATGTGAGAAGGCAGCAAAGTGGTGGACTCCACCTGTTCCACCTGTACCCGAGAGTTGTCCACCCTCGCACGCCTGGGGTTTCTCCCGGTGCTCCGGTTTTCTCCCGCGCGTAGAAACACCTTGATATGTAGAGGAGCGCAGAGCTTTCTTTCGCTCAGAGTCGTCCTCTCTCTCTCTCTCCGAGTTGTCCTCTCTCTCGCTCAGAGTCGTCCTCTCTCTCTCACTCCGAGTCGTCCTCTCTCTCGCTCAGAGTCGTCCTCTCTCCGAGTCGTCCCTCTCTCTCACTCCGAGTCGTCCTCTCTCCCACTCCGAGTCGTCCTCTCTCTCGCTCCGAGTCGTCCTCTCTTCGAGTTGTCCTCACTCCGAGTCGTCCTCTCTCTCCGAGTCGACCTCTCTCGCTCCGAGTCGTCCTCTCTCCGAGTCGTCCTCTCTCCGAGTCGTCCCTCTCTCTCTCCGTGTCGTCCTCACTCCGAGTCGTCCCTCTCTCTAACTCCGAGTCATCCTATCTCCGAGTCGTCCTCACTCCGAGTCGTCCCTCTCTCTCACTCCGAGTCGTCCTCTCTCCGAGTCGTCCCTCTCTCTCACTCCGAGTCGTCCTCTCTCCGAGTCGTCCCTCTCTCTCACTCCGAGTCGTCCTCTCTCCGAGTCGTCCCTCTCTCTCACTCCGAGTCGTCCTCACTCCGAGTCGTCCTCTCTCTCTGAGTCGTCCCTCTCTCTCCGAGTCGTTCTCTCTCCGAGTCGTTCTCTCTCCGAGTCGTCCTCACTCCGAGTCGTCCTCTCTCCGAGTCGTCCTCTCTCCGAGTCGTCCCTCTCTCTCCGAGTCGTCCTCTCTCTGAGTCGTCTTCACTCCGAGTCGTCCTCTCTCCGAGTCGTCCTCTCTCTCTCCGAGTCGTCCTCTCTCTCTCCGAGTCGTCCTCTCTCTGAGTCGTCCTCTCTCTCTCCGAGTCGTCCTCTCTCTCTCTCCGAGTCGTCCTCTCTCTGAGTCGTCCTCTCTCACTCCGAGTCGTCCTCTCTCTCTCTACGAGTCGTCCTCTCTCCGAGTCGTCCTCTCTCTCTACGAGAGCGAGGAGCGACCACTGCCACGGCGGCGGTGACAGTCACAAGCTGACGTCATTGCTGAGTCCACTGCTGGATGAAGGCCTACCCCACGCCGCGTTCGCCTCACAACAACAACAACACCAGCATCACCACCACCACTTGTTTCACCTTCGCAGTCGAAGGCGGAGAGCGCAAACACGTGGGGCGGAGAAAAGCGGCGCTGCACTGTGAACTCGGCCATCCGAGTTTGATCCCCCGTCAGAAAGCTCTCTCCCCCCCCCATCACCAAACCAGCACTGATCCGCACCTCCGATGAGCGCGGTTGGCTACGCACGCAGCGAAATAAGTTCAACATGCACACACACTGCCGCCCATACACTAACACTACCCATAGACTAACACTGCACATAGACTAACACTGCCCATAGACTCAACACTGCACCATAGACTCAACACTACCCATAGACTAACACTGCCCATAGACTCAATACTACCCATAGACTCAACACTGTACCATAGACTCAACACTGCCCATAGACTCAACACTGTACCATAGACTCAACACTGCCCATAGACTCAACACTGCCGCTAATAGACTAACACTACCCATAGAATAACACTACCCATAGACTCAACACTGCCCATAGACTCAACACTGCCCATAGACTCAACACTGCCGCTAATAGACTAACACTACCCATAGAATAACACTACCCATAGACTCAACACTGCCCATAGACTCAACACTGCCCATAGACTCAACACTGCCCATAGACTCAAAACTGCCATAGACTCAACACTGCCCATAGACTCAACACTGCACCATAGACTCAACACTGCACCATAGACTCAACACTGCCCATAGACTCAACACTGCCCCATAGACTCAACACTGCCCCATAGACTGAACACTGCCCCATAGACTCAACACTGCCCATAGACTCAACACTGCCCATAGACTCAACACTGCCCATAGACTCAACACTGCCCATAGACTCAACACTGCCCATAGACTCAACACTGCCCATAGACTAACACTGCCCATAGACTCAACACTGCACCATAGACTCAACACTGCCCATAGACTCAACACTGCACCATAGACTCAACACTGCACCATAGACTCAACACTGCCCATAGACTCAACACTGCCCATAGACTCAACACTGCACCATAGACTCAACACTGCCCATAGACTCAACACTGCCCTATAGACTCAACACTGCCCCATAGAGTGAACACTGCCCCATAGACTCAACACTGCCCATAGACTCAACACTGCCCATAGACTCAACACTGCCCATAGACTCAACACTGCCCATAGACTCAACACTGCCCATAGACTCAACACTGCCCATAGACTCAACACTGCCCATAGACTCAACACTGCCCATAGACTAACACTGCCCATAGACTCAACACTGCCCATAGACTCAACACTGCCCATAGACTCAACACTGTACCATAGACTCAACACTGCCCATAGACTCAACACTGCCCATAGACTCAACACTGCCCATAGACTCAACACTACCCATAGACTGAACACTGCCCCATAGACTAAACACTGCCCATAGACTCAACACTGCCCATAGACTCAACACTGCCCATAGACTCAACACTGCCCATAGACTCAACGCTGCCCATAGACTCAACACTGCCCATAGACTCAACACTGCCCATAGACTCAACACTGCCCATAGACTCAACACTGCCCATAGACTCAACACTGCCCATAGACTCAACACTGCACCATAGACTCAACACTGCACCATAGACTCAACACTGCCCATAGACTCAACACTGCACCATAGACTCAACACTGCCCATAGACTCAACACTGCACCATAGACTCAACACTGCACCATAGACTCAACACTGCCCATAGACTCAACACTGCCCATAGACTCAACACTGCACCATAGACTCAACACTGCCCATAGACTCAACACTGCCCCATAGACTCAACACTGCCCCATAGACTGAACACTGCCCCATAGACTCAACACTGCCCATAGACTCAACACTGCCCATAGACTCAACACTGCCCATAGACTCAACACTGCCCATAGACTCAACACTGCCCATAGACTCAACACTGCCCATAGACTCAACACTGCCCATAGACTAACACTGCCCATAGACTCAACACTGCACCATAGACTCAACACTGCCCATAGACTCAACACTGCCCATAGACTAACACTGCCCATAGACTCAACACTGCACCATAGACTCAACACTGCCCATAGACTCAACACTGCACCATAGACTCAACACTGCACCATAGACTCAACACTGCCCATAGACTCAACACTGCCCATAGACTCAACACTGCACCATAGACTCAACACTGCCCATAGACTCAACACTGCCCCATATACTCAAAACTGCCCCATAGACTGAACACTGCCCCATAGACTCAACACTGCCCATAGACTCAACACTGCCCATAGACTCAACACTACCCATAGACTGAACACTGCCCATAGACTCAACACTGCCCATAGACTCAACACTGCCCATAGACTCAACACTGCCCATAGACTCAACGCTGCCCATAGACTCAACGCTGCCCATAGACTCAACACTGCCCATAGACTCAACACTGCCCATAGACTCAACACTGCCCATAGACTCAACACTGCCCATAGACTCAACACTGCCCATAGACTCAACACTGCCCATAGACTAACACTGCCCATAGACTCAACACTGCCCATAGACTCAACACTGCCCATAGACTCAACACTGTACCATAGACTCAACACTGCCCATAGACTCAACACTGCCCATAGACTCAACACTGCCCATAGACTCAACACTGCCCATAGACTCAACACTGCCCATAGACTCAACACTGCCCATAGACTCAACACTGCCCATAGACTCAACACTGCCCATAGACTAACACTGCCCATAGACTCAACACTGCCGATAGACTCAACACTGCCCATAGACTCAACACTGTACCATAGACTCAACACTGCCCATAGACTCAACACTGCCCATAGACTCAACACTGCCCATAGACTCAACACTGCACCATAGACTCAACACTGCCCATAGACTCAACACTGCCCATAGACTCAACACTGTACCATAGACTCAACACTGCCCATAGACTCAACACTGCCCATAGACTCAACACTGCACCATAGACTCAACACTGCACCATAGACTCAACACTGCCCATAGACTCAACACTGCCCATAGACTCAACACTGCACCATAGACTCAACACTGCCCCATAGACTCAACATTGCCCATAGACTCAACACTACCCATAGACTCAACACTGCCCATAGACTCAACACTACCCATAGACTCAACACTACCCATAGACCCAACACTGCCCCATAGACTCAACACTGCCCATAGACTCAACACTGCCCATAGACTCAACACTGCCCATAGACTCAACACTGTCCATAGACTCAACACTGCCCATAGACTCAACACTGTCCATAGACTCAACACTGCCGCCAATAAACTAACACTACCCATAGACTAACACTGCCCAAAGACTCAAAACTGCACCTGCGATGAGCACGGTTGGCTACGTACGGTGCGAAAGAAGTTCAGCATGCGTGCGTGGCGAAGTATGATCAAACAGCCCACATGCGTTGAGAGGCCTTGATCCAGCCGTTTGATTGATAAAGGGCCGTGAATATAATTGATCACAAATGATTCCGATCGTGGACGACACAAAAGAGTTGTGCCAGACTTATGTGGCCACTCGTTGAGCCACGTTGGAGCTACAGGACACACACACACAGAGAAAGGAGAGAGTGGAAACAACAAATGACGAAGCGTGCAGTGGGCGCACCTACAGCTACGGAGCTAGGTTCACCCGTGCATGGATCGCGATGATGATGATGATGACTCCGACAATCTGAGCAGCACTTTCATTTATCCGTGCTGAGGGTGAGGAGGATTTTGTGTTCTGTTATCGTCGGGTTGAGAAGCAGCAGTCCATGACCAGGGTCGTCGAAACCGGTTTTGTTTGCATTACCGGTAACCGGCATGAACGAAACCGGTTAAACGTTTTTTTTTTTTAAATCAGTCTTAAGCACAAAGAGGAATATCCAGGGCAGAGTTTTTTTTTCCAAATTCCGGATCTCCAAACCAACTACGCTCCTCTTCCGTCTTTCCCCGTTTCCCAATTTACTCCTCCCCATTCAAGTACAAATGAACTCGTTCCACGCGCCCGATGATTGTTAAGCACGGCCCCACGTGACGCGCCAAGCCAATTGACGCCGCGTGCGTCACGCGGAACACATGTACACACACGCACACTGATGTCTTAATTTGAATTGGCTCTTTTAACGGCGGAGACATCGTTAATTGCTTAGCGCGTCACGTGGGGCCGTGTTTAACAATCATCGGGCGCGTGTCGCGTGGAACGAGCGAATTGATAAACGTGGAGAGACGGAGCGTGGTGGAGGTGGATTGAGGTTTGGGGACCCCTGGACTGGACTCCAGAGCAGACAAACGCACGACGTTTTTACCTTTTTTTTTTACAGAGATAAGTGAAAGGACGTTTTACGATCAGCAGCGCACTTACCTCGCAATGCATGGTTCGTACTCCTCCATCTTCCGGTGCGGCGCTTGAAGCGATGGGGAGTGGAAAGTCTCAGCTAAACCAGTGCCGCATTCATTCATCCATTCATCAACAATTCCACTGGAATCGAACAGAAGTTCCTGGTAATCGGTTCCGATTAAAGGGATACCGGTTAACAAACCCTGGTGCTTGATGCATAATTATTTGTAGACGAGAAGGTGAGGATTGTTCCATGGAATTTTAAATTATTTTGATGTTAGTATGTGGATGAAACTAGAAACGATTTTTGGTACAATACAAAAAAATCGTAGCATGTGTAGTTGCAATAGATGGCGCTGATTGAAGTGGATACCAATATAGTCCATGTTTTCTTTTTTAAAGGTTCCTTGCCCCGCAAACCAGGGTACAGGTGTGAACACACGTCCCACCAACCCACGAGGCGAGATGTTATTTCCCTTACCTGGTTTGCAGGAGGTCGTGGGTTCGAACCGCGAGTCTGACGCCCTTCCTCTATGCATTTGGAGTCTGCGTCTTTTTTCCCGTGGTCGCGTTCATTTATCTCCCGAGTTCCTCCCCGGGTTTCTCCCCTGCCGCATTTATCAATCGGCGACACGCGTTTATTGAGTAAATGTGGCTCCTAACAATTCCCGCATGGCCATATAAGCAACTTCGTTGAGCGATCATCTGTGATCATTTGTGATAACTCAGCGACAGGCCGCCGTTAGCGACCGTGGGACCGTCACGCGTGATCTCTGCTGGAGCGTCCTCAACCCTCACCATTTTGCCCCCACATCCCTTTGCGACCGAAGGTGATTTCATCGTCGAGAACCACAGCAGTCTCAGGGGAGACCACTGTAGATTCCTTGCGCCTTGGGGGGGGAGGGGGGCGGGGCGGAGGGGGTTGGGTCCGCCGTGGCTGAAAAGTTTTCAATCCGTGGGTGGCAGAGACCGGGCACGCCGTTGCCACAGTTGTAGGCCGGACCTCCGGATGTTGTCGATGTTGTTGTGGCGGTGGTGATGGTGTCTCGATGATGAGAGCCATAATCTGGGTCGCATTTGTGTGTGTGTGTGTGCGTGCGTGTGTGTGTGCTGGAGGGTTTGTTGAACTTCGTGGGGAGCGGTTGGTCCAGCGGTCAGCGCGCCGCGCTGTGAACCTAGCTGGACCCGAGTTCGATTCCCGCTCACGGCTGCCAAAATCGGTGGCGATTTATCTGTACCGGTCCTGGGCCCTCCCTAGGTCGACTCGGCCTCAAATGAGTAACCCGGTGCGGTGTGCAGACATCGCCACTGGGGAGACAAAGGCGGCCGGGCGTGGTGCTGGCCACACACACCCTCCTGTGCCGTGTCGGCTTCCATAGGTGCTCGTTAACAGCACTTGCCCCACGAGTCTGTTAAGGCTATACGGGGGACCTTTCTCTTTGTCATCAATTATATAATCACAGCTGTTCGTGGATCAATATTTTTCTTTACTAAAACCCGATGGAGTCTTTTGTATGGAATCGCCCATTGCCGTGATAGCCACACGCCACTGACATGCACATTGAGAGCGCGATTGGAATGGTCGCTTACACTTACGCGTTTTGCACTGAAGGTCGAAAGTGAAATGCGCGTCCGAGTTGAATGTTCGTCCTTCGTTTTGGATGTCGACTGCATTCATTCATTCATTCACGTCACCCGCGCACGTTGCAAACGTCTTATCGCCGACTCGCTGATGCGACGGTGCAAAAAGGTAAAATAAAGAAGATCCGACACTTGATTTGAAGCTTTCGTGACTGCAATAATTACTCTTTGGTTCTTTCGGTAAAGTCACGTAGAAGTAAAATAAATTAAATAATAGAATACGACGTTTCGATTGCAACGCAAGCCACCGTCATCAGGTAGAACTGTGTGTCTGTTGTGTGTCTCTCCCTGTGTGTGTCTCTGTGTTGTCTCTCTCTCTCTGCTTGTGTGTCTGTCTGTGTGTCTCTGTGTTGTCTCTCTCTGCTTGTGTGTCTGTCTGTGTGTCTATGTTGTGTGTGTCTCTCTCTCTGCTTGTGTGTCTGTCTGTGTGTCTATGTTGTGTCTCTCTCTGCTTGTGTGTCTGTCTATGTTGTGTGTCTCTCTCTGTGTGTCTCTCTCTCTGCTTGTGTGTCTGTCTGTGTGTCTCCGTGTCTGTGTTTTGCTTTCGGTAAAGCCACGTAGAAGTAAAATAAATTAAATAATAGAACACGACGTTTCGATTGCAACGCAAGCCACCGTCATCAGGTAGAACTGTGTGTCTATGTTGTGTGTCTCTCTCC
Source organism: Petromyzon marinus (assembly GCF_048934315.1). Classification (NCBI taxonomy): domain Eukaryota; kingdom Metazoa; phylum Chordata; class Hyperoartia; order Petromyzontiformes; family Petromyzontidae; genus Petromyzon; species Petromyzon marinus. The sequence continues at coordinate 6,577,463 of NC_133729.1, read as the reverse complement.
CTGTGTGTGTGTCTCTGTGTTGTGTCTATCTGCTTGTGTGTCTGTCTGTGTGTCTATGTTGTGTGTCTCTCTCTCTCTGTGTGTCTCTGTGTTCTCTCTATCTGCTTGTGTGTCTGTCTGTGTGTCTATGTTGTCTCTCTCTCCCTGTGTGTCTCTATCTGCTTGTGTGTCTGTCTGTGTGCCTATGTTGTGTGTGTCTCTCTCTTTCTATGTGTCTCTGTGTTGTCTCTCTCTGCGTGTGTGTCTATGTTGTGTGTGTCTCTCTCTGTGTGTCTCTGTGTTGTCTCTCTCTGCTTGTGTGTCTGTCTGTGTGTCTATGTTGTGTCTCTCTGCTTGTGTGTCTGTCTATGTTGTGTGTCTCTCTCTGTGTGTCTCTCTCTCTGCTTGTGTGTCTGTCTGTGTGTCTCCGTGTCTGTGTTTTGCTTCTCTCTCAAATTTAGTTCGACCTGATGACGGTTGCTTGTGTTGCAATCGAAACGTCGTATTTTAGTATTTAATTTATTTTCTTTCTACGTGACGTTACCGACAGAACCGAACAGATTCGACACCCTGAACATCCGACAGACGGTGGACAACGCCGCTTCTGCGGCCGTCTGGAACGCGCTCTCTGCCTTGGCGATTAGTAGCTTTGCACTTTCACGTGTGAATAAAACGACTCTGCGTCGTCGTTGTGTTTAGTTTGTTGTCTTTCCCCTGAACCTCCGATGAAAGAAGTTCAACGCGCGCGCGCGCGCAAAGAGCCCCTGTATAGCCTTAACAGACTGTAGGGGCAAGTGCTGTTAGCGAGCACCTATGAAGGCCGGAACGGTACACGAGGGAGTAGGGTGGCCAGCACCACGCCCGACCGCCTTTGTCTCCCTAGTGGCAATGTTTACACACCGTACCAGGTACTCATTTGAGGCTGAGCCGACCTAGAGGAGGTTAAGATAATCGTCACTGGTGTTGGCAGTGAGCGGGAATCGAACCCGGCTCGCCAGGTTCATAGCGCAGCGCGCTAACCGCTACACTATCGCTCCCCACACACACACATACAACAACACACATACACACACATACACACATACATACACACATACACGCGTACTGGGCCTGTGCGGTTCATTGTTCAAAAGTGTATACGTTGCATTCGGATATGTGAACCTATACTGCTTAGTCACATATATAGACATTTTTTTGTTAATAGAAAAATATCAATCTCATCACATTCCTATAACAATAACAACAACGACGAGACCCAGGGCCGGATCGCGAACGTGGCACGACCCTCCCGTAAAGGGGGGGGGGGGGGGTCTCGAGACTCCGTGACGAGGCCTCTTTCATATTCTTAGCTCTTTCGGTAAAGTCTTTCCTCGGCAGTTCGTGGAAAGTCGCCGTTGGTGCCTTGGAACGAAAGTCGCCGTTGGTGCCTTAGAACGAAAGTCGCCGTTGGTGCCTTGGAACGAAAGTGGCCGTTGGTGCCTTGGAACGAAAGTGGCCGTTGGTGCCTTGGAACGAAAGTGGCCGTTGGTGCCTTGGAACGGAAGTGGCGTTGGTGCCTTGGAACGAAAGTGGCCGTTGGTGCCTTGGAACTAAAGTGGTCGTTGGTGCTTTGGAACGAAAGTCGCCGTTGGTGCCTTGGAACGAAAGTGGCCGTTGGTGCCTTGGAACGAAAGTGGCCGTTGGTGCCTTGGAACGAAAGTCGCCGTTGGTGCCTTGGAACGAAAGTGGCCGTTGGTGCCTTGGAACGAAAGTCGCCGTTGGTGCCTTGGAACGAAAGTGGCCGTTGGTGCCTTGGAACGAAAGGGGCGTTGGTGCCTTGGAACGAAAGTGGCCGTTGGTGCCTTGGAACGGCGACCGTGGAACCGTCACGCGTGACCGCTGCTGTTGTCGGCTCAACCCTCGCGATTTGCGATCGAAGGTGATTTCATCGTCTGGCACCGTGCGCCTTGGGGTGGGGGGGGGAGGGGAAGTTCGGGTCCGCCGTGGCTGAGAAGTTTTCAATCCGTGAGTGGCAAAGACCGGGCACGCCGTTGTCACAGTTGTAGGCCGGCCTCCGGATGTTGTCGATGTTGTCGTGGCGGTGGTGTTCCGATGACGAGAGCCATAATCTGGGTCGCATTTGTGTGTGCGCGTGTGTGTGTTTGTGCGCTTGTAGGGTTTGTTGAACTTCGTGGGGAGCGGTTGGTGCAGCGGTCAGCGCTACGAACCTGGCGACCCGGGTTCGATTCCCGCTCACGGCCAACACCGGTGACGATTATCCCAACCGGTCCTGGGCCTCCCCGAGGTCGACTCGGCCTCAAATTAGTACCTGGTGCGGTGTGTAATAAACATCGCCACTGGGGAGACAAAGGCGGCCGGGCGTGGTGTTGGCCACCCACCCCCCTCGTGTTGCCGTCCCGGCCTTCAGAGCTGCTGCTCACTGACAGCACTTGCCCCCAACGCTCTGTGCAGGCTATACGGGGTTATCTTTGTCTTTGTTTGAACTTCTTTCGCACCGTACGTAGCCAACCGCGCTAATTGGAGGAAGGACATCGAGCTGAACACAAACAGCAGTTCGAAAGAAATTACTTTTCACTGACGATGTTGGTGGCGGGGGGCGGTACAGCAAAGTGGGGATCAATCTCCATCTGTTCCACACTCCCTTGCCGTGAGCGTCGGGGGTAGCCCCTGGCTCTGCCAGGATCAGGGGGGGTGGGGGGGACTGCACATGAAAGGTGGACTCCACCTGTTCCACCTGTACGGGATAGAGCGTTGCGCCCCCCCCCCCGCCCCCTCGCACGCGTGGGTTTTCATCGGGTTCTCCGGTTTTCTCCCACACTCGTTAGTTGGACGATAACATTTGAATATGTAGAGGACGGCAGAGCTTGGGGTGTTGCAATTGTTGGGTAGCGCCGGCTACTGACAGCGTGGCGACCGCGTTCACAAGCTGGGATGTGGTTCCTCGTGCTCCTCCGTGCGCCTCTGAGTCATCCTCTGTCTGAGTCGTCCTCTCTGCGATGATGATTATTACAATCTGTGTGAATCTGACGATTATGCCTCTCTCTGCCATGATGATTACAATCTGTGTGAATCTCTCATGCTTAGCCATCTCTGTGATGATGATGATGATTACAATCTGTGTGAATCTCTCATGAATAGCCCTCTCTGCGATGATGATGATGATGATTATAATCTGTGTGAATCTCTCATGATCAGCCCTCTCTGCGATGATGATGGTGATTACAATCTGTGTGATTCTCTCGTGATTATCCCTCTCTGTGGTGATGATTAGAATCTGTGTGAATCTCTCATGATTAGCCCTCTCTGCGATGATGATTAGAATCTGTGTGAATCTCTCATGATCAGCCCTCTCTGCGATGATGATGGTGATTACAATCTGTGTGAATCTCTCATGATTATCCCTCTCTGTGATGATGATTACAATCTGTGTGAATCTCTCATGATTAGCCCTCTCTGCGATGATGATGATGATGGTGATTACAATCTGTGTGATTCTCTCATGATTATCCCTCTCTGTGATGATGATGATGATGATGGTGATTACAATCTGTGTGAATCTCTCATGATTAGCCCTCTCTGCGCTGATGATGGTGATTACAATCTGTGTGAATCTCTTACGATGGCGCCTCTCTCTCTGTCTGTCTGCCAGCTTCGTGTCCCTGGGGCAATGGCTGCGAGGTCGCTCTTCAACACGACCCGGATCACTGAAGGACTTCTCATGCAGCTGGTCCGAGCCGTGTCGGTCATCCGTACGACTTCCAGTCACTACCCACGAGGCAGCCACTACCCACGACACAGTCACTACCCACGACACAGGCACTACCCACGACACAGTCACAGTCACTACCCACGACACAGTCACAGTCACTACCCACGACACAGCCACTACCCACGACACAGCCACTACCCACGACACAGTCACAGCCACTACCCACGACACAGTCACTACCCACGACACAGCCACTACCCACGACACAGTCACCACCCACGACACAGTCACCACCCACGACGCAGTCACCACCCACGACACAGCCACTACCCACGACACAGTCACCACCCACGACACAGTCACCACCCACAACACAGTCACCACCCACGACGCAGTCACCACCCACGACACAGTCACCACCCACGACACAGTCACTACCCACGACACAGCCACTACCCACGACACAGTCACCACCCACGACACAGTCACCACCCACGACACAGCCACTACCCACGACACAGTCACTACCCACGACACAGCCACTACCCACGACACAGTCACAGCCACTACCCACGACACAGTCACTACCCTTTCTTGCTCCTCCTTTTTTGCTCCTCCTCCTTTCTCCTCCTCCAGAATGCCTTCCCAACGAGACCGTGGACGATCGCGTGGAGTGTGGCTCCAATCTATCGATGGACGAGTGCCACAAGGTTCACTGCTGCTTCGACAAAGACAAATCGGTCAGCGTCTTCTGTTACAAGAAATCCCTCAACGGTAATGGCTGTGCCTCACGCCCATCACACCCAGAACCAGAATCTGTATTTCTAACTTCAGGAGAAATCCGATGAGCTATCAAGCTCTTTTTTTCGGGTCACAGATGACCAGTAGGGGCACGGGGTCAGAACGTTACAACAACACAATACAAAAATACGATTGGAGTGCAAAGTATAGGAAACGTGAACAAATTACTAAAAAAAATATTGAAATTAAACTAAACTATGTTTTTATCTTTCCAGGTAAGGCCCATGAGCTGCTTTAGTTTGTTGTCCTTCCCCCGCACCTCCGATTAGCACGGTTGGCTACGTACGGTGCGAAAGAAGTTCAACATACACACACTTCGTTGAGCTATCATTTGTGGCCAGCTCGCTTCTGAAAAAAGAGCCGTGTGGCTCAGTGGGCCTTACCTGCTAAAATAAAAAAAATATATAGATAACAGTAGCTTTAGTAGCAGTGATATTGATGAGCGATTTCTCCCGCCCCACCTCTTGTTTGTAGTGTTCTCAACATTTGAGCAAAAGATCAAAATCTCGGTGTACCTGGGCCTGACGGTCCTTGCCCTGATCGCCCTGAGTGGCGTGTTCGTGGTGCTGTGCACGCGGTAAGTCAGTGCTCCGTTGACGATGAGGACGCGCATGCTGGAGGAGGAGGATGATGTTGGAGAGGGATAAATGGTATAATTCGTGCGGCAGCGCACGGATAAGACTCGCGCCACACGGCAAGAAGAGGCCTGGGTGTGTGTGTGTGTGCGTATGTACAGCATGTTGAACTTCTTTCGCAGCGTAAGTAGCCAACCGCGCTAATCGGAGGTTGCTGCGTGATGAGTCTATGGGTCTTTGTGTGATGAGTCTATGGGTCTCTGTGTGGTGAGTCTATGGGTCTCTGTGTGAGTAAGTCTATGGGTCTCTGAGTGAGTCTATGGGTCTCTGTGTGGTGAGTCTATGGGTCTCTGTGCGATCAGTCAATGAGTCTCTGTATGGTGAGTATGTATGTATGTATGCATGTAGAATTTCTTTCGCACCGTACGTAGCCAAACGTGCTAATTGCTGGTGCATGGGGAAGGACAACACACTAAACGCATGAAGCAGTTCTTTAAAAAATTACTGTTTAAATCTAGTTTTCAATCTCCATGAGTCTGTGCATCTCTATGTGAGTCTATGGGTCTCTGTGTGAGTCTATGGGTCTCTGTGTGAGTCTGTGGGTCTCTGTGTGAGTCTGTGGGTCTCTGTGAGTCTATAAGGGGAAGGACAACAGACTAAACGTGAAAGCAGTTCTAAAGAAATGATTGAGATCATTCATAACTGCAGAGCTCCAGTGGCTTCCGAATATCGAAAGGAAGAGCGTTCCAGACGGCCGTAACAGCAGCGCATCTGAAGGCGTACGCGTGACGATATGGAGGCCACCGTCTTTGTTCGACGGCCAGCAGCCAGAAGCTGCTGCTGCTGCTGCGAGGATGACCGGAGTTCACGTGACGATGGTTTATGTTGACACCCTGATGAAGAACATCATTTGATGGTCGGCTTTTTAGTCTGCGACGGCGGTTACGTCCGTCGATTCCTGAATGGCGTCCCATTCGGATTCCCTTAGGTGTGTGGAGCTTTGTGTGTACTCGATCCCCCCTCCCCCCACCCCCCGTTCTGCATGGGCTTCCTCCGGCTTCTTCTCCAGACAAAGATCCCCCATGTAGCCGTAACAGACTGTTGGGGCAAGTGCTGTTAGCGAGTGGCACCTCTGAAGGCCGGGACGGCACACGAGCGGGTGGGTGGCCAACACCGCGCCCGGCTGCCTTTGTCTCCCTAGTGGCGATGTTTACACATCGCACCAGGTACCCATTTGAGGCTGAGTCTACCTCGGGGAGGCCCAGGACCGGTTCAGATAATCGTCACTGGTGTTGGTGGCGAGCGCGAATCGAACTCCAGGTTCGTAGTGCAGCGCGCTACTGTAACTGCTACACTACCGCTCCCCATTAAAAAAAAACCGAACACACGCAATGTAAACTGGTATAGGCCAAATCAGCATCCCCAATGCATGGACAATTACACTGGCAAATGACTAAACTGGAATGGCACACAACAGCAACATTAATAATAATGATGCTAATTTTGCACGTGACGTGGGTTGTTTTTCTTCTTTCTCCCAGCTCAAGATATGGAGGACCAAGAATGACCGTAAGAGCGGCCGAAAGGAAATGACAGAAAAAGGGGCCCTCAGTGGAGGCCCCACGGAGAGAGCCAACAGGGACCCCCCCCCCCCTGCCGGGGCCTGCGGAACCGATCGGCTCGTCACGAAACCCGACGGACTTCTTCCTGCTTGCTGCTGCTGTTCGGCGTTCCCTCGCTATTCGCGATGAAGGATACGTTCTGAGAGATGCACTATTCGCGGATAATGATATTGGCTGTACGAAAACATAAGCAAATAATTACCTCCAATCAATACGTAGATAATGAATCGCATCGCTTTATCACTCGTCGCTTTTCTCTCATCGCTTTCTCTCTCATCGCTTTTCTCTTTCCGTCTCTCTCTCTCTCGATCCAGCAGTCGTGTAGAGTTCCAGATGCGATTCGCGGATGGTCAAAGTCGCGGACAGCCAAGTTCGTGAATAACGGGGTATTAGCACATTTCATTCTGAATGCACGCCACCCGCGCCCGGCCGATGTCTCTCAAACATCGCCGTGTTGATTCGAACTTCACGTAGATGGAATAAAAGACGCCCTGGTTGAATCCCTTCGTTGACGAGCGTTCCGAGATCCCCGGTACTTCTGAAGAGTGGCACCGTGTTACGTCATTGGGGGAGGGGAGGGGGCGGTGGGGGGAGGAAGAGTGGACAGCGGATTATTACGGAGGAGTGGGGATTTGTCGGGCACGGCTCGGCTCAGGTCTGTCGACGACCTCAAGTAAGCCGGCTCAGAGCCACGTGCTTAACTCGAGCAGGCCCCGAGGGCTGCAGCGCCAGTGGCGACACTCGTGCGCCTCGCAAACAGCGGCACCTCGGTTAGGTTCGTCGCCCGGGCGGGCGCTGCGGTCCGATCGCACCAGAGCCCTGGGCACCCAAGGCAAAGATCCCCCGTGGAGCCTTCACAGACTGTTGGAGCAAGTGCTGTTAGCGAGCAGCACCTATGGTAGCCTGGAAGGGCCCACAAGGGGATTGGGTGGCCAGCACCACACCCGCCCGGCAGCCCTTGTCTCCCGAGTGGCGATGTTTACTACACACCGCACCAGGTACTCGTTTGAGGCTGAGTCTACCTAGGGGACGGCCCAGGACCGGTTAAAATAATCATCACTGGCCTTGGCCGTTAGCGGGAATCGATGGCGGTGCCATCGATGATGATGGCCACTGTTGGAGGCCGACGTCATCGTCACGAACGTCACAGATGCCTCGTAGCCTGCGCTCAGGCAGCGCGCTGAGGGCAATGGGGGTCACCTGGTCACCTGATCACCTGGTCACCTGATCACCTGGTCACCTGGCGGGCGGTCAGCAGGAGGTCTTTGCCCGGCAGCGGAAAGATCTCGGCTCAACGTTGGGACGGCGAGTTTCCACCTCCCAGAGCTCGCGGCCGCACGACGGGAACGAGCGACGGATTCGCAACGACGGACAGCACTCCGGATGGGTTTATTGTGTTCAAGTATATATATAGTCATATTCGCTGTGACGTTTACACGTGCGCACTCGTGTCGATCTGCGGCTAAACCAAACATCGCTCGTGTCAAAGCACATTAAGTGGTCAAGAGTTGTGTCGCTGATCTGAAGGTTATTGGATTCGGAATGTTTATTTAGGCTGCAGGAGGAAATCCGATGAGCTGTGAAGCTCTTTTAGAAGGTTACGACGGAAAGAGGTCGTGGGTTTGATCCCGACCCTGACGCCTGCTGAATATTTGGAGTTTGCATGTTCTCTCTCTCTCCGTGGTCACGTGGGTGTTTTTTCTCTCCGTTCTTTCCCTCCACATTCACAAACACCACGTGTTCAGAGTGTTTGGCCTCTACACATTTCCACGTGATCAGCCACTTCGTTGAGCTATCATTTGTGGCCAAGGTCGCTTCTAAAAAAACAATACGCCAATTGCTCAGTGGATTATACCTGGTAAGGTCAAAATTGTTTCGTTTTATTTGTATATCTTTTCATCGGTGATTTGTTTACCTTTCCGAAGCTTTGCACTGCTATCCTATTGTCTTGTTGTTATAACGTCCTGACCCCGTGGACATCTGTGAAATAAGAGCTTCATAGCTCATCGGATTCCTCCAGTAAGTAGTCAATATTGTGATTCATTCGCAAGGCAGTCAGTGCATTCAGGCTCCATAACCCACATCCTCAAATGTTACAGTGGAGCAGGTCTCCGCATCCAGTATGATTGCTCGCAAACTTTGGGGGGGTTATTTGGGTTTAGCCCACGTAATTATCTGCCCAAATATTGTGTCGTGAGCCCCTCCGCCACCCGCGAGACTCGGCGAGGCTTTGCGGGGTAAACGAGAGCGATAGTTGGGAACAACATTGTGATTGTGCTACAGGGTTGATGGGGTCAGGGGCGGAGCCAGGGGGGGTGACAGGGGTGACATTCTGCGTGTAAGTGTACGACACTCGGTCTGGCGAACTCCGTGCAACTGCATTGTCAGAGTGTGTCGCCAACCGATGGCGTCTAAGTTCAACATCCTGACTCTCTAAATCGTTCTTGAAATTAACATTTGTTGAATGTCACCCCGGCCTGAAATCCTGGCTCCGCCCCTGGATGGGGTGAGTGACGCGATAGGCGTAAAGTGGGAGCTGGTGCTCAGGGAGAGATAGGGTTGGGAGTCAGAATATGGCTATCGTTAGGGATGGGGTTTGCGATGGTTAGATGTGGGGGTAAGGTTAGGCACGGGGTTTATGAAAAGGATAGGGTTAAATATGGGAATGTGTAACTTAAGGGGTTAGGATAGGGCTAGTTTTATGGGTAAGAATAATGTTAGGAGTAGGGATAGTGTTAGGGGTAGGGATAGTATTTGGAGCAGGGATATGGTTAATGTTAGAGATAAGGTTAATGTTATGGTTATGGGTTGGTATAGCATTAGGGGTTGTGATAGGGTTAGTGGTAGGGATAGTGCTGGGTCTCGGGATATGGTCAATGTTATGAATAGAGGTTTAGACTGCATCGAGATGTATGGATAGGAAGGGGGTCGCAGTTAGGAGCCGGAAGAGAGTTGCGTTACTCATCACAACCAGGTGGCCATCGTTCCCGCATGCACATGGTGGTGATGATGGTGGTGTTGATGTTGGTGATGATGATAATGATGGTGGTGGTGGTGGTAAAGTTGAAAATGACGGTGGTGTGGTGGTGGTGGTGGTGGTGATGATTATTGTGCTGGTGGTAAAGTTGAAAGTGACGGTGGTGGTGGTGGTGGTGATGGCGGTAGTGGTGGTGATGGCGGTGGTTATGATGACGATAATTCTGAGGTTGTGATAATGACAATGATGATGAAGATGATGATGATGGTGTTGTTTCCGGGCTTGATTTCTCGTCGCCAGACGACAATGTAGTTTTCCGGAGCTCAGCCCCGAACAGTTCCAGCACCACAGCCTCCACACGGCAGCGCTTAACCTCTCCCACCGTGGCCACCAGGGCCAGTGCCGTCCTCCGCGGGCCTGTGCACCACCGGCCTCGACGTGGAATTATCCGACCACTCAGACAGCTCCTCGTCCACCTCCTTCTCCTCCGCAGAGCGGCCGGGGGCTTGCGGGGGCTCGCGGGGGCTCGAGGCCGGTGGCGGGGAGTCCGGGGGGGAGGGGGCCCGGGACGGGGCGGGAGACGCGACCGGGGTTGGGAGCAGGGACGGCGGGAGGGTGGGGGCCTGCGGGGAGGGGGGGGGGTGGAATGACAAGAGGGAGATAAAACCCATGAACGTGCACACGGGCACGCACGGACACGCGTGCCTCTCCGCCGCATTGTGCGGTTTTGTCCGTGGAGGTGGTCGATGACCACAGGGGGAGCAGCAAACTCATTTCTTGAGAGCTTCCTTTCGTGTTCAGTTGGCTGCTCCTTCCCCCGCATCTCCGATTAGCAGGGTGGGATATGTACGGAGCAAAAGAAGTTCAACCATACCCACCCACACAGCCACACAAGAAAGCCACTGGAGCTATGCACTTTAAACTATACGTTGAAAACTCATTTCTTTCAAACCGCATTTTGCGTTTCGTTGTCCTTCCACCGCACCTCCGATTACCGCGGTCGGCTAACGCACGTTGCGGAAGAATATTCTTGGTTCTTTCGGTAAAGTCACGTAGAAGGGAAACAATAAAATAGTACAAAAATAAATTTTGAGAATTGTTATTGTTTTATTTTTATCATTTTACTCTTTACTCTTTGGTTCTATATGAATCCCTGCAGTCACGAAAGCTTTAAATCAAAATTTAGGTGCGGAAGAAGTTCAACACACGCACAGACCCACCCACACCCATGCACTCACCCACCCACCCACTCTCCGCTCACCTATTCGCCTTTCCCCCGCGCGGGTTACCTGCGTGCTGGGCTTGTTCACGTGGTTACGCAGCCTTTCGAATGTGCCTCTGAGGCCAGACTTCCTGGCGGCCAACAGGATGGTGCGGATGATCTTGGGCGTCGCCTGCTTGGCCTGCAGTATGGGCCTCGTGTGCGGCTTCCTCGGGGGCGGCGCCTTCTTCTCCTTGTTGCTCGACATCAGCTTCCTGCGAGCGGAGGAGAGACGCGCGCGGACAAGGGGGGTGGTGGTGGGGTGGGGGGGGGAGGGCGGGCGGGCGCGGCCGCGAATATTCCGACGCCTCTTTTCTTTCCACCGGCGGAAAACCGAGCCGGTGCCGGGGGGTCCGCTAGCGGGAGGCGCTGTCTGTCCCACTGCGGAAGCTGAGCCGTGCGAGTGGGCGAGCGGAGGCGCGCGTGGGCGACGCGGTGACGCCGCGTCGGCCTTCGTAGGCGCCGCTCGCTAACAGCACTTGCCCCAACATTCTGCTAAAGGCTATATGGGTGGGGGGGAGGGATCTCTATCTTTGTGTTCCAGGCAGGGCTGCGACGAGCAGCAGCAGCAGTTACTGGGGGGGAGGGGGTATCTATCGGGCGTGGGGGAGGGCGGTGGGAGGGATGGCTGCACTCACTTGGCCTTCTTGCGGAGGAGGCGCTGGGACTCGGGGTAGTGCACCAGGATCTCGTTGAGGTCCTGCTTGTTGAGGATGAAGAGGTTGGCGAAGCCGTGCGCCACCACGTTGGCGGTGCGACGGTTGCCGCCGCCCACCGACAGCAGGCTGCGGGGAGGGGGATGCCAGTGGGGGGGGGGATGTGGTTGTGGGGGGGGGGGGTGCGGCCCGGCGGTTACCCCTCGCTCGCTCGAACCGGCTCCGCACCCGACGGATCGGTCGTGCAGCGCGCCGACTCGTTCATGGACTGATCCACCCACTCGCGCGCTCATTCGCTCGCCCGATCAATTGCTCACTCTTGCACACACAAAACACTTCACGTTCGATCATCGACGGTCGTCGTCATCCAAAACGAAAAGCTAGTTTCATTTCACCAGGTAAGGCCCCACTGAGCTGCGTAGCTCTTTTTACAGAAGCGACCTGGCCATCACAAACGACAGCTCAACGAAGTTGCTTATCATCATCATCATCACCGCGTGGAAATTTAGAGCAGCTGAATACCCTAAACGCATGTGGAGGGAGAAACCGGAGGACCCGGAGAAAAATCCGCGTGACCACGGAGAGAGAGACACGTAAAGTCCAAATATACAGCAGCAGGCATCGTCAGGGTCGGGATTGAACCCACGGCCTCCTGCATACCAGGCGAGGTAGTCAACATCTAGCCACCGTGGCACCCCACTCATGGGTGGGGGAGGGCGTTATATTGACGGGAGTCGTCGGTGGTGAGAGGCACCGCGTTGCGAATAACGCTCACCTGATCTCCCGAACGCGAGCGAAGCTCACCTGATCTCCCGAACGCGAGCGAAGCTCACCTGATCTCCCGAACGCGAGCGAAGCTCACCTGATCTCCCGAACGCGAGCGACGCTCACCTGATCTCCCGAACGCGAGTGAAGCTCACCTGATCTCCCGAACGCGAGCGACGCTCACCTGATCTCCCCAAAGACAGCGCCGGACTTCAGCGTCACGAGCACTGTCATGCCGTTCGGACCGCCCAGCACTTGGACCTCTCCTGTCTTGATGATGTACATCTCCTTCCCGATCTCTCCCTTTGCAACAAAAAGAAATGCAAACACGAAGGTCCAGCCCCGTGTAGGTGGCACACCTGTCAACTCGTACGGTTTACCCCGTATTCTTATGCAGGGAGTTTTCAGGTCCATACGGTGTACAGCCGTTTCAATACGGGCAACAACAAAAAAATTGTCTTTTTGTTTGTGTTTCCCCCTTGTGATGGGACTTTGTAGGATGAACGTTGAGATTTATAAGGGGCACGGGGTGACCCAATCAGGCCTGAATTGGTCTGTAATAAGGTAGAGGGCACTGATAAGGAGTTGACAGGGATGTCTCTATCTCTATATATATCTCTCTCTCCTTTTGTCTCTCTCTATCTCTCTCCATACCTGCCAACCCATACGGTTTACCCAGTATAGGTCTCTATGCGAATCTAAGGATCTCCATGCGCATCTATCGGTCTCTATCTGACATCTATGGGTCTCTATGCGTGCCTACGGATACCTCTATGAGTCTATGGATCTCTCGGAATACATGGGTCTCTATGCGTGTCTATGGGTCCTCCATGTGAACCGACAGACGGAGAATTCGGCAGGCGCGTGTCTGCCAACGTCCGCGCCCTCACCTTCTTGCAGACGTAATCCCCGGGCAGGTAGACCACAGACCTGAGCCGCACCAACATGTCCTGTAGCAGCTGCTTGTCGCAACCCTGCAGGGTGCATAAAGGCAAAGATCCCCCTGGTGTTTAGCACCAAAAGACCTTTGGGGCAAGTGCCATTTAGCGAGCGGCACCCTGTCAAGGCCGGCACGGCACACGAGGGGGTGCGGTGTCCAGCGCCACGCCCGGCCGCCTTTGTCTCCCCAGTGGCGATGTTTACACACCGCGCCGGGTACTCATTTGAGGCCGAGTCGGCCTAGGGGAGGCCCAGATAATCGTCGCCGGTGTCGGCCGTGAGCGGGAATCGGAGCGGGAATCGAACCCGGGTCGCCGGGTTCGTGCCGCAGCGAGCCCACCGCTACGCTGCCGCTCTCCACTCCACGCACACACGCGCGCCATCTCGCGCAACCCCCCCCCCCCCCCCCACTGTGCCGTGAGCCACGCGTCACCTTGAAGAGCTGCACGTTGGTGATGATTTGGTAGTTGACGTCCACGGCGATGTCGAGCCTCATTTTCGCCGGCATCTGATCCAGCAGCTCCGACTCGTCTGCGGAGGCATAGGTGCCGCGAGTCGCCTCAAACAGGCCCTGCTGGGGCACGTGCTGCCAACGAGCAGCGCCCCACGTAGCCAACCGTGCGCGCCGGAGCGTGCGGGGGAACGACGCGGAAAGAAGCTCTGGAGAAATGCGCTTGCCGGCAGCGGACGTGGCGTGCGGGCGGGTGGGTGGCGGTGCGTGCTCACCGAGCATGCCGAGGGCTTGCCACGTGTACTGGTACCAGGTGCGCACGCGGTTCTGCACGTACTTGGGGATGCGGTTGGCGTTCATGTACGCCACCGTGCTGTCCACGCAGTCGCGGTACCGCGTCTTCGACGCCGTGGCCGCTCCGATCACGTCGCGCATCTGTGCCGCGCGGACGCCGCCGTCCAAACCGGCATCAGCCCCTGAACCACGCCCCTGGGCCGACCCCCACCGAGGGGCGTAAACCCATCGCGCGGCGCTTTCAGACGCACTTCTGCGGCCGTCTGGAACGCTCCTCCTTCTGATATTAGGAAGCCCCTGGAGTTGTGCACTTTTAAATCGTCATCTGCATTGGACAAACTCGTTTATTTCGAACTGCTTCTGGCGTGTAGTTCGTCGTCCTTCCCGTCGCCACCTACGATTAGCGTGGTTGGCTACGTACAGTGCGGAAGAAGTTCAGCATACATGCGCGGCGAAGTATGGTCAAACAACCCACGTGCCTAGACGTACATACATGTGCTCTCTAGCACGGAGAGACTTTAAGTAACATTTTCGTCTCATGCTGTTCTCGATTCGTGTTCATGCTTGTCATATGCGCTTCTGCGGCCGTCTGGAACGCTCCTCCATCCAATATTGGAAAGCGACTGGGAGCTATGGCACTTTGAAATCATCATCTGCATTGACAAGACTCATTTCTTTCGGACTGCTTTTCGCGCCGGGTTTGTTGTCCTTCCCGCCGCCACCTCCGATTAGCCGACAAAGTCCAACGTGCGGTGGTGCCGAAGAAGTCCAACGTACGTACACCGTCACAGGGCGAGCGGGCGGGCGGGCGGGCGGGCGAGGGTCGTCTGCCAGGCGGCTCGTCGACATCCCACCACGGCGGGGACCCCTCCCCCCCTCCCCCCGCCCGGTCGACCGAGCGCAATTCGCGGCGGGAACGGCGACGGCTTACCTGGCCGATGAGCACGGAGAAGGCGAACACGCCCGTGAAGTAGTTGCACCCCTGGAAGACGATTTCAAAGAGGTTCTCCGGGTCGGGCAGACCGCCGATCGTGATCAGCGTCTTGATGGCCCAGAAGTAGCAGCGGATGTAACTGCGGGGGGACGATACGAGCCCGCCGGGGGCGGGGGGTTAAAGGGGGAGCGAGAGAGAGCGAGAGAGAGCGAGAGAGAGAGAGCGAGAGAGAGAGAGCGAGAGAGAGAGAGCGAGAGAGAGAGAGAGCGAGAGAGAGAGAGCGAGAGAGCGCGCGACTGGGCCGGACGGGCGAGGGGCTCGCCCCGTCCGCACAACCGCGGGGGAAACGGGGGACGCCGTGCCACGGAGGGAATGCCCTCTCGGTTCTTTCGGTAAAGTCACGTAGAACACGTGACTTTACCGAAAGAACCAAGAAGATGAATCCCTGCAGTCACGAAAGCTTTAAATCGAAATTTAGAACTACTCGTTGTGTTTCAAAATGTTGTCCGTGCCCAGGGGCGGAGCCAGGGGGGGGGGGGTGACAGGGGTGACATTCTGCGTGTAAGTGTACAACACTCGGTCTGGCGGACTCAGTGCAACTGCATTGTCAGAGTGTGTCCGCCAACCGATGGCGTCTACTAGTTCAACAGCCTGACGACTCTCTAAATCATTCTTGAAATTAACATTTGTTGAATGTCACCGCGGCCTGAAATCCTGGCTCCGCCCCCTGCCGGCGGGCGCGGTGCAGGCCCCTCCAACCCCTGGCGCGAATTCCGCGGCGGGCCATCATAGGTGTCGCTTCGCGAGCAGCAAAGTGTGGGGAGGTTACACCGGGGGGTGGGGGGGGAGGCATCTGTCTCTGTGGTGGAGGCCTCACTGGTTGCCGAGGCCGTTGTAGACCCACTTGGTCGAGCCGATTCCCTCGTAGTCGGAGGCCCAGTAGTAGAGGCACGCGTTGAGGTGGAGGCTGTAGAGCAGATAGCCGGTGGTGCGGATCACTCTGTGAAGGCCACAGCAGCAGAAGCAGCAGCAATAGCAGGGAAAGCAGCAACAACAGCAACAGAAATAACAACAACAGCAACAACAGCAGCAGCAACAGCAATAACAACAGCAACAATAGCAATAGCAGCACCAGCAGCAACAACAGCAATAACAGCCACAGCAACAGCAGCAACAACAGCAGCAGCAGCAACAGCAGCAACAACAACAGCAGCAACAACAGCGACAGAAGCAACAGAGGAAGCGGCCCTCTCTGTCATCTGCACGCCGAGTGGGACACTGCGGTTCCAGACCAACCTGCACCACGTCCCAGCGAGCAGGGGTTCACGGTTCCAATCCGGCGGGCTGCCCTGGATAATGCCGCGTTGCGTGCGCGCGCGCGCGCGCGCGCGTGTGTCTGCGCGTTGGCCGTCAGCCTCTCAGTGGACGTTAAAGAAGAATCGCGTGGGGATCATTCGAAATGTGGGTGCCGGCGTCACGAGCACTGTAGCCAGTAATGGGAGATTCCAAGTGAAAAGGAACGCTCCTGATTTAGCCGGGGCGGCGGTGGCTACGCTGCTGCGCGTGGCTGCCTGCGATCGAGCAACCGTGGAGGCATCAGCACACGGATGTCGCAGCGATAAATGTGGACTCCACCTGTTCCACCTACACGGGGGAATAGAGTGTTTCCCCCTCGCCCGCACTCGTAGGTTCCCCCCCCCCCCCTGTGGGCGCTTCAGTTTCCACCCCGCACGCGTAAAAAACTCGTGGATCGGCTGAAAGCATCTTGATATACGGAGGACCGCAGAGCTTGGCCAATCGTCGGTAGCGCCGGCTCCTCGCCACCGCGTGGCTGCTGCTGCTGCTGGTGGTAGCAGAGGGGCGCTACGAGTTGATTTCGGCTTCGAATGATAATGCCGAAAGGGGCCCGTGTCTCACCGGTAGATGAACGCTTTCGTGAGGATGGCTTCCAGTCTGTCGTTGAACTCAAAGAACGCCTTGTACTGCAATCAAACAAAGACAAAGATCCCCCGTGAAGCCTGAACAGACTCTTAGGGCAAGTGCTGTTGGCGAGTGGCACCTATGATGGCCGGCACGGCACACGAGGGGGTGGGTGGCCAAAACCACGCCAGGCCGCCTTTGTCTCCCCAGTGGTGATGTTTACACACCGCACCAGGAAGTCATTTGAGGCTGAGTCGACCTAGGGGAGGCCCATGACCGGTTCAGATAATAGTCACCGGTGTTGGCCGTGAGTGGGAATCGAATTCAGGTCTCTGCCGGGTTCATAGCGCAGAGTAGCTGACCGCTACACCACCACTCTCCCCCCCCACACACACAGACACACAGGCACACACACAGACACAATTACATACGCGGCAGGGATGGTATGTTCACACTTGCAACGCGCAAATAATTTCTATCATTTTCTTTGGCAGTAGGGCGGTGGCAGTGACACAGTGGGTGACCACAGCTGTCAACCCCTTATCAGTGCCCTACCTTATTAGAGACCAATTCAGACCGTATTGGTCACCCCGTGCCCCTTATAAATCTCAACGTTCGTCCTACAAAGTCCCATCGCAAGGGGGAAACACAAACAAATAGACATGGTTTATTTTTTGTGGCCGTATTCAAACAGCTGTACGCCGCATGGCCCTGAAAACTCAATTTCCCTGTACAAGAATAACGGGGTAAACCGTGTGGGTAGACACGGTGTGGGTGACACTCGCAGCAAGTAGTGGCCTGGGTTCGATTCCCGACTCGGATGCCTTACTCTCCGGAGTTTGTGTGCTTTCTATCGATCTCTCTCTGTCTCTCCCCCCCGCGCCGTTCTGCGTGGGTTTCCCTCCGGGGGTTCTCCAGCATCCTCCAATAGGTTAAAAGAAGCGTGACGTTTAGCCAGTACCGAGACTCGGAATCCCCAACTGCCAAAAAATACACACCGCAAATGACTCAACTAAACTATAAACTAATTTTTACTTCGCCAGGTTAAGGCCCCACTGAGCTACGTGGCTCTTTTTCAGAAGCGACCTGGCCACGGAAGTTGGCCTCATCGTCATCGCGTGGAAATTCATGGCGGCCAAATAACTCTAAAACGCGTGGTGACGTTGATCCTAAATGTGGAGGGAAAACACCGGAGGACATCGAGAAAAATCCACGCGACCACAGGGAGAGAGAGAGAGAGAAAGAGACGCGCAAACTCCAAACATACAGCAGGCGTCAGGGTCGGGATCGAATCCACGTCCTCCTGTATACCAGGCGAGGTAGCTAACATCTCGCCACGTGCAGCGTACTGGACGCGGCTGGACATCCGCGGAAAAACAATGGGCTTCACGGCCTCCTCATCGGCATTTCTCCGGGATAAATAACAATTCTGATTCTAGCGTCGCCACGACCGCCGCCACCGCCGCCGCCACCAATTAAAGGGGCCCGGGCCGTGCAGGATGATTCTGACCCTCAAGCAGCGCGGCAGACGGAAGAGCGGGTTGAAGCCGAAGCGCAAGTACAGCAGGTCCAGTGGCAGGAGCGATAGCATGTCCATCTGTAAGATGGGTGGGTGGGGGAGGGGGGCAGGAGACAGTGACGGCAAAGAGTAAGTAATTTGAACACGTAGTAGTTAGTAGGGCTTTCGCGACCGATGTTATCCATCATAGAGGGTTTTTTTTTTTCTGGGTTAGATCGAGTAAATATGAACGTGTCGTTAAACCCGCCGGCACCACCCGGCACAACCAATTGGAAAAAGGTTTTGTCGCGTAAACGAGAGCCAATGTCGTTACGAGTACAGCACACCGGGTGTGTTCGAGCGTAAAGCCGCTACAGCATTTCCCTTCAACGTGACTTTACCGAAAGAACCAAGAATATGAATACGTGGACCGTGACATTTCGCTAGTAGTTACAAAATTGGCATCATCAGGTCGACAGTCAGAGTTGCCGATTGTAATCACTGGCGATACGCGGTACTCGAATTGCAAATGTCGTGTGGGTATAGGGGCGGTCCATAAATGACGTCACGCGATTTTTGACCCCCCCCCGCCCCCCTTCGTCACGCGACGTCACAAAAAGTCAGACCCCTCCCCCCTCAAGATGACGTCACAAAGCTCTGCCCCCCCCCCCCCCAGAAAAAATATATAAAACATGCTTCAAATCGCTTTAAACTATTGTCATTGTAGTGCGTGTTTAATGTGGCGCTGCACTCTGACGTTGTAGGAGAAAACATTTGTTAAAAGTCTATTTAATTAAGTGGAACGTGTTGTCTATATTTATTTAAAGTGGCGCATTTTGATGTGACGTCACATTTCTCAACCCCCCCCCTCTCGTCACACATCGTCACAAATGTCTGACCCCCCCCCCCCAGGTGCGTGACGTCATTTACGGACGGCCCCTTAACTCTCAAACACGAATTGGCATAGTTTTGTTTACGTGACACAACCCTTACGACTTGGCTGTGTCGGTTGGTGGAGGGTTTTAACGACACATTAATATATTTACACGCAATCTAACCCCAAAACATGTATACTATGAGTGAGTGAGAACATTCGTTAGTGAGCGCTCTTATGAGCGAGTCCAGTCTATGACGAAATTCGCAGCCGTAGTCATCTTCCGACCTGGCGAAGTCGTACGCTGCACGGTGGCTTGGAGATGTTAACTACCTCGCCCGGTATACAGGAGGTCGTGGGTTCATTCCCGACCCCGACGCCTGCTGTGTTCCTGGAATTTGCGCGTCTCTCTCAACACCATCACAGTGGCTATGAGATGTTAACTACCTCGCCTGCTATACAGGAGATCGTCGGTTCATTCCCGACCCTGACGCCTGCTGTATTCCTGGAATTCGCGCGTCTCTCTCATCACCATCACAGTGGCTATGAGATGTTAACTACCTCGCCTGCTATACAGGAGGTCGTCGGTTCATTCCCGACCCTGACGCCTGCTGTATTCCTGGAATTCGCGCGTCTCTCTCATCACCATCACAGTGGCTATGAGATGTTAACTACCTCGCCCGGGATACAGGAGATCGTCGGTTCATTCCCGACCCTGACGCCTGCTGTGTTCCTGGAATTTGCGAGTCTCTCTCTCTCCGTGGTCACGTGGCTTTTGGCTCCGGGTCCTCTGGGTTTTCCACTCCACATTTAGGTACATTTGTGCATGCGTGTGCGTGCGTGTGTGTGCGTGTGTGTGTGCGTGTGTGTGTGCGCGCGTGTGTGCGTGTGTGTGTGTGCGTGTGTGTTCCATGCCTCGGGAGGTCTTCTCGTGTTTTGTCTCGTCTCGTCGATATTTATACAGTGGCGACGCACTCCAGGGCGCTTGGCAGCGAATTATAAAATTGTACGCAAAGATGACAGTGGTTTTGACTGATAAAGAGTGGAGGGTGTTGCTATTAAAAGTTGGTGGTGTAATTATGGTGACAGTTGGGAGGGCAGGTGGGAGTGGTTAAGGTGGGGTTGGATTAGTGATAAGGGTTGGGGTAGTGATAGGGCTTGGGGTAGTGATAGGGGTTGGGGTAGTGATAGGGGTTGGGGTAGTGATAGGGGTTGGGGTAGTGATAGGGGTTGGGGTAGTGATAGGGGTTGGGGTAGTGATAGGGGTCGGGGTAGTGATAGGGGTCGGGGTAGTGATAGGGGTTGGGGTAGTGATAGGGGCTGGGGTAGTGATAGGGGTTGGGGTAGTGATAGGGGTTGGGCAAGGCCTGGTTGTAGCTGAGTGGCAGGGAGTAGCATCAGCAGCAGCAGAATGATCATGATGATGATGATGTAGGGGAGAAGAGGGGGCGAGGGGTGTTGTCTTCAGGGAGGAACGGGAAGACGATCGCTCTGTGCTCTGCAGCGGGAGTTGGCTCTAGTGAACGGGAGCGCCAAGGGAGAAGGAGCGATGCGCGCGTGAGACCGAGCGAGCGAGCGAGACTCTTGGGGCGCAGCGGGGACGGCGGAGAATGGGAGCGGAGCGGACGGGATGGAGAACAGAGTCGTTGAGAGACGAGAGAATCGCGGCGCGAGGACACGGGCGTTGGGGTGCCGGGGGCAACACCACGTGGGCACGTTGCCCATGGCAGCGGGCAGGGGGAAGGGGAGGAATTTGGTGGGGGTTCCACGGGGAGTCTCAGCAGTTGGGGGGGGGAGGTCGGGAAGAACTAGCTTGGGGTTGGTTACCTTGAACCTCTGAGACTTCACGTAGTTATTTCTCATCTCTTTCGGGTCGGTCTGAAAGGCAAATAACGGCGACGACGAATGACACCACGTGAAGCTGTGACGTCAGGGCCTCCGTCTCTCCCTCTCACGCACAAGGCGAGAGTCGCCCCGTCTCTCACGCACAAGGGGAGAGTCGCCCCGTCTCTCACGCACAAGGGGAGAGTCGCCCCCGTCTCTCCCTCTCACGCACAAGGGGAGAGAGTCGCCCCGTCTCTCACGCACAAGGGGAGAGTCGCCCCGTCTCTCACGCACAAGGGGAGAGTCGCCCCGTCTCTCACGCACAAGGGGAGAGTCGCCCCGTCTCTCACGCACAAGGGGAGAGTCGCCTCTTCTCTCACGCACAAGGGGAGAGTCGCCCCGTCTCTCACGCACAAGGGGAGAGTCGCCCCGTCTCTCACGCACAAGGGGAGAGTCGCCCCGTCTCTCACGCACAAGGGGAGAGTCGCCCCCGTCTATCCCTCTCACGCACAAGGGGAGAGAGTCGCCCCGTCTCTCCCTCGCACGCACAAGGGGAGAGTCGCCTCTTCTTTCACGCACAATGGGAGAGTCGCCCCGTCTCTCACGCACAACGGGAGAGTCGCCCCGTCTCTCACGCACAAGGGGAGAGTCGCCCCCGTCTCTCACGCACAAGGGAATAGTCGCCCCGTCTCTCCCTCTCACGCACAAGGGGAGAGAGTCGCCCCGTCTCTCCCTCTCACGCACAAGGGGAGAGTCGCCCACGTCTCTCCCTCTCACGCACAAGGGGAGAGAGTCGCCCCGTCTCTCACGCACAAGGGAGAGAGTCGCCCCCCGTCTCTCCCTCTCAAGGGGAGAGTCATCCCACGACCCTGCCCCAACCCCCTCCCTCCCCCACTCCGACTCACGATGATGTCGCCTTTGCTGATGAACTGCAGGCGCGTCTGGAAGAAGGCCATGTCGACGATGTAGATGACGTCGCAGGCGTAGTCGGTGACTAGCCACGTGGCGAGGTTGTCGGCCGTCACGTAGGGGAACGTGCAGCGCACGGGGATGAGCCAGCAGTTCCAGTGGAACGCCAGCGCCACCACGAGCAGCCAGAGCACGTAGAAGTGGTCTACGTGGGGCCCCCGCACGGCAACAGGTCACTAAATCGTCCTTGGTCCTTTCGGTAAAGTCGCGTGGAAAGGAATTCAACGAAATAATAATAGAATAGGACGTTTCGATTGCAACACAAGCAACCATCATCAGGTGCAAATCAATGAGAAAACAAAGTCGTCAACTTGGAAATATAATGTGATGCAATGCAGCATTCTTTGGAAGAATTGTAAAAACCAGGTGGGGTTGTTGACTGTTGTGTTGGCCGACTCTCTGTGTTGTTAATCTTTGTTTTTTTTCTTTCGGTAAAGTCACGTAGAAATAAGAAAAAATAAAATTACATAATATACGACGTTGCGATTTCAACACAAGCAATCATCATCAGGTAGAGGAAACACATAACCGCAGAGATATATATACAGACCTTAAGTAGAGGGAATTGACACAGATACACCAAGGTCTGTATATATATCTGCGGTTATGTGTTTCCTCTACCTGATGATGATTGCTTGTGTTGCAATCGAAACGTCGTATATTACGTAATTTTATTTTTTCTTATTTCTACGTGACTTTACCGAAAAAAACAAAGATTAATTCCTGCAGTCACGAAAGCACCAAATCGAGTTTTTTTTTCTCTGTGTTGTATTGCATTCCATTTCCAAGTTGACTAGGTTTGCTTTTCTCATGCATTTGCACGTGATGATGGTTGCTTAGTGTTGCAATGGAAACGTGGTATTCTATTATTATTTTTTATTATTTTTTATTATTTCTACGTGACTTTACCGAAATAACCAAAGAGTAATTCCTGCATTGATGAAAGCTTCGAATCCAGTGTTCAGGTCAATAATAATCAACAATAACAATAATAAACCAATAAAATAAAAGCACAGGTGGGTTGAAGTAGCATACTACACTATACACAAAACTATACACTACAATACACTATACACTACACTATACACTAAACTACTATACACTACACTACTGTACACTACACCACTATACACTACACTACTATACACGACACAATACACTACAATATACTACAATACACTATACTACTATACACTACACTACTATACACTACACTATACACTACACTACTATACACTACACACTATTATACACTATACTAGTAACTAATTGGCGTTTTGTTTACGTGACAAATCCTTACTAATTGGCTGTGTGGGGTGGTGGAGGGTTACGACACAACATTTACACTTTGGTTTTTTCGGTAAAGTCACGTAGAAATAATAAAAAATAAAATTCTATAATAGCATACGACGTTTCGATTGCAACACAGACAATCATCATCAGGTACAGAAGAGCTAAATTTAATCTGTACCTGATGATGATTGCTTGTGTTGCAATCGAAACGTCGTATGCTATTATATAATTTTATTTTTTATTATTTCTACGTGACTTTACCGAAAAAAACAAAGAGTAATTCCTGCAGTCACGAAAGCACCTAATCAAGTTACAACATTTACACTTACGCGATCTAACCCAAAAACCTTTATTATGATTAAATAAATAAACAACCAAACCTGGCAGTTCGTCTGATGAAGCTGGTTGTAATTACTGGTGAAACGTCGTACTCAGATTGTAAATGTTGTGGCTTTGCTCTCCAACCCACCGGTGTTGCTGTACTAGTATACTACACTATACACTACTATACAAAGACAAAGATCCCCCATATAGCCTGTAACAGACTGTAGGGGCAAGTGCTGTTAGCGAGCACCTATGAAGGCCAGAACGGTACACGAGGGGGTGGGTGGCCAGCACCACGCCCGACCGCCTTTGTCTCCCTAGTGGCGATGTTTACACACCGCACTACTATACACTACACTATACACTACTATACACTACACACTAGTGCTGTACTAGTATACTACACTATACACTACACTATACACTACTATACACTAAACTATACACTACACTATACACTACACACTAGTGCTGTACTAGTATACTTCACTATACACTACACTATACACTACACACTAGTGCTGTACTAGTATACTACACTATACACTACACACTAGTGCTGTACTAGTATACTACACTATACACTACACTATACACTACACACTAGTGCTGTACTAGTATACTACACTATACACTACACTATACACTAGTGCTGTACTAGTATACTACACTATACACTACACTATACACTACACAACACACTAGTGCTGTAATAGTGACGAATTGGCCACGTTCTGTTTACGTGACAACCCTTACTAGTTGGCTGTGTCGGGTGGTGGCGGGTTTAACGACACATTTTACACAATCTAACCCCCAAAAAAGCTGTATAATGGATATTAGGGAAAACATAAAAACAGTAGCCAAATAATAAATAAAATAGACGGGAATAAATGCAAATAAATAGACAAAATAAATAAAACAAGATAAATAAACAGGACTCCAATAATAATCAAATAGTAACGAAACAATCAATAATCAATAATCATGCTGCGATTACAAACAACCTATGCCTCGAAAGTGTCCTGGATGGCGACTGACTGGGCTCCTTTTCCCCCCCTCCCAACCACAACTCGATGTCTTTTCATTTTGTTACACGGACGATGACCCCCCCCCCCCTTTAAACACGGGGGGGGGGGGGGTGCTGCGTACGTACGGTACGTCTGTTAAACTTCTTTCGCACCGTACGTAGCCAGGCGTGCCAATTCGGAGGTGCGCTAGCACAGTGGCGATGTCAAACGAACGGGGAAAGCCACCGACGCTGCAGAGAACGAGCGCCGCAGCGTCCTCGAGCAATATTGCACGGCGTAATCTGAGCCGCCTAAGGAGTGCTAGAATGAGGTTAGGTACAAGTAAGATTCAAATTTTGGTCGAATGTCAGCATGGTCACACCACCGATTAACGCGGTTGGCTACGTATGGCGCGAAAGAAGTTCCGCGTACATAACACCAAAGAGGTTAGGTGCAGGTGCAAGTAAGATGAATGTTTTTGGTCTAATGGGGACACCACAGAGGGGGAGTCAAATGGTGAGGGTTCAAAAGCTGTGGATGAGCTGCAGGCCGTTGCCAACGAAACTCGCTGGGTAACTGGCCAAGCACGGAATTTTCCGCGCAAAAAATAATGCTTTGAAACAGCAGAAGACGTTCG
This sequence comes from Petromyzon marinus, assembly GCF_048934315.1. Classification (NCBI taxonomy): domain Eukaryota; kingdom Metazoa; phylum Chordata; class Hyperoartia; order Petromyzontiformes; family Petromyzontidae; genus Petromyzon; species Petromyzon marinus. Next base: position 6,552,154 of record NC_133729.1, on the reverse strand, counting down.
GAAGACAAAGTGTAGATTAGTAATTGATACAAACAGCCGCACATAAAATAGAGAGCGACACCCAAGAGGTGGGATTTGAGTAATTTAGTCATTTGCGGTGCGCTTATTCAGATACCCATCGACTCAAAGAGAAACCTGTAAATGCCCATAGACCTATAGACTCACGTAGAGACGCAATAGAATCATAGTTTGTGCATTTGTGTGTGTCTTCGCGCTATGAACCTGGCAACCCGGGTTCGATTCCCGCTCACGGCCAACACCAGTGACGATTATCTGAACCGGTCCGGGGCCTCCCCTAGGTCGACTCGGCCTCAAATGAGTACCTGGTGCGGTGTGTAAACATTGCCACTAGGGAGACAAAGGCGGTCGGGCGTGGTGCTGGCCACCACACCCCCTCGTGTACCGTTCCGGCCTTCATAGGTGCTCGCTAACAGCACTTGCCCCTACAGTCTGTTAAGGCTATATGGGGGATCTTTGTCTTCGTGGGGGAGCGTTGGAGGAGTGGTTAGCAAAGTGCGCTACGAACACCGCGACTCCTGCTCACGACCAATCCCAGTGGTGGCCAATATTTGAACCGGTCCATGGGGCCTCCCCCTAGGTCGACTCAGCCTTAAACACGAGTGCCTGTTGCGGTGCGTAAACATCGCCAGTGGGGAGACAAAGGCGGTCGAGAGTGGTGGCGGCCAACCCACCCCCCACGGTGCGGTGGCGCCGGCCCACACCCGCAGGTGCGATTCGGCGAGCGGCACCTGCCCCCCACCGCCTGGTCAAGGCTACACGGGTGACCTCTTGCCTCCGTCACCTGTGTAGGGGTCGATGCTCTTGGGAATGTGCAAGCGGCGCATCCAGGGCCTCCGCTTGAGGCTGCAGCAGAGCATGCTGCACCGCTCCTCCGCCTCAGCCAGCCCGGCCGCCACCTCCGCCTCTCCCTTGGGGCCCTCCTCCGCAGGGGTTGGCGCAGGGGCGGCCTTGACCGGTGCTGTGGATGGGGGCGGGGCAGGAAGTGAGGTTGGTTACTGCCCTGTGACGTCACACTACGCTGACCACGTGCGGAGGAGGTGGTGGCCTACGCCGCCCCACGTGGCATTGAGACGTTATGTTTTGAAGCAGATGTTTTGTTATATTGCAGTAACTTTCGTGGGTTACACGGTGGCGAGGTGTTAACTACCTCGTCACGGGGGGGGGGGGGGGTGTAGGGGTGATTCACGGGGGTGGGGGCAACTCAGATGGTAAGGTGGGGAGGGGGGGGGCGGTGGTGCGACTCACAGGGCGGGGGGCTGTCGTCGGAGAGCGACTCGTCGGGGTCGATGATCTTCTCCTTGACCTGCTCGGTGCGCGTGCGGAACTGTCGCGAGAGCTCGTGCAGCCGCTCCGTCACCGACACGCTGCACTGGCTCGACAGCGAGTCGGCGCGCGACAGGCTGCGGCGCGGGTGGACACGCGGGTGGACACGCGGGTGGACACGGGGACACGGAGACACGGGGACAAGGAATGTGGGACACGAGACACGGGGGACGCGGGTTGACACGAGACGACCGGAATTCCCGCGACGGATAAGGAGAGGGTGGTGGTGGTGGTGTCACCTTCGGAAGGTGCAGCCCTGAGGGTCCACCTGCTCATCCCCCGCCTGCTGCGACGCATCGTCCACACTGCTCGTGGGACTCGAGAACTTGCGTCTGGCACGGCGCCGGAGGGGAGGGGGGGGGGCCGGGGGGGGCGGTAGGGGTAGGTACGAGACCCTCCGTTAGAGACAGTGGACATCGCGGGGGTGCGCACGCTCGCCGCTCGTCGCAAGAGCTTCGCCGTTGGGCAGTTCAGTAGGAGCACGGGGTCAGAACGTTACAACAACAACAACAACGCAATACAAACACGGTATCAACTTATGGGTAAGGTGAACAAACCGCTTGCAAAAATATATACACCCAACGGCGTCATTGCGTGATTTGCACGTGCAGGGATTGTGTGGCATTACACGTGCAGGGATTCTGTGGCATCGCACGTGCAGGGATTACACACAGCAATGATCACACCCAATTGTGGCACACTGAAGGCCACTCAGGTGCCGAGTCACCTCGCGTGCCGCACAGGGGCAGCTGCCAAAGGGGGTGCCCGAGGTGAAACCACACAGCAGCAGCAATGCCCGCCTACTACTGGCAGACTATATGCCCACTTGCAGGCCTGGTGCTTCGACACCTCGTGTGCCGCACAGGGGCAGCTGCCACATTAGCAGGGTGGCGGGGTTGCCCTTTCACACGTGCACGTAACGTTGAACTTCTTTCGCACCGCGCGCAGCCAACCGTGCCAATCGGAGGAGCGATGGGAGATGACGGCAAGTCATGTATCGCGTGTAGGAGGGCGGCTCTGTCAACAACAGCAACAACAATAACTCCGCTGTCGTTGTTCCTCTCACTCGGAGAGAAGTCGTTGCTGCTCTGCAGGTGGAACATCGGAGACAGCCGTCACTGCTCACGGAATCATCGCTATCCTCCTGCACACGGAGCACTCTGGGTAAGCAGCAATACAATGGCAAGATAATGTCCATTGTGAACATTTTCTGCTGCTGTTGTTTTGTTGTTGTTGTTGTTGTCACGTACTTAATTCTCTAGGATCGAAAGAATATTCTGGCGAACGACGAATTACGTCGCCAGGAGCACAACATTGAAATAGTTGGAGCAATTTTAAAATGAACCGCGCATAGCTATTATTATATTATATCGATTGTGTCATCCGAACTTTGCTGTTTCAATTCAATTCGATGTTCATTTGTTGCACGGAAAATCCCTTGTAACCAGTTACCCAGCTAGTATCGGTGGCAACGGCCCGCAGCAACCACTAACGATCGAGTTATTAATAATAATAATGTTTTATGCAATTCTGTTAATAAAACAGGTGATAAGATATTAAAACAACCAAATTAGATATATTTTGCAAGGCATCAAGTCTGCATTCACCACACGCACAGCACTTGTGGCAAAACAAACGTAAAGTGTAAAAACTACCCTTGTTGTTTCATAGTTTTGAGACTGGACAAAGAGATCCCAGAGATAGGAGTTATTGTTGGGGTGCGGATGAGCCGAGCCAGCAGCCAGCCAGGACACTGCCACTTTCTGGCAGGAAGCGCCTTCCAACAGAGGGGAGCGCTGGACAGCTGATCGAGTACCGGCAATAGCTGAGATCCTGGGTGTGGATTCGGGCTGAACGATTCCCGCTCACGGCCACCAACACCACCGGTGACGATTGATCTGAACCGTTCCTGGGCCTCCCCGAGGTCGACTCAGCCTCAAACGAGTACCCGGTGCGATGTGTCGCTAACATCGCCACTGCGGAGACAAAGACGGCCGGGCGTGGTTCCGGCCACCCACCACCCTCGTGTGCCGTGCCGTACCGGCCATCACAGGCGCTACTCGCTAACAGCACTTGCCCCAACAGTTTGTTACAGGCTACACGGGGGGGTGTGGATATTTTGTCTTTGGTTTTAGAGTAGCGCAGCTGTTGCGGGCGGGCAAGTGGGACCGGCTGTCAGCGCGTCACGTGACGGATTAAGAGCTCGGGTCCCATCTCACGTTAAGCCGCTCAGCTCCCAGCGTTTAGCTCCGACACGGGGGCAAGGGGGGGGGGGCGCAGCACGTGACCGTGTAATCTAAAAGGTCACCCGGACGGTGTGTGGGGGGGGGGTGCTTGGTCTAGCCGCGTCGGTTGTGGACGAGGTAATGGGGTCGGCAGGATGCGGCTGTGGTGGCCGTCGTTGATTAAGGAACCAGGGCCGTCTCGTCTTCACCAGAAGCTAGTGCGGGGTCTGTAGCATGTCCTATTAAGCGACCCTAATTTTTTTTTTTTTTTAAAACACGAATATTAAAACACGCATTTTTAACTTGCAGTAGTAAAGTAATTGTATTTTTTTTCATTTTCTACACAGTCGGATAATACGACGAATCGCTAACCGTAAACACCCAGTCGTTCGCAAAAGTCGAAGGCGGTATAGTACTACAGTGATAGAGCAAAGTGCAGAATCACTGGACCGGGAATTGATGGGCTTTTTAAAGTGCCGGGCCCGCAGCATTTGTGGCCACTTTTGCTGCGAGGATCGTCCGGCACTGGATCCTCCCTGGGTCGACTCAGCCCTCAGTGGAGTCGCTGGTTGCATCGAGGCCCTTGAAATAGCGAGTGGTTGTTCTTTTGTCTCGTCTCAGCGAATTCGACGAGAGCAGCAACAACAACAACAACAACGTAAACACAAAACGGCACTTCTTGTTATGTTGTTTTGCCGACAATCTGGTCACTGAGGACGCGATGGGGCAAGGGGGTGGGGTAGCGGTGGGGGGGGGGGGGGCATGGGTTGACCATACTTCACCACACGTGGGCATGGGTTGACCATACTTCACCACACGAGGGCATTCGCGAACAATATAACGATTCGTAAAGTTCGATGCTTGGCTCAGATCGCACCACTCCCACCCCCGCTCCTTCCTCCACCTGTCGCAGCCACATTCATTCGGTCTAACACGTAGGAGGCTCACGTGACCAATATCATCCATAATACAGGTGTTTTTTTTGGAGGGTTAGATCGCGTAAAACTATAAATGTTGTGTCGTGAAACCCGCCACCACCCGACACAGCCAATTTGCAAGGTTTGCAACGGAAACAGAACGGGGCCAATTCGTCACTAGCACAGCAACTACCGCTGCGTTGGAGAGCCAGGCCACACCATTTACATTCCGAGTCCGACGTTTCGCCAGTAATTACAACCAGCTCCATCGGGCGGACAGCCACATCTGTGGAGAAGTCCACCTGTTACATTCCTTAAATAGATGTTTTTTTTTTAAAAACCCCGTGTATTCAAACTTGATTTGAAGCTTTCGTGACTGCAGGAATCACTCTCGTGGATGATCCACATTCGTCACGTGACCGGTGGTGTTCCACGCGCCCCGCACAGAGAGCCCCCCCCCCCACCCCGCCGCCGCCCCCCGCTCAACTTCCTCCCCCACAGCCTCCACGATGCGACGGAGCCGTTCGTCAGGCTGCGTGCGCTGCCGTCCGTGCGGGTGTCCAAAAGTTCCACGTCCGTGGGGGGCAGGCGGCGTCGGCCGACTCGGCGAGGCTGACGCCACGGAACGCCCGGCCAGCCCGTGGGTTCGATCGACCCACCGCTCACGGGCCAACACCCGGTGAACGATTGTCTGGAACCTGGTCCTGGGCAACCCCCCTCCCCCCCTAGGTCGACTCAGCCTCAAATGAGCACCTAATTGAAGACTAATTTCGATAGATTGAAACTTCATTTCTTTGGAACCGCTTTTTGCGTTGAGGCTGTCGTCCTTCCCAGCACCTCCGATCAAGAACGGTTGGCTACGTATAGGGTGCGAAACAAGTTCAACATACACGATGCGGTGTGTAAACATCGACGATGGGCAAACAAAGGCGGCCGGGCGTGGTCCTGGCCACCCACTCCCTCGTGTGCCGTGCCGGCATTCATAGGGATCGCTGTCTTTGCTGAGCGCTGCTGTCTAATGCACTGGATAATAATAATAATAATTTCACGGGGCTTCCATGCGAATAACTGCCCCCATCACTGAATCCTGGGGATAACGGGGCAGTCGATCGGTTTCCCCAGTGTCGATGTTTACACACCGCATCGTGTACGCGTGTATGTTGAACTTGTTTCGCACCGTGCGTACCCAACCGTTCTTAATCGGAGGTGCTGGCAAGGGCGACAGCCTCAACGCAAAAAGCAACAGCTGGACTTCGTGGTGGCTAGCAGATGTTAACTCCCTCGCCTGCTGTGCATGAGGAGTCGTGGGTTCGATCGCGAACCCCTGGCGACTGCTGTATATATTTGGAGTTGGCGGGGTGTGTCGAGTGGATTCTTCTCCGGCCCCTCCGGGTTTTTCAACCCCTCCAAATTTAAAATCAACATGACGCGTTTCGAGTGTTTGGCCGCATTAGAACTTCCACGTGATGAAAAGCCACAGGTCGCTTCTGAAAGAGAGCTGCATAACTGGTCAGTGGGTCTTGTTTGGTGTAAAAAAAAAGAATACAATGAAAAAAAAAGACGTGAATTTAGTTTAACAGATGTCCTCGTATGCTCGTTAAGCGGCGTCGCCTGGTGCGTTTTGGTAACCACGCAAATCGTAGTGGGGCTTCTAAATCAATCGCCCCGTCGACACGACGCCCCTGTACGACCGAGCATCTCGGGAGGAGGTGGAGGAGGAGCAAGGCCGTAGCCATTGAGTCAACATTGGGGGGGACCAAATCTTACAGGGGGTCTGGGGGTCCCCTCCCCCCCCAGAAAAAAATCTAAATTTTAAAACTAATTTACTGCCATTTCCTGCCTAAAATATAAAAAAAATCACTAACACATGGGATGGACTTTTTATTTATTTTTTACAATAATGTCTAATATTGTTATTGTATTTACATTGCTATGTTTTTTTAACCTTTTCTTGTTTCCTTGTATGTAATGGCAGAGATTAGGGATTTATAAAGTAACAACCATAATCACAATCATATAAACAGAAATCTATTTTATACCAACATATTTTAATTACGGCCTTGAGGAGGATGGTACCCGGTCAATACTGCACAAGGGAACGGCGACACGAGGCGCGCTTTTGATTTGAGAGAGCGAAATCGAAATACAACCGCCGAATGTCGCGCCGCCTTCTCGATCACCGGAGCAGACCGCCGCTCGATGATTTGAATTAAAGAGCTCGGGCGACTGCCGCCTCAGAAGGCGTTTCGTGCTCTCTGCTCTACTCACGAGGCCATGAAGAAGGCTTGCAGCTCTGGTGCAGGCTAATCAGTTTCAGAGACAATGCACGTACTGTATTACCATGAGCATGTGTATTCTTGGTTCTTTCGGTAAAGTCACATTGAAGGGAAAACAGGTCCCTGCAGGGTGGGCTGGTAGGAACATTGGAATTTTGCGCAATTTTATAAGACATATCATGTCTCTGCGCTGTCTATTGCGGATTTTACACCCAACAGCACGAGATTTCACTTCGTTAAAGTATTGAAAGGGGACGGACGGACGGACACATTAATCTATTGCAGGCTGGTACACTCAGTTTACAACTTCGTTCCTACCAGTAAAATAATAATATATATATGAAACAATAAAATTCTCACGACAACGTGACTTTACCGAAAGAACCAAGAATATGAATCACTGCAGTCACGAAAGCTTTAAATAAAAAAAATGAGCATGTGTGTGTTTGCATGTTTTTGCCACGAGCACGTGTGGTTAGTGCAGTACTTGATGGCTTGAAGTATGCGTCTAGTTGGTGTTTGAACATCTTAACACCAACTCGCGTTTTGCTGCCAGAAAGGGTAAAACGTATTATTTTTCATACTTTGATCGTGGGAAAAAAAGTTCCCATGATACAGCTGCGGCTCAACCCCGAGCTATAAGCGCTCTGATAGTGGCATTGTCTTTGTGCTGTTCGCCTTTTGGCGTTGTTCTCTGGGTCTGACACTGGTGGCGAGACTAATCCATGAAGAAGGCTGTCTCTGCTGTAGGCCAATCAGTTTCAAAGACAAATGCATGTACTGTATTACCATGAGCATGTGTGTCTGCATGTTTTTGCCACAAGCACGTGTGGTTAGTGTAGATTTGATGCCTTGAAGTATGCGTCTAGTTGGTGTTTGAACATCTGAACACAACTCGTGTTTTACTGCCAGAAGGGGTAAAGAACATTCTCTTGGTTATCATCATTTTGACAGCACTGGCAAGAAAGGTCCCATAGATGGCGCCTTGCCCTGCTCCATGAGAACGATAGCGGAAGTGCCTCACGGTGGTGAGTTAGAGGATGAATGAGTGATGGGGGTGAGTGAATGGGTGAGCGAGGGAGTGTATGAATGAGTGATGGGGGTGAGTGAATGGGTGAGCGAGGGAGTGGATGAATGAGTGATCGGGGTGAGTGAATGGGTGAGCGAGGGAGTGGATGAATGAGTGATGCGGATGAGTGAGCGAATGGGTGGTTGAGTGAGTACATGAGTGAGTGGATATATGAGTGAGCGAATGGGTGGTTAAGTGAGTGAGTGGATAAATTAGCGAATGCGTGGTTGAGTGAGTGGGTGGATAAATGCGTGACGAGGATGAGTGAGTGAATGGGTGGTTGAGTGAGTGGATGAGTGAGCGAGGGGATAAACAAGCGATGAGGACGAGTGAGTGGATGAGTGAGTGGAAAAATGAGCGAATGGGCCGTTGAGTGAGTGGACGAGCGATTGAGTGAGAGAATGACGCGGGTGGGTTTGTGAGCGAGTTAATGAGTGACACTCTTGATTACATAACTGAGGATTCATCGTCGCCCCGTTGTGAGTTCGGCACACGAGAGGGCACCCACCTGGAAGAGGCTGTGGGCACGGCGAGAGTCTGCGACGGCAGGCTCGTGCTGGGCTGCGGAGAGGGCAGCGGGGGCAGCTTGAGGGCCGCGCCGGTCCGGGCAGCGGGGCCCGGTGGCCCCTCTCCGTCATCGCAGTCCACGTCGCGAACGCGCACCGAGGGCCGCGGTTTCTCCGCCGCGCCTGCGCGCACAGCGACACGTGCTGCGTGGGTTCCCTCGGTTCTTTATACGGCGGCGATTTTGCGGGCAGCGAGGGTGGTGACAACAACGATCGCGCCTTCCCGCCCCCACGGGTTCGATTCCCAACGCGGGTGCCTCTCTGTGTGTGTGTGTGTGGAGTTTGTGCGCTCTCTCTGTGTGTGTCCCCCTTGTTCTGCGTGGGTTTCCTCCGGATTCTCCGATTGCATCCTCCCATAGATTAAAAAAAAACAACAACAAAAACCCATCCAATGTAATTGGTATTGGCCGCAAAAAGCCCCATCCCAATGCCGAAATTTTACGCTGAAAATTAGTCAATTTGGGTCGCCACGGTGGCCCGGTGATGTTAACTACCTCGCCTGGTATGCAGCAGGCCTACGGGTTCAATCCCGGCCCCGACGCCTGCTGTATATTTGCAGTTTGTGTGTAGCTCTCATCATCATCATCTTCACGGTGGCTAGGAGATGTTAACTCCCTCGCCTGGTATACAGGAGGTCGTGGGTTCGATCCCGACCCTGACGCCTGCTGCTGTATATTTTGAGTTTGCGTGTCTCTCTCTCTCTCTCCCGTGGTGACCTGGGTTTTCCTCCGGGTCCTCCGGGTTTTCCCCTCTGCATTTCGAGTCAGCGTTACGCGTTTGGAATATCTGTCTGCTGTAAATGTCCACGTGATAAGCCGCTTCGTTGAGCGATCATTTGAGACGACCAGGTCGCTTCTAAAAAAGAGCTACGTATCTCAGCGGGGTGGGTGGGTGGCTTACCTGGTAAAATAAAATAAAAACAAAAATTGTTTAGTTTAGAATAAGCGGCATGCAAGAGAGCAAAACAAACAAGCGAGCTGAGCTGTTTTGACAACAGCAGGCGAAGCTTACGAAACAATACCAGCCTTGTCTCTCACCACAATGCCAGCTGCATGAGCAGCACTCGACACAGCCTTAACACCAGACCGCCCGCCCCCCGTTGTCTCCCCAGTGGCGATGTTTACACATCGCACCAGGCACTGTACTCATTTGAGGCTGAGTCGACCTAGGGGAGACCCAGCAGGACCGGTACAAATGCACGCCACTGGTATTGGTCGTGAGCAGGAACGGGACTCGGGTTTTGTTGGGTTCGGAACGCAGCGGATTATCCGATGTGCCACCGATCTACACGCACACACAATATATATACACACACAAAGACAAAGATCCCCCGTATAGTCCTAATATACTGGAGGGGGGACGTGCTATTAGCGAGCACCTATAAAGGCCGGCACGGCACACGAGGGAGTGGGTGACCAACACCACGCCCGGCCGCCTTTGTCTCCCTAGTGGCGATGTTTACGTGTCGCACCAGGTACTTATTTGAGGCCGAGTCGACCTAGCGGAGGCCCAGGACCGGTTCAGATAATCGTCACTGGGTGCTGGCCGTGAGCGGGAATCGAACCCGCAATCGCCAGGTTCGTAGCGCTACACTACCGCTCCCCCCGCACACACACAAACAATATATGCACACACACACGAATACACACAACGGGCATGCAAGCAAGCATCCCCTTAAATCCTGGCACACACACAAATCAAGTCGCTAAATACCGATATCGTTCCGACGACTGTGATCGCCTGCAGAAAACTGCTATCCCCAAACGCGAGTGGTCGCGCAGCAAATAAGTGAATCAACTATAAAATTATATATATATTTATTATTTTACCAGGTAATGGCCCACTGTGATGTATAGCTCGTTTTCAGACGCGACCTGGCCATCACAAATGATAGCTCAGCGAGGTGGCTTATCATCACGTGGGCGTTGATGATATGTTTGTTTAGGACTACTGCCAAAAGCGATGAACTCATTAACGAAACACATTTTGGCAAATGTCCACTACCCTTAAACAGAATAGGCAAGATGTCTATCTATTCTAGATTTGAAGCTTTCGTGACGTGACTTTACCGAATAGAACCAAAGAGTAAACATGTCTATCTCTCTATGTTGCTGTGACGAAGAGCCATCGCCCGAAACGTCGCCCGTCCACGTACGTTTCCCTTTTTCAGGCCACGGTGTTAGAGGCGAGTGTGTGGAGGGGTGTTTGTGTGTGTGCCCTTAATATAACAGTGCTTGTGCAGCACTTTTTAACGCAGTTGCAGCTGTAGCAGCAGCAGCATCATCATCATCAATGCCAGCAGCAGATGATTCGCACGTCAATTGACGATAGGAGGATAAGGACTCGCGGATGGACTCGCGTTTCACTGGGTGATTTGGGGGGTTGACTTTAATTACTCCCCGGGTGCGAGCACAGATGCGTGGCCTTTGGAGGCAGCGATGACTCAGCTGGGTCCGCGTGGCATAACGGATCGAGCTTAGCCCTCCGATGAAGCCTGGGAAGCTGAATGGAGTTCAAAAGAACTCGCAGACAAATACCGCCACGCTGTGAAAGACCCAAAACGCAGAAGATTCCCTGGGGGGGGGTTCGTCTTCCACGGCGCTGCTCATGGTCCCACCCTAAACGGCATCCACTGCACACACCAAGGCGGGAGATTTGGATGATTCCGATGCACGAATGCACGAAGCAAAACTCTCTCCAGTAGCTGTGGGTGCGACCGCGGTCACCCAGAACAGAGACCACGCAAAGTGCAACGACGCAATGCTTCGGTCCACAAATACGAAGGAGACATCACAGCAATGACGACGATGATGACGACGACGATGATGACGACGACGATGATGACGACAACGACGATGATGATGATGATGACGATGACGACGACGATGATGACGATGACGACGACGATGATGACGACGACAACCACGATGATGATGATGATGACGATGACGACGACGATGATGACGACGATGACGATGACGACGACGATGATGACGATAACGACGATGATGATGACGATGATGACGACGACGATGATGACGACGATGACGATGATAACGACGATGACGACGATGACGACGATGACGACGATGATGATGATACGCTACTCCGCTACTCCTGACGCCCGGTTATCTGCGGCCTGACCGCCTGAGTGTGAGATCGCAGTCGTCTTCCGCCACGAAGAACATTTGGGAAGCTTGGAGCGACGTGCAGCTCATTGGCCGCCTGTAATCATCAATCATCCCATGGGGTCGCGTGAAGGCAAAGAACGGCGCAGCCCTGCAACTGCTCGCTCCACGCCACTGCTGTCGTCAAGAAGGAGGTGGTGGGGGGGGGGGGGCGCTCCACGAGAGATAACTCTACAGAGCTCTTCTCCAGAGAGAATATCGGCCTACTCTTCCACGCTGGCGAGACGCCTTGCGACGTTGAACTTCTCTCGCAACCGTTCCGAAGCCAACCGTGCCAATGTGACGTTGCGCGCGGCGCCGGGAGGGCAACGAACTGAACACGACGAAGACGACGAAGACGACGAAGACGACGACAGCAAGCGGCTACTAAAGAAACGAGTGTGTCAGTCTAGGCGATGACGCGAAAGGTGGATGGCTCCCCAGTGTCTTCCTAGCGTCGGCGAGGGAAGAGCCGCCTGCCTTTACCCGAAAGGGCCGCGCGATGCGGTGGCACGTGCACGGACACGCGGGGGACAGAGCGCCATGCACGCGGCAAGCAACGCCACACGGCAGCAGCAGCAGCGGCGGCAGCAGCGGCGGCAGCAGCACGCGTAGTGGCCAAGGGCTTCAGTGTTGTCCTGAGCATGGATATACCGTGGCCCCGCATATAACAGGGGGTGTAGGTGGAGGGGACGATTCATTCAGAAAATTGGGGGGGGGGGTGGTTGGTGGAGACGACCCATTCAGAAAATTGGGGGGGGGGGGTGGGTTGGTGGACGTGGGGGGTGACGACCCATTCCGAGAAATTTTCAAAATCTCAAAAAACGGAACAGCGCGCGGTGCCACGCTCCCTCGCAGCCAGCTGTGCCCACTCACCGGTGAGGTGGCCAGGGGACTGTGGCCAGGACTGCACCGCCCCGTTTCTAGTTCAGGGATTCCCGTGCCACCTGTTTAGCCGGGGAACGCTTCACCATCACCGCGCTGAGTGTTGCTGCTGCTGCTGCTGTTGTTTGTGGCTTGCGCACAAATTCCAACGCAGCAGCGGCAGCAGCAGCCTCGCCACCGTGGTGGTGGTGGTGGTGGCGAGATGTTAACTCCCTCGCGTGGTATACAGGAGGTCGTGGGTTCGTAAGGCGCTGCCACGAGGGGTACAAGGTACACAATGCGCACGCCCGTACTAATCCTACACAATTACGTGGTGATGCTGCCGCTGCTGCTGCTGCTGCGTCGGCAGTGGTGCACAATCAGCAGACGATGAACAAGACGCGCACCACGCGTCCGTCGATATCGCCGCGGCTTTTTAGAGAATGGCCACTTTTTTTTCCATCGGTCCCTGATGTGGGCAATTGCCTCGAAACGTCGCCTGTTGTATACGTGTCATTCCAAGGCCACAAAAAACACACGCACACGGTGCCATCGACGGACGTGTTGAGTTTGTCATGAAAAACCCACGGTAAGAATCCGACGTATAAAAGTAAAATGACATAAAAACGATGAACAATTTTGTAAAATAAAAAAAAACATTCCAGGTAAGGCCGACTGAGCAATATCGGGTTTTTTTTTGTCAGAAGCGACCTGGCTATTACAAATGATAGCCCAATGAAGTGGCTCATCATGTGGATATTTATAGCAGCCACATAGTCTAAACGCGTGACGTTGATTCTAAACTTGGAGGTAAAAACCGGAGGACCCGGAGAAAATCGGCGAGCGAGCACGGGGAAAGAGACACCTCAAACTCCAAATATACAGCAGCAGGCGTCAGGGTCGGGATCGAATCCACAACCCCCTGTATACCAGGCGAGGTAGTTAACATCTCCTCGCCACCGCGCTAATCGGAGGTGCGGTTCTGGGTTTTAACCCACGGTGAGAGCCTTGCCGTGTCTAAAAAATATACTTTTTGATATTGGTCGCGAAAGCTTACGTGTTAAACCAAAAACAAAAAAACCTCTTGTCAGCATGGGGCCTGCCAAATATAGAGGCACCGGTCAGGTTCGTGATCGTACCCACGACCTCCTGTACACCAGGCGAGGCAGTTAACATCTCCTCGCCACCGCGGTGCCCCCTGCGTTCACGCGCGACGCGTGGCGCGCCACCTCCCACCCTGACGCGACCGACTGCCCTCTCCTCGGTGGGGTGGTGGGGGATTAGGTGGGGTAGGTGGGAGGGGTGGGGTAGGTGGGAGGGGAAGGGGGGTCACCTATCCTGTGCGGCCACTCGTCGGCCGAGAAGGCTGCGTTGGCGATGCCGTTCCTGTCGTGAGCGCCGCGTGCCCGGCGCGGCGGAGGAGGCAGCCGCGCCGTGGCAGGACGCGCCGGCGGCGGCGGGGGCGGCGGCGCGGGAATGTTGGGCAGCTGCCCCGACAACCACGGGGAGCTTGGAGCCGAGTAGCTGCTGTTGCCGCTGCTGCTATTGGCGTTGCCTGCCGGAGCATCTCTCACCAGGCGTGACAGCTCCAGTCCCTTGTTGTCACGTGGCATGCTGCCGATCGCTGCTTCTTCTTCTTCTTCTCCTGCTGCTGCTGCTGGTGGTTGGTGGTGGTAGAGGTCGTGTTGTTCCTCCCGCTTACACGAGGCCTCTCCGATCGGACCCGCGTCGGAGATGCGGGCGGCTATTGGCAACCGCTCGCTCGGTGCTTAAAACCTAAAGGCGCAACCCGCAGGCATCGTGGTAGGGGCCAGGTGACAGAACCTGCGGCGTTCCCAGCGGAGAGCACAAGGTTCGAACCAGACCAAGTGGTTCTCAACTTTTACTTGCAGCCTCGCAGGGCTATACCAAATAAATAAACTGAACTGAAACTGAACTCGCACACCCCTGTGGTTTTCAAATCGTAAAAAAAAAATGTTTATATATAATGTTAATAGCTACATAGTGGTTTGATGAAACAAAGTAAGTTGTTACTTAATTTGTGCTGTCGATGATTTACCTTCTAAAAAACAAAACATCTGGCAACGTCTCGCACCCCCAGGGGGGAGCGGTGAGCCTCAGGTTAAGAAGAAGAAGAGGACCCACTGGTCTAGTGTATTGGCGGCTATACATTGCCACGTGATAAAGCCACTTCGTTGATTCATAATAAACGTTTTTGGGTTAGATCGCGTTATTTATTAATGTGTCGTAACCCCCCACCACCCGACACGGCCAATCAGCAAAAACAAAGTGTCACGTTGACAAAAGACAAAATAGTTCACTACTTTAGCCCACCCCAAAAACTTTTATTATGAATAATATTGGTCGCGAAAGCCCACGTGTTAAACCACTTCGTTGAGTTATAATTTGTGGCCAGGTCGCTTCTTAACAAAAAAAAACACTTTTTTATAGCTCAGTGGGCCTTACCCGTGGTTGCGTGGATTCCCTCCCCAGGTCCTCCGGGTTTTCCCTCCACACTTTGAATGAAGATCACGCGTCTAGACCGGCGGTTCTTCACCTTCACTGCACCCCTGCACCCCTTTGGTTCTCATTCGTTAACCGGTTTTGGGAGTTTGTTGCATTTACCGGTAACCGAATGAACTACAGCCAGGTATGAGACAAGAAAAATCGGTACATAAACCGGTTTTACACAGACACACACACACACACGTGTACAGTGAGGGAAAAAAGTATTTGATCCCCTGCTGATTTTGTACGTTTGCCCACTGACAAAGAAATGATCAGTCTATAATTTTAATGGTAGGTTTATTTGAACAGTGAGAGACAGAATAACAACAACAAAATCCAGAAAAACGCATGTCAAAAATGTTATAAATTGATTTGCATTTTAATGAGGGAAATAAGTATTTGACCCCCTCTCAATCAGAAAGATTTCTGGCTCCCAGGTGTCTTTTATACAGGTAACAAGCTGAGATTAGAAGCACACTCTCAAAGGGAGTGCTAATCTCAGCTTGTTACCTGTATAAAAGCCACCTGTCTACAGAAGCAATCAATCAGATTCCAAACTTTCCACCAAGGCCAAGACCAAAGAGCTCTCCAAGGATGTCAGGGACAAGATTGTAGACCTACACAAGGCTGGAATGGGCTACAAGACCATTGCCAAGCAGCTTGGTGAGAAGGTGACAACAGTTGGTGCGATTATTCGCAAATGGAAGAAACACGAAAGAACTGTCAATCTCCCTCGGCCTGGGGCTCCATGCTAGATCTCACCTCGTGGAGTTGCAATGATCATGAGAACGGTGAGGAATCAGCCCAGAACTACACGGGAGGATCTGGTCAATGATCTCAAGGCAGCTGGGACCATAGTCACCAATAAAACAATTGGTAACACACTACGCCGTGAAGAACTGAAATCCTGCAGCGCCTGCAAGGTCCCCTTGCTCAAGAAAGCATATATACATGCCCGTCTGAAGTTTGCCAATGAACATCTGAATGATTCAGAGGTCTTCTGGGTGAAAGCGTTGTGGTCAGATGAGACTAAAATTTAGCTCTTTGGCATCAACTCAACTCGCCGTGCTTGGAGGAGGAATGCTGCCTATGACCTCAAGAACACCATACCCACCGTCAAACATGGAGGTGGAAACATTATGCTTTGGGAGTGTTTTTCTGCTAAGGGGACAGGACAACTTCACTGCATCAAAGGGACGATGGACGGGGCCATGTACCGTCAAATCTTGGGTGAGAACCTCCTTCCCTCAGCCAGGGCATTGAAAATGGGTCGTGGATGGGTATTTCCAGCATGACAATGACCCAAAACACACGGCCAAGGCAACAAAGGAGTGGCTCAAGAAGAAGCACATTAAGGTCCTGGAGTAGCCTAGCCAGTCTCCAGACCTTAATCCCATAGAAAATATGTGGAGGGAGCTGAAGGCTCGAGTTGCCAAACGTCAGCCTCGAAACCTTAATGACTTGGAGAAGATCTGCAAAGAGGAGTGGGACAAAATCCCTCCTGAGATGTGTGCAAACCTGGTGGCCAACTACAAGAAACGTCTGACCTCTGTGATTGCCAACAAGGGTTTTGCCACCAAGTACTAAGTCATGTTTTGCAGAGGGGTCAAATACTTATTTCCCTCATTAAAATGCAAATCAATTTATAACATTTTTGACATGCGTTTCTCTGGATTTTTTTGTTGTTGTTATTCTGTCTCTCACTGTTCAAATAAACCTACCATTAAAATTATAGACTGATCATTTCTTTGTAAGTGGGCAAACGTACAAAATCAGCAGGGGATCAAATACTTTTTTTCCCTCACTGTACCACGCAACGTGCAGTAAACCGACCTCGCGTGTGTGTTATGATAATAAAACAGATAAACAAGTATATGCCTGGATACTCCGCCTCTGAATTAGCCTGGTATTTGAAGAGGCGCTTGTGTCATTCGTCATTCGCGTGCTAATCTACACGCCGAGAAAACGCTTTTTCATCCCAGTGCGATATGAAGCATGTGGCTCTGCCATCTTTAAACAACAACAACAACAAACAAAAAATGCCACCGTCTGACACGGAACAAACGAACGGCCAAAGTCTGCAACTCTGCCGATCGCGATCAAATCTGATGCCCGCAGTATGGGGGTGTGGGTGGGTGTGTGTGGGTGGGTGGGTGTGGGTGGTAGTCACTTAGAGCCACTTTGGCCGACTCGATCCTAGAGAAGTCTCGGAAGAGGCGGGAGTTAACCGCAGCGCCCTTCAACCCAGGCAGTTCTCAACATTTCCTGCAGCCTTTCACCCCGCTTTTGTTATCATTATACAAACATTATATATATTTTTATAATGTTAATAAATGCATAGGGGTTTGATGGAAGCAAAGTAAGTTGTTACTTAACGTGACCCGAAATTAATTTGTGTCGACGATGATTTACCTTCTAAGAAAAAAAAACATCTGGCCACGTTTTGCACCCTCAGCAAGGGCATCTCGCACCCCCAGGGGGAGCGGTGCACCCCAGATTAAGAAGAAGAAGACCCACTGGTCTAGTGTATTGGCGGCGATACATTTCCACGCGATAAAGCCACTTCGTTGAGTTACCATTTGTGGCCAGGTCGCTTCTGAACAAAACAAAAAAAAACGCTTTTTTTATAGCTCAGTGGGCCTTACCCGCGGTTGCGTGGAGTTTCTCCACGGGCCCTCCGGGTTTTCCCTCCACACTTAGAATCAACATCACGTGCCCCCTAGAGAGGGCACCTCGCACCCCCAGGGGGTGCAGCGTGCACCCCAGGTTAAGACGAAGCGCTGCTTTAACCGCACCACGTGCGACCTCGTGTGCCGTCCGACTAATCGTGGTTGTACCGAATTACTCTGCCTGTTGGGGGGGGGGGGGGGGGGGGTGGAGTGGTAGGGTTGGCGGGTTGGGATTTAGGTGGGCCTGACCATTGTTTCCACTGCCGCGCCCGGAGATCGTAGCGAGCTGGCGGCCATCCGGATTGCAAGTGTGCACCACTGCGCGTCAACGCGTTTGCGTTCGGGGACAGAGGCGTCACTCCGTTGGGAAACTCGCATCCACTCACTCTGATGCTCCTGTGTGGAGGTGGTAGTGGTCCTGGCATCTTCAGAAGAGCCGCTTCTGTTTGCCTCCTTAGGCATCACAACAACAACAACAAGAAGAACAGAGGCAACAGAAAACTTTGTCATTTGCATGCGGGAGGATGCTTTCGATCAATGTGTGTTATCGCTGAACTTCTTTCGCACCGTACGTAGCCGACCAATGATCAGGCACGAACTCATTCACTCCAGTCGCTCGCCGGCGGTCAACTCGCCGCCCTCTTATCGCTCTCCTATCGCGGTCACTGATCGCGGGAACTTCACTCGCCGATTCCTCCACCCGTGCGGAAGGTTCGGTGGACGCCAAACGCCGGCCGCTTCGTCTCGTCCGCCACACCGAGGTCCAGTCGACCACCGCACCGCACCACACCGCACCACACCGCACCACACCGCACCACACCGCACCACACCGCACCACACCGCACCACACCGCACCACACCGCACCACACCGCACCACACCGCACCGCACCGCACGCGTCACTCGGCGCTTAGGAGCCGCTCCGGCCTCATCCCATCGGCACCGTCGTTTGCTGACGCCGCACCGAGGCAACGTGGGCCGGCCTCCGTGACCATGGCTACCGATAATCGTCACCATGACTACCGATAATCGTCACCATGGAGACGAATCTGCCACTCTTCAATTCGTCACGTTTAAATGAATGGGGGGGGGGGGGGAGAAGAGAGGGAAATAAATACAAAAATAATCTTGTCCCCCCCCACGCAGAGTGAGATCCAAGTGACAGGGGTGGTTGTTGTGTTGTCGGCGGTCGGTGGCATTTTAGTCACAGCTTGCCACCCGTTGTTTCAACGGCTGCCGCGCCCGGAGATCACAAATCGAATGTAACCGGCGAGCCCTCTGAGCTGCAAGCCCACTGAGGCGCTGCGTCTCAAGGGTTAAAGGTGCAATCCCTACGATGTGGGACTTGTTTAATTACAGCCAGGGTCGTCCATAGCGGGGGGTGTGGGGCCTGGGGCAAACCTCGCACCGTGTGGGGTCCGGGACAGTCCACCCACCCACCCACCCACCACCAACTACCACCCATCCACCCACCACCAACCACCACCAACCATCACCACCCACTTACCCACCCACCAACCACCACCACCACCCACCCACCACCACCAACCACCACCCACACCACCACCTACCCACCAACCACCACCACCCACCCACCACCACCAACCACCACCTATCACCACTACCCACCCACCACCACCAACCACCACCCACACCACCACCTACCCACCAACCACCACCACCCACTACCACCACCACCCACCCACCCACCACCACCAACCACCACCACTAACCACCACCACCACCAACCACCACCCACACCACCACCTACCCACCAACCACCACCACCCACCCACCACCACCACCCACCCACCCACCACCACCACCCACCCACTACCACCACCCACCCACCACCCACCCACCCACCACCACACCTACACACGCGGGGTTGACGCCTGACAAGAACGCCATGGACGCGTCGCCGAACTGAACAAGAAGCAGTCGACGCCTCGGGCTGTCCACGAGGGTCTCCTCACGCAACCCCAAACCCTGCCCTGCGGTGTCTTGGGACTGGGTCGCCTTCCAGGTGCGTCGAATCAGTGCGGGGCGAAAACTCTGGAGCGGTTCCCACATTCAGCATCTCATCGTAAGGCCGTAGCCATGGAGTCGACATTGGGGGGGACCAAATCTTCCAGGGGGTCTGGGCCCCCCCCCCCCCGACACCCAGAAAAAAATATAAATTTTTAAAACGACTTTCCTGCCATTTCCTGCCTAAAATATAACAACAAATTCACTGGCACATGGGATGGACTTTTTATTTATTTTTTACAATAATGTCTAATAGTGTTATTGTATTACATTGCTCTGTTTTTACTTTTTTTACCATTTCTTGTTTCATTGTATGTAATGGCAGAGATTAGGGATTAATAAAGTAACAACCATAACCACAATCATACAAACAGAAGTCTATGCATTGATTTATATGAAGACAAGTCCAGATATTGTGGCCAGGGTTTAGCAAATTGTTATTTTTATTTACATAGCATCGCAATTATTATTTTTACAAATATTTTATAGCCTTGTCTCATCGGCAGGGCCAGGCTTGCCCGAAACCAATGATGGTTGTGAAATGCCGGCTGTGTCTAAGGCGAGGAGCCTTACATGTTCGATATGGGTCCATGATTTGGCGCAGCGTTATGTAACGAATGATGCAGCGGTCTCATAGCAACCGGGTTCAAGTCGCCGTCTCAAAGCAACCGGGTTCAAGTCGCCGTCTCATAGCAACCGGGTTCAAGTTGCCGTCTCATAGCAACCGGGTTCAAGTCACCGTCTCATAGCAACCGGGTTCAAGTCGCCGTCTCATAGCAACCGGGTTCAAGTCG
Organism: Petromyzon marinus; assembly: GCF_048934315.1. NCBI lineage: Eukaryota > Metazoa > Chordata > Hyperoartia > Petromyzontiformes > Petromyzontidae > Petromyzon > Petromyzon marinus. The sequence goes on along the minus strand of NC_133729.1, from coordinate 6,531,728 downwards.
CCGTCTCATAGCAACCGGGTTGAACTTGTCATCTCATAGCAACCAGGTATCAAGTTGCCATCTCATAGCAACCGAGTTCAAGTCGCCGTCTCATAGCAACCGGGTTCAAGTCGCCGTCTCATAGCAACCGGGTTCAAGTCGCCGTCTCATAGCAACCGGGTTCAAGTCGCCATCTCATAGCAACCGGGTTCAAGTCGCCGTCTCATAGCAACCGGGTTCAAGTCGCCGTCTCATAGCAACCGGGTTGAAATTGTCATCTCATAGCAACCAGGTATCAAGTTGCCATCTCATAGCAACCGAGTTCAAGTTGCCATCTCATAGCAACCGGGTTCAAGTCCCCGTCTCATAGCAACCAGGTTCAAGTCGCCGTCGCATAGCAACCAGGTTCAAGTCGTCATCTCATAGCAACCGGGGTCAAGGTATCAGTGAGAATGGGAAAGCGGAGGCGCCGGGAAAATTGAATGCTTAGACGCCTTAGCGTAAAGCCTTGGGTCTTTACTGGCAAGACAAAGACCAAGTTCCCCCCTATAGCCTTAACAGAATGTTGGGGCAAGTGCTATTAGCGAGCAGCACCTATGAAGGCTGGGGCGGACGGCACACTAGGGGGCACGTTGGCCAGCACCACGCCCGGCCGCCTTTGTCTCCCCAGTGGGCGATGTTTACGCACCGCACCAGGCACTCATTTGATGCTGAGCCGACCTAGGGGAGGCCCAGGACCGGTTCAGAAAATCGTCACTGGTGTTGGCCGCGAGCGGGAATCGATACTCGGGTCGCCGGGTTCGTAGCGCAGCGCGCTAATCACTGCACCACCGCTCCCCTACTCTTAACACACACACACACCACGGAGTCGTCAATAGCCCTGTGTGTGTGTGTGAGCTCTAGCGAAAACAAAAATACAATAGGCGACGTTTCGGGCAATGACCCTTCTTCACAACACACAAATCACACTGCAGCACGTTACATCGGTACCACGTGGCACATTCCGCCGGGTTTGTATCGACGCTCGCCCCTTTTTCGCCGTCACCTGTCCTGGATATGTTTCGCGTGGTCTTCTGTCCTGTTATTTCTGTTTATTCTAATGTGTGATTTGTATGTAAAGAAATAAAAAAAACGTAACATACCAACGGTGCAACTTGCTTTAATGATCCAGGTACAAATGCTACCGCAGTTACCTTGCCGTCACATAGATAAAAAAAAAATCTAATCGTCCAGTGGGCTTTAACTGGTCAAATAAAAATATAGTTTCGTTTTATTTGTTGTGATTTGTTGCCTTCCCTACGCGTTTGCACTCCTATGGTCTCTTTGTACCGTTTGCTGTTGTAACGTTCCTACCCCGTGCCCCTAGAGGACATCAGTGGAAAAAATTGCTTCATAGCTCATCGGATTCCTCTTGCAGTATAAACGAAGATTCGGATTTTGCCTGCGGTATTCATCTTCATAGCACTGCCTTACGCGCAAGACGCAGCCTCTCTCGCGCACGCGAGGCTCGCAATTATTCAGCAGGCAGCCTCATTAATAACTCATGCACGCGTTAAACAATCACGAGAAGACGAATAATAATAACCGTAACGCTCTGGTTAAAACCAAAGGCACAAAAAAAAATCATAGCCATGCAATGCGTTTTAATCAGCAGTTGGGTGTGTGTCGGTGGAACCCTCGAATATGCTGGGCGGTTGTTGTAGACGTCACGAGCTGGCGTAGGAATTCGTGCCGGGGGTGGCAGTTTCAATGGATGGGGAAAGCTTCTTGATTACCACCACCCACTCCGCTTCTGCTCATCCAGCACGAGTGAAAATAAACTCCAAACTTTTTTTTAATTTGACCAGATGAGGCCCACTTTATCGAAACAGCTATCTTTTTTTTCAGAAGTGACCTTGCTAAAACTAATGATATCTCAACGAAATCGCTGTTCACTTGGACATTCAGAGCAGCCAAATGCTCTAAACGCGTGCCGTCGATTCTAAACGTGGAGGGGAAAAACCGGAGGACCCGGAGAAAAATCCGCGCGACCACCGGGGAAGAGACACCGCAAACTCCGAATATACAGCAGCAGCAGCAGGCGTCAGGGTCGGGATCGAATCCACGACCTCCTGTATACCAGGCGAGGTAGTTAACATCTCCTAGCCACCGTGCTAATCTAAGGTGCGGCTCTGGGTTTTTAACCCACGGGGAGATTCTTGCCGAGTCTAAAAAAAAAATTGATATTGTTCGCGAAAGCCTACGTGTTAAACCAAAAAGGTTCTTGTAAACATACTCATTGGTTCTTTCGGTAAAGTCACGTAGGTATAAAATAGCATGAAATAATTGTATTTATTTGTAGGTATAAAATACGTGACTTTAAAGAAAGAACCAAAGAGTATGACTCCCTGCAGTCACGCAAACTTCAGCTCTTGTAAACATTCATAGCAGCCAAATATTCTAAACCAGTGGTTCTTAACCTGGGGTGCACGCACGCTCTGGGGGTGTGTGCCGCCCTTTCTGGGGGTGCCAGACATAGCCAGATGTTTTATTTATTTATTATTATTATTATAGACATCGAGCGACAAGATACACCTACCGATGACATCTAGCGACATCCACAGCGCCCACTGTCACTCCGCTACTGGATGAGAGCCTTCCCCGCCGCCGTGATTCTATGGCCACGCTACGCCACTCCGCCGTTACTGCTGCTGCTGCAGCTCAAGTGGCGGTGTGGCGAACAGAGGTGTGATCGCAACTCGGTTTAAGACAGCGTTCGACACTGATGTTAGCCGCGGCCGGAGGGATCGCATGTCAGATCGTCAGATTCTCAGAGCGGTGAGCCAGCGGCGATTTTGTGTTGTTGTGGGGACTGATCCTTCTTGGTACTCCCAAAAACGATGTCTCCGAGACCAACGGATCGCGACTTCTTCTAAGGCAGTGTTTCTTCACCTCTGCTGCAGCGTTGCACACCCTGTGGTTCGCGCTCGTTAAAATAATGTATAATGCGAATACATACATAGGGTTTGATGAAACAAAGTTGTAAGTAATAAAGGTTTTTGGGTTATTATGATAAATATTGGTCGCGAAAGGCTACGTGTTAAAGTAGTTGTGCTGAACGTGCTGAATTTGTCTTTCGATGATTTCCCGTCGAAAATACAAATCAGACAGCGACACGGATATACACAAACTCAGACACGGGAGAGACACAGGGACACACCAACTCAGACACAGGAGAGACACGGAGACACAAACTCAGATACAGGAGAGACACAGACTCAGACACGGGAGCGATACGGAGACACACAGACTCAGACACGGGAGAGATACGGAGACACACCAACTCAGACACGGGAGAGACACGGAGACACACAAACCTCAGACACCATAGAAACACCGAGACGCACCAAACTCAGACATTTCAGAGACAAGGAGATACGCATACTCAAGTTAGACACAGACACACGGAGACACACAGACTCAGACACAGTAGAGACACGGAGACACACAGACTCAGACACGGGAGAGACACGGAGACACACAAGCCTCAGACACCATAGAAACACCGAGACACACCAAACTTAGACATAAGAGAGACAAGGAGATACGCATACTCAAGTTAGACACGGAGACACGGAGACACACAGACTCAGACACAGTAGAGACACGGAGACACACAGACTCAGACACGGGAGAGACACGGAGACACACAAGCCTCAGACGCCATAGAAACACCGAGACACACCAAACTTAGACATTTCAGAGACAAGGAGATACGCATACTCAAGTTAGACACAGAGACACGGAGACACACAGACTCAGACACAGTAGAAACACGGAGACACACAGACTCAGACACGGGAGCGATACGGAGACACACCAACTCAGACACGGGAGAGACACGGAGACACACAAGCCTCAGACACCATAGAAACACCGAGACACACCAAACTCAGACATAAGAGAGACAAGGAGATACGCATACCCAAGCTAGACACAGACACACGGAGACACACAGACTCAGACATAAAAAAGACGAGGAGCTACGCATACCCAAGCTAGACACAGACACACGGAGACACACACCAACGCAGACACAGGAGAGGCACCGAGACACACCAAACTCAGACATAAGAGAGACAAGGAGATACGCATACCCAAGCTAGACACAGACACACGGAGACACACACCAACGCAGACACAGGAGAGGCACCGAGACACACCAAACTCAGACATAAGAGAGACAAGGAGATACGCATACCCAAGCTAGACACAGACACACGGAGACACACACCAACGCAGACACAGGAGAGGCACCGAGACACACAGACTCAGACATAAGAGAGACAAGGAGGTACGCATACCCAAGCTAGACACAGACACACGGAGACACACACCAACGCAGACACAGGAGAGGCACCGAGACACACAGACTCAGACATAAGAGAGACAAGGAGGTACGCATACCCAAGCTAGACACAGACACACGGAGACACACAGACTCAGACACAGTAGAGACACGGAGACACACAGACTCAGACACAGTAGAGACACGGAGACACACAGACTCAGACACGGGAGAGACACGGAGACACACAAGCCTCAGACACCATAGAAACACCGAGACACACAGACTCAGACATAAGAGAGACGAGGAGCTACGCATACCCAAGCTAGACACAGACACACGGAGACACACAGACTCAGACATAAGAGAGACGAGTAGCTACGCATACCCAAGCTAGACACAGGCACACGGAGACACACACCAACGCAGACACAGGAGAGGCACCGAGACACACAGACTCAGACATAAGAGAGACAAGGAGCTACGCATACCCAAGCTAGACACAGACACACGGAGACACACAGACTCAGACATAAGAGAGACAAGGAGCTACGCATACCCAAGCTAGACACAGACACACGGAGACACACAGACTCAGACATAAGAGAGACAAGGAGCTACGCATACCCAAGCTAGACACAGACACACGGAGACACACAAGACGACCCATCGCTCAGGCAACCCGCACCTGCACCGCGGGCATCACGTGGAGAAGCCGCGGGGGTTCCAATTCTCTCGGGGCCACGCGGCCGCGCCGTAGCAGGGCCCACACGAACCGGGCCGCGGCGTGGCCACGGGGCCCGCTCGGGTCCACGGGAGGGGCCGTCCCGCCGGCCGGGCCCGCGGGAGGGGCAGTCCCTTCGGCCGCAGCAGGGCCCACCGGCTTCACCATCGCTACGGGTCCACCCTGTGCCCTCCGCCTACAACTGATGCTACAGCTGCTCCAGCCGCCGCCGCTGCTGCTGCTGCTGCTGCTCAAGGAACGCGGCGCTCATGGCGAGACCACGGGACCGGTCGATGGAGGACACCGACAAAGTGTCATGGACCGATGGAGTCTCGGACTTGCGGACTCTGGTGACCGGAACCCACGCGTTAAGCCGTCACTCGAAGGCCCTTGCCAACTGAGTGAGATGTTCCCTCGGAAGTGATTGCCCGCGTGGAATCAATATTTGTAGGCAATATTTGTAATCGATATTCGAAAAGCAAATCGAAAATCAACGTTTGTAAGCAAATAATTTCGCAAGCAAATATTGAAAACAAATATTGTAAGCAAATCTAAATCAATATTTGTAAGCAACTGCAAATAATAAGAATAATTCAACGTTCGGCTCAGTGGGCTCTTCGCTGTGTGCGGCTCTTGCGCTGACGGACTCTCCTCGACCGAGCGTGATGTCCACTGACCAATCTCTCCTCCTAATAATCCCCTCCCTCCCTCCTCCTTAGGGGACGCGTCCTCTACTGCTGGAGGGATTTTGTTGTTGTTGGAGGTGCGGTGGTGGGGTGGGGTCTGGTCTGGTGTGGTGGGGTGAGCGGTTTTGGCTGTGGAGAGAGAGAAAAAAAATCTGCCACGGCTACGGACACGGCCAGAGACAGACACTTCGCTTTCACTGAGCCTGTCCGATTGATTAGAGAGATGATCCCCCGAGCGGGTGGCACGGAAAGGTTTCATAACGCTGATCCCCTCCAAGAGGATTTGACGCCACGCATCATCCCCCCCCGCCCCCCATCGCTGCACCCCGACCCGCACCCTCCACCCTCGCTGCACCCCCCCCCCAAATCCCCCAGCCGCTGCACCCCCCACCCCACCCCCCGCTGCACCAACCCCCTACACCCCGACCTCTCACCCCGGGGATGCCAAGCGCCGCGCGTGGCCCCGTGACGATAGCGCACGGTGATGGGGGGGGGGCGCAGCGCCGCGGATCTCTTCACGACGCCGTACGCACGGTACGGCCAGGGCCCGATCAAGGCACGGGGGCTCCAGGGGCTGCAGCCGAGGGGGGCTCCAGGGGCTGCAGCCGAGGGGGCTCCAGGGGCTACAGCCCAGGGGGCTCCAGGGGCTACAGCCCAGGGGGCTCCAGGGGCTACAGCCCAGGGGGCTCCAGGGGCTACAGCCCAGGGGGCTCCAGGGGCTACAGCCCAGGGGGGCTCCAGGGGCTACAGCCCAGGGGACTCCAGGGGCTACAGCCCAGGGGGGCTCCAGGGGCTGCAGCCGAGGGGGGCTCCGGCAGCTGGAGGGCCTCCAGAGATGAAGTGAAAAGTTACTTTAGTTTGTGAATGCTGAATTTGTATTTGTTGTTGGCCTTGTAAAAAAAATACAATTTTATTTTTCTTTAACTTTGTTTTCCTTTTGTAAATATTGCTGGGGGGGGCATCACGAGTACCTGTAGCCCAGGGGGCCTACACGATCTTAATCCGGGGCCTGGGTACGGTGCACAACAACAACAACAACCAACAACAACAAGAGCAGCAGCAGCAGCAGCTGCGACGTGGGTCACAACAACGCGAGGGTGGACGAGAGAGAGAGCCCGGGTTCATTCGGTCTGCGCCCTGGCGATGGCCCTTTGCCTCGCAACCATCTCGGTTAGATTCACGGAATCCCTTGTGTTGACGTCTGTACGTCCTCATATGGTTCCATAGATATCCAGCACCCCTCCCTCCCTGCCCCCAACCCTTCTCCTCCTACCACCCCTGTTCGGCAGAGTGCACATGCGGTAGTTTAACACGTGAGTAGCCTTCCGCGACCAATATTATCCATCGGTATGGAAAAAACAATACGATAATGGTATTTTACCCTTTCTGGCAATTAAACAGTGTTGTCAACGTGTTCAAACACCGAGTAAGAAAGTTTTGCACGGAATCATTTCCGCATTAACCGCACGCGGTGCTTTGTAGGTGACCGTGCATAAAAAAGCATGCTCCGACAATAATAATAATACCGTGGCATTGTCTTTGATGAAACAGCTTGGACTACACCAGAGACTTGTTCAAGGCCTATTCTCACCACCAGTGTCAGACCAGAGGACAACGCCAAAAGGCGAACGGCACAGAGACAATGGCACTATCAGAGCGCTTAAGGGCTCGGGGTGAGCAGCTGTAATCATGGGAGCTTTTAACCAGTATCAAAAATATTAAAATAAAAAATAGGTTTGAACCTTTCTGGCAGTAAAGCATGAGTTGTTTTTTTTAGATGTTCAGACACCAAATAGAAACATTTTGCAAGGAATTAAGTACTGCATTAAGCACAGAGAGTAATTGTGGTGAACATGCGAACAAACATCCTCTGATAACACTGGTATATTCTAGATTTAAAGCTTTCGTGACTGCAAGGATCCATACTCTTTGGTTATATTCGGTAAAGTCACGTAGGTAAAAAAATAAAACAACAGAAATCACGACAAAAATCATGACGATCTACAAGCACAGACACAATTTCAACCAAGAAGATGGTTTCAAATTAAGCAACCATTGGAAAGATGTTCTGAATCGAACCAAACATTAAACTCATTTTCAATGGTACAGTATATTTTTTTAAGTAGTGGTACCCCAAACTTTCGCAGCTCTTAAATTCCCTTTTCACACCATCAATAGGTAAACTCCCCCCCTCCCCCCCGCGCCAACCGGCATGTGCACCCGCATGTACACCACCTCTATGCTAAATCGGCCAATCAAATGCTATTTTTTATGCTAATTCCTTTGTCAAGGCACCTTGTTTCCTCGCACACAGCTTAAAGGTCCGCGGTCTGAGCATGGCTGTGTTTCTCTCCAGCGCTGCCCTCGAGACAGTCTGGTCCCTTCACCTGATGAAGGCCGCTTGTGTTGTGACCGAAACGTCGTGATTTTTGTTGTTTTATTTTTTACCTACGTGACTTTACCGAATAGAACCAAAGAGTAACACTGGTATACATTTTTTTAGACGTCTGCTTCAGAGATTAAATGTGCTGTTTTATTATGGATTTTGATGTGCTGAATTCAAATGTGACAATTAAAACAACTGATTGGCTACTGTTCTCACGATTTTACGTCTATGTATATTGTGTAGATAATAGAGTATTACTCGTAAATTGTAAAAACTATGTCTGCATTAGTCACACAGACAGTACTTGTGGTGAAGATGCTTTGTGAATAATCTATGCATTGTCTTTGAAACTGATTGGCCTCCACCAGAGACTTCTTCATGGCCTAGTCTCACCGTCAAAACTTAGTCTTATTTTTGTATACTTTGATAGTGGCGAAAAAAAGGTCCCGTGTTAACACATTCCTGCGGAGGGAGCTGGTAGGAACGTCGGGTTGCTCGGTCAATGGCCAGGGTCAACAACGGCGGCACCACGTGGTGTAGTTTTATAAGGGCACCACGGGGTGACCAGCCCCTCCACACCTAACCCCACCACTCCCAACCCCCACCCAGCCCCTCCCTACCCTCCCAACCCAGCCCCTCCCTCCCCACCCAGCCCCTCCCCACCCTCCCCTCTCCACCCTGCCCCACCCTCCCCACCCAGCTCCTCCCCACCCTCCCCACCCAGCCCCTCCCCACCCTCCCCACCCAGCCCCTCCCTCCCCACCCAGCCCCTCCCCACCCACCCCTCTCTACCCAGCCCCACCCCTCCCATTTTTGGATGCACGACGGACGGACGGACACAATAATCCCATGTGGGCTGGTGTAACCAGGAGGTTCCTACCAGTATCATCCACAATGAAGGCGTTTTTTTTGTCGGGTTATATCGCGTGAATAAAAACGTGTCTCCACTCAGCCAATTAGCGACGGGTTGCCACGTAAATAAAAAGTGCCTAATAAGTGACTACTTCAGCACTTAAACCGGTCGTGTGTTGGAGAGTGAACCCACAACCTTTACAATTAAAGTACGTACTGTGGGGTTTCGCGGCTGCTGTGTGTGATAGTCTAGTCACTCTCTAGCTGTGGAGTGTCACTGCTGTCTGTGTGGTAGTCTAGTCACTCTCTAGCTGTGGGGTGTCACTGCTGTGTGTGGTAGTCTAGTCACTCTCTAGCTGTGGAGTGTCACTGCTGTGTGTGTGGTAGTCTAGTCACTCTCTAGCTGTGGAGTGTCACTGCTGTGTGTGTGTGGTAGTCTAGTCACTCTCTAGCTGTGGAGTGTCACTGCTGTGTGGGTTTGGTAGTCTAGTCACTCTCTAGCTGTGGAGTGTCACTGCTGTGTGGGTGTGGTAGTCTAGTCACTCTCTAGCTGTGGAGTGTCACTGCTGTGTCTGTGTGGTAGTCTAGTCACTCTCTAGCTGTGGAGTGTCACTGCTGTGTGTGTGGTAGTCTAGTCACTCTCTAGCTGTGGAGTGTCACTGCTGTGTGTGTGGTAGTCTAGTCACTCTCTAGCTGTGGAGTGTCACTGCTGTGTGTGTGGTAGTCTAGTCACTCTCTAGCTGTGGAGTGTCACTGCTGTGTGTGTGTGGTAGTCTAGTCACTGTCTAGCTGTGGGGTGTCACTGCTGTGTGTGTGTGGTAGTCTAGTCACTCTCTAGCTGTGGGGTGTCACTGCTGTGTGTGTGTGGTAGTCTAGTCACTCTCTAGCTGTGGAGTGTCACTGCTGTGTCTGTGTGATAGTCTAGTCACTCTCTAGCTGTGGGGTGTCACTGCTGTGTCTGTGTGGTAGTCTAGTCACTCTCTAGCTGTGGAGTGTCACTGCTGTGTGTGTGTGGTAGTCTAGTCACTCTCTAGCTGTGGGGTGTCACTGCTGTGTGTCTGTGGTAGTCTAGTCACTCTCTAGCTGTGGAATGTCACAGCTGTGTGTGTGGTAGTCTAGTCACGCTCTAGCTGTGGAGTGTCGCTGCTCTGTGTAGTAGTCTAGTCACTCTCTAGCTGTGGAGTGTCACTGCTGTGTGTGTGGTAGTCTAGTCACTCTCTAGCTGTGGAGTGTCACTGCTGTGTCTGTGTGGTAGTCTAGTCACTCTCTAGCTGTGGAGTGTCACTGCTGTGTGTGTGGTAGTCTAGTCACTCTCTAGATGTGGAGTGTCACTGCTGTGTGTGTGTGGTAGTCTAGTCACTCTCTAGCTGTGGGGTGTCGCTGCTGTGTGTGTGGTAGTCTAGTCACTCTCTAGATGTGGAGTGTCACTGCTGTGTGTGTGTGATAGTCTAGTCACTCTCTAGCTGTGGGGTGTCGCTGCTGTGTGTGTGGTAGTCTAGTCACTCTCTAGCTGTGGGGAGTCACTGCTGTGTGTGTGTGGTAGTCTAGTCACTCTCTATCTGTGGAGTGTCACTGCTGTGTGTATGTGGTAGTCTAGTCACTCTCTAGCTGTGGAGTGTCGCTGCTGTGTGTGTGTGGTAGTCTAGTCACTCTCTAGCTGTGGGGTGTCACTGCTGTGTGTGTGGTAGTCTAGTCACTCTCTAGCTGTGGAGTGTCACTGCTGTGTGTGTGGTAGTCTAGTCACTCTCTAGCTGTGGGGTGTCACTGCTGTGTGTGTGTGGTAGTCTAGTCACTCTCTAGCTGTGGAGTGTCACTGCTGTGTGTGTGGTAGTCTAGTCACTCTCTAGCTGTGGGGTGTCACTGCTGTGTGTGTGTGGTAGTCTAGTCACTCTCTAGCTGTGGAGTGTCACTGCTGTGTGGGTGTGGTAGTCTAGTCACTCTCTAGCTGTGGAGTGTCACTGCTGTGTGTGTGTGGTAGTCTAGTCACTCTCTAGCTGTGGAGTGTCACTGCTGTGTGTGTGGTAGTCTAGTCACTCTCTAGCTGTGGAGTGTCACTGCTGTGTCTGTGTGATAGTCTAGTCACTCTCTAGCTGTGGAGTGTCACTGCTGTGTGTGTGTGGTAGTCTAGTCACTCTCTAGCTGTGGGGTGTCACTGCTGTGTGTGTGTGGTAGTCTAGTCACTCTCTAGCTGTGGAGTGTCACTGCTGTGTGTGGTAGTCTAGTCACTCTCTAGCTGTGGAGTGTCACTGCTGTGTGTGTGGTAGTCTAGTCACTCTCTAGCTGTGGGGTGTCACTGCTGTGTGTGTGTGGTAGTCTAGTCACTCTCTAGCTGTGGAGTGTCACTGTTGTGTGTGTGTGGTAGTCTAGTCACTCTCTAGCTGTGGAGTGTCACTGCTGTGTGTGGTAGTCTAGTCACTCTCTAGCTGTGGAGTGTCACTGCTGTGTGTGTGGTAGTCTAGTCACTCTCTAGCTGTGGGGTGTCACTGCTGTGTCTGTGTGGTAGTCTAGTCACTCTCTAGCTGTGGAGTGTCACTGTTGTGTGTGTGTGGTAGTCTAGTCACTCTCTAGCTGTGGGGTGTCACTGCTGTGTCTGTGTGGTAGTCTAGTCACTCTCTAGCTGTGGGGTGTCACTGCTGTGTGTGTGTGGTAGTCTAGTCACTCTCTAGCTGTGGAGTGTCACTGTTGTGTGTGTGTGGTAGTCTAGTCACTCTCTAGCTGTGGAGTGTCACTGCTGTGTGTGTGTGGTAGTCTAGTCACTCTCTAGCTGTGGGGTGTCACTGCTGTGTGTGTGTGGTAGTCTAGTCACTCTCTAGCTGTGGAGTGTCACTGCTGTGTGTGTGTGGTAGTCTAGTCACTCTCTAGCTGTGGAGTGTCACTGCTGTCTTTGTGGTAGTCTAGTCACTCTCTAGCTGTGGAGTGTCACTGCTGTGTGTGTGTGGTAGTCTAGTCACTCTCTAGCTGTGGAGTGTCACTGCTGTGCGTGTGGTAGTCTAGTCACTCTCTAGCTGTGGGGTGTCACTGCTGCGTGGGTTTGGTAGTCTAGTCACTCTCTAGCTGTGGAGTGTCGCTGCTGTGTGTGTGTGGTAGTCTAGTCACTCTCTAGCTGTGGGGTGTCACTGCTGTGTGTGGTAGTCTAGTCACTCTCTAGCTGTGGAGTGTCACTGCTGTGTGTGTGGTAGTCTAGTCACTCTCTAGCTGTGGAGTGTCGCTGCTGTGTGTGTGGTAGTCTAGTCACTCTCTAGCTGTGGGTTGTCGCTGCTGTATGTGGTAGTCTAGTCACTCTCTAGCTGTGGGGTGTCGCTGCTGTGTGTGTGGTAGTCTAGTCACTCTCTAGCTGTGGGGTGTCGCTGCTGTATGTGGTAGTCTAGTCACTCTCTAGCTGTGGAGTGTCGCTATGTGTGTGTGTGGTAGTCTAGTCACTCTCTAGCTGTGGAGTGTCACTGCTGTGTGTGTGGTAGTCTAGTCACTCTCTAGCTGTTGAGTGTCACTGCTCTGTGTGGTAGTCTAGTCACTCTCTAGCTGTGGGGTGTCGCTGCTGTGTCTGTGTGGTAGTCTAGTCACTCTCTAGCTGTGGAGTGTCACTGCTGTGTGTGTGGTAGTCTAGTCACTCTCTAGCTGTGGAGTGTCACTGCTGTGTGTGTGTGGTAGTCTAGTCACTCTCTAGCTGTTGAGTGTCACTGCTGTCTGTGTGGTAGTCTAGTCACTCTCTAGCTGTGGGGTGTCACTGCTGTGTGTGTGTGGTAGTCTAGTCACTCTCTAGCTGTGGAGTGTCACTGCTGTGTATGTGTTGTAGTCTAGTCACTCTCTAGCTGTGGAGTGTCGCTGCTGTGTGTGTGTGGTAGTCTAGTCACTCTCTAGCTGTGGGGTGTCACTGCTGTGTGTGTGTGGTAGTCTAGTCACTCTCTAGCTGTGGAGTGTCACTGCTGTGTGTGTGGTAGTCTAGTCACTCTCTAGCTGTGGAGTGTCACTGCTGTGTGTGTGTGGTAGTCTAGTCACTCTCTAGCTGTGGAGTGTCACTGCTGTGTGTGTGGTAGTCTAGTCACTCTCTAGATGTGGAGTGTTACTGCTGTGCGTGTGGTAGTCTAGTCACTCTCTAGCTGTGGGGTGTCACTGCTGCGTGGGTTTGGTAGTCTAGTCACTCTCTAGCTGTGGAGTGTCGCTGCTGTGTGTGTGTGGTAGTCTAGTCACTCTCTAGCTGTGGAGTGTCGCTGCTGTGTGTGTGTGGTAGTCTAGTCACTCTCTAGCTGTGGGTTGTCGCTGCTGTATGTGGTAGTCTAGTCACTCTCTAGCTGTGGGGTGTCGCTGCTGTGTGTGTGGTAGTCTAGTCACTCTCTAGCTGTGGGGTGTCGCTGCTGTATGTGGTAGTCTAGTCACTCTCTAGCTGTGGAGTGTCGCTATGTGTGTGTGTGGTAGTCTAGTCACTCTCTAGCTGTGGAGTGTCACTGCTGTGTGTGTGTGGTAGTCTAGTCCCTCTCTAGCTGTGGAGTGTCACTGCTGTGTGTGTGGTAGTCTAGTCACTCTCTAGCTGTGGAGTGTCACTGCTGTGTGTGTGGTAGTCTAGTCACTCTCTAGATGTGGAGTGTTACTGCTGTGCGTGTGGTAGTCTAGTCACTCTCTAGCTGTGGAGTGTCACTGCTGTGTGTGTGGTAGTCTAGTCACTCTCTAGCTGTGGAGTGTCACTGCTGTGTGTGTGGTAGTCTAGTCACTCTCTAGCTGTGGAGTGTCACTGCTGTGTGTGTGGTAGTCTAGTCACTCGAGCAGACGCGCGCTTAAGTGCTCTTGGGCCTCGTCTAGGTCGACTCGGCCTCAAATGGGCACCCGGTGCGATGTGTAATTATTGCAGAGACAAAGGCGGCTGGGCGTGGTTTTCGCTCCCCTTCACGGTTGCTCGCTTACAGCAATGATCCCCGCCGGCTATCCGGGGAGGGGATCATTGCCCTCGTGCGAGGCTGTGATTTGAATGTGTCCGTGTGATTGAGAGCGAGTGGAATGTGTCCGTGTGTCGCCTCTCTCTCTCTCTCCCGCTGGTCCGCATGGGGTTTCACTCCGGGATCCGGGCTCTCCCATCCCACAGCTAACGCTACAAAGTAACTGGCATCGGCGAAACCATGCTCCCAAAACGCCTTTCGCCGTCGTTCAATTGGAGATTACAACAACGAGGACGGCCTGTGTCAGGCCACGTGCACTTCAAGGCCACGTGGCCTGACACGTGGCCTTGAAGTGCAGGAGGTCACAGAAAGAGACCGGACGCTCCGCTCGTTGTTGTGAGCGTCGCTTCTCTGCCCTCCTCCGTTGTTGCTGGAGGGCGACTTCCAATGATCCCATTGGAGTTTACAAAGACTTCATTTTTTAAGATCTATATTTTATACGCGATATTAACCCCCCCCCCCCCTAAAAAACCTCTATTATGGATAAACAGATTACGTCAAATTTCCCGACACGGTAGCGTAGCGGTTAGCTCTACGCTGTGCTACGAACCCGGCCACCCGAGTTCGATTCCCGCTCACGGCCAACACCGGTGACGATCATTCTGAACCGGTCCTGGGCCTCCCCTAGGTCGACTCAACCTCAAATGAGTACCTGGTGCGGTGCGCAAACATCGCCCACTGGGGAGACAAAGGCGGCCGGGGCGTGGTTGCTGGCCACCCACCCCCTCGTGTGCCGTTCCGTCCTTCATAGGTGCTACTAACAGCACTTGCCCTAGTAGCCTGGTGAGGCTATATGGGGTATCTTTGTCTTTGTGGTGTACGTGTGTGTGTGTGTGGTAAGCCGGTAACCCTTTCCACCAATGGGTTAGCGGCGATGCAACAACAACAACAACCGATTTTAACAGCTGTAGCCTTCAAACCTCTAGGATGCGACTTGAGATGAACTCACCTGCGGGAGCAGGGGGTGGGAGAGGGTGAGGCTCCTTGCGACGGTGTCAGGGGAGTTCAGTGACGACGCGAGAGAGAGGCGACAGTGAACCCTGCCGATGAACACATCAGTTCAGACACCACCACCACCACCACCCCTACGCCCTCACACTGCAACAAATACAATCTTGCCATCCGAACCCGTTTCTCACCAGCACCTCCTTGGACGACGTCTGTTCTATCCCACCCCCCACCCCACCCGCCGCCACCACACCCGACGCCTCTTCAGCGTGTACCGGGCACTTAAGACCGGCACACCAGGCACGGTCGTGCCGGCTGCTCGTCGCGCGGACAGCTATGGCTCTGCGCCGGCCGCAATCTCTCTGCGCCCACCGCTATCGCAACGGATTTCGCCCGCGAGCAGAGACGCACTTGATCAGCGGCGGCAGCGGCAGCAGCAGCAAGCGACACGCCGCCTTCGTCGGCTTGGGATGCATGCAGCTACACGCATCGCCAGGGCAACCGGCTGGCTCGCCATGGCGACACGTGGGGAGGAGAGGGATGGGGGTATGGGGAGGGTGGAGATCTCTGGAGGGAACCCGGCTCAGCCAATTCTCGCCGCTCTTACCTGGGGCTCGGGAAACCACCACCCCCACCTCAATCCCACCAACCACCCCCTAACCCACGATCGGGACAGTGGATCTCAAACCTGGCTTTGGTTTGCCAGCTTGGCCCCCATGCGGGCAGCATCGTGAGATTAACGCACGCGCGCGTCCGTCTGTGTGTATGTGGCAAAGTGGTCGTCCATAATTGACGTGACGCACCTCGGGGGGAGGGGGGGGGGTCAGACATTTGTGACGATGTGTGACAAGGGGGGGGGGGGATTGAAAAATGTGACGTCACATCAAAATGCGCAACTTTAAATAAATATAGACAACACGTTCTACTTAATTACACACTCCTACAACATCAGAGTGCAGCGCCACATGAAATACGCACTACAATGACAATAATTTAAAGCGATTTGAAGCACATTCTTGGTTCTTATGGTAGAGTCACGTAGAAGGGAAACAATTAATTAAATATAAAACAAAAAACAATTAATTGTTTTATATTTTTATTATTTTATTGTTTCCCTTCTACGTGACTTTACCGAAAGAACCAAGAATACGAATCCCTGCAGTCACGAAAGCTTTAAATCAAAATTCGATTTGAACCATGTTTTATTTTTTTGGGGGGGGGGGGTGGGGGGGACAGAGTTTTGTGACGTCATATTTGAGGGGGGGGGGTCTGACTTTTTGTGACACTGTGTGACGACGGGAGGGGGGGGGTGTTGGGGGGGGGGTAAAAAAATCGTCCAAAATCGCGTGACGTCATTTATGGACGGCCCCGAAGGCCCTCGGTTCCACGTTGCGTCGTGTTCCGTTGCGTGGTCTCCGCCGCAGCCGCCGCTCCCGCGTGTGGCTGCCCGCGTGAGCCAGCGGTGTGGAGGCGGCAGGTTTCGAGGGTTTGTGCTGGACCCACCACACCGATGTCGCGTGGAACTCCCTGCCCCGTGAGCGACGCGGAAGAGCCCGCGTAACCCACAACGTGGCTCCCATCTGTTCCGTGCGTACGGGATCCAGTGGTCCTCCATCGCACGCGCATGGGTTCCCCTGCCACGTGTGTAAACAGCCCAGTGATTGGCCGATAGGGGCGCTTCACGTTTCGAGGACCACTGTGCTTGGGTAAGTGCCGGATGAAGCTAGTGCGGTGCCTGTAGCGTGATGTTATAAAGGGGCCCTAAATTTTTTTTAAAAAAAAAACCACTTACATTATAAAACACAAATTATTAACTTGCATAGTAAAGTAATTGTATTTTAGCTCTCTCCCCTTTGTCTCTCTCTCTCTCTCTTGCCACAGCTGTCAACCCATACGGTTTAGCCGTATTCTTGTACAGGGAAATTGAGTTTGCAGGTCGATACGCTGGCGTACAGCCGTTTCAATAATGCCAATGTTTTTTTTTGTCTTATTTGTTTGTGATGGGACTTTGTAGGATGAACGCTGAGATTTATAAGGGGCACGGGGCGACCAACACGGTCTGAATAGGTCTGTAATAAGGCAGGGCACTGATAAGGGGTTGACAGGGATGTTTCTTAGGGGCCGTCCATAAATGACGTCACGCACCTGGGGGGGGGGGTCAGACATTTGTGACGATGTGTGACGAGGGGGGGGGGGGTTGAGAAATGTGACGTCACATCAAAATGCGCAACTTTAAATAAATATAAACACGTTCTACTTAATTCAATACTTTTTTTATATAAATGTTTTCTCCAACAACACCAGAGTGCAGCGCCACATTAAATACGCGCTACGATGACAATAGTTTAAAACGATTTAAAGCATGTTTTATTTTCAAAATGGAAATATGGTTTTGGGGGGGGGGGGAGCAGAGCTTTGTGACGTCATATTTGAGGGGGGGTCTGACTTTGTGACGCCGTGTGACGAGGGGGGGTCAAAAATCGCGTGACGTCATTTATGGACGGCCCCTTATCTCTCTTTATCTCCCTATCTCTCTCCATTGCTGTCAACCCATACGGTTTAACTGTATTTTTGTACAGGGGAATTGAGTTTGCAGGCCCATTCGGGGGTACAACCATAACAATGTGTTGTCTTATTTGTGTTGCGGTTCTCCCTTGTGATGGGACTTTGTAGGATGAACGTTGAGATTTATAAGGGGCACGGGGTGACCCAATCAGGCCTGAATAGGTCTGTAATAAGGTAGGGGGCGCTGATAAAGGGCGCCGACATTAACGTGATTAGCGAGGCGCCGACTAGTTTCCTTCCCGCTCGTGCGTGGTGTCCCCCGTGTTGTTCTCGCTGAGCGAACACTGCGCCAGCTGAATGTATTACTGTGTATTCGTGTGCTATGCGTTCGTAAGGCGCGTTTCACGTTGCGTGTAAGCGCGTTGTTAGTAAAGGCATGATTGACATCATGTATCAGTGTAATGTGTGTTAGTAAGGGGATGTTTGACGTAGCGTATCAGCGTAATTGCATCAAATAAAGCGTATCAAAGAAAGCGTGTATCGAAGAAAGCGGTCTCTGGCGTGGACCAATGCAGTTTCAAAGACTGCATGTATTATCGGAGCGTGTTTTTTGGTTTTGCATGTTCACCACAAGCACGTGTGGCTAATGCAGACAGGATTCCTTGAAAAAAAAATACTCTGTTTGGTGTTTAAACATCTTAACACCCGTTTTATTTTTTGATTTAAAGCTTTCGTGACTGCAGCGATTCATATTCTTGGTTCTTTCGGTAACAGTCACGTTGAAGGGAAAAAGTAAAACCTATTGCTATAGCGTAACTTGTGTTAGTAAGGCGTGCGTTTCACGTTGCGTATCGGCGTTTTGTGCGTAAAAAGGCATGCGTTTCTGAATGAGATCCCCTTCGGCGATGATGTTTTAACACGCCTCGCCATTCTTGATTTGAAGCTTTCGTGACCGCAGGAATCCCCACACTCTCGTTGGTTCTTTCGGTGAAGTCACGTGGGTAGAAACACAAATAGATCGCGACGTTTCGATCGCAACACAAGCAACCGTCATCAGGTTGGGGACAACCACAGCAGGAGAAAAAAAAAACCTGCTCAAGCAGCCCTATTTCAGAAGCTTCGGCAGTCGTGATCTATCATTTTTTCTACCTACGTGACTCTAACGAAAGAACCAAAGAGTATGCACATCTTTACCTTGCAAAACAAGGGACACGGACGCACACAGAGAAGGCAACGCGCCTCTTCCAGCGATATTTATTAACCCCCCCCCCCACCCCCCCCCCCCTTCTGCACAAGATTCGCAATGCTTCTCCACGCGGCACGGAGAAGAGCTCCTCATATCGTCCGATGAATCCCCTCCACGTAGCAGTGATAATATGGCTCTGGAAGAACAAGGATCACAACCGAACACGTGGGTTTGATTCGGCGGCGGACATTCCGACGCATCATTCGTCTCGATTTGAGGCCCTCGTGACTGCAGGAATCCCCACACTCGTTGGTTCTTTTGGTGAAGTCACGTGGGTAGGAAAAAAATAATATATCGCGACGTCTCGATCGCAACACGAGCAATCGTCATCAGGTGTGAAACACGGTTGCGTGTGCTGCGATCGAAACGTCGCGATCAATTGTTTTTTCTACCTACGTAACTTTACCGAAAGAACCAAAGTGCATCATTCATCTTGTTGGGGTGTTTGTGATGGTGGTGGCAGGCTTGGCCCACGTTAATTCACGTGGCCAAACTGCTGGTCGCCAAAAGGAACCACGTTCTGACTTGCTAGATTTCTTTTAATTTTATTCTGAAAGAAAGACGGCCGAGTTGGGAATCGAACTCGGGGAAACTTTTTTTTTCCTGCGAGGCACAATCATAACCAACTGCCGCCCTTCTCGCCTCGAGGAACTTCCAAGATCTGCACGCAGCGGGCTGATCGACAAAACTCGTCCGTTTACATACGAGCGCAATTGTTACACTGTGCGTGTGTGCTTTTGACGTCTTTCTAAACCAATTCGTAATTTTGCGGTCAATGTGCTGTGTGACCAGTACAAACTAAAATCTGCCCGAGCTGACCTGCGCGCTACAGGGAATTTATCATTCCACGCCGACTCTTAACGCTTCCACGGTATTCCGGATTTCTCACGCGACGTTGGTTGTTTTTGCCCCAATTTCTCTTCGCTTCGTCGCTGTACTTTATTTGCTTTTGCCATGTTGGGTGACACACCCGGGTGTCCCTCGTGCAAATGCGACTCGTACCCTGGACTCTACGGGTCTTAACAGCTGGTTACACACAAAATCAACTTGAACCTGACACACGTTTTTTGCTCTGATTTATATTCGCTTCGTTTCTGCACGTTATCCGATTTGCCTTTGTAATGTTGGGTGACACACCCGGGTGATCCCTCTTACAAATGCGACTCGTACCCCAGACCCTTCGGGGGGGTGGGTGGGGGGGGTGGGGTCTCACACGCAGCTGGTTACACGCAAAATCAACTTGAAAACTCTTACAACGGGGGAACAAAAAACCAAGACTCCGTTAAGAGTCCGCGGGGACCCTCCCAGGCGGGGCGCACACCAGTCTCAGGGTCGACGAGTCCGTGTCGTATCAGGAAGTCCAGCGTGACGAGGGCGCAGTTTGGCTTGAAATCCCCAGAGGCCAATTCCTCGAGCACCTGACGCAGACGCAGGGCGAGCGGGGGGGGGGGGAAGACCGTAGGAGCGATCAGCAGAGGCATTGCGCGTGACAATGCATTGCATGTATGTTGAACTTCCTTCGCACCATACGTAGCCAACCATGCTATTTTAACTATTTTTTTATTTTACACCAGGTAAGGCCCCCTTAAGCTACGTAGCTCTTTTTCCGTAAGCGACCTGGCCGTCTAAAGAGGACAGCTCAACAAAGCGGCTTTTCAGGTTGGGAATTTATAGCAGGCAGATATTCGCAACGCACGTTTGATTCCAAATGTGGAGGGAAAAACCGGAGGACCCGGAGAAAAACCCACGCGACCACAGGCAGAGAGAGACACGCAGACTCCAAATACACAGCGGGCGTCAGGGTCGGGATTTAATCCACAACCTCCTGTATACCAGGCGAGGTAGTTAACATCTCCGAGCCACCGCGCTAATCGGTGGTGCGGTTTGGGGTTTTAACTCCTGGGGAGAGCCTCGCAGAGTCTCAAAGAGCCTTTTGTCAGGAGGAGCCCACCAAGTTTTCGCAGCAAGGGGGGTGGTGATGCTGCTGCTGACCCTGTCGCTGCTACTGCGTGTGTGTGACAAAACATCCCCCTACCTCCTCGCGGTGCCGGACGGGCGACTCTGTCGTGGACAGTGCTGTGGGGGGGAGATCCAATTTTGATTGGCTCCTCCCCTCATGGCATATGTTTCCACCAAAGGGGCTAAACGGGGGCTCTGGACGGGTGCGAGGGGCTGGTAAGCCCTCCACCTTCAATTAATTACCACGAAACCACGAATTAAACTGAAATATGTAACTAATAAGCTTGTGCCGGAGGCCCCGGGGGGCCAGGCGTCTATGACATCTCCTGGCCAAACCCCATTTGGCGGAGCCAGGAGATTGAATATCCACCCTCGGGGCTCCTCCAGAAACAACGAAAAGCCACTACGGGTGGCCACGTGGAATGTTCGAACGCTCACTGCGGAGGAGAGGCTGCCACTCCTCTGTCGGGAGCTGGACCGGTACCGCCTGGATCTATGCGGCATTCAGCAGGTCCGGTGGACCGGCTCTGGCTCCTGCCACCATGAGGGGTGGACAGTCCTCTACTCGGGGCAGCAGACTGCCAAACAACAGGGTGTGGCTCTTCTTTTGAACAAAAGAATGAAGGGGGCGTGGGAGTGTGGCGGTGAGGTGTGGGAAGCTGTAAGCCCCAAGCTACTTTGGGCTCGCGTTCCCATCAACCGGAGGCGAGGAATGGTGGTCGTGGTTACTTATACCCCCACAAAAGATGAACATCCCTGGAGGGATGCAGGCAAAGCCGATGAGTCAGATGCCTTCTATGACCTCCTGTCACAGGTGCTGGCTAAAGTGGCCCCTCGGGATAGAGTCATCATGTTGGGTGACTTCAATGCCCGAGTTTGTCATGATACTGGCACCTGGTCTGGAGTGATTGGAGGGCATGGGCCAGATCAGCTCAATAACAACGGTAGGAGGCTGCTAGATTTTTGTGCAGCCCATGGGCTTGTAATTACCAACACGCTGTTCCGGCATCGGCGCATCCACACAACATCATGGATGCATGCCGGGTCCAAGCAAGAACATCTGCTGGACTACATAGTGACGGACCAGCGGATGCGAGCCCATGTCCTTGACACCAGGACCTACCGTGGAGCTGATCTGCCCTCTGACCATCGACTAGTCATCTGTAAGATGCGCCTGCCATTCTTCCACTCCGGTGGTGGGTGTACACCCAGGACCCCATTCCGACCTAAAGTGGCCTGGTCTCAGTTATCTGATGAAAGTTGCAAGCGAGAATTTCATCATCGCTTGCGGCTGGGATTGGCATCGTCCCCGACTCCTCCTGATGTCAAGGGTAAATGGGCGAGGTTTAGGACTGTGACTCATGCAGCTGCAATGGCTGCTTTGGGTATGCGGTCCAGACCTCCCCAGAGACCCTGGCTGACAGAGGAGGTGTTCAGGATGGTTGAGAAAAAGCGACAGGCCCACTGTCATCGGCTACAGAATCCCACGTCAGAGAATGAGGAGGCTTACCACAGCCTTCGCTCGGAGGTTCGGAGAGCCGTAAGGCGCTGCAAGGATGGGTGGTGGTCGCGGGTTGCTGAGGAGATGAAGTCTGCCTCAGTGGCCCGTGATCACAAATCTCTATTTAACTCCATCAAAAAAGTAACCTGCAGCGCCACACCTATTACCATCATTAGGGGAAAAAACGGTGATCCAATCTCCGACCCCCAGGAACAGGTTTGCAGATTTGCTGAGCATTTCTGTGAGGTCCTGGGGGAGGGAAAATCCCTCAGCCAGGAAAACATCGTGGCACAAAGTGAGGATGACCCTGCTGAGGCTGCGGTGCCTCAAATATTGGAAGAAGTCACCCCCTGTGAGTGGCTGGCTGAGGTGCCATCTGTTGAGGAAGTACTGAAGGCGATCCGGAGTCTGAGACCAGGAAAGGCAGCGGGCAGAGATGATCTCCCAAGCGAAATGCTGAGGGAGGGTGGCGTTTGTGCACAGACTGCCCTATATGACATCATAACAACGGTCTGGACCGCTGGACGGGTTCCGCAGGATTGGAAGGATGCCCTGGTGGTCCCCCTCTTTAATAAGGGGGACCGCACAGACTGTAACAACTACAGGGGCATCTCACTCCTCAGTGTGCCGGGAAAGGTCCTGGCAAGGATTATTCAGCATCGCCTTGCCAGGCACGCTGAGGAGAGGCTTGCGGAGCCCCAATGCGGTTTCAGGAAAGGGCGGTCCTGCACAGATGCCATATTTTCTGTCCGTCTGCTACAGCAGAGGTGTAGGGAATTCCAACAAGACCTACATCTCTGCTTTATTGACCTGGTCAAGGCCTATGATACCATCAGTAGGCCTGGGCTCTGGGTCGTTCTTCGTGCTTTTGGAGTACCTGACCCTCTGCTCACGATCATTAAGGACCTTCATGATGGTGAGCGGGCCCGGGTAAAACTATGTGGCCGGGAGTCAGAGCCATTCCCTGTACACCTTGGGGTGCGACAGGGATGTCCTCTGGCTCCCACATTATTTAACATCTATTTTGACCACGTAGTTCGTGAAGCCTTCAATAGCTGTACCGGGGGAATCTCCATATGGTACAGATATAATGGGAGGCTGATCGATGCCCGGGTGCGGTCAAGGGATGGCTCCCTATTGCTCAACCACGTTATGTATGCTGATGATTTGGTAATAGCTGCTGAGTCAGAGGAGGAGTTGGAGACACTCCTGCTGAGACTGGAGCGTGCCACTAAGAGGTGGGGCCTTACCATCAGCCCCACCAAAACTAAGCACCTGCCTGGGTATTTTGTACCATCGGACACTCCACCCCCACAACTCCCAATCGGTGATGGGGCAGTTGTGGAGAGAGTGGAGAGTTTCCCATACCTAGGCAGTGTGCTTATGACTGGCTCCATTTTAACAGCAGAGGTCTCACTCCGAATCAGTCGAGCGGCAATATCTTTTCATCGGTTGCGTAACGCTGTGTGGAAGCTACCTGGTCTGTCGCTCCGCACTAAACTTCAGGTCTTCTCGGCCACGGTCATTCCCTCCCTTCTCTACGCTTGCGAAACGTGGACCCCCCTAATGGAACATCTTCGCCGGTTAGAAACATTTAGGCTGGCCTGCCTACGATCCATCCTAGGTTTAACCAGACTGGATTGTGTGAGGAGCTCACAAATCCTTGAAAGATCTGGGCAAGGTCCCATCGGTGAGCTCCTCCGGCGGGCAAGGCTGCAATGGCTGGGTCATGTAGCCCGCATGCCCAGCCAACGCATGCCGAAACAGCTTTTGTTCGGCCGGATTGAGGGGGCTAAGCGGGCGCGGCACGGGCTAGAGAAGAGATGGAGTGATGTGGTACAGGAGGACGTGGAGCTGAGTGGACTTGCCGATGACTGGTACCAGCGGTGTCAAGATCGGCCTCTGTGGAGGAGGCTCGTGAAGGATGCTACTGGGCAGTTGGAGGTAGTCGCCCTCCAACAACAACGGAGGGCGGAGGAGCGACGCTCACAACGAGCGGAGCACCGGGTGGCTAAAGCACAGCAGGTTGGCACAGTAGGGGGCACAGGTGGTGCATCAGCCAGTCATCTCAGTCAGTCGACCCGTGGCACCTGGGTCTGCCCCGTGACCTCCTGCCAGCGGGCGTTCGACACTTCACGTGGCCTCAGGGTGCACATAGCCTGGCACAAGCGTCGTGTTGACGTCACCGCCACTTAGTGGCGAATGGCGGTTGTTGTTGTTGTGTGACAAGATCGGCCTCTGTGGAGGAGGAGGAGGCTCGTGAAGGACGCTGCTACTAGGCAGTTGGAGGCAGTCGCCCTCCAGCAACAACGGAGGGCAGTGGATCGACGCTCACAACAACGAGCGGAGCGCCGGGTGGATAAAGCACAGCAAGTTGGCACAGTAGCGGGCACAGGTGGTGCATCGGCCAGTCGTCTCAGTCAGTCGACCCGTGGCACCTGGGTCTGTCCCGTGACCTCCTGCCAGCGGGCGTTCGACACTTCACGTGGCCTTAACGTGCACATAGCCTGGAACGAGCGTCGTGGTGACGTCACCGCCGCTTAGTAGCGAATGGCGTTTGTTCTTGTTGATGATCCAAAATGAGTAATTTGTGGGCAATTTTTCAGCACTGGGATGTGATTTTTTGAGTTACCGGAAAGCAGAGAAGCCGAAGGAAACCCATGCCGAACAGGCGAAGAATAAAACAAACTCCGCACACAGCAAGGACGCGCGGATTGGGAATCGTACCCGGGCCTCCCTTTCCTTGCCGCGAGGCGCGAGTGTCAACAGCTTCGCCACCCTGCTGTTCCCATTCTTCTTACACGTTCAGGAAAATGACACGTAACTTCGTTTAACACGTAGGCTTTCGCGACCAATATTATTCATAATGAAGGTTTATTTTTTGCGGATTTTTTTTTTTGGGAGGAGGGGGGTGGTTAGATCGCGTTAAAGACCGAAACAGGAGGACTTCTTCACAGTTCTGGTAAATGCCTCGATGTGAAGTAGGTTGTTGTAATCGCCAGCGAAACGTGACAGCACTCGAAATTGTAAAGTTGTGGGTTTACTCGCTGAAGTGGTGGTGTAACTAATTGGCACGTTTTGTGTACGTGACAAAGCCTTACTATTTGACTGCGTTGGGTGGCGGCGGTGGGTTAACGACGCATTCATTTTTACGCGATCGAACCCAACACAAAAAGAAATAAGACCTTTCTGATGAAACGTAACTTTGCACACCGAAGCACCAAATGACAGACACTGAGAGCAGGATGGACCTGCCTTGTCAACCGGCCAAAGGTAGAAGTCCTGCATCTCGCCATCGGCGGCGTGTGGTGTGAAACCGTCGGGAATCTCCAGGTCGTACACGAACTGACACTCGGGGAAGATGCCGCGCTCGTTCTCGTGCGTGTAGCTGCAAAGACGTTCGCAAAAAAAAAACAAAAAAAACACGGCCGAAGAGAGGACGCACGCGGCCGCTGAGCACGGGGCCCAAATCGTCACGCGGCCAGAAACAAACGGCACCATCGAGGTTCGCGGTAGACATGGGTGGTAACACGTTTCTGGAATTGAGCACGGTTGTAAGAACTTTTGGAGAATAGACGACGGGAGGGTATGATTCCTAAGTGCGGGGGGAAAAGCATAAAGTGTTGTGACCTGCAGTGTGGTGAGTGGGCGAATGAGTGAGTGGGTGGGCGAGTGGGTGAGTAAATGGGTGGGTGGATTAGAGAGTGGCAAGTAGGTGAGTGGGTGGATGAGTGAATGGGTGGGTTAGTGTGTGGGTGGGTGAATGAGTAAGTGGGTGAATGGGTGGGCGAGTGTGTTGTTGTGAACTGTCGTGTGGCGAGTGGGTGGATCAATTAATGCGTGGGTTAGTGAGTGGGTGGGTGACTGGGTGAGGGGGTGGATGAGTGAATGGGTAGGTGAGTGTGTTGTTGTGACCTGTGATGTGGCGAGTGGGTGAGTGGGTGGATCAACTAATTGGTGGGTTAGTGAGTGGGTGGGGTGAGTTGTTGTGACCGGCAGTGTGGTGGTGGCTGAACATAGTGGTGGTCGAGACGAAGCGGTCAGTGTCTGGCATAGACCGAGTCCTCAACACGGGTAGAGGAAGCAATGAGTGAAGTTCACGCGAACGATGACCGTGGCAAGCAAGCGACTCGAGTGAATAACCCAAAGACTTTCCCAACGGGGTTTGCATTTTTATAATGCCTCAAAACAATATGAAACGAAAACTATACTTTTATTTCACCAGGTAAGGCCCACTGAGCCGTGTAGCTCTTTTTCAGAAGAGACCTGGCCACAAATGATAGCTCAACGAAAGTGGCCTGTCACGTGGAAATTTATAGCAGCCAAAACCGGAGAACCCGGAGAAAAATCCACGCGACCACAGGGAGAACATGCAAACTCCAAATATACGTGCGTCAGTGTAAAGATAGAACCCACGCCCTCCTGTATATCAAACGAGGGAGTTAACATCTCAACACCGTGGCGCCCCAACGTCGTGGGACTCAAATAGGGAGCTTCACTGATTCTGTCACCAGTCCAGAAGTCGTGTTTTCATAACGACACACACGCGGTGGTGGGTGGGGGGGCTTACTGCAGTAGTGCAAAGGTCAGCACACTGGCCTGGCCTTGTAGTCCAGAGGTCACCGATTCGATCTCCCGGTGGCAGCCGGGGCAGTTTGGGATAACGGTGCAAGTTTCTGAAATCCCCTACACCCCGCCTGACTGTCTCTCCAGACAGACGAAGCTATAAATGGGTTCACCACAAGTTAGTCTCTTGGCATGTTAACGAGCGGTCGGGTAAACTGTGGGTACCCCCACCTCTTCCAAGACGTCTGTCGGGCACCAGTGTGGGACAAGTAGGCCAACATGCCCCTCTGGATGGGCTCTGTAGAAGCTGCCTCCCGTGTGAATGAACCGTATTGTCTCCACTTTAAATGTGGCCAAATTCCAGGTCTGAGAATAAAAAAAAAAAATGTTGCGATTAACGTTACTCTCAGTGGCAGCGCGGGTGGTGGGAAAGTGCTGCTCTCCTGCACTGTGGACCCCGAGGTCAATTGCCACTACAGAGGTAGCTCTGGGATATCCGCTTCCGTGGGCCGTACCCGAACACGAACGGCCCACGCTGCTCTGCTAGAGATCCGAACGGATTCGGCATGTGGCGACGTTCGGTGTCGAGATCGTCGCGAAGCCGGGGGGAAAAGAAACCAAGAAATAAAAGTTGAAACGCAAGTGCCCACGTACCTCACCGTTCCCACTGGCACAGCTTTCTCCGCAAGGCATGCTGGGATACCCGCTTCCTCGGCTGCCTCCTTCACGAGCGTCTCTTTGATCCCGACTCCGACCGCCAAACCTCCAGCCGCCTGGGGTTCACGGCCACAAAGCAAGAGCCAGCGTTACACGCACTCCCGCCGCAGCCGATGATCGCGATATGGCGTAATTGACTTTTCAGTCAGGCCGCGATGCTAATGATCCTTGTTGACCAAATCTGTGTCGTTAAGAACCATCCACCACCCGACGAGGCCACGCAAATGTAATTGTCATGTGGCGCCCCGGCATTAAAGGACGCGTTGATGATTATTGTTGTCAGAACACCCAGCGGCGAGTGGAATACCAATTCTCACAATAAAATTCAGCAAATTGCGTTCGGCGTTTTTCGAATCAAAACTGCATCGAGCGTCATCAGGACACGACCCAGGAAGTGAGAATGAACAAAACGCGGATTCCATTTTTTTTTTTATTTCGACTTGAACCTAAAACTTGTCCCGACGACGCAACTTAAAAAAGACGAAAAGCCGCGCGCATCCAAAACATCTCGGTCTAAGTTGACCGTTGCATCCGACCGGACGGGCGATGGTGGCAACCACAGGACAGACACCCCCAAGCCGGTGTCTCGGCAAAAATCTGTCACCGTCGTGCGTGACCCCCACAGAGGGGATGGACGCGGTTTGCCGGTGTCTACCCCGTCCGTGTCTTTGCGACGTGACCAAACGGTCGCGAGGTGACCGCCCGCAGAGAGGGCGGGGGGGGGGGGATTAGTCGGTCCAATTATGAATCGTGCACAGCACGTGTTCGATTTGAACGTGTGCGTGTGTGTTGCTGTGTATAGCCCTAACAGTCTGTTAACAGTCTGTTAAGGATATACGTATTTTTGTCTTTTGGGGAGCGGTGATTAGATTGGCACGTTGCGCTACGAACCCGGCGACCCGAGATCGATTCCCGCTCACGTCCAACACCGGTGATGATTTATCTGAACTGGTCCTGGGCCTCCCCTAGGTTGACTCAGCCTCAAATGAGTACCTGGTGCGACAATGTAAATATCGGCACTCAAGAGACAAAGGCGGTGGTTCTGGCCACCCACTTTCCCGTGTGTCGTGCCGGCCTTTATAGGTGTTCGCTAACAGAATTTTTTTTTTAAACAGGCAAGGCCCAAATTTCGATTTAAAGCTTTTGTGACTGCAGGAAAATAAAAATATAAAATAAAACAATAAAATTCTCACGACGTTTCGATTGCAACACAAGCAATCATCATCAGGTGTAAGGCCCACCGAGCTACATAACTCTTTTCAGAAGCGACCTGGCCACAAATGATATCTCAATGAAGGGGGCTTATCGCGTGGAAATGTATCGCTGCCAAATATTCTAAACGCGTGTTTCTAAGTTAAGATTTCACCACTGCGACGCCACATGCCCCAACAGTCTGCGTGTGTGCGTGCGTGCGTGTGTGCGGCTGGCTACCATGTTGTCCAGCTTGCCAGGGTAGGTCTGCTTGCTCTCGGACCTTCTGCCAATCCACAGGCACAAGCCATGGCTAGGATGATGCGTGTAGCCGTTCATGTGAACCCCATACTGCTTCACTCCAAACAAACCTGAAAAAAAAAGAAAAACGCAAAACACAATAAAGTCTAACGATGATTGTTCGCAGGTGACAAGCGTCGCTGCATTATGGCGATAGTACGGTGTGTCGAACGACGTACGATCGAATTACTCCGCTGGGATCACACACGCACAGCAGCAAACTCGCCCCCATGATGTGAAACCACCGCAGACCATTTCGCGATCAGAACGGCGCGGATATCAGGTGTACCGCACTTAATCATCCACGGTAATCGTCTCGTCCGTTTTGGTGAACATCATCACAGCTTGATTATCGCTACAGAGGCTGTGGTTCCTGGCTGCCCATCGCCAATCTGAAGCTTTGCGAGTGAGAAAAACAGTGGCAGGCTTATCGTTATCAACAGATTATTGTGACGATCGCTTGTTTATCCGGAAAAAAAACAACTCATCACCGACTTCTTTCCAGGAGGGTCTTGCCAAGTTTTCGCAGTAGAGGGGGCTGATGATCGCTGTGTGTAATCCCAAATGAATGATTCGCGAGTCATTTTTCAACATAACTGTCACCGGCATGAGTTTCAAACCCATCACCGCAGTGACGTCACTGACCACAGTATATATATTTTTCCCATTATCATCGAAACTTTAAACCAGCGGTGTCCAATACACCGAGAAGAAGTGATAATCCATTCCGGCGGCTCTCAACAGGCTCCGCGATCCACCAGAAAGCTATGACCAACCGATTTAACCCTGTAATGTATCACGTAGACCAGGGGTGGGGAACGTTCGGCCCGCGGGCCGTACAAGGCCCGCGAAATCATTTGGTGTGGCCCTGCCAAGGCAACCGCAGGCGGGACTCGAAATTCAATAAATCTAGGAGCAAACCCGGAAAAGCAGTTGCGAGTAGCAGCAACATCATCAATACCGGCTAACATCACACGCCTCACCAACGAGAAGCAGTTCCAGCCATCGCATTAGGGCTGAGCTAATTCAACGTTTGACCAAATAGAACAGGCCAATTGTTAAGCTGATTGTTTTGTATGGTCCGCGAATGATGTTATATAAATATCCAAATGGCCCTTGGCAGAAAAAAGGTTCCCCACCCCTGACGTAGACAAACTACCAGCACCGTCTAATGGTAGAAGTTTGCATGACTTCTTAAATATGCCATGAGCCGTAACAAAAATACGCGTGTGCTTGCGTCAATGTCCGTTTTCCGACTTGTCCTGAGAGCACGCCGGTAGCCAATCCAAAGACAAAGATCCCCCGCATAGTCTTAACAGACTGGTTGGGGCAAGTGCTGTTAGCGAGCAGCGCCTATGAAGGTCGGCACTGTCGCGCCCCAGGGCGTGGGTGGCCAGCACCACGCCCGGCCGCCTTTGTCTCCCCGGTGGCGATGGTTTTACACACCGCACCAGGTACTCATTCGAGGCCGATTTGACCTAGGGGAGGCCCAGGATCGGTTCAGACAACGGTCACCGGCGTTGGCCGCGCTACGGGTCGCCGGACCCGGAGCGCGGCGTGCTCACCGCTGCGCCACCGCTAACCAACCCGCAGTAGAGTATCCGGGCTCCAACCTGTTTCGCTGCCGAGATCTGATGAGACTGGGGCGCATTCCGGGGTGGGTGATGCGAGACGCCACGCACCACGACGAACAACGGCTCACGATTGGACGATTGTGAACGCACATGTGGCACTCCTTTCCATTTTCATCACGGGCTTGTCGCAAAAGCTCGCAGACACTTGGTACATCTGTTGGAAACAAGTCCAGAAAACGCTCACTTGGTCGGAATATTTCTTTACATTGCAAGGAGGAATCCGATGAGCTAAGAAGCTCCTTTATCACAGACGTCCAGTGGAGGCACGGGGTAAGAATGTTACAACAAACAGGTCAAACACGCGATGGGAGTCACAAGCAAGGCAAACAAACCACCCCAAAACGTACAAATAAAACTAAACCATCCCCCATCCAACCAGGCAAAGCCCAAAGAGCTACAGCTTATTTTCCAGAAGCGGCCTGGCCACAAATGATAGCTGCTCAACAAAGCGGCGTATCACGTGGACACTTCCAGCAGCAAAATCGTCTCAACTTTGGTCCAAGAATCCCCTGGGGGCTCCCCGTGTTCCCGGCAAACATTCGGAGAGGCGCGCTAACGACAAAGGAGGTCACACGCGTGTTGCTCGTCACCGACGACCACCTACAACCTGTCGACAACCGAGACCTCAGGCAGTGTCACACCTCACAGTCGACCCGAGCACCGATTATCCCGCCTCTCTCCCCGACCTTCTGGGGGCTCGCGCTGTGGAAATGTACAGCGACCCCCACAAAAGAATCACCTGGACGCACATCGATTCTAAACGTGGAGGGTGGTGGTGGTGGTGGTGGTGGAGGAGGGGGGTTGAAAACAACAACAACGGAGTACCCAGAGCATAAAACATAAAAAGCCGCCGCCGACCTCGTCCCTCCAGCCGCCGAGAGTGCCGAACAGTTTCAGCGCCCTCCACTGGCGCAGCACGACGTCCACCGCTTCCGAGCGTCGCTCGTAGGAGCCGAGGGCCGGCGACAGAACGACACGCTCCTCCCCGTCGCCAGCAAGTCCACAGTCGCGGCGACCTCCTCCGCCGGCGCCACCGCCGCCACCGCCGAGGCCGGCTCCCCCGGAAGCAGGCAGCACGTGGAAAACATCGGGGTGGTTCTTCACCTGGGCCAACACGGCCGGGGAGACCAGTCCCACGTTCTGCCCGTCCACCAGCAGAGGCAGGCACTGGGCCTTGCAGGACCCTGTGGATGTGGACAATTGTTACAGGGACTCCTCGACTCACGGACATTCAGAGGCACGAACAAACCTGTCCGTATGTTCAGACGGAGAGTCGTAAGTTCAACCGCCGCGCAATAGATGCAGGTGGTGGCATCTACATCTGCAGAATGTGAAGAACCAGTGGCATCTACATCTGGAGAACGTGAAGAACCAGTGGAATCTACACCTGCAGAACGTAAAGAACCAGTGGCATCTACATCTGCAGAACGTGAAGAACCAGTAGCATCTACATGTGGAGAACGTGAAGAACCAGTGGAATCTACACCTGCAGAACGTGAAGAACCAGTGGTATCTACATCGGCAGAACGTGAAGAACCAGTGACATCTACATCTGCAGAACGTGAAGAACCAGTGACATCTACATCTGCAGAACGTGAAGAACCAGTGGCATCTACACCTGCAGAACGTGAAGAACCGGTGGCATCTACATCTGCAGAACGTGAAGAACCAGTGGCATCTACATCTGCAGAACATGAAGAACCAGTGGCATCTACATCTGTAGAACGTGAAGAACCAGTGGCATCTACATCTGCAGAACATGAAGAACCAGTGGCATCTACATGTGTAGAACGTGCAGAACCAGTGGCATCTACATCTGCAGAACGTGAAGAACCAGTGGCATCTACAGGAGATTATATAACTTGTAAAGCCATTCCCCATGTTTAATGTACATGTCGTAGAACATGTTTGGAATCAACAGGAGTATAAAGTTTAAATTACGAACACATCGACTTACGAACAGATGTAATGTTAATTAACAACCACGGAACAGTCACACTAATGTTTCCATTAGCGACCTGGACAAACGTGATAGCCTAGCGAAGTGGCTTATCGCGTGGAAATGTATAATACCCAAACACTATTCTCTTTCGTTCTTTCGGTAAAAGTCAAACAAAACACTCTAAACGCATGTTGATTTTAAATATGAACGGGAACACCAGAGGACCCCAGATGAGAAAAATCCACGCGATCACGGGGAGAGAGAGACCGCAAAATCCAAATACACAGCAGGCGGTCAGGGTCGGGATCGAACCCACGACCTCCTGTATACCAGGCGAGGTAGTTAACATCTCCTAGCCACCGCAGGAATTCGCTCTCACGTTGCTGTGTTTAAGACTCTCACGCCACCCGCTGGCCGAGCTCACGCGAGAATATATAAAGCGCAGGACCGTGCCACGGTGGACTCCAGTAAACACCCGTGTCTCACGATTCTTTCCCGTCTCTCCCTCACCCCCCTGAGACTCTCCCCGTCTCTCCCTCACCCTACCCCCCGAGACTCTCCCCGTCTCTCCCTCACCCTACCCCCCGAGACTCTCCCCGTCTCTCCCTCACCCTACCCCCCGAGACTCTCCCCGTCTCTCCCTCACCCCCCTGAGACTCTCCCCGTCTCTCCCTCACCCTACCCCCCGAGACTCTCCCCGTCTCTCCCTCACCCTACCCCCCGAGACTCTCCCCGTCTCTCCCTCACCCTACCCCCCGAGACTCTCCCCGTCTCTCCCTCACCCTACCCCCCGAGACTCTCCCCGTCTCTCCCTCACCCCCCTGAGACTCTCCCCGTCTCTCCCTCACCCTACCCCCCGAGACTCTCCCCGACTCTCCCCCCCCTCCCCCCGAGACTCTCCCCGTCTCTCCCTCACCCCCCTGAGACTCTCCCCGACTCTCCCTCACCCTACCCCCCGAGACTCTCCCCGTCTCTCCCTCACCCCCCTGAGACTCTCCCCGACTCTCCCCTCCCTCCCCCCGAGACTCTCCCCGTCTCTCACCGTCGCTATGGAACGAGTCGAGACTCCGCACCAGGCCCAGCAACCGCTCCGCTCTCCGCGCCGCCATGCCTCAAGCGATTCCGCTGCTGTGTCGCGCAGCGATTCCCATCTTGGCGATTCCCTTCTTGCTCGTGCTGAACTACCTGTCGAATTGCGTATCGTCACCTGAATGTACTCGTTCTTTTGTATCGATTCGTGTATCGATTTTATTCTCCTGGCCTGCGGAGTCACGTGGCGCCGGTGTCGCTGCTTAACATGAATCGCGTTTCAATCCAGAATCGAAATCTTTATTAAATTAAGTATCGATTTTACTCTCCGGCCCTGCGGAGTCACGTGGCGCCGGTGTCGCTGCTTGATAATAATCGCGGTTCGATCCAGAGTCGAAAGGTGTATTTAAGCCAAACCCGATGAGCTATAAAGCTCTTAATGTTACAGATGTCCAGCAGGGGCACGGGGTCAGAACGTTACAACAACAACACAATACAAAAACACGATAGAAGGGCATTGTACAGCAAAGACAAACCAAAACACCAAAACACTCAACCGTTAAACAAAGTAATAATATATTCTTAGTTCTTTCGGTGAAGTCACGTGACTTTACCGAAAGAACTAAGAATATGAATCACTGCAGTCACGAAAGCTTTACATCAAAATTTAAAGTAAGAATATGTTTTACCCTGCTTGGCAATAAAAACAGTTTTTAAGATGCTCAAACACCAAATATAAACCTTTTGCAAGGACTTAAATACTGCATTAACCACACAGTACCTGCGGTGAACATTTAAACAAACATGCAGCTATATGGCTTTAGGATTTGGTGTTGCATGTTATTTATGTAGTTTATTGTAAAAAATTCGGTCACAGTCCCTGTGATCACTGTTACGTTGCAATTATGGCTTTATTTTTTGGTGATTTGGAAACGTTTTTTTGGTTTGGACATGTTTGTTTTGTTGTAGTACGGAGTTAGACTGATGGCCTTAATCTAAGTTTCTTGTGGTTGTTGTTTGACTTGCATCCCACTGGGATTTTTGCACACAGCGTTTGTGTACGGTGCTATTTCAGGAATATTTTGATGTTTTTTCTTGGATTTTCTGTTTGCACAGTCACATAGTCACTTTAAGATGTTTTATTGTTCATGTTTTTGGTTTTTTTTGTTTGTTGTGGTTGCACCCGATTCAAGAGCCGAATGGCTTACAGGGCTATACCAAATATTTAACTAGCTTTACTACCCGAATTCTTTGTCCCCCCAAGTGGCAATGTTCACACACCACAACAGGCTGAGTCGACCTAGGAGTTTGAGGCTGAGTCGACCTAGGAGTGCCCAGGAGCGGTTGAAATAATCGTCAACGGTGGTGGCCGTGAGCGGGAATGGAACTCGGGACGCCGGGTTCGTAGCACGGCGCGCTAACCACTACACTACCTCTCCCCCCACACACCGAGACACACATAGACATATCAACAACAACCGCCATTCGCCACTAAGTGGCGGTGACGTCACCACGGCGCTTGTGCCAGGCCATGTGCACCTTCAGGCCACGTGAAGTGTCGAACGCCCGCAGGCAGGAGGTCACGGGGCAGAACCAGGTGCCACGGGTCGACTGACTGAGATGACTGAGATGACTGGCTGATGCACCACCTGTGCCCAATACTGTGCCAACCTGCTGTGCTTTAGCCACCCGGCGCTCCGCTCGTTGTTGTGAGCGTCGCTCCTCCGCCCTCGGTTGTTGGAGGGCGACTGCCTCCAACTGCCCAGTAGCAGCAGTAGCGTCCTTCACGAGCCTCCTCCACAGAGGCCAATCTGGACACCTGGTACCAGCCTGGTCAAACCCAGGATGGATCGTAGGCAGGCTAGCCTAAATGTTTCTAACCGGCGAAGATGTTCCATTAGGGGGGTCCACGTTTCGCAAGCGTAGAGAAGGGAGGGAATGACCGTGGCCGAGAAGACCTGAAGCTTAGTGCGGAGCGACAGACCAGGTAGCTTCCACACAGCGTTACGCAACCGATGAAAAGATATTGCCGCTCGACTGATTCGGAGTGAGACCTCTGCTGTTAAACTGGAGCCAGTCATAAGCACACTGCCCAGGTATGGGAAACTCTCCACTCTCTCCACAACTGCCCCATCACCGATTGGGAGTTGTGGGGGTGGAGTGTCTGATGGTACAACATACCCAGGCAGGTGCTTAGTTTTGGTGGGGCTGATAGTAAGGCCACATTTGTTAGTGGCACGCTCCAGTCTCAGCAGCAGCGTCTCCAACTGCTCCTCTGAAAGAGCAACTCTTACCAAATCATCGGCATACATAACGTGGTTGAGCAATAGGGAGCCATCCCTTGACCGCACCGGGGCATCGATCAGCCTCCCATTATATTTGTACCAAATGGAGATTCCTCCGATACAGCTATTGAAGGCTTCACGAACTACGTGGTCAAAATAGATGTTAAATAATGTGGGAGCCAGAGGACATCCCTGTCGCACCCCAAGCTGAACAGGGAATGCCTCTGACTCCCGGCCACGTAGTTTTACCCGGGCTCGCTCACCATCATGAAGGTCCTTAATGATCGTGAGCAGAGGGTCAGGGACTCCAAAAGCACGAAGAACAACCCAGAGCCCAGGCCTACTGATGGTATCATAGGCCTTGACCAGGTCAATAAAGCAGAGATGTAGGTCTTGTTGGAATTCCCTACACCTCTGCTGTAGCAGACGGACAGAAAATATGGCATCTGTGCAGGACCGCCCTTTCCTGAAACCACATTGGGGCTCTGCAAGCCTCTCCTCAGCGTGCCTGGCAAGGCGATGTTGAATAATCCATGCCAAGGACCTTTCCCGGCACACTGAGGAGTGAGATGCCCCTTTAGTTGTTACAGTCTGTGCGGTTCCCCTGTTTAAGAAGGGGGACCACCAGGGCATCCTTCCAATCCTGCGGAACCCGTCCAGTGGTCCAGACTGTTGTTATGATGTCATATAGGGCAGTCTGTGCACAAACGCCACCCTCCCTCAGCATTTCGCTTGGGAGACCATCTCTGCCCGGTGCCTTTCCTGGTCTCAGACTCCGGATCGCCTTCAGTACTTCCTCAACAGATGGCACCTCAGCCAGCCACTCACAGGGGGTGACTTCCAATATTTGAGGCACCGCAGCCTCAGCAGGGTCATCCCTACTTTGTGCCACGATGTTTTCCTGGCTGAGGGGTTTCCCCTCCCCCAGGACCTCACAGAAATGCTCGGAAAATCTGCAAACCTGTTCCTGGGGGTTGGAGATTGGAACACCGTTTTTTCCCCTAATGATGATAATAGGTGTGGCGCTGCAGGTTACTTTTTTGATGGAGTTAAATAGAGATTTGTGATCGCAGGCCACTGAGTCAGACTCCATCTCCTCACCAACCCGCGACCACCACCCATCCTTGCAGTGCCTCACGGCTCTCCGAACCTCTGAGCGAAGGCTGCGGTAAGCCTCCTCATTCTCTGACGTGGGATTCTCTAGCCGATGACAGTGGGCCTGTCGCTTTTTCTCAACTATCGTGAACACCTCCTCTGTCAGCCAGGGTCTCTGGGGAGGTCTGGACCGCATACCCAAAGCAGCCATTGCAGCTGCATGAGTCACAGTCCTAAACCTCGCCCATTTACCCTCGATGGTCAGAGGGCAGATCAGCTCCAGGGTAGGTCCTGGTGTCAAGGACATGGGCTCCCATCCGCTGGTCCGTCACTATGTAGTCCAGCAGATGTTCTTGCTTGGACCCGGCATGCATCCATGATGTTGTGTGGATGCGCCGATGCCGGAACAGCGTGTTGATAATTACAAGCCCATGGGCTGCACACAAATCTAGCAGCCTCCTATCGTTGTTATTGAGCTGATCTGGCCCATGCCCTCCAATCACTCCAGACCAGGTGCCAGCATCATGACCAACTCGGGCATTGAAGTCACCCAACAAGATGACTCTATCCCGAGGGGCCACTTTAGCCAGCACCTGTGACAGGAGGTCATAGAACGCATCTGACTCATCGGCTTTGCCTGTATCCCTCCACGGATGTTCGTCTTCGGTGGGGGCATAAGTAACCACGACCATCACTCCTCGCGTCCGGTCGATGGGAAGGCGAGCCCAAAGTAGCATGGGGCTTACAGCTTCCCACACATCACCGCCACGCTCCCATGCACCCTTCATTATTTTGTTCAAAAGAAGAGCCACACCCTGTTGTTTGGCAGTCTGCTGCCCCGAGTAGAGGACTGTCCACCCCTCATGGTGGCAGGAGCCAGAACTGGTCCACCGGACCTCCTGAATGCCACAGAGATCCAGGCGGTACCGGTCCAGCTCCCGACAGAGGAGTGGCAGCCTCTCCTCCGCAGTGAGCGTTTGAACATTCCATGTGGCCACACGAAGTGGGTTTTCGTTGTTTCTGGAGGAGCCCCGAGGGTAGAGATTCAATCTCCTGGCTCCGCCAATTAGGATTTGGCCAGGAGACGTCATAGACGCCTGTCCCCCCGGGGCCTCCGGCACAAGCTTATTCGTTAGATATTTAAGTCGTGGTTTCGTGGTAATTTTTTGAAGGTGGAGGGGTTACCAGCCCCTCGCACCCGTCCAGAGCCCCCGTTTAGCCACTGTGGTTGTCACAGACGCCATGAGGGGAGAGGGCCAATCGGAATTGACCCTCTCCCCACAGCACTGTCCACGACAGAGTTGCCCGTTCGGCACCGCAAGGAGGTGTGTGACGTCATTTATGGACGGGCCCCCTTATTTTATAAACGGAATCAACTCTCTAGATTTGAAGTTTTCGTGACTGCAGGGATCCATACACTTTAGTTCTTACGGTAAAGTCACGTGGGTATAAAATAAACTCTCAGAGCGGGGGTACACAAAGCCCATACGGAATCGCAGAACGCATTCGGCGTGCCATCGATTCCTACCGCCCTCGCTCGTTACCGTAGTGACAGCTAAACAAAGCTGCCTGCACAAACGCTGCGTGCGGCCGTGTGTGCGGATGTGGTGGGTGTCACTGGTAATGGCCTCGAGGCAATAACCACTTGAGCTAATTCACTCAGCGAAAATCCGTCCACGTCTGGGTGGTTTAATTAGCCGGGCCAAGGAAAGACCAATTTATTCAAAACTATTCCGAAAGCCGTCTACATCCGAACGAGAATAGGGGCGGGGCCAGCGGGTGTGGAGGGGCGGGGCATCTTTGGAGAGTCGGGGCTAGACCGAGCTCGGGGAGGGGGGCGGGACCTACAGCGAAGTGTTGATGTCATTGGCGGTGACCTCGGCGGGGGCGGAGCCGGCGAGTGTCCGCACGGGCCAATGGGAGCACGAGCCGCTGTCCAAGGTACCGACGCATGCGCAGAGAGCGGAGTTCAACCGACGTCGTAAACTTGCAAGGGACGACGATGGAATAGACGACGTTTCGGGCAACAGTCCTTCTTTAGAGGACATAAATGCTGCTGGTCCGTCATGGTCCCCACCCGCTCCTGGTCCATCATGGCCCATACACCTCCTACGTATATCGTGCTCATTTCTATACTAATTCCTTTGTCAAAGTGTTTTGCTTCCTCCCACACAGCTTAAAGGACGTGACCTGGGCTTGGCTGTTTTCACTCCAACGCTGTCCTCATGACAGCACGGTCCCTTCACCTGATGAAGGCCACTTGTGTTGTGGCCGAAACGTCGTGAATTTTTTATTTTTATTCTTGTTGTTTTTTACGTGACTTTACCGAATAGAACCAAAGAGTATAAGGTACATTGTAATTTATGCATAACGTATGTATGTTGGAATTATTTCGCACACCGTACGTAGTCAACCGTGCTCATCGGATGTGCGGGGGTGGAAGGACAACAAACTAAACACAAAAAGATAAATTAAACAAATGCTCGCGCGTGTTTAATTTCATCATTAAAAGCAACACTGCTAAGAGATACCGTGTGGCACGTAGTGACGTACTAGCCACGTGTTTGCTGGGTTAGGCCGCGCGGTGGTTTTATGCCAAAATCCGTGTCGCTAACCCTCCTCCGCCCGCCAAGATCGCAACGCTTACACAGACATCAGTAATACGTGACCCATGTACCGATCAATTTCTGATCGATGAAGCCCCTCCTAATGGCTCCTCCGCACCGGTGGCCGAGGACATTTCCACGGCTGAATTTCCACATCGGCGCTCGACGGCGTTTCGCCCCAAAACGGCCGCGAGGTACGGTCAAGGTAATGAATTCGGACCTTTCGGGCGCGTGCCGTCCCGTGGACAGCTGCCGTTCAAGGTCCTGCGGGGTCATGCGGGGGGCATCAACTGCTGCCACTTCGGCTTCGGAGACTCGCGCGCAGTCACCTGCTCGGAAGATCGCACGGCGAAGATCTGGGTGAGCGGGCGTTCGGAACCTGAGCAGTGCACAAACCAGTCGCCTCCCCCGCCCCCTTGTCGCTAAATGTTGGTCACGTGGACTTATGGTGGATGGCGGAGTCCGTTGACGTCAACCAGAATGGATCATCACAGTGCTTGGTGTATTGGCCACCGCTGTTGTAGACTGTCGAGTTCGTTTGTTTCACCAGGTTAGATTTGAAAACCCATTTCTTTAGAACTGCTTGTTGTGATTAGTTTGTGATTAATTTGTCGTGATTAGTTTGTTGTCCTTCCGACGCACCTTCTATTAGCACGGTTGGCTGCGTACGGTGCGAAAGGAGCTCAACAAACGTACGTACAGGCTCAGGATGAGTCTCACTTGCAAGAGTGACCCAGACTATAATGCAATGCAAGGTCCATGCTCTGTCTTCACGAATCCTCGCTGATTAGCCTGGTGAAGTATGGTCAAATAATCCTCAGGACTCACACGACAGTAGCGGGGGGGGGGGGGGGGGGGGGTTACTGTACTGTGGAAATTCCTTTCTGGCTTCATGATAATCTCTTTGCTGCAGGACACTGAGACTGGGAGAATCCTCAAGAGCTTTGATGACGCCCACCAGAATAACATTCCCGAGTGCTCTGTCAACTCTACAGGGGGCAGGTAATTGTCCTACGCTAAGCGTGGAGTCAGCGGCTGCAGGGGACCCTGGCTTCGTGGGTCGTGGACAGCAGGTACAGCGGCGGACAGTCGTTCCTGGCCCTATGGGAGCAGATATCAATACTGACAATTATTATTATTACTTTATATGTGCACTACATACAAAGGGCGCCACGGTTGTGAGATATTAACAATC
Organism: Petromyzon marinus; assembly: GCF_048934315.1. NCBI lineage: Eukaryota > Metazoa > Chordata > Hyperoartia > Petromyzontiformes > Petromyzontidae > Petromyzon > Petromyzon marinus. The sequence goes on along the minus strand of NC_133729.1, from coordinate 6,491,127 downwards.
TCGCCTGGTATACAAGAGATCGTGGGTTCGATCCCAACACTGACACCTGCTGTATATTTGAAGTTTTCGTGTTCTCCCCGTGATTACGTGGATTTTTTTCCCGGGTCCTCCGGGTTTTCCCTCTCAATTTAGAAACGGGCTTTAAGATAATTTGGCTACCGTAAATTTCCACATGGTAAGCCACTTCGTTGGGCTCTCATTTTTGGCCAAGTCGCTTCTGAAAAAGAGCTAACACAGCTCAGTGGGCCTTGCCTGGTAAAATACAAATATTTTAGTTTAATGTTGAACTTCTTTCACACCATTGTAGCCAAACAGGAAAGCCAATACTGAGTCCGAATAAATCTTGATTTAAAGCTTTCGTGACTGCAGGAATTCATATTATTTGGGTCTTTCAGAAAAGTCACGTAGAACAAAAAGATTTTTTTTTAGAAAAGACTACGACGTTTCGATCGCAACACAAGCAATCGTCATCAGAAGAAAAATGAGGGGGAAAGCTGCTGACGCAGGATGTTTAAAAGGTTTGAAATCGGTGTAGCGCAAGGGTCATAAACGAAGTGGGCGGGGCTAGTGATGTTAAAGTGAGAAATGTGTTAAAGTGAGAAATTGGTTCTACGTGACTTTACCGAAAGACCCAAAGAATATACTTTTTTTTTCTGGAGGGTCCTGTATTTGCGTGTTTGGCCAAAACCAGTTACATTGTAAATGTTTTTTTTTACTATGGGGAGAAGTTCCGAGAACCCAGAGGAGAATATATAAAAGTCCACACGCAGAAAGGCGCCTCCGAGTAGGGAATCAAACCCAGGACCGTTCTTGCTACAACGCGCGAGTGTCAAATCTGGCGGCAGCGGCTTTGGCCACGATGCCCTCTTGATCTTGGAGTGACCTCCAGGCCACCGGTTGGTTTGTCTTTTCTCGGCAGGCTTTTGACAGTGTCATGGGATAAGGCCATGAAACTCTGGGATTTGGAAACGGGGAAGCTTCTGGTGAGTGCTTATCGTTGAGTGCCTACGTGTACAATGATTAGCGTTAATTCCACTAGCACAAACTCCAGTGGTGGCCCAGAAGCAGCTTGTGAATCCCACGATCACAAAAGTGAGAATGTTCACGTGGTCAAACAACTCCCATGACAAACACGGTTTCGGGTGGCCCTTCACCCAGCAGTGAAGGACTGACAATGGACTGTGTTATTATTATTAATAATATATTATTAATATATTGGAGACTACTTTCTCAAAGTTACCCTAAAGGGATTATACACACACAGCAGGAATCATCGCCCCATATTGGCAGACACATGTCCCAGGATATTCTTGCAAATGAGACTCTATCCTGGTCTCCTGGTCCCTTGAGTTCTCAAACAAAATTAAACAAAACCAACTTGACATTTGAACTTTGAACCTGAAGGGAGGGAAGGGTATGCAGTGGTTACCACTGAGCCCAACAACCTTAGTTCGATTCCTAGCCACAGCGAACACCAGATGCTGAGTGATGTCTGAACCACCAGTCTAGACACCCAGATTCGAACCTAGAATCTCAGCTGTGCCGTGCCCAGCACCTCTGTCCTCTGACCCGGCGATAACGGATACTAGGGCGCCATGATGGCGAGATGTTAACTACCTCGCCTGGTATACAGCAGGTCGTGGGTTCGCCTGGTATACCCTGACGCCTGTATATTTGGAGTTTGCATGTTCTCCCCGTGGTTGCGTGTATTTTCTCCGGTCCCTCCGGTTTTTCTCTCCACATTTAGAATCAAGCGTTTAGAGTATTTTGCTGCTATATATTTCCACGCGATAAGCCACTTCGTTGAGCTATCAAATGTGATGGCCAGGTCGCTTCTGGAAAAGAGCAACATAGCTCAGTGGGCCTTACCTGGTAAAATACAGAATAGTTGAGGCTGTACGCCTTTTGGCGTCCTCTGGTCGAACACCGTTTGAGACGAGGCTCAAAATAAAGCTGTCTCTGGTGTGGACCAATCAGTTTCAAGGACAATGCATGTATTATCAGAGTATGTTTTTTGTTTGCATTCTGACCACAAGCATTGTGGTTAATGTAGACATGATTCCTTGTAAAAGGTTTCAGTTTGGTGTTTTAACATCTTAACACAGCTGTTTTGTTGCCAGATAAAAGGGGAAAACTTCTTATCGGTTGAGTTCACAGTTTATTCTTTGGTTCTTTCGGTAAAGTCACGTAGAAAGAAAATAAATTAAATAACTGAACACGACGTTTCGATTGCAACACAAGAACCAGTCATCAGGTAACAATGAATGAGAAAACAAAACCTATTAAACTTAGAAATATAATGCAATACAACACAGAGAGTCGGCTAACGCAACAGTCAACACCCTATATGGTTGATTACGTTCTTCCAAAGATTGCTAAATTTGAGAGCGAGACAAAACACAGACACTGAGACACACAGACAGACACACAAGCAGAGAGAGAGACACACACAGAGACACACAGAGAGAGACACACACACATAGACACACAGAGAAACAACGCCTATGTGTCGAGGCCTTAAATAGAGAGGGGGTGGGTTGGTTTGTTGTCTTTCCCCGGCACCTCCGATCAGCACGGTTGGCTACGTACGGTGCCAGAGAAGTTCAACACACATGCATCCAGTACACACAACACAACAACCGCCATTCGCCACTAAGTGGCGGTGACGTCACCGCGACGCTTGTGCCAGGCTATGTGCACCTTGAGGCCTCGCGCACACACACACACAGGGACCTGTGACCGTGTGCTGCAGATGTGCGAGACTCACGCGTGGCCGCTGACGTGCTGCGATGCGTCTCGCGACGGGCGTCTGCTGGCCACGGGCACAGCCATGGACCGTTCCCTCCGCCTGTGGGACGTGAACAGCGGCTCGCTCGTGGTGCAGCGCAACGGTGCGATTATTATTTCCACTGCGACTTATTATTATTATCCGTGATCAACGGGGGGGGGGGGGGGGTGGGGCAAACTGCGGCTCCCGAATCGCGTGCGGCTCTTGAAGGGCTGGCTTGGCGAGAGTTATTCGCAGGCATTGCGGCTTTTTGATATATTGAGTGGTTTTCGTTGTTATTGTTGTTGTTGTACCGAATTAGAAAGAAACAAATTCCTCTTCTTGTTGTTTTGGGTTTGCCGACAGCGCTGATCGCGACGCTCGTTCGCCCCGGGAAAGCCTCACCGAGTCTCAAGACTTTAAGAGTTTACGCAGTGAGGGCGGGGGGGTGGGCAGTGTTGCTGCTGCTGCTGTACGTACGTACGTTGTATGTTAACGGACGTTTAAAAACAGCAAGCAACAGCAGCTCACATTTATGTTGAACCTTTTTGCACACCGTACGTAGCCAACCGCGCTAATCGGAGGTGCGCTGTGCGCGATCCCAATCGAGCGGTTTTGCGGGGTAACTTTTCAGCATCCGGATGTTGTTTGGCCAATTCCGGTTACAATTCATGTTTTTTTTTTATTTTTCGTGAGCCATGGGAGGAAGTTGGATAACCAAAAGGAAAACCCCCCACACGCTTTATCGTACAAACCCCACGCGCAGAAAGGGGGCCCGAGTCGCGTAATCGAACCCGGTCCCTTGCTGCCGCAAGGGGCGAGTGCCAACCACCGCACGCCACCACCCTGCCTCCTTGAGCACTTCACACGTGCGAAGGGATTGTGCATTTTGCGTTGTCCACAGATCACCACGAGGGAGCGCTCACAGGATGCAGGTTTGATTGCGGTGCTCAGCGAGTCGTGACCTCGTCGTGCGACCGAAGCTTCAAGGTGTGGGACCTTGCGACACGCGTGGCTACGCTCAGCGTGGCTGGGTACGTGGGGTAATACTATCACTAACGACGACGATGATGATGCTGATGATCATCATCAGCATCGATCATTATTGAGTGCACGTGGTATGGGCGCTATCGCTCGCATGGCGCAGGGCGATCATCGCTAAGGAAGGCTGCCGCTGTCTTTTTTTCAGAGGGGTAAATTGTCACTCACGAACCCACTCACTGACAAACCCACATGGATGATTCAATTACTCAGCCACTTACTCACTCAACCACCCATCCACTTACCCTCATCACTAGTTCATCCACTCACCCCCCCCCATCCACCCTCACACTCAGGAATTCACCCACCCATTCACTCACTCACCCACTCACTCGATGAGGAGTTCACGTGGTATGAGCGCTATCGTTCCTATAGCGCAGGGCGATCATCGCCAAGGAAGGCGCCGCTGTGATTCACAGACACGGCTTGCGGTGGTTTCACAGAAGGGGTGGGCGAGGCGATGTTGCTGCTGCTGCTGCTCTTGCTGCTTTTCGTGTTGCCAATCGACTCATCAGCGGTGTCACTTTAAACATTTGACAAATTTGGTACCGTGAAGTCGGAACACAATGGCCTGCTCGTTTGAAACGACGTCGCGGGTTCGTTGACCTCCACTTGTGAGTAAAACATCTTACGGTCAATACCCACCACAGTATTAATCAGGGCGGCCTTCCGGATGGGAACCACGAACCCCCTGCAACGAGCAGCGAACGCTCTCCCGCTCACGCCGCGTCAACAGAAACACGGCCATGGCGTATTTACAAAAAAAAACTAAAACAAATAAAACCTTACTCTTTGGTTCTTTCGATAAAGTCACGTAGGTATAAAAATAAAAATAAATTAATTAAATCACGACGTTTCAAAGAGTATGGATCCCTGCAGTCACCAAAACTTCAAATATAGAAATAAGACCTTCTTCTGGGTTCTTTCGGTAAAGTCACGTAGAATGGAGATAAAATAATAAAAATAATAATATCAGAATAAAATTCTCACGACGTTTCGGCCACAATACAAGTAGCCTTCCTCAGGTGAAGAAACAGGACTGTCCGGAAGACAGCGCTTGAGTGAACACTGCCAAGCTTGGTAGCGTCTTTTAAACTGTGTGGGAGGAACAGAGCGCCTTGACAAAGGAGTTTACATATAAATTAGCATGTAACTGGGGGATTAGCATGATGATCCCTCACACCAACATCATGCTAATCCACCAGTTACATGCTAATTTATATGTAAACTCCTTTGTCAAGGCGCTCTGTTCCTCCCACACAGCTTAAAAAAACGCTGTCCATGCTTGGCAGTGTTCACTCAAGCGCTGTCTTCCGGACAGACCTGTTTCTTCACCTGAGGAAGGCTACTTGTGTTGTGGCCGAAACGTCGTGAGAATTTTATTCTGTTATTATTATTATTATTTCTATTATTTCATCTCCATTCTACGTGACTTTACCGAACGAACCCAGAAGTTGAATCCCTGCAGTCACGAAAGCTCTCAATTGAAAAATAAAACCTTAATACGCAAAGAGCGACGAGTCCCGGCTTGATGCGCGCTCACGCTCCAGCGCGTCTCCACTAAAGCGCCGTTCTTCCATTCGGGAACACCTTTCACACGACGCGGATCGCGCTCGGTCATAACGCGGATCACGCTCGGTCATAACGCGGATCACGCGCGGTCATAACGCGGATCACGCTCGGTCATAACGCGGAACGCGCGCGGTTTCCGTGCGGTCGACGAACAACTTTCTGGAGCCGCCAACGGCTGATACGCGTACGCAGTGACGCAGCGCGTTGATCTGTCCCCGCAGTCTGGAACGCGCGGCGCGGCGCGGCGCAGCGCACCGCTGCCGTCCCATTACCGTCGCGTCGCCTGTTCGGCAACACCGATGGCGCGCCGTAACCAGCGCTCGCCGCTTTCCGCGCGCGCTCGGCCAGGTCGCACGCGAACGTGCTCTCCGACTGCCGCTTCGGCGCCGGCGGGCGCCTCGTGGCCACGGCGTCGTGGGACCGCACTCTCCGCCTCTGGGACGTGCGGACCGGAGCCTTCCGCGAGGACGGCCCCCTGGAACTGCGCGGGGGCCACGGCGGCTCCGTCAGCTCCTGCGCCTTCTCGTCCGATGGTGAAGCGCGCGATAGCGGCGACGGGTCGTCGCCTCCGCCGCCGTCGTGCGCTGCATGTTCACCGCACGTGCTTGTGGTGAACATGCAAACAAAAGCAACCATGTTCTGGTGGTACATGCATTGCCTTTGAAACTGAAGGGTGTCTCTGGTGTGGACCAATCAGTTTCAAAGACAATGCATCATCATCATCTACTACCAGAGCGTGTTCTTTGTTTGCATGTTCACCACAAGTACCGTGTGTGGCGTTGTTCTCTGGGTCTGACACTGGTGGTGAGACTAGACCATGAAGAAGGCTCTCTCTGCTGCTGTCTCTCGTGTAGGCCAATCAGTTTCAAAGGCAATGCATAGTTCATTATCATCATCATCATCAGAGCGTGTTTGTTTGCATGTTCACCACGAGTACCGTGTGTGGCGTTGTTCTCTGGGTCTGACACTGGTGGTGAGACTAGACCATGAAGAAGGCTCTCTCTGCTGCTGTCTCTCGTGTAGACCAATCAGTTTCAAAGACAACGCAGCATCATCATCATCATATACTACCAGAGCGTGTTCTATGTTTGCATGTTCCCCACAAGCAATGCAGACATGATTCCCTGCAAAACGTTTCAGTTTGGTGTTTTAACATCTTGACACAACTGGTTTTATTGCCAGAACGGGTAAAACTTATTCTTATATTTCGTCAATGTGTTCATCTTGTGCACGTTCCTCTCTTTTTGAAAGGCTCCCTGCTCGTGTCTGGGGGTCTTGACCAACGCGCCGTCGTGTGGGACACCGCCACAGGCAGCAGGGGCGTCGTGCTGAAGGTAAAAGAAGTAATAATATTTAAAACAACTTAAAAAAAATAACACGCTTTTGTGAAATGTACCGTACTAGTAATGGCAGAACTCCACGACTCCACGAAGTGGGGCCTCGAAGCTTGCCACGACGTAAGGGGGCCGTGGGCAATTACAGCCAACGTGAGTTGAGCGTGGACAGTTAGACCCAAGCCGAGACATAACATAATAAAAAAGAAAGTTTTAAAATGTATATCTTCTATTTTTTTATGATAGCATATAGTATTGCTCTTTGGTTCTATTCGGTAAAGTCACGTGAAAAAAACAACAAAAAATAAAAAATAAAAATTCACGACGTTTCGGCCACAACACAAGTGGCCTTCATCAGGTGAAGGGACCGTGCCGTCATGAGGACAGCGTTGGTGTGAAAACAGCCAAGTATGACATAAGTATGACATAAGTATAAGTATACCAAATTTGCAGTCGATACCACATTGGGAAGCGGGGTAAAATTGAGTTACAAGATTTGAGGATACAACGACAACAACAGACAGAGTTAGTTAATTAAAGCGTGTAGTAATAATAACAACAACAAATTACATCTCCGGCGGTCGCACAGAAGGGGTTCGGAAAAGTTGCGGCGCGCGCTTTAACCCACCCGGTAAAGCGCTGAGCGAGCGCAGGGCTCGGCAAAAAAAACTTTCAAAAGAAGAGGAAGACGAAGCAGCAGATGGATTTAAACCAAAGGGATTTAAACCAAAAGTAGTTTCGAGAGCCGCATCACACGCGGAGCGACTTATGCACAGACACACACACACACAGCAGCGGGTAACACGGCAGACGACAAACACACATTGTGACATAAATAAACAAAATAGGCGATTGTATAAACCGCGTCGATTTAGTCACCCCGAACCCCGCCCATTTCTCTCACACCGCAGTTTGACTGTCGTTCATTTTGTTGTGGTCGGGGCATTCCATGGTGACCCCATTCCCAGCCATATTTAACAAAAAATTCCTTACGTTAAATTACGTTTAAGATTTAAGTAATTTTGTTTTAAAACGGCTGCCCGCAGCAAGTGGGGGCAGCCAAAGAGCAGAAAGGGGGGGCAGCCAAAGAGCCGCAAGGGGGCAGCCAAAGAGTCACAAGGGGGGCAGCCAAAGAGCCGCGTGGGGGGCAGCCAAAGAGCCGCGTGGGGGGCAGCCAAAGAGCCGCAAGGGGGGGCAGCCAAAGAGCCGCATGGGGGCAGCCAAAGAGCCGCAAGCGGGGGCAGCCAAAGAGCCGCATGGGGGCAGCCAAAGAGTCGCAAGGGGGCAGCCAAAGAGTCGCAAGGGGGCAGCCAAAGAGTCGCAAGGGGGCAGCCAAAGAGCCGCGTGGGGGGCAGCCAAAGAGCCGCGTGGGGGGCAGCCAAAGAGCCGCGTGGGGGGCAGCCAAAGAGCCGCGTGGAGGGCAGCCAAAGAGCCGCGTGGCGGGCAGCCAAAGAGCCGCGTGGGGGGCAGCCAAAGAGCCGCAAGGGGGCAGCCAAAGAGCCGCGTGGGGGGCAGCCAAAGAGCCGCAAGGGGGCAGCCAAAGAGCCGCATGGGGGCAGCCAAAGAGTCGCAAGGGGGCAGCCAAAGAGTCACAAGGGAGGGGGGCAGCCAAAGAGTCGCAAGGGGGCAGCCAAAGAGCCGCGTGGGGGGCAGCCAAAGAGCCGCGTGGGGGGCAGCCAAAGAGCCGCAAGGGGGCAGCCAAAGAGTCGCGTGGGGGGCAGCCAAAGAGCCGCGTGGGGGGCAGCCAAAGAGCCGCGTGGGCGGCTGCCAAAAAGCCGCAAGGGGGCAGCCAAAGAGCCGCGTGGGGGGCAGCCAAAGAGCAGCAAGTGGGGGCAGCCAAAGAGCCGCGTGGGGGGCAGCCAAAGAGCCGCAAGGGGGCAGCCAAAGAGCCGCGTGGGGGGCAGCCAAAGAGCAGCAAGGGGGGGCAGCCAAAGAGCCGCGTGGGGGGCAGCCAAAGAGCCGCAAGGGGGCAGCCAAAGAGCCGCGTGGGGGGCAGCCAAAGAGCAGCAAGGGGGGGCAGCCAAAGAGCCGCGTGGCGGGCAGCCAAAGAGCCGCGTGGGGGGCAGCCAAAGAGCCGCAAGGGGGCAGCCAAAGAGCCGCGTGGGGGGCAGCCAAAGAGCCGCAGGGGGGCAGCCAAAGAGCCGCATGGGGGCAGCCAAAGAGTCGCAAGGGGGCAGCCAAAGAGTCACAAGGGAGGGGGGCAGCCAAAGAGTCGCAAGGGGGCAGCCAAAGAGCCGCGTGGGGGGCAGCCAAAGAGCCGCGTGGGGGGCAGCCAAAGAGCCCCAAGGGGGCAGCCAAAGAGCCGCAAGGGGGCAGCCAAAGAGTCGCGTGGGGGGCAGCCAAAGAGCCGCGTGGGGGGCAGCCAAAGAGCCCCAAGGGGGCAGCCAAAGAGCCGCGTGGGCGGCTGCCAAAGAGCCGCAAGGGGGCAGCCAAAGAGCAGCAAGGGGGCAGCCAAAGAGCCGCGTGGGGGGCAGCCAAAGAGCCGCAAGGGGGCAGCCAAAGAGCCGCGTGGGGGGCAGCCAAAGAGCCGCAAGGGGGCAGCCAAAGAGCCGCGTGGGGGGCAGCCAAAGAGCAGCAAGGGGGGGCAGCCAAAGAGCCGCGTGGGGGGCAGCCAAAGAGCAGCAAGGGGGCAGCCAAAGAGCCGCGTGGGGGGCAGCCAAAGAGCCGCAAGGGGGCAGCCAAAGAGCCGCGTGGGGGGCAGCCAAAGAGCAGCAAGGGGGGGCAGCCAAAGAGCCGCGTGGGGGGCAGCCAAAGAGCCGCAAGGGGGCAGCCAAAGAGTCGCAAGGGGGCAGCCAAAGAGCCGCAAGGGGGCAGCCAAAGAGTCGCAAGGGGGCAGCCAAAGAGCAGCAAGGGGGGGGGCAGCCAAAGAGCCGCATGGGGGCAGCCAAAGAGCAGCAAGGGGGGGGCAGTCAAAGAGCCGCAAGGGGGGGGCAGTCAAAGAGCCGCAAGGGGGGGCAGCCAAAGAGGCGCAAGGGGGGGCAGCCAAAGAGCCGCAAGGGGGGGCAGCCAAAGAGCCACGTGGGGGGCAGCCAAAGAGTCGCAAGGGGGCAGCCAAAGAGCCGCAAGGGGGGGCAGCCAAAGAGCCGCAAGGGGGCAGCCAAAGAGCCGCAAGGGGGGGCAGCCAAAGAGCCGCGTGGGGGGCAGCCAAAGAGTCGCAAGGGGGCAGCCAAAGAGCAGCAAGGGGGGGCAGCCAAAGAGCCGCGTGGGGGGCAGCCAAAGAGCCGCAAGGGGGCAGCCAAAGAGCCGCGTGGGGGGCAGCCAAAGAGCCGCAAGGGGGGGCAGCCAAAGAGCCGCGTGGGGGGCAGCCAAAGAGCCGCAAGGGGGCAGCCAAAGAGCCGCAAGGGGGCAGCCAAAGAGTCGCAAGGGGGCAGCCAAAGAGTCGCAAGGGGGCAGCCAAAGAGCAGCAAGGGGGGGGCAGTCAAAGAGCCGCATGGGGGCAGCCAAAGAGCCGCAAGGGCGGGGCAGTCAAAGAGCCGCAAGGGGGGGCAGCCAAAGAGGCGCAAGGGGGCAGCCAAAGAGCAGCAAGGGGGGGCAGCCAAAGAGCCGCAAGGGGGGCAGCCAAAGAGCCGCGTGGAGGGCAGCCAAAGAGCCGCAAGGGGGCAGCCAAAGAGCCTCACGCGGCTCCGGAGCTGCAGGTCACCGACCCCTGCGCCAGCGGTCCAGGAGCCGGCGACGGGAAGCTGTCAGCCGTGCGGGCGATGCGGCGCCTCCCGTATTTGCAGATTGTATTCCCAGCCAACGTGCAAACGTTGCGCCAACGTCGTCGGCACGTGGTCGGACCGACGACGTTGGCCTGACGTTGCGTGTTGACTTGGGGTTTTCCTTGTCGCCCTCCTTTGTGCCTCCAAAAGTTCGGGGCAGCACGTTGATCGATGAGCCGGGCTACCTCTCGAACGCCGCGGTGGCTAGGAGATGTTGACTACCTCGCCAGGTATACAGGAGGTCGTGGGTTCAATACCGACCCTGACGCCTGCTGTATGTTTGGAGTTTGTGGTGTCTCTCTCATCATCATCACGGTGGCTAGGAGATGTTGACTACCTCGCCAGGTATGCAGGAGGTCGTGGGTTCAATACCGACCCTGACGCCTGCTGTATGTTTGGAGTTTGCGGTGTCTCTCTCTCATCATCATCACGGTGACTAAGAGATGTTGACTACCTCGCCAGGTATGCAGGAGGTCGTGGGTTCAATACCGACCCTGACGCCTGCTGTATGTTTGGAGTTTGCGGTGTCTCTCTCATCATCATCACGGCGGCTAGGATATGTGAACTACCTCGCCTGGTGTACAGGAGGTCGTGGGTTCAATACCGACCCTGACGCCTGCTGTATGTTTGGAGTTTGCAGTGTCTCTCTCTCTCCGTGGCCGCGTGGATTTTTAGAATCAACATTACGCGCTCCGAGTATTTGGCTACTTGACATTTCCACGCGACGATGATAAGCCACTGATATCAGCATAGGCCTAAATCCGGCCCTGCGGGCAAAATGCAAAGCTTTGATGTAAAATCACAACAGACGCCTTCAAACTAAAGCGACCAGTATCATCCATAATAGAGTTATTTTCTTTTAGTTAGATAGCGTAAGTATAATAATGTGTCGTTAAACCCGCCACCACCCGACACATCCGATTAGTAAGGTTTGTCACGTAAATAGAACGTGGCCAATTCGTCACTAGTACAGCACACCGGTGTGTTGGAGAGCAAAGCCACAACATTTGCATTCTGAATGACGACGTTTCGCCAGTAATTACAACTGGTGTGGACCAATCCGTTTAAAAAAAAAACCAATGCATCATCATATACCACCAGATCATGTTCTTTGTTTTCATATTCACCACAAAGTCTTACGTGTTTAATGCAGTTCATGATTCCTTGCCAAAAGGTTTCTGTTTGGTGTTTCAACATCTTAACACAACTCGTTTTTATCATGGCCAAAAAGGGGTCGAAACCTATTCTTGCGAAATCTTTCACCCGTTGGGAGGGAATAATCCGCAGGCCCCAAGCAAACGCCGTCGTTCTTTGTGCTGCGTGCAAGGGTCACGTGGACTGGGTGATGGACGTGGACGTGAGCGTGGACAAGCGCTGGGTTCTAACGGCCTCGAAGGTCAGCGAGCGGACGCGCTTTGCTCAGTTGCTCGATCTGCGAACGACCACCCCCCCCCTCGCCCCCCCGCCTCCCCCGGTTTTTAAACACGTAGGAGGCTTTCGCGATCAATGCTATCCATAATGGTGAAAAGTGCTGTCTCTCTCCACCTGTGGTTCTTAACCTGGGGTGCGAGATGCCCTTTCTGGGGGTGCGAGACATGGCCAGATTTTTTTAAGAAGCTAAATCATCGAAAAATAAATTGAGCACGGGCACGTTAAGTACAACTGCCTTAAATTTTGAATTAAAGCTTTCGTGACTGCAAGGATTCATATTCTTGGTTCTTTTGGTAAAGTAACGTAGAAGGGAAACAATAAATAATAAAAATATAAAACAATACAATTATCACGACGTTTCGACTGCAACACAAGCAGTTATCATCAGCTGTGAAAACCACAACAAGAAAATTTGGAAAAAGTGGTGGTTATTTTTAACATTAGCGGACTGGGTGATGGATGCTAACGTAAAAAATAACCGCCACTTTTTTAATTTTCTTGTTGTGGTTTTCACACCTGATGATGATTGCTTGTGTTGCAGTCGAAACGTCGTGAGAATTGTATTGTTTTATATTATTATTTTATTGTTTCCCTTCTACGTGACTTTACCGAAAGAACCAAGAATATACAACTGCCTTGTTTTATTAAACCCTGTGTATTTAACACGTAGGCTTGCGCGGCCAATATCTTCCATAATACAGGTTTTTTTGGATTAGATTGCGTAAATATTTAAGTATGTCGTTAAACCCGCCACCACCCAACACAGCCAACTGGTAAGGGGTTGTCGCGTAAACAGTACGTGGCCAATTCGTCACTAGTACAGCAACACCGGTGTACTGCAGAGCAAAGCCGCAACATTTACAATCCGAGTACGACGTTTCGACAGTAATTATAACCAGCTTAATCGGGCGACACTTTTGCTCAAGAAGGGCTCACAGGTGACGTCATCGCATCTAGTCAAGGAGCGAAACAGGAGGGAACTTCTCCACAAATCCTAGGCACTCCGCCCTCATCGAACCCTGCGCGGTCTTCGGAGTGATCGCCCAGCAGCGGAATGACGCGGGGTTGGGAGGTTTGCGCTTACGCGCGTCGCTCGCCTTCGACAGGACCGCACGATGAGACTGTGGAACATTGAAAGCACGGACCGCATCCCGGCCGCGATGGGACGCGAGAGCGAGAACGCGCCAAGGGTCTTGCAGGCGAGTCCTGGTACTTGACCGCGCATTGTTACACTCACGATGGTGCGCGTTGGCTAGCTGGGCGCTGGTGGCGGCTGCCGGTGACGGACCGAGGACTGGAAATCGGCCCCAGGGTTTTTGTAAACGCAGCAGGAGGGGGCCCAAATCGCGGCGCGATCTCGTAGGGCCCCATTTGGGAGCTGGGTCCCAAAAAAGGGCAAACGGGGCACGATCTTCGGGCGCAATGCGCATTCCAAATTTGAATTGTGGTTATTAAGGAAGAATCTTTGGGGCTGCCGAATATGATGGTGGCAATGAAGCGTACACAATGGAGGAATAAAAAATGTTGACGCTTATATGGGACTATAGTTTTTAATGGAAAAAGAATGGATAATACACTGTGACGCGATAACAAATTTCGATTTAAAGCTTTCGTGACTGCAGGGATGCATATTCTTGGTTCTTTCGGTAAAGTCACATAGAAGGGAAACAATAAAAAAATAAAAATATATTGTTTTATATTTTTTATTATTTTATTGTTTCCCTTCTACGTGACTTTACCGAAAGAACCAAGAATATGATAACAAATGTGAGAATTTGCGACAGTACCACAAGAAATGTACCTTCCAGGCTCTGGAGATCACCTGGAGAAGATTCCAGGCACGCATTGACAATGATGGCGAACACCTGGGAGACTAAATTTTGATTTAAAGCTTTCGTGACTGCAGTAATTCATATTCTTAGCTCTTTCGGTAAAGTCACGTTGAAGGGAAACAATTAAATAATAAAATATATAAAACAATAAAAATTCTCACGACGTTTCGACCATAACACAAACGGTCATCATCAGGTGTGAAAACCAACGGCAAGAAACATTTGAAAGAAGTGGCGGTTTGCGTTTTTAAATGCAAACCGCCATTTCTTGCCGTTGGTTTTCACACTTGATGATGACCGTTTGTGTTATGGTCGAAACGTCGTGAGAATTTTTTTTAATTGTTTTATATATATTTTATTATTTTATTGTTTCCCTTCAACGTGACTTTACCGAAAGAGCTAAGAATAAGTGGGAGACTCTTTTAATTATTGAAGCTTTTAACATTACACTTGTTATCACGTTGCATTATCCGTTTTTTTCCCATTTAAAACGATAGTCCCATGTAAGTGTTAACATTTTCTTGAAGCGGACTCTATATATTTTTTTTACTTCTGGCCACATTTGCAATTTCCCCACACACACCGGCCCACCGACCCTCGGAATGAACCCGGCTCCGACTGTATGGCCATTCGGGGCCTGGTGGATCTCTCCACGTAGGTTGACTCAGCCTAAGGATGATTACCTGGCGCGGTGTGTGGTAAAGATCAGCATCGGGAATACAAAGGCGGCTGGGGATGGTACTGGTAATATCAGTCCCTCCCTCCACCCAATCGTGTGCTGTACAGTGCCTTAACATAGGCGTTGTTCGCTAACAGCACTTGCCCTAAGAGTCTGTTGTAGGCTACACGGGTGATCTTTGTCTCCTTCATAGGCGTTGGTCGCTAACAGCACTTGCCCCACCAGTCTGTTGAAGGCGAGACGGGTGATCTCTGTCTATGTATCCTCCATAAGTGATGTTCACTCACAGCACTTGCCTTAGGCGATGTTCGCATACAGCACTTGCCCTCGGCGACGTTGGTTCAAAGAACTTGCCCTAGGCGATGTTCGCTCACAGCACTTGCCCTCGGCGATGTTTGTTCAAAGCACTTGCCCTAGGCGATGTTCGCATACAGTACTTTCCCTAGGCGATGTTCACTCACAGCACTTGCCCTAGGCGATGTTCGCACACAGCACTTGCCCTCGGCGATGTTTGTTCAAAGCACTTGCCCTAGGCGATGTTCGCTCACAGCACTTGCCCTAGGCGATGTTCGCACACAGCACTTGCCCTAGGCGATGTTCGCACACAGCACTTGCCCTAGGCGATGTTCACTCACAGCACTTGCCCTAGGCGATGTTCGCATACAGCACTTGCCCTAGGCGATGTTCACTCACAGCACTTGCCCTAGGCGATGTTCGCACACAGCACTTTCCCTCGGCGATGTTGGTGCAAAGAACTTGCCCTAGGCAATGTTTACACACAGCACTTGCCTTAGGAAATGTTCACACACAGCACTTGGCCGAGGCGATGTTCGCTCACAGCACTTGCCCTAGGCGATGTTCGCTCACAGCACTTGCCCTAGGCGATGTTCGCTCACAGCACTTGCCCTAGGCGATGTTCGCTTACAGCACTTTCTCTAGGCGGTGTTGGCTCAAAGAACTTGCCTTAGGAAATGTTCGTACACAGCACTTGCCCTAAGCGATATTCGCACACAACACTTGCCCTAGGCGATGTTCGCTCACAGCACTTTCCCTCGGCGATGTTGGTTCAAAGCACTTGCCCTTGGCGATGTTCACACACAGCACTTGCCCTAAGCGATATTCGCACACAGCACTTGCCCTAGGCGATGTTCGCTCACAGCACTTTCCCTCGGCGATGTTGGTTCAAAGCACTTGCCCTTGGTGATGTTCACACACAGCACTTGCCCTAGGCGATATTCGCACACAGCACTCGCCCTAGGCGATGTTCGCACACAGCACTCGCCCTAGGCGATGTTCGCACACAGCACTTGCCCTAGGCCGCGCGGTGGTAAACCTCTCGTCCCCTTCGCCCGCCAGTGCGAGTCGTGCAGGAAGCCGCTCCCCGCGACGCGACGCGGTGCGGCGTCTGCGGCCGTGTCCAGGTGCAGCCCGTGCCGCTCGACGACCCCTGGCGAAGTCGCGTCGGTCCTGCGGCGTCACGAAGCCGAGCCCCATCGTCCGTGACGCAGCGGCTTAGTCGACTGCGTCATCAGCTCGGGAGGGGGGCGGGGGGTGGCTGTGCAGTGCAACAGTCGAGTCAGGTGGGGGGCCCCCCCAATATTGTGATTTGTCTCTTGGCACGGCTGCACCCGTGAGGCTGATTATTGTATACCGCGGGCTCCTCTTGCACTGATCTACATGGTCGTTACGCACGCGGTCTCGAACTATTTGACTCCGTGGCTGGGGGGCGCAGCCGCGAACAGTTCCGTAGTGGTGGTGGTTACATCTTTGCAATGTTACGTTACCGCTCGAATTAGATTCGAATCAAACGTGGAGCGTGGAATGAACGCATTTTTACGTGAAATAAATTCAAACCGCGTTTGAATTAGTGTTTGCTTCTTGTTGTTGTTGTTATTTTACTGTGTTGTTGAAAACCAACGTCATCGTGGTTGTCAAGGGGGGTGCCCCCCAATTTATAGCTTTGGCTATAGCGGGGGAGGGGGTGGGTAACTGTTGATGGTTTTTGTTTGGGTGCCACGATTAGAGAGATGTTAACTACCTCGCTAGGTATGCAGGAGGACGCGTGCTCGATCCCGACCCTGACGCCCGCTGTATATTTGGAGTTTGCGTGTCTCTCTCCCCGTGGTCACGTGGATTTTTCTCCGGGTCCTCCGTTCCACCTCCCCCCACCCCCCGCTCCAAGTGTATAATGAACATGCGGTTTAGAATAATTGGCTGCTATACATTTCCACGTGATAAGCCACTTCGTTCATCTGTAATTTGTGGCCAGATCGCTTCTGAAAAATCAGTTGCAAGGCTCAGCGGTCACTTATCTGAAAAAAGTAAAAAAAACATTAAGGGACCTCCTTTACCAGTACCAAAATATGATAATAGGTTTTTTTCCCTTTTATCTGGCAACAAAACAGTTGTGTTCAGATGTTAAAACACCAAACTGAAACCTTTTACAAGGAATCACGTCTGAATTAACCGCAACGCCTGTGTGGTCGGAGTGCCAAACAAATACCACGCTCTGATAATATATGTGGCGTTGTCCTTGGAAACTGATTGGTCCACACCGGAGACAGCTTTCTTTTGAGCCTCGTCTCAAACGGTGTCAGGCCAGAGGAAGCCTCGTCGATACCTGTGCTACAGATGCACACACACACACGACACCGCGTTGGCTAATTCGCGACTCGGCGTATGCACACGCATGTATGTACGTTGAACTTCTTCATGCACCGTACATAGCAAACCGTGCTTGTCGGAGGTGCGGTGGGGGGGGGGGAAGACGACAAGCTTAGCAGTTCTAAAGAAATGAGTTTGTCAATCGAAATGATTTAAAAGTGCATAGAACCAGTGGCGTACGAATATCGGCAGGAAGAGCGTTCCAGACGGCCGCAGAAGCGCGCCTGAAAGCGCCGCACGACGCGGTGTCTTTGTTGAGGTAAGGGTCACGAGTAAGGCTACCAGAACGTACACGGCATAGAATACAGATTTAAAATCTGTGACAATTAAAATGGAAATTTCAGGACCTAGCCGTATTTTTTTTTTCCCCACGTGGCGTTCAAACAACATTGTGGTCGATTGCCATTGCCCAGGGTCCTTTAGATCCAAAGTAAAAAATCAAAACGATGTTGGGGAGTGCTCGAAGATCGCCGCATCTGCACGATCCTCCCGCAAAGATGTTTCCACCTGAGCACGGCTGCCGATCGCAGCAGAAGGTCCCCAGTGACTGCTGTGTGGGTGAGAGGTGCCACCACTGGGTGGGTGGGGTGGGTGGGGTGGGTGGGCCGCCACCGCGCGGAGGGTTGCCTCGTGGGCAGCAGAGGGCATTGCAGCAACATCCAGCGGGCAGAGGTCGCAGCGATCACTGCGGTGAGCAAGCGACCAGGCGTCCCAATGCGACTCGTCCCCAGGCTCCTCTCCTTTTCCTTCCCCACTACCTTCGTCTTCCTGCACCACTCAGCCCACCCTGTCCCACCTCGTGTTGGCACATCGCGAGGTGGTGAACCCATCACGGTCCCTTTGTTTGGTTTCAAGTTTAGGTGCGGAAAACCGGTAGCAGTTTTTTTTTCTTCCGGGTTTTTGTCTGCGGTTACCAGTAATGCTTTTGTTTGTTTGTTTGTTACACAATCGTGGTTTATTTAAAATTAAAGAAAAAAAATGCGCTAACCTACTGCGCCACCGCTCCACAGCTTGTACTCACGCAGAAATATCACCCGGGTACCTCCATAATAGAGGGTTTTTTTGGGGTTAGATTGGGTAAATATATAAATGTGTCGTTAAAACCCGCCACCACCCGACACAGCCAACTAGTAAGGGTTGTCGCGTAAACCGAACGTGGGCAATTCGTCACTAGTACAGCACTAGTGTCTCGTGTATAGTGTAGTGTATAGTGTAGTATACTAGTACAACACTAGTGTATAGTGTAGTGTATAGTGTAGTATACTAGTACAGCACTAGTGTGTAGTGTATAGTGTAGTGTATAGTGTAGTATACTAGTACAGCACTAGTGTGTAGTTTATAGTGTAGTGTAGTATACTAGTACAGCACTAGTGTGTAATGTAGTGTATAGTGTAGTGTATAGTGTAGTATACTAGTATAGTACTATATAGTGTAGTATACTAGTACAGCACTAGTGTGTAGTGTATAGTGTAGTATACTAGTACAGCACTAGTGTGTAGTTTATAGTGTAGTGTATAGTGTAGTATACTAGTACAGCACTAGTGTGTAGTGTAGTGTATAGTGTAGTGTATAGTGTAGTATACTAGTACAGTACTAGTGTGTAGGGTAGTGTATAGTGTAATATACTAGTACAGCAGTAGTGTGTAGTGTATAGTGTAGTTTATAGTGTAGTTTATAGTAGTGTATAGTGTAGTATACTAGTACAGCACTAGTGAATAGTGTAGTTTATAGTGTAGTGTATAGTAGTGTATAGTGTAGTATACTAGTACAGCACACCAGTGTGTTGGAGAGCCGAGCCACAACATTTACAATCTGAGTACGATGTTTCGCCAGTAATTACAGGCGACAGCCAGATTTGCGGAGAAGTCCACCTGTTTCGTTCCGTATATGGAGGCGTGGATGTGTTGGCCACACTTCTGCACTCTTGGGCCACGTGGGGAGGGGGGGTGGGATTAATGAGTCAACGCACATTTTGCATGTGCATTATGCAAGCCCTTTGAACTTGTCCTTCCTGTCTATTGTTTACTAAAATAGCCCTACCAACGGTTATCCCTGTTGAAGCACGCTGCCCTATATAGGCATGCATTCAAATAGTGTATTATTTGATGATTCGCTTCCACGCAGCACTAAGGCGGTAGCTATCCGAACGGTGAAAGTCTAGTTATTTATTTATTTCCATTTCGATAGATTATCTAATTAGTCTTGGCCAGTGGTAGCTAGTTTTGCACAGAACTTCAACATTATCAAAATCAATCGAGTGTCCTTGTTGGCACGCGTGTTCTGCTACTCCTGACAGTTGTGTTTGGGATAAATTAATATTTCTCTGATGTTCTTTTAGTCTCGTGCTGATCATTCGTCCTGTTTGCCCAACATAACATTTGCCACACGTGCAGTTAATCCTGTACACACCTTCTGTTGATAGCTTCGGTAATGCATTTTTTTTTTACCAGATATTAATTTCTGTATTTTATGTACCGTGGCAAATCTGACTCGGATGTTTTGTTTTTCCAAACATCTGGCTAGTTTGTCAGTTACTCCCGCAATGTACGGTATTTTCATCGTTTTTAATTACTTGGGCAGTTTCAATGCTCGTGTTATTTGTTTTGGCATTCAATGCCCTGTTGATTTGTGCATCATTGTAACCGTTCATTTGCAGCGCTTCTTTCACATGTTGAATTTCACTTCTCAGACTGTCACCATCTGACACTTTCTTAGCTCAATGAATGAGCGTCTTTATAAGAGCAGATTTCTGTGCAGGGTGATGGTGTGACTGCATTCAGATAGGCTTCAGTATGTGTTTTTTTTCGGTAAACACTGTGTGTTATGATAATAGGGGTTTCCCCTTTTTTTCAGGCAACAAAACAGCCGTGTTAAGATGTTAAAACACCAAACTGAAACCTTTTACAAGGAATCATGTCTGCATTAACCACAATGCTTGTGGTCAGAATGAAAAAAAATCATACTGTGATAATATATGTGGCATTGTCTTTGAAACTGATTGGTCCGCACCAGAGACAGCTTTCTTTTGAGCCTCGTCTCAAACGATGTTAGACCAGAGGACGCCAAAATGCAGTCACGATTCCTCGTAAAAGGTTTAAGTTGGTATTTTAACATCTCAACACAGCTGTTTTGTTGCCAAAAAAATGGGAAAACCCTATCATCATATTTTGGTACTGGCAAAGGAGGCCCCATGATGTAACTCTGTGTTATTTTACCATTTAGACCCCGAACGAGCAGATTATCCTGAAATGGTAGAGTTCTGTCAGCTTCCACTTCCATGGTGAACTGGATGGATGGGTTTTGCGAGTTGAGATGATTTAGAAATGCGTTCAGTGTATCTCTACCGTTTGGCCAGACCACCAATGTGTCGTCCACATATCTAAACCAAGCAGATGGTTTTAGTGTGCTTGAAGCTATTGCTTTTGTTTCAAAATCTTCCATGTACAAATTCGCTATCACAGGAAACAAATGAGAGCCCATTTCTGCTCCTTCCTTTTGTTGATCAAAATCACCTTGTCATTTTGTGGCCAGGTGACAGCCTGATTAAGCTACTTATTGTGGCAAGGTGACAGTCTGATGAAGGACTGTCGCTGAAGCTAGTTGAAATTACTGGCAGAACGTTGTACTCAGATTGTAAATGTTGTGACTTGGCTCTCCAACACACCGGTCTGCTGTACTAGTGACGAATTTGCATGTTCTGTTTACGTGACAACCCTTACCAGTTGGCCAAATAAACCTCCATTATGGATGATATTGGTCGCGACAGCCTACCACGTGTTACACTAACCGGGTACCCATTTGCGCATTGACCAGAAAAGAGAAGTTCAGACGGGTGACAACTACTGAGACTGTTTTGTTTAATTATCTGCTCGGAGATCTGCTCAGAGATGGGCACTGCTGCTCCGGGCAACCGAGAGAACAGGAAAGACCGCTCGTGGAATGTGAGGAATCTCCAAGCGAGGCTGCGCCTGTATCGTACACAAAGACAATGATCCCCCGTATAGGCTTAGCACATTTTTGGGTTAAGTGTCGTTGAGCGAGTAGCACTCTAAGAAGGCCGGCACGGCACAGGAGGGGCTGGCCAGCACCACCTTTGTCTCCCGTGTCGCAAGATGTTAACTTCCTCGCCTAGTATGCAGGAGCTCGTGGTACAGGTAGTTTGGGTTAGATCGCGGTTAGAACGCGATCTAACGCAAAACAACCCCCCCCCCTGTATTATGGACGATATTGGTCGCGAAAGCCTACGTGTTAAACAGGAGGACGAAGGTTCGATCTGCTATATATTTGGAGTGTGCGTGTGTCTCTCTCTCATCATCATCACGGTGGCTAGGAGATGTTAACTCCCTCGCCAGATATACAGGAGATCGTGGGTTCGATTCCGACCCTGACGCCTGCTGTATGTTTGGATTTTGCACGCTTCTCTCCCCGTGGTCGCGTGGATTTTTCGACGGGGCCTCCGTGTTTTCCCCCCTCCACATTTTTTTAATCACGCGTTTTCAGAGTGCTTGGCTGTGATAAATCCCCACGCGATAAGCCAAATTGTTGAGATGTCATTTTGTGGCCAGGTCGCTTCTGAAAAGGAACTATATCAAGCTCGGCGGGTCTTACCGGGTAACGTTGAACAGAAACAAAGAGTTTAGTTTACGCAGCACACCAAGTACCTGTCTGAGGCTGAGTAGACCTAGGGGAGGCGCAGGACCACGCTCAAAACATTCGCCACTGTTGTGGGTCGTGAGCGGGAATTCGAACTCGGTCCGTAGCGCAGCGCGCTCACCGCTACACCGATGCGATCGCCACACCACGGCGCAGTCAACAATTGCTTGCAGGACAATTATTTTCGCCGCTTGCAACGGGTAGGCGTGAGACTCCAGCCAGCCACGAGAGGCCGCTACATTAATGGCAGTGATAAGAGAGAGAGGGGCGGCGGACGAAATGAAAACATCGGAATGTCGGGCACTTTATGATCACTCCATGCTGCTTTACGCGTGACAATAACGCGCCGATAGTGACGCGCTATCAACACAATCGTAGTTTGTGGCCCCGTGTGTCTGTGCACGTGTGTTGAACTTCTTTCGCACCGTACATAGCCAGCCGTGCTAATTGGGAGGTGTGCGGGGCAAGGCGCCAACAAATTATTGTACGTGTTATTATTCTTCAGAATGGTCTCTTTGTTTTTTTTAAAGGTCATTGTCATCGAGGAATTGCGTTTTCGTTCTTTGTGCGCCCAGGGCCGTCCATAGGGTCGAGGGAGGGGGGTTGCGAGGGCCGGGGCAAATTCCACAGTGGGCCTCCTCCAAGGACCTCCCCCCCGCCGCCCCTCAAAGCGCGGGGCCCTGCCCCCCCCCCCACCGAATCGCCGTGTACCCAATGATACGCCTCCGAGCGCACCACTATCAACGCACCGGGACTGTGTCTCGAACTCCTTCCATCTTGGCCGAGCCTGCGACGTTCTCTCGACTAACTGCACCGCGGCCGACCACCGGCAGCGGTCGGCGTGACGCGAGCAATTGCAGGGTCTTCGCCTTTATCTTGTTTTATTTTTTCACGCGGCTTAGACGCTCGACTGCCGTTGTCTCCGCCTCGTCCTAATATCCCATCTCCCGTGTCATCTCACGCCCTCTCCACACTCCCCACCCACCCACCGACCCTGTATGACGTCGCGGTGCGTGCGATGCCTGTGGTGGTGGTGGTGGTGGGGGGGATAGTGGGGGGTAGGGCGGGGTGGTGGTGGTGGTGGTGTCGTGACACGGGACGCACGCAGGAGACTGTCGTTCCCCGTCTCTCCCACACCACCTCTCGTTCACCTCGGTCACCACGCACCATCCTAGCCCAGCGGCCAGCGAATGTGTTTTTTTGTTCGGGGAGGTGGGTGCAGAGGGGGCTTTGCAAATGATCTCGGGCAGTTTTGAGTGTCTGTCCTTCGGCTAATCACACCCCCCCACACCACACACACGCACACACACCTACAACCAACCAGCACCACCACCACACACACACACCTACAACCAACCAACCACCACCACTACACACACCTACAACCAACCAACCAGCACCACTACACACACCTACAACCAACCAACCAGCACCACCACACATACACCTACAACCAACCACCACCACTACACACACACCTACAACCAACCAGCACCACCACCACCACACATACACCTACAACCAACCACCACCACTACACACACACCTATAACCAATCAACCACCACACACACACACACCTACAACCAACCACCACTACACACACACCTACAACCACAACCAACCACCACTACACACACACACCTACAACCAACCAGCACCACCACTACACACACACCTATAACCAACCAACCACCACACACACACACCTACAACCAACCACCACCACACACACACCTACAACCACAACCAACCACCACTACACACACACACCTACAACCAACCAGCACCAGCACCACCACACACCTACAACCAACCAGCACCACCACCACCACTACACACACACGCGCCGGAGCAACACTTACCTTACTTAATGCAGCAACGTGGGTAGGAGGGGGGGGTCACGCACAAACCCATTTTATGAGCGAGCTGAACTCTGGACCTATCCGACTCAAGAACGCGACGGCGCCAGCGTCATCATCATCGTCTAAAATATTTTTTGTAAAACATTTGTTGGGGACTATCGGCGCGATGAATCCGGCCGCAGCGAGACGTCCTGGCGGGAGTTCCGCCGTGCTGAGGCTCACCCGGGTACTCTTCCTCGCCGTGGCGTTCGTGGCTACCTTCATGCTCGGCAGCATCAGCCGCGACTACACCCAGAGCGAGCTGGGTCACGATCAGAGATCCGCCTGCAGGTAGGTGGCTGCTACGATGACAAAGATTCACCACCACCACCACCACCAACCACGTCCGCCCACCTCTCAGTAAAGCCTCCAACAGAAGGTTGGGGTGGAAGCGCTGTTCTCGAGTGGCACCAATGAAGGCCCGATCGCCGGCACGGGGCGGGCGTAGGTGGCAAGCAAGCACGCCCGGCCGCCTTTGTCTCCGCAGTGGGCGATGTTTTACACACCGCACCAGGTACTCATTTGAGGCTGAGTCGACCTTGGGGAGGCCCAGGACCGGTTCGTATAATCTACACACAGATGAAGAGCTCCCCCCCCCCCCTTAACAAACTGTTGAGGCAAGTGCTGTTATCGAGCACCTACACACAAAGACAAAGATCCCCCGTATAGCCTGACCAAACTTTTAGGGCAAGTGCTGTTTGCGAGCACCTACACACAAATACACAGAAACCCATAGACCCACACAGAGACCCATAGACCCACACAGAGACCCATAGACTCACATATTGACCCATAGACCCACACAGAGATCCATAGACCCACACAGAGACCCATAGACCCACACAGAGACCCATAGACTCACATAGAGACCCATAGACCCACAACGATACCCATAGACTTACATATTGACCCATAGACTCATACAGAGACCTATAGGCTCATACAGAGACCCTTAGACTCGCACATACACCTATAGACTCACATAGAGACCCGTTTATTCAGAACTGCTTCTGTGTTTAGTGGCGTTGTCCTTCCAACGCACCTGCGCTGAGCACGGTTGGCTACGTACGGTGCGAAAAAAAGTTCAGCATGCAGTACAGACATACGTGTGGCCATATCGCCTCTGACAACAGAGCTCCTAGATCGGTGGACTTTGATTTTATTATTGGCACAAGAAAGGCAGGTGAAAGGCAAACACGGTAAAAAGGTTTCGCGATTTAGGTTGGAACCCAACGGCGGCTTATACGAAAACGACACCTAAAACAAGAATAATCTACATACGAAACAGACAGTTCAATCAATCAAACAAAGAATACTGTTACAACTAAACATGTTAAACTTAATGTTTAAAAATCGAGTAGTTTTTTTTGCGTGCGTATGTGTGCGTGAGAGAGCGGTGGTGTAGCGGTTAGCGCTACGCTGCGCTACGAACCTGGCGAGCCGAGTTCGATTCCCGCTCACGGCCAACACCGGTGACGATTATCTGAAGCGGTCCTGGGTCTCCCCTAGGTCGACTCAGCCTCAAATTAGTACCCGGTGCGGTGTGTAAACATCGCCACCGGGGAGACAAAGGCGGTCGGGCGTGGTGCTGGCCACACACCCCCTCGTGTGCCGTGCCGGCCTTCATAGGTGCTCGCTAACAGCACTTGCCCCTACAGGCGGCTACACGGGGGATCGTTGATGTGTGTGTGTGTGAGTGTGTGCGTGAGTTCGTGCATCTGTGCGTGAGTGTGTGCGTGCGTGAGTGTGTGTGTGCGTGCGTGAGTGGTGAGTGTGTGCGTGCGTGCGTGAGTGGTGAGTGTGTGCGTGCGTGAGTGTGTGCGTTAGTGCGTGCATGTGTGCGTGAGTGCGTGCGTGTGTCCGTGAGTGCGTGAGTGTGTGTGCGTGAGTGTGTGCGTGTGTGTTCGTGCGTGAGTGTGTGTGTGTGCGTGAGTGTGTGTGTGCGTGAGTGTGTCCGTGAGTGCGTGAGTGTGTGTGAGTGCGAGCGTGTGTGCGTGAGTGTGTGCGTGAGTGCGTGCGTGTGTGCGTGAGTGCGTGCGTGAGTGCGTGAGTGTGTGCGTGAGTGCGTGTGCATGAGTGTGTGTGTGAGTGTGTGTGTGCGTGAGTGCGCGTGTGTGTGCGTGAGTGCGGTGCTGGACGGGCAACTCTGTCGTGGACAGTGCTGTGGGGGGAGGTCCAATTTCGATTGGCTCCTCCCCTCATGGCGTCTGTGTCCACCACAGGGGCTAAACGGGGGCTCTGGACGGGAGCGAGGGGCTGGTAACCCCTCCACCTTCAATTAATTACCACTAAACCACGAATTAAGTATATAACTAATAAGTTTGTGCTGGAGGCCCCAGGGGGCCAGGCGTCTATGACGTCTCCTGGCCAAATCCTAATTGGCGGAGCCAGGAGATTGAATATCTACCCTCGGGGCTCCTCCAGAAACAACGAAAAACCACTACGGGTGGCCACGTGGAATGTTCGAACGCTCACTGTGGAGGAGAGGCTGCCACCCCTCTGTCGGGAGCTGGACTGGTACCGCCTGGATGTGGTATTCAGGAGGTCCGGTGGACCGGTTCTGGCTCCTGCCACCATGAGGGGTGGACAGTCCTCTACTCGGGGCAGTAGACTGCCAAACAACAGGGTGTGGCTCTTCTTTTGAACAAAAGAATGAAGGGGGCGTGGGAGTGTGGCGGTGAGGTGTGGGAAGCTGTAAGCCCCAAGCTACTTTGGGCTCGCGTTCCCATCAACCGGAGGCGAGGAATGGTGGTCGTGGTTACTTATACCCCCACCAAAGATGAACATCCCTGGAGGGATGCAGGCAAAGCTGATGAGTCAGATGCCTTCTATGACCTCCTGTCACAGGTACTGGCTAAAGTGGCCCCTCGGGATAGAGTCATCATGTTGGGTGACTTCAATGCCCGAGTTGGTCATGATGCTGGCACCTGGTCTGGAGTGATTGGAGGGCATGGGCCAGATCAGCTCAATAACAACGGTAGGAGGCTGCTAGATTTTTGTGCAGCCCATGGGCTTGTAATTACCAGCATGCTGTTCCGGCATCGGCGCATCCACACAACATCATGGATGCATGCCGGGTCCAAGCAAGAACATCTGCTGGACTACATAGTGACGGACCAGCGGATGCGAGCCCATGTCCTTGACACCAGGACCTACCGTGGAGCTGATCTGCCCTCTGACCATCGACTAGTCATCTGTAAGATGCGCCTGCCATTCTTCCACTCCGGTGGTGGGTGTACACCCAGGACCCCATTCCGACCTAAAGTGGCCTGGTCTCAGTTATCTGATGAAAGTTGCAAGCGAGAATTTCATCATCGCTTGCGGCTGGGATTGGCATCGTCCCCGACTCCTCCTGATGTCGAGGGTAAATGGGCGAGGTTTAGGACTGTGACTCATGCAGCTGCAATGGCTGCTTTGGGTACGCGGTGCAGACCTCCCTAGAGACCCTGGCTGACAGAGGAGGTGTTCAGGATGGTTGATAAAAAGCGACAGGCCCACTGTGATCGGCTACAGAATCCCACGTCAGAGAATGAGGAGGCTTACCGCAGCCTTTGCTCGGAGGTTCGGAGAGCCATGAGGCACTGCAAGGATGGGTGGTGGTCGCGGGTTGCTGCGGAGATGGAGTCTGCCTCAGTGGCTCGTGATCACAAATCTCTATTTAACTCCATCAAAAAAGTAATCTGCAGCGCCACACCTATTACCATCATTAGGGGAAAAAACGGTGATCCAATCTCCGACCCCCAGGAACAGGTTTGCAGATTTGCTGAGCATTTCTGTGAGGTCCTGGGGCAGGGAAAATCCCTCAGCCAGGAAAACATCGTGGCACAAAGTGAGGATGACCCTGCTGAGGCTGCGGTGCCTAAAATATTGGTGAGTGTGTGTGGGAGTTAGGCTACATGGAGGAGACGACTGTGGGTAGTTTGGCTCATCGGGGGGGTTAAAATAAAATTCCTTTTAAAATTAAAATCCATATCTATTCAAAAGTATATAATAGTTTGATATTTATTGGTCAAAGGGGAATCATGACTCGGTCACTTTTTAGCCGCTCCAATGTTTTTTTTCTTGTGTAAACCCAAATAGCTGGCGGGGATTGTCGTGATGATAGCCGCCTTGGAATGGAGCTATCAAGTCGGTCACTCTCGTGAGACGCTCCACTCCTCCCTCTTCTTCTTCTTCTTCCACGCGTGTGTTCCACTAGCGTGGGGGTCCTTGCCCTTTTCAAACCTTCTCCACGTTGCCCTGTCTGTCTCCACGTCCGAACCGCACCAACATCGCCCCCCTCCACCCCCCCCCCCCCACTACTTCTTCCTCCGCCTTCCTCTCGATCTCTCTCCTCCCACTTGCATCGCTCGCCACCTCCTGACCCATTCTTCTGCCGCCCAACTCTACAAATAAATCGTCGGAACGACTCGCGCGATGTTTCTCTTAGGCGGATCCACGCTGTTGTTTTCACTGTTTCATGGAACTGCAACCTTGTGGCAACAATGACACCAGCACCAAAGGCAAAGATCCCCCGTACAGCCTTAACAGACCGTTGGGGCAAGTGCTGTTAGTAGGTGGCACCTGATGAAGGTCAGAACGGCACGCGAGGGTTTGGGTGGCCAGCAACCACGCCAGGCCGCCTTTGTCTCCCTCGTGGCGATGTTTACACACACACAAACAGTACCATGTACTCATTTGAGGCATAGTCGACCTAGGGGAGGCCCTGGACCGGTTCAGATAATCGTCACCACCACCATCACCACACAACCGCTCCCTCACCACCACCATCACCACACTACCGCTCCCACACCACTACCATCACCACTACTGCTCCCACACCACCACCACCACACTACCGCTCCCACACCACCATCACCACCACCACACTACTGCTCCCACACCACCACCACACTACCGCTCCCACACCACCATCACCACCACCACCACCACCACACTACTGCTCCCACACCACCACCACCACACTACCGCTCCCTCACCACACTACTGCTCCCACACCACCACCATCACCACTACACTTCCGCTCCCACACCACCACCACCACACTACCGCTCCCTCACCACCACCACCACACTACCGCTCCCACACCACCATCACCACCACCACCGCACTACTGCTCCCACACCATCACCACCACCACACTACTGCTCCCACACCACCACCACCACACTACCGCTCCCTCACCAAACTACTGCTCCCACACCACCACCACCACCACCACACTACCGCTCCCTCACTACCACCACCACCACACTACCGCTCCCTAACCACACTACTGCTCCCACACTACCACCACCACACTACCGCTCCCTCACCACCACCACCACCACACTACCGATGTGTTGAAGAGCAGAGCCACAGTATTTAGTGATCAGATTGTTTAATGTTGTGGCTTTGCTCTCCAACACACCGCTGTGCTGTACTCGTAACGAATTGGCCACGTTCTGTTTACGTGACAAACCTTACTAATCGGCTGTGTCGGGTGGTGGCGGGTTTAACGACACATAAATATACTTACGCTATCTAACTTTCTGTTCACGTGACAACATTTTACTAGTTGGCTGTGTCTGGTGGTGGCGAGTTTAACGACACATGTATTCATTTTACGTGATCCTACCCCCCCCCCCACCACTAAAAAAAACACTTGCCTCATCGATGATATTGGTCGCGAAAATTCCACCGCAAAATCGCTCGATTCGGATTTAACACCGCGGCAGCGGGCCAGCAGCAATCATAACACCCCCCCGCCTCCTCCTCCTCCATTCTGCGGGTGACACTCTCGCAATTCGAGACACCGGCACGCTCCGTCCCGTCTCAACTCCTTATCGGCCGCTTGAAGCGGAAAAAAACCCTCCGAGTGAAATGCGCAGACACCGAGGGATCTTCTGCAATGCGGAAACAAACCCTCACCCCAACCCAACCCATCCCCCTTCGCATATCCCGCCGGGGGCATACGTGCCCCCCACCCCCCCCCATTGGCCACGAGAATGTGCATAGCACTCATGGGCGCTGCCACGCTGTGATGGAAGCTGGCGGTGAGTTCCGTGGGGGAGGGGGTTATTGAGTTCACGAGTGCTAGGAGGTGTCTTTTTCGACCCGGGCAGGTGCGGTGGTCTAACTTATTTGCAGACTGCGTGTCGTGTGTGCAAGGTGCGTTGCGTGTCCGCGCGCTTGTGTGTGTGTGGTTAGCGCGCTGCGCTGTTAACCTGGCCACCCGGGTTCGATTCCCGCTCACGGCCGACACCAGTGGCGATTATTTGAACCGGTCCTGGGCTTCCTCTAGGTCTACTCGGCCTCAAATGAGTACCTGGTGCGATGCGTAAACATCGCCACTGGGGAGACAAAGGCGGCCGGGCGTGGTGCTGGCCACCCACCCCCTCGTGTGCCGTGCCGGCCTTTGTAGCTGCTACCTGCTAACAGCCCTTGCCCCAAAAGTCTATTAAGGCTATTCGGGGGATCTTGGTCTTTGTTTATGGGGAGCGGTGGTGCAACGGTTAAGCGCGCTGCGCTACGAACCCGGCGACCCCAAGTTCCGTTCTCGCTCACGCCCGCCAGCGCCTGTGACGATTATCTGATCCGGTCAATGGCCATCCCTTAGGTCGACTCAGCCTCAAATGAGTACCCCGTTCGGTGTGTAAACATCGCTATCGGGGGGGGGGAAGGACAAAGACGGCCGTGCGTGGTGCTGGCCACCCACCCCGTCGTGTGACGCTCCGGCCTTCATAGGTGCTACCCGCTTACAGCACTTGCCCCGACAGCCTAAAAGCTACACGAGGGGGGGGGGGGTTCTTTATCCCATGTGCTGCGTCTGTGTGTGTTTGTTCTGCGCGAAAGGTTTTTGTCATTTTTGTTGCTTTTTTTGAAACGTAATCCTCGTGGTGCGGGGCTGTGTCGTTTCGCAAGTGGATTTGCGTTCTTTACAAAAGCACGCGACTATTATTACGGCGCCACTCCTTTTGTGGAGATGGCGGAAGCAGTCGTGAAATTCCGGATTAAACTAAACGCTTTAAAACGAAACGAGTTTTCCTTCACCAGGTAATACCCCCCACTAAGCTATGCATTCATTTTTCAGACCTCGCTAATGATTGCTCAACGAAGTGGGCTCATCATCATGTGGACATTTATAGCAGCCAAATACTCCAAACCCACAATTTACAGGGATTCCCTGCTTAATTATGTACTGTATATGATCGGGTGATCGAGAAGTCTTGGATTTTTGCTGTACAACTAGAAAGGCTGATGCATCGTGGATCCCTCTTGCGAATATGCTGGGTAGCTGGCTACACTGGACTTTCCGTATAACAAATAAACATTGATTGATTGATGGCCTTTAACGGCAATTAGACTGAACAAATCCAGGAGGTATGAAGACTTTGACTTAAAGCTTTCGTGACAGCAGGAATTCATATTCTTTGGGTCTTTCTGTAAAGTCACGTCGATAGGCTCAAAGGAAATAACAAAAACATAACAACAACAACAAAACTACGACGTTCCGATCGCAACACAAGCTGGTCGTCTTCTATCTACGCGACTTTACCGAAAGACCCAAAGAATATGTCGTAGTTTTTTTTAAATTAACTTTAACCCATGTAAATAACTTGACGAAAGACCCAAAAAATACTTCGGGAGTTTGTTTCACGTGGTAGGGCTGGCTCGAGCACGATCCTGCGGCGGGGAAAGGAGGTGGTGCAAGCGGCTCAGCCGAGCCCACAACAGCCAAAAAATCTACTGTCCCTGTCCGGGGGGGGAGGGGGGGGCGCTGTACAACTCTAGCACATGGGCGAGAAGCCGTGCATGTGTGACGAGTGGGGCAAGACGTTTTTTCTAGCGCTCGGCCTACAAGTATATATATTATTCTTTTCCGCTTGTGAGTTAATCTGTGTTTACCCCGGATATTTTAGAGATGGCAATTCTCCTGCTGTGTATCCTACTGCTGTCCCTCCCGGCCATATCTAGTGCCACACTCAACTCTACAAACAGCTACCCTCGTTACTTTGCGTCCATACTTGTTGCTCGATTTGCCACTACACCTGCTAATGAAACAGCTCATAGACACTTCTACACTCCATCATTGTATCCTTTAAACCCTATCTTTGTCCCATTACTTCACCAGCACTCCTTCCAAACTTCATTCTGCTCTTAAAAATAACACCATCTGCGAGCTACTGCTATTCGTCCAAGGTTCGCCGCTCTTCATCCTTTCACAGAAAATACTTGTGCAAACTATTAATTCTACTTTTATTATTTCTGGGTGGTATTGAGCTTCATCCTGGCCCAAATGTAAATAACTCGTATAATTCTGTAGATTTTTCTGGCAGAAAAGGTATTGGTGTTCTACATGTCAACATCAGAGGGGCTTGTGATTAAATTAAGTCAACTAAAACTAGAAGTGGCAAATCTTGACCCGGACATTTTTTTGCCTAACAGAAACATTTCTCACTCCTGCCGTCAATGACTTGCAGATTACGATTGACAACTACAACCTTTTTCGGCTTGACCGAGGATCTAAAGGAGGTGGAATTGCCATCTATGTTCGTAATACTATTGCATGTTCACCAGCCCACTCCTTGTTTAAAAAATGTTGCTTTGAAGGTTTGGCTCTCAGAATAACTCTCCCAAATAATCAACAGATATTGGTAGTGTGCTGCTATAGACCGCCTAGTGGGAAGGATGTTGAAGCTGCGTCTGCACTGAGAGAGCTTTTTGGGGGCCTCCCTAAAGGTGAAATAGTTTTAGTGGGTGATCTAAATTGGAATTGGCTAAACCCGCCGGCCATGGCCACAAATTTTACAGATGAATTTAACTTGTTTCAATTAATAAATGTCCCCACAAGACCCAACCTAAAAAATCCGGGACAGTCAACTCTGCTTGACGTCCTATTGACAAATGCCCCTCACAGTTTCGCACTGACTGATGTTCTGGGTAATAACCTTAGTGATCACTCCTTCATTTTTGGGGTGAGATCATCAGCTAGACCCAAAGCCCCTCCTAAAATTGTTGAGAAGCACTCTTTGAGGCACTTCACCACTCAGGCATTTACTAATGATGTGCTTCACGCGGATATTGACAAGGTCTGTGATATCCCCAACCTGACTACGGCTTGGGAGACTTTCAGGTACACGTTTCTCCAAATTTTTAACAAACATGCTCCATTGGTTAGATTTAAAACTAAAGGCAACCGCCCACCATGGTATGATCCTTTGATTACAAAGCTCATGAAAACTAGGGACAAGGCTTGGGCATGTGCTCAGAAAAGTAATTTGGTTAATGACTGGCTAGAATACAGCATTTTAAGGAAGAGATGCGTCAAAAAAATACGGCATGCAAAAAATGCCTACTTTTCCTCCACTCGCCTGGAATCACATGGAAGTGCCAGGATTTTTGGAAAACAATCAAATGTATCGAAAAGGCATCCAAAACCGACAATCTGCCCATTGAGCTTAACCGAAATGGGGAATATTTTTCAGATCCCCAAAAAATAGTTGACAATTTTAACCTTCATTTTTCTGAAGCTGGTAATCTTTTTGATAATGTATTGGGAGTCACCCCTGCTCATGCAAATTTCTACACCCCTGTCCAAACATTAAACGAATTTGGTTTCCAGCCAATCCACGAAAGTAATGTTCTGAAACAATTGTCCTACCTCAAAGGGTCCTCCTCTACCGGAGCAGATAGTTTTCCCGTCTTTGCTCTACTAACTGTTGGTCACCTAATATACAAACCTATAGCCCATATTTTCAACATGTCCATCAAAGAAGCATCAGTTCCTCTAGAATGGAAACATTCCTATGTCCGTCCACTTCACAAAGGGTGCCCTAAAGATGATCCCAATAACTACCGACCTATCTCAATTTTGTCCCCATTGATGAAAATTTTTGAAAAATTATTGAACTACCAAATTAGCGGTTTCCTGTCCACCAACAATCTACTACATCTAAAACAATCTGGGTTCCGAAAAAAATACAGCACCACATCTGCTGCATTAGATTCTCTGAATCAAATTTACAGTAGCCTTGATAATAAGCAGTACTGTGCCTGTCTTTTCCTTGACCTGTCCAAGGCTTTTGATACAGTAGACCACAACACCCTGCTTAGTAAACTAAGTTGCCTCGGTTTTTCCGAAAACGCAGTAAAATGGTTAAAAAATTACCTCTTTTCTCGCACCCAAACTGTATTCACAGATGGTTGGAAGTCAAACAGTGTTAAGATAACAAAAGGGGTTCCACAGGGTTCCATCCTCTTGTTCTCTCTTTATGTCAATAACTTGGGTACTGACCTGGATCATTCCAGGGTAAATCTTTTTGCAGATGACACGATACTGCTGGCCGCTCTCTGGATGACGTGATTGCTAATCTCCAGGGTGATTTCAACAAACTACAACATCAGCTAGTTGCTCTTAAACTAGTACTGAATACCTCCAAAACCAAGGTGCTATGCTTCTCACCGGGACTAAAGCAGGAAGTTATTTTTCCCCAATTACATTCCTTAAATAATTATCAAATAGAGCAAGTCAAGATTTATAAGTATCTTGGGGTCATCCTGGATTCAAAATTGATTTTTGAAGATCACATTGATTATATTGGTAAAAAGACTAAAATAAAAATTGGCTTTCTGTATCGACACAAGCACTGCTTCCCCCTATGTTATGTATGGAATTGATAAAAGCTACCATACTGCCTCTACTTGATTACTGTGAAATCGTGTATGAATCAGCCCCAAAATATGTACTGAAGAAGCTTGATTCCATCTATCACTCGGCCTTAAGATTTGCATTGAACTGCCCATATAGGACTCACCACTGCGATCTCTACATTAAGTCAAACTTAACATCTCTTAATGTTCGACGGCTTGTGCACCAGATCTTATTTATTCACGATGTACTTACAAAAAAATCCGCAGACTACCTGCTGGATCTGCTCTCTGTTTCAAAGAACAAATTTGACCTCGGGTCTTCGCTCATTTACCAGCTTCACATTCCCTATTGCCGTACAAATACCGGAAGAAGGGCCTTTGCTATTGATACCCCCAGGGTCTGGAATGCTATTGCCAATAAACTGCAACTTGAATCACTACCTATGAGATCTTCACTCAAAACTGCTCTGGAGGAGTTGTACACCCCTAGCTGCTACTGCTATTCAGTGGCCTAAAATAAAATAAAATGTTTCGCTCCGGATGACCGCTGCAAAGTATTAACTGTATTTAGATTTAGTGTGCTGATCTTAAAGGTGCATTGAAAAATGTGATACTCCGACTGATGCTCCTGTTGTTGTGGAGTGACTCATGCAGCCAACTATGGCTCTAGGGTTTGGTGTTACATGTTATTTATGTAGTTTATTGTAAAAAATTCGGTCAGTCCCTATGATCACTGTTACATTGCTTTTATGGCTTTATTTTGGTGATTTCGAAAACGTTTTTTGGTTTGGCCATGTTTTTGTTTATTGTAGTACAGAGTTAGACTGGTGGCCTTCATCTTAGTTGTCTTGTGGTGGTTGTTGTTGTTGTTTGACTTGCATCCCACTGGGATTTTTGCACACAGCGTTGGTGTACGGTGCTATTTCAGGAATATTTTTGCTGTTTTTTTCCTGGATTTTCTGTTTGCACAGTCACACACACAGTCACTTTAAGATGTTTTCTTGTTCATGTTTTTTTTGTTGCGATTGCACCCGATTCAAGAGCCGAATGGCTCACAGGGCTATACCAAAATAAATGGGAATGGAACTATGGGAGATGGACTCTGGCTACTGCTGCTGCTGCTTCGGTTTTACTGTCCGACTTGTTTCGTCTTGCTCCTGCTTTGATGGCCGCCGCGCGAGGCCTCGGGGGTGAAATTCCGAACCGGGTTGATGTTTTTGCCGTCGCGAGCACCGATGGCGAAGGAATTTAGACGACGGCAGAGAGGACGACAGGAGAGGCGATGGCCTGTAACTGAACTCTTTCACGATTAAAAAAAAAAATGTTTTACCAAGGTAAGGGCCCGCTGAGCTATGTAGCTATTTTACAGAAGGGATCTTGCTATCACAAAAATATAGCCCAACGAAATAGCTCATCGAGTGGAAATGTATTGCAGTCGTATAGTCTAATCTCACGGTGTTGATAAGTCGGAGGACCTGGAGAAAAATCTACGAGACTTGCCAACTTCAAAAATACAGCAGGCGCCAGGATAGGGATCGAACCCACGACCTCCTGTATACCAGGCGAGGTAGTTAACATATCCTAGCCACCGTGATGATGATGATGAGATGGAGAGACGCAGACTGCAAATATACAGCAGGCGCCAGGGTAGGGATCGAACCCACGACCCCCTGTATACCAGGCGAGGTAGGTAACATCTCCGAGCCACTGTGACGCCCTATCCTAGGCAACACTGTCCCAAACCCTTAACTTTACCCGTAGCGTCACAACCTTGCTGGAGCCGCGGGCCAGTCGACTCTCTGTTCTCCGATTGGCCTCGAGCGGCCTCCTTCTCAACCAGCGAAGTCTGGTTGCTGTGTCTCTCGGACGAGGCGAGCTGAACATCGCTTCCCCGTCACGGAATTCACTCCCTCCTCCGCCGTGAAAAACCTCACATGTAGTTTAATAATAATAAATTAATAAAAAAAATGAAATGACCGCTTGTGTTGCGATCGAAACGTTGTGAGTTTTGGTTTTTCATTTTTATTTTCTATCCAGGTGACTTTATCGAAATAAAGAACCAAAGAATATCGTACAGAGTCGCCAGAGGGCCCTGCCAGGTTTTCACAGTGTGGGTGGGGGGGGTGGATGTTCCTGTGTGTAATCCCAATGGTGTAATTTGCGAGTAAACATTCAGCACTGGGATGTTTGGCCAATGCCCGTGGCTTGGACTACAGGAGAAATCCGCTCGTCCACTGTGACGTGCAGGTACAATATTACGGGTCCTACTATCCGCGACGTTATCCACGCTTTCGCTCCACGAGTCTACAAAAATACATGATAATCTCAACTTGTATGGCGCTGCTGTTGCTGCCACTTAGCCCTTTCCCATCCCGATGACGTACGTGTTTTATAATCAGCTTTTATTCCTATTCCGTTCCGATGACGTGAGGAATCTGGGGGGGAAAAAAAACTAAAGAAAGAAATAACCTCATCGGTACGTCTTCGAGTCGGAAGGCGCAGCGCGCGGAAGGGCATGTGGCACGTTTTGGCGTCATCTGTCTCAGAGTGCGGCGGTCGTGTCGCTACAGTTCTCTGCGGTGAGTAGCAATATCTTTAAAAAACAGCGCCACTGCTACACCTCTCTGAATAAAATGAACGCTGATGAACCGCTCACACGTTCCGAGATTCGGCGGTGAATGGGACACCACCCAATCTGCAAACTTGCAGATGCCTACGGAAAGAGGGAAAGGGCTCTTCGCTCTCGCAGAGAGGGTAGAAACTCAGGGGGCACGCGGAGTGACCGCGGATGAGCGGAAAAGGCAGCCGGACGGCTGGCCAGCCAACGAGCCGGCACCAACAACTGCCAAAGGTGGTCCTCTAGGCAGTAGAACCCCTCTTAACGATGAATCCTGTTAACGACAGGCCTCTATAGAGCCCAATGTGTAGCGTATAGTGTCGTGTGTAGTAGTGTAGGGTATAGTGTAGTGTATAGTGGTGTATAGTATTTAGTAGTGTACAGTGTATAGTAGCGTAGAGGATAACCCCTCTTAACGATGAATCCTGTTAACGACAGGCCTTTATAGAGCCCAATGTGTAGCATATAGTGTTGTGTGTAGTAGTGTAGCGTATAGTGTAGTGTATAGTGGTGTATAGTATTTAGTAATGTACAGTGTATAGCAGTGTAGAGTAGAACACCTCTTAACGACCATTCTCCTGTTAACGACGGGCTATTGTAGGTATAGTAAATATAAGTTAAAGTATTTAATAACCATGTTTCTTCTAATATTATGTGTTTAATAACGTTAGTATCTTTCTGTATTAACATCCATTGTTTAAATATCATGAAGTATGTTTTTTGGGTGAAAAAGGGTAACCTGCCATTGAAACAAATGTAGACCTTAACGTGTATTTTCTATTTTTTTCGATTTAAAGCTTTCGTGACTGCAGGGATTCATCTTCTTGGTTCTTTCGGTAAAGTCACGTAGAATGAAAATAAAATAATAAAAAATAAAACATAATAAAATAAGGTTCTCACGACGTTTTGGCCACAACACAAGTAGCCTTCTTCAGGTGAATGAACAGGACTGTCCAGAAGACAGCGCTTGAGTGAACATTGCTAAGCATGGATCGCGTCTTTGTAAGCTGTGTGGGCGGAATTAACATATGAATGAGCATGTCACCCAGCACCACCACCGGATCGGAGGAGGGTGGCGGCTGGGCAGACAGAAAAGGAAGGTAAAGAGCAGCCAAGGTGCGCTGCTCTGTCCTGTGTTGCATTATAACTCTGCTATAAACTGGACTACTATACAGTACAATATTATACCTTCCAATCTAAACTACATGGTATAATATCATATCCATAGACCAAAAAAAGGGTAGTGTATAGTAACGCATTGTATAATTCAAAGGTGGAATTTATTTTGTTTGTTTTTGTCTTGCTGGGTGACATGCTAATTGATATGTTAATTCCGCCTACACAGCTTAAAAAGACGCGATCCATGCTTAGCAATGTTCACTCAAGCGCTGTCTTCTGGACAGTCCTGTTCATTCACCTGAAGAAGGCTACTTGTGTTGTGGCCGAAACGTCGTGAGAATCTTCTTTTATTATGTTTTATTTTTATTATTTTATTTCCATTCTACGTGACTTAACCGAAAGAACCAAGGGTGTATTTCCTATATTCGCTTAACGACCAAATCACTTAACGACCGCTTTTGTAGAATGATTTACCGTCTCTAAGAGTGGTTCTTCTCGATATATCATTGGGGTTTTGGCCAATTAACGGGCGTTTAAAAACAAGAAACAACAGCAACTTACAGGTATTTGTGTACGTCACCTATGTTGAACTTCTTTCGCACCGCACACGTAGCCAACCGCGCCAATCGGGCAACAACCGCGTGACGCGACGGGGATCCACGTGCGTGTGCGGGATGTTTCTTCCATGTCGCTCCTTTGTTGTCCTGCGCAGGGAACCCCGCGAGCTGCAGGACGCTGGGCGGTCGGCGCTGAGACCCACGGCGGCCAGGAGCCCCAAGGCGACAACGACGGCAATGCCTCTGGGGGACGCGTACCCACATGATGACACCTACACACGTTCTGTAGGTAGAGCAGGGTGACTCCTACCCACATGATGACACCTACACACGTTCTGTAGGTAGAGCAGAGTGACTCCTACCCACATGATGACACCTACACACGTTCTGTAGGTAGAGCAGAGTGACTCCCACCCACATGATGACACCTACACACGTTCTGCAGGTAGAGCAGAGTGACTCCTACCCACATGATGACACCTACACACGTTCTGTAGATAGAGCAGAGTGACTCCTACCCACATGATGACACCTACACACGTTCTGTAGATAGAGCAGAGTGACTCCTACCCACATGATGACACCTACACACGTTCTGTAGGTAGAGCAGGGTGACTCCTACCCACACGGTGACACCTACACACGTTCTGTAGGTAGAGCAGGGTGACTCCTACCCACACGATGACACCTACACACGTTCTGTAGGTAGAGACGTGGGACTCGTACCTGTATGATGACACCTACACACGTTCTGTAGGTAGAGCGGGGTGACTCCTACCCACATGATGACACCTACACACGTTCTGTAGGTAGAGCAGGTGGACTCGTATCTGTATGATGACACCTACACACGTTCTGTAGGTAGAGCAGGGTGACTTTTACCTGTATGACAACACCTACACGTGTTCTGTAGGTAGAGACGTGGGACTCGTACCCACATGATGACACCTACACACATTCTGTATGTAGAGCGGGGTGACTCCTACCCACATGATGACACCTACACACGTTCTGTAGGTAGAGCTGGGTGACTTCCTACCCACACGATGACACCTACACACGTTCTGTAGGTAGAGCAGGTGGACTCGTATCTGTATGATGACACCTACACACGTTCTGTAGGTAGAGCAGGGTGACTCTTACCTGTATGACAACACCTACACGTGTTCTGTAGGTAGAGACGTGGGACTCGTACCCACATGATGACACCTACACACATTCTGTATGTAGAGCGGGGTGACTCCTACCCACATGATGACACCTACACACGTTCTGTAGGTAGAGCTGGGTGACTTCCTACCCACACGATGACACCTACACACGTTCTGTAGGTAGAGCAGGTGGACTCGTATCTGTATGATGACACCTACACACGTTCTGTAGGTAGAGCAGGGTGACTCTTACCTGTATGACAACACCTACACGTGTTCTGTAGGTAGAGACGTGGGACTCGTACCCACATGATGACACCTACACACATTCTGTATGTAGAGCGGGGTGACTCCTACCCACATGATGACACCTACACACATTCTGTATGTAGAGCGGGGTGACTCCTACCCACATGATGACACCTACACACGTTCTGTAGGTAGAGCTGGGTGACTTCCTACCCACACGATGACACCTACACACGTTCTGTAGGTAGAGCAGGTGGACTCGTATCTGTATGATGACACCTACACACGTTCTGTAGGTAGAGCAGGGTGACTCTTACCTGTATGACAACACCTACACGTGTTCTGTAGGTAGAGACGTGGGACTCGTACCCACATGATGACACCTACACACGTTCTGTAGGTAGAGCGGGGTGACTCGTACCCACATGATGACACCTACACACGTTCTGTAGGTAGAGAGGGGTGACTCCTACCCACATGATGACACCTACACACGTTCTGTAGGTAGAGACGTGGGACTCGTACCTGTATGATGACACCTACACGTGTTCTGCAGGTAGAGCAGGTGGACTGGTACCTGTATGACGACACCTACACATGTTCTGTAGGTAGAGCAGGTGGACTGGTACCTGCATGATGACACCTACACACGTTCTGTAGGTAGAGCAGGGTGACTTCCTACCCACACAACGACACCTACACGCGTTTTGTAGGTAGAGACGTGGGACTGGTACCTGTATGATGACACCTACACGCATTCTGTAGGTAGAGACGTGGGACTCGTACCTGTATGACGACACCTACACGTGTTCTGTAGGTAGAGACGGGACTCGTACCCACATGATGACACCTACACGTGTTTTGTAGGTAGAGCAGGGGGACTCATACCCACATGATGACACCTACACGTGTTCTGTAGGTAGAGACGGGACTCGTACCTGCATGACGACACCTACACGTGTTCTGTAGGTAGAGACGGGACTCGTATCTGTATGATGACACCTACACGTGTTCTGTAGGTAGAGCAGGGTGACTCTTACCTGTATGACAACACCTACACGTGTTCTGTAGGTAGAGACGTGGGACTCGTACCCACATGATGACACCTACACACATTCTGTATGTAGAGCGGGGTGACTCCTACCCACATGATGACACCTACACACGTTCTGTAGGTAGAGCTGGGTGACTTCCTACCCACACGATGACACCTACACACGTTCTGTAGGTAGAGCAGGTGGACTCGTATCTGTATGATGACACCTACACACGTTCTGTAGGTAGAGCAGGGTGACTCTTACCTGTATGACAACACCTACACGTGTTCTGTAGGTAGAGACGTGGGACTCGTACCCACATGATGACACCTACACACATTCTGTATGTAGAGCGGGGTGACTCCTACCCACATGATGACACCTACACACGTTCTGTAGGTAGAGCTGGGTGACTTCCTACCCACACGATGACACCTACACACGTTCTGTAGGTAGAGCAGGTGGACTCGTATCTGTATGATGACACCTACACGTGTTCTGTAGGTAGAGACGTGGGACTCGTACCCACATGATGACACCTACACACGTTCTGTAGGTAGAGCGGGGTGACTCGTACCCACATGATGACACCTACACACGTTCTGTAGGTAGAGAGGGGTGACTCCTACCCACATGATGACACCTACACACGTTCTGTAGGTAGAGACGTGGGACTCGTACCTGTATGATGACACCTACACGTGTTCTGCAGGTAGAGCAGGTGGACTGGTACCTGTATGACGACACCTACACATGTTCTGTAGGTAGAGCAGGTGGACTGGTACCTGCATGATGACACCTACACACGTTCTGTAGGTAGAGCAGGGTGACTTCCTACCCACACAACGACACCTACACGCGTTTTGTAGGTAGAGACGTGGGACTGGTACCTGTATGATGACACCTACACGCATTCTGTAGGTAGAGACGTGGGACTCGTACCTGTATGACGACACCTACACGTGTTCTGTAGGTAGAGACGGGACTCGTACCCACATGATGACACCTACACGTGTTTTGTAGGTAGAGCAGGGGGACTCATACCCACATGATGACACCTACACGTGTTCTGTAGGTAGAGACGGGACTCGTACCTGCATGACGACACCTACACGTGTTCTGTAGGTAGAGACGGGACTCGTACCCACATTATGACACCTACACGTGTTCTGTAGGTAGAGACGGGATTCGTACCTGTATGACGACACCTACACGTGTTCTGTAGGTAGAGACGGGACTCGTACCCACATTATG
This sequence comes from Petromyzon marinus, assembly GCF_048934315.1. Classification (NCBI taxonomy): domain Eukaryota; kingdom Metazoa; phylum Chordata; class Hyperoartia; order Petromyzontiformes; family Petromyzontidae; genus Petromyzon; species Petromyzon marinus. The sequence goes on along the minus strand of NC_133729.1, from coordinate 6,448,934 downwards.
ACACCTACACGTGTTCTGTAGGTAGAGCAGGGGGACTCGTGCCTGTATGATGACACCTACACGCGTTCTGCAGGTAGAGATGTTATCTCCCTCGCCTGGTATGCATGAGCTCGTGGGCTTGATCCCGACCCTGATGCCCTGTGCCTCCAGATTAACACGGTTGCCTCCGTATGGTAGGAAAGAAGTTCAACATACATACTTGCAGTGTGCCTGTTGCTCTCTCTAGTCCCATGGTCGCATGGATTTTTCTCCGGTTCCTCCGGTTTTCCCCTGCACATTTAACTTCACATGTTTAGAGTATTTGGCTGCTGTAAATGCCCACATCGCCGCCTCTGCCCTGCCCCAGCGGTGAAATGTCGGGAGTGCGGTGGGGTAAAGTGTGGGTTACTGCCTCCTCCTTTCATGATTTCTCGGGACGGTGTGGAAGAGTAGGCCAAATGTCCATCCAGGGCTCCCTTTCCAACAGCGGTGGCATAAGCAAGCAAATCTGAAAGACCTCCACCCTTTTGATAAAATACAAAAACATTTTGTTGGTCACTTGCTCAATCTGAGTCTTGAACGATGGGCCCACATTCCCAATGGCACCCCTTGGGCTTCTCCACTTAGCATAAATGCTCTGTCAGGCGAAGTCCAAGTTACACAACCGAGGGTGAGGTCTCCTTTATGTAATTACAAAGTTCACCGCCTACGTGCCCCCCACCACCACCCTGTGCTGTTGCACTCAGCTCGGCAATCTTTCAAACCCATAAAGATAGCGCCACGCCAATGGATCGCTCCGTGAGGATGAGAACGCGATACAAATGGTGCACGAGCAGAAGGAGGAGCAAGCAAAACAGAAGCAAACTTACACACTCAACACATTGGTCATTGATAACACCGTGGTCTTAACAAACAATAGCCCCCCCCCGTCTGTAATTGGTGATGGTTTCGACAATGCACTGTCTACGTAATGCACACACACACACACACCAGGTTGCGACTGACTGGTCATTCAAGCCGCTCGGCAGAGTGAATTCGGCGGGGCCCAACGGACATTTGGTGGAGCGGGGCCCATCCCCGGAGCAGGACAGCTCCTAACGTCGGCCGTCGCTTCACAGCATTCGCTGGCTAGGTTGGCTGGCTGGAAGGTTGGCTAGGTTTACTGGCTGGTTGGTTGGCTGGCTACGTTGGCTGGCTAGGTTGGCTGGCTAGGCTGGCTGGCTGGGTGGCTGGCTAGGTTGGCTGGCTAGGTTGGCTGGCTGGCTGGCTAGGTTGGCTGGCTAGGTTGGCTGGCTAGGTTGGCTGGTTGGCTGGCTAGGTTGGCTGGCTAGGTTGGCTGGCTAGGTTGGTTGGCTAGTTTTGGGTGGCTGGCTGGCTAGGTTGGCTGGCTAGGTTGGCTGGCTAGGTTGGCTGGCTGGCTGGCTAGGTTGGCTGGCTGGTTGGCTGGCTAGGTTGGCTGGTTGGCTGTTTAGGTTGGCTGGCTATGGTTGGCTGGTTGGCTGGCTAGGTTGGCTGGCTGGCTGGTTGGCTGGCAAGGCTGGCTAGGTTGGCTGGCTGGTTGGCTGGCTGGCTAGGTTGGCTGGCTGGCTAGGTTGGCTGGCTAGGTTGGCTGGCTGGTTAGCTGGCTGGCTGGCTAGGTTGGCTGGCTAGGTTGGCTGACTAGGTTGGCTGGCTGCCTGGTTGGCTGGCTGGCTGGCTAGGTTAGCTGGCTAGGTTGGATGGCTAGGTTGGCTGGCTAGGTTGGCTGGCTGGCTAGGTTGGCTGGCTAGGTTGGCTGGCTAGGTTGGCTGACTGGTTAGCTGGCTGGCTGGCTAGGTTGGCTGGCTAGGTTGGATTGCTAGGTTGGCTGGCTCGGTTGGCTGGCTTAGGTTGGCTGGCTGGTTGGCTGGCTGGCTGGCTGGCTAGGTTGGCTGGCTAGGTTGGCTGGCTAGGTTGGCTGGCTGGCTAGGTTGGCTGGCTATGGTTGCTTGGCTGGCTGGTTGGTTGGCTGGTTGGTTGGCTATGGTTGGTTGGCTGGCTGGTTGGTTGGCTGGTTGGTTGGCTATGGTTGGTTGGTTGGCTGGTTGGTTGGTTGGCTGGTTGGCTGGCTATGGTTAGTTGGCTTGCTGGTTGGCTGGCTGGCTGGTTGGCTGTCTGGCTGGAGGGATGGAGGGATGGACGGTGACGTCCGAAGGGCTTGCGGGCTTTCTAGTTTCTCTTTTTTGGGAAACTTTAGACGGAGTTGGAGCCCTAGCACGGCACATGGACGAGCGTGGCACTCCACGCAACATCCGTGCCGCCCTTATTTTTTTGTTTTTGTTGTTGCTGGTGAATAGCATTTTTCATAATCAATTGGGATCTGAATTTTTTTGTATCCTGGAGGAATCCGGTGAAGCCACTAAGCTTTTTTTTTTCACCACCACACATGTCTGGTTACGACAACAAACAATACAAAAAAAACCTGAGAGGATTGCAAAATAAAGAGGTCAGCAAATTTCTAAGAAATAATGAAGGGTGGGGAGGGGGGGAGATGACCACGGCACACGCGCATGCTTCAACCTTGGTGGCTAGAAGATGTTAACTACCTCGCATGGTATACGGGAGGTTGTGGTTTCGATCCAGATCCTGACGCCTGCCGTATATTTGGAGTTTGGGTGTCTCTCTCATCTCTGTCCCCGCGGTCACGTGGATTTTTCTACAGGTTCCTCGAGGTTTTCCCTCCCACAGTGAAAATCAACGTGCGTTTTAAATTGTTTGACTGCTAGAAATCTCCACGTGATTAGCCACTTCGTTGAGCTGTCGTTTGTGACCAGGTCACTTCTGGAAAAGAGATAAATAGCTCAGTGGGCCTTATCTGGGGAAAAAGAGCGAATAATAAATATAGAAATAAATCATTCGCCCACGTGCCAGGAATCCAGGCAGCCAGGAATCCAGCTGGGCAGGCAGTAATCCAGTCAGCAAAACTCTAACATAGTACAGGGACTCCTCTACTTACAGACATTTGACTTACGAACTGTCAGAGATACGAACAAACCGGTCCGTCCGTATGTCATGTAGATGACACATTCAGAACCAGTGGCATCTACATCTGCAGAACATGAAGAATGAGTGGGAAATACATCTGCAGAACATGAAGAACCAGTGGCATCTACATCTGCAGAACATGAAGAACCAGTGGCATCTGCAGAACATGAAGAACCAGTGGCAACTACATCTGCAGAACATGAAGAACCAGTGGCATCTGCAGAACATGAAGAACCAGTGGCATCTACATCTGCAGAACATGAAGAACCAGTGGCATCTGCAGAACATTAAGAGCCAGTGGCATCTACTTCTGCAGAACATGAAGAACCAGTGGCATCTGCAGAACGTGAAGAACCAGTGGCATCTACAGAACGTGAAGAACCAGTGGCATCGACATCTGCAGAACATGAAGAACCAGTGGCATTTACATCTGCAGAACATGAAGAGCCAGTGGCATCTACATCTGCAGAACATGAAGAACCAGTGGCATTTACATCTGCAGAACATGAAGAACCAATGGCATCTACATCTGCAGAACATGAAGAACCAGTGGCATCTACATCTGCAGAACATGAAGGACCAGTGACATTTACATCAACAGGAGATTATACAACTTTTAAAGCCATTCCCCGTGTTTAGTGTACATGTCGTACAACACGTTTGGAATCGACTTACAAACAGACCTCTGGAACCCAACTCGTTCGTACGCAGAGGAGTCCCTGTATGTTGCAGCAAACCCTTTAAGGGTTCAAAGACAATGCGTATATCACCAGAGCGTGTTTGTTTGCATGCTCACCACAAGTGCCGTGGTGTGGTTAATGCGAGCTTGATTCCTCGCAAAAGAGTTTATATTGGGTGTTTGAACATCTCAGCACAACTCCCGTTGTGTTGCCAGAAAGGGTTTGCACCAAGGCCGTAGCCATGGAGTCAACATTGGGGGGGACCAAATCTTCTAGGGTGTCTGGAGGTCCCAACCCAGAAAATTATCTAAATTTGAAAACTAATTTCCTGCCTAAAATATTAAAAAATTCCCTAACGCGTGGGATGGTCTTTTTATTTATTTTTTACAATAATGTCTAATAGTGTATTGTATTACATTGCTCTGTTTTTACTTTTTTAACATTTCTTGTTTCATCGTATGTAATGGCAGAGATTAGGGATTCATAAAGTACAACCATAACCACTCATTGTTTTTTTTTCGGTAAAGTCACGTATGTAGAAATACAATACAATTATATTAAAACAAAAAACAATCACGACGTTTCGATCACAACGCAAGCGATCTTCATCAGGTGTCAAGAAGATTTAATATAATTTTATTGTGTTTCTACATACGTGACTTTACCGAAAAAAAACCAATGAGTAATTTTATGCAGTCACGAAAGCTTTAATACTTTATTACAACCATAACCACAATCATATAAAAAATAAATCTATGCATTGATTTACATGAAGACAAGTCCAGATATTGTGGTCAAGTTTTCGAAAAATGTTTTTTATATAGCAATAAATGGGAGGGGGGGGGGCATTTTGAGCATATTTGAATATTGGGAGGGGGGGTGTGTGTGTGTGTCCCCCAATATATATTATAATCACGGCCTTGGTTTGCACGCACGACAAGCCCTCGCGACACACGTGCCGATTGTCTGTTGTTTCGCTGTTGGTGCAGGGGTGCAAGAATAACGTGCGGGCGCTGGCGCTGCGTGCCGACGCGTGGCTGCGCGCGGCGTTCATCCCAGACACACGCGTGCTCGCGTGGAGCGAGCACGCCACGGCGCAGGAGTACGAGCGCCTCAAGCGCTTCCAGCTCATCTACGGCTGGGGTGGCAAGAACTTCTCGCGTGAGTGTTGGTGGTGGTGGCGGTGGTAGCGGTGGTGGCGGCGCTGGTGGCGGTGGTGGTGGCGGTGGTGCTAGTGGCGGTGGTGGATGTGGTGGTGGCACTGGTGGTGGATGTGGTGGTGGCCGTGGTGGCTCCGGTTTGGCAACGGAAGTCGCACTCCGAATCAGTCGAGCGGCAATATATTTTGATCGGTTGCGTAACGCTGTGTGGAAGCTGCCTGGTCTGTCGCTCCGCACGAAGCTTCAGGTCTTTTCGGCCATGCTCATTCCCTCCCTTCTCTACGCCAGCGAAACGTGGAAACATTTAGGCTGGCCTGCCTACGATCCATCCTGGGTTTAACCAGGCTGGATTGTGTGAGGAACTCACAAATCCTTGAAAGATCTGGGCAAAGTCCCATCGGTGAGCTCCTCCGGCAGGCAAGGCTGCGTTGGCTGGGTCATGTAGCCCGCATGCCCAACCACCACATGCCGAAACAGCTTTTGTTCGGCCGGATTGAGGGGGCTAAGCGGGCGCGGCACGGGCTAGAGAAGAGATGGAGTGACATGGTACAGGAGGACGTGGAGCTGAGTGGACTTGCCGATGACTGGTACCAGCGGTGTCAAGATCGGCCTCTGTGGAGGAGGCTCGTGAAGGATGCTACTGGGCAGTTGGAGGCAGTCGCCCTCCAACAACAACGGAGGGCGGAGGAGCGACGCTCACAACAACGAGCGGAGCGCTGGGTGGCTAAATGTGCACAGTAGGGGGTACAGGTGGTGCATCAGCCAGTCGTCTCAGTCATCTCAGTCAGTCGACCCGTGGCACCTGGGTCTGCCCCGTGACCTCCTGCCAGCGGGCGTTCGACACTTCACGTGGCCTCAAGGTGCACATAGCCTGGCACAAGCGTCGTGGTGACGTCACCGCCACTTAGTGGCGAATGGCGGTTGTTGTTGTTGGTGCTGGTGGATGCAGTGGCGGTAGTGGTGGTGCTGATGGTGGTGGTGGCGGTGCTGGTGGTGGATGTGGTGGTGGATGTGGTGCTGGTGGTGGTGGTGGATGTGGTGCTGGTGGCGGTGCTGGTGGTGGTGGTGGATGTGGTAGTGGTGGCGGTGCTGGTGGTGGTGGTGGATGTGGTGGTGCTGCTGGTGGTGGATGTGGTGGTGGATGTGGTGCTGGTGGTGGCGGTGCAGCTTGTTCACGTATCAAGACGCCGCTTGGTTGTCACGTCGGTCTTCTCCCGCACCGTACAAAGCCCACCGACACTAACCCCCCCCCCCCGCCCCCCCCCACCTTCTTATCGCAGTCGTGGCCACCGCTCTGCGGCTGCTCAACACGAGCGCCAACCGCCACATGTTCGACGACTGGAGCGAGCGATGGAGGCGGCAGCGGGCACCGGCGTGCGTCGCCTGCGCCGTCGTGGGCAACGGCGGCATCCTCAACGGGTCGCGCCTGGGCCGCGAGATCGACAAGCACCACTACGTCTTCCGGTCAGCGCTCACCCCTCGCACCCCCCCCCCCCTCGCTCTCGCCCCTCTCTCTGACCCCACCCCCTCTCTCTCGCCCCTCTCTCTCGCCCCCCGACTCTCTCATCCCCCACCTCTCTCGCCCCCCCTCTTCCCCCCTCTTTCTCACCCCCCTCTCTCACCCCCCCTCTCTCTCGCCCCCCTCTCTCTCGCCCCCCTCTCTCTCGCCCCTCTCTCTCGCCCCCCGACTCTCTCATCCCCCACCTCTCTCGCCCCCCCTCTTCCCCCCTCTTTCTCACCCCCCTCTCTCACCCCCCCTCTCTCTCGCCCCCCTCTCTCTCGCCCCCCTCTCTCACCCCCTCTCTCTCGCCCCCCCCTCTCTCTCGCCCCCCTCTCTCACCCCCTCTCTCTCACCCCCCTCTCTCACCCCCCCCTCTCTCCCCCTTCTCTCTCCCCCCCTCTCTCTCACCCCCCTCTCTCACCCCCCCCTCTCACCCCCTCTCTCTCGCCCCCCCCTCTCTCCCCCTTCTCTCTCACCCCCTCTCTCTCACCCCCCTCTCTCACCCCCCCCTCTCTCCCCCTTCTCTCTCCCCCCCTCTCTCTCACCCCCCTCTCTCACCCCCCCTCTCCCCCCTCTCTCTCGCCCCCCTCTCTCACCCCCCCTCTCCCCCCTCTCTCTCGCCCCCCTCTCTCACCCCCCCTCTCCCCCCTCTCTCTCGCCCCCCTCTCTCTCGCCCCTCTCTCTCACCCCCCTCTCTCTCCCCCCCTCTCTCATCCCCCCTCTCTCTCTCTCCCCCCCTCTCTCTCGCCCCCCCCCTCTCTCCCGCCCTCTCCCCCCAAAATCACGTGACGTCGCTGCTTGGGGATTTGTTGTTGTTGTTTTAGTTTGTGGTCCTTCCACCCCAACCACACCCACCCCCCCACCCACCACGCCGCACCTCCGGTTGGCCACGTGCGTTGAGCAGTCAATGTCGATTGGCTGCTCAACGTTCCAGACGGCCACAGAAGCGCGTCTGAAAGTGCTTTCAGGTTGCCAGCGAAAAGGCGCTGCGAGTATTTCCGGAGTTGGCGTGGTTTTTGCTCTCTGACGAGCTCGGCGAGGTATTGTCGTTCGTTTGTGGCGAGCCCATGGGTCTTGTGTAAATCCCCACGACGTGGCTTTTGAAAAAAAAAACCAGGATGAACCTCTTGTAGAAGCCACGCAGGGGGACCTGTGGCACGTTCTAGCAGAACGGTGAGCACCCTCGCACCGCGTGAAAGCGACGAAGGTGTGGTGACCGTCTTTGTGCGATGGACAGCCAAAAGACGCTGCTAGCGAGGACTCACCGGAGTTCACGCGGCGATGGTTTCTGCCCCTTGACGAGGTCGGCGGGCTGTCGGGGTTCATTTGCGGCGAGCACGTTGCGCGTAATGAGTGCGACCTCTTTAATGTCTTCGTTCAGCAACCAGAAGCCCATGCAACTCGGCGAGCACTGGACGGACGCGTGTCCTCCTCTCGATGTAATTCCAACCGTGCATGCAATGTATCATCCATCATCCTCATTATTATTATTATTATCCATTAGTGTATTAAAAATAATTATAGATGATATTTTGGACCGCACGGTTCAACTGCTAGCAACAAATTTGCTCGTGTGCTTAAGTTTTGCTCAACGGGAAGAGCGGCAACCCGGCTTAAGGCAGATTAACTCCCAGCGACCCCTCGAGATCGGGCACATCTATCGAAATCAGCTGAGGTCTCCCGTAAATCACGTGACCTTCTGTGCGGCCACCCCGACTCTGAACCCCTTTCCTCTCAGCTACGCATCTTTCTGTCTCAATCAATCAAGCCTTTATTGCTGTAGCACTATTTCGCGCAAAAGATGCAATTCAAAGTGCTGTACAGATAAAAGAAAGCATTGTCGCTCAAGAACAATTAAAGCAATTTCCATTCAAACAGAATTGCAACAACAACAAAATTGTTGCCGTGGTTTTCCCACCTGATGGTGATTGCTTGTGTTGCAATCGAAACGTCGTGATTTGTTTATTTTATTTTATTTCTACCTACGTGACTTTACCGAAAGAACCAAAGAGTATGGATTCCTGCAGTCACGAAAGCTTCAAATCAAGATTAAAATTGCATTATAATGAATTGCTATCGAAGGCATATTTAAAAAAAAAACTCTATAAAATAAACTTAAGTAAAAAGCCAGTTTAAAAAGATTCGTTTTTAGATTCAACTTTAAATTGCTTAATAATTGCCAAGCCCACAGATCCCCTGGCAGGCTGCTCCACAGGCGAAGACCACGCACACTGAGGTCCGCTTCTCCGTGAGCTTTGGTCCTGTCCCTTGGAATGACTAAAAGACCGGCACCAGAGGTGTCTGAGTTCTCTTGTTGGTTCACATCTTAAAAAGCATAGAAGATGTGTATGCTGGTGCCAAACCATTCAACGATTTAAAAACCAATAAAAAAAACACTTTTAAAATTATTTCTACGACCGTAAAAATACGCGTCACGTGGATGCTCTTTCTTGTTTTCGTAATCACCCGTGCCGCTGCATTCTGAATAAGTTGTAGGTTACATATTGACTTTTTCGGGAAGACTGGAAAAGAGAGCATTGCAGTAGTCAAGTCTCCTGGCAATAAAAGCACGCGTCAGTTTCTCAGAAGTTAACCGAGAGAGAAATGGCTGTAACTTAGCCATATTTCTAAGATGATAAAAATGCCGTTTTGGTGATATATCTGATATGGGCTTCAAAGTTCAAATCCGGATCAAACGGAACACGAACGTTTTTAACCTGCAGTTTGGCGTTTTCTGTCAGCGAGAAAAAAAAAAGTGTGAGCAGTTGATCTCTTTGGGCTTTTTGCTCCAATTACCAGGACCTCTGTTTTTGTCTTTGATAAGTGCCAGGAAATTCAGTATCATCCACATTTTAATATTATCAATGCATCACGGGACCTCCTTTGCCAGTACCAAAATATGAGAATAGGGTTTTCCCCTTTTTTCTGGCAAACAAAACAGTTGTGTTAAGATGTTAAAACACAAAACTGAAATCTTTTACAAGGAATCATGTCTGCGTTAACAACAATACTTGTGGTCAGAATGCAAACAATCAACGTACTCTGATCATATATGTGGCATTGTCTTTGAAACGGGTTGGTTCACACCAGAGACAGCTTTCTTTTGAGCCTCGTCTCAAAACGGTGTTAGACCAGAGGACGCTAAAAGTCCTCTGGGAATAGGCTCCAAAGAAAGCTGTCTCTTGTGTGGATCAATCAGTTTAAAAAACAATGCCACATATATTATCAGAGCATGTTTTTTTGTTTGCATTCTGATCACAAGTATTGTGGTTAATGCAGACATGATTCCTTGTGAAAGGTTTCAGTTTGGTGTTTTAACATCTTAACACCTGATTCTCATACAGACACTATCCCTACCACTACTCCAACCCCTATCACTACCGATTCCCCTATCACCAACCCTATCACTACCCCAACCCCGTCCTTAACCACTCACGCCTGCCCTCCTGTCACCACAGCTACACCACAACGTTTAATAACCACCCCACTTCAAAATATCTCAACCACTGCCATCTTGTGTACACCTTTGTAAGTTTTGTAAAGGCGCCTTTGACCGAGTGAGGCGCTGCTGCACGAGTCTGTGTAACATAGGATGGTTGTACTTCACTAATTTTCAGAGGGGGGAGGGACACTATCACCGATAAGACATCGTCAGTGTGAGTGAGTACCGCCACACCATTTGAAACCGTGGTTGGGTTTGAGACCCCTTACCGCCAGAAAGTGTCATTTTATCTTTAAAAGCTGACAAAAATGTTTTTTTTTTTACCAGCTAAGGCCGCACTGAGGTACCCATTTTGCAGAAGCGGCCTTGCTATCACAAATAATAGCTCATCGGAAGTGGCTCATCATCATGACGGGCACATTTCTAGCAGCAGCCAGTTACTCTGAACGCACGTGCTTGATTCTCAATGTGGAGGGAGTGAGACCTTGGGAAAAAAAATCCACACGACCACGGGGAGTGAGAGACAGAGAACACGCGAACTTCAAATACACAGCAGGCGTCCAGGTCGGGATCGAACCCACGACCTCCCGCATACCAGGCGAGGCTGTTAACATCTCGTAGCCACCGTGATGATGATGATGAGAGAGACACACAAACTCCAAATACACAGCAGGCATCCAGGTCGGGATCGAACCGACGACCTCTCGTATACCAGGCGAGGCAGTTAACATCTCGTAGCCACCGTGATGATGATGATGAGAGAGAGAGACACACACAAACTGCACATATACAGCAGCAGGCGTCCAGGTCGGGATCGAACCCACGACCTCCCATATACCGGGAGAGGCAGTTAACATATTCTAGCTACCGTGATGATGATAAGAAAGAGAGACACACAAACTCCAAATATACAGCAGGCGTTGGGGTCGCGATCGAACCCACGACCTCCCGAATAGCAGGCGAGGCAGTTAACATCTCGCCACCGTGGCACCCTTACAACCAGGATCTGCAGTGCCAATGTAAAAGCCTCCCCCAACGTTGATCAACGTCAGACGCTGACCCGCGTGGGTGGAGGGATATTTCATCGTGGTGGAATGCTCCTTGGCTCGGCCATGGACTGATGAGATCCAGAGCTAGCAGTGGCCCACAACGTTTGTTTAAGACGAGAGCGTTGCAGCGACGTGCGCACGTCTCTACGTGCGTTGAACTTCTTTCGCACAAACCGTACGTAGCCAACCGCGCTAATCGGAGGTGCGTGGGGGTGGGCGGGGGAATGACAACGAACTAAACACCAAAAGCAGTTCTAAAGGAAGAATGAGTTTGTCCATCTTGACGATTTGAGAGTGCATAGCTCCAGTGGCTTCGTAATATCGGAAGGAAGATCGATCTAGGTCGATCCAGACGGCCGCAGACGCGCATCTGAAGGCACGCGATGCGTTTTCAGATGGCCAGCCGAAAGCCACTGCAAGGATCACCGGAGCTCGCGTGATGATTTATGATCCTTGACAGGGTCAGCAAGGCAATCGTGGCTCATGTGTGGAGAGCAATGGGCCTCGGGTAAAATCCCCACGACGTGGCTTTGAAACCAGGATATAGACCCCTTGCACAAGCCACACAAGGAGAGATTACATTCACAGCAGAACCATGAGCACTCTTGCATCGCGTGCGTGAGGTATTTGTTTTTTGGCAACGATCTAGAGCGTGACTCACGGACCCGAGCGCCGAGCAAGCGTCGCAGAGATTTGCGAAACCAAGTTTCAGCCACTGCCAGTGATTTGGTCGTGGGTTCTCGAGCGGAGTGAATTGATGGCCTCAGCCAGATCACCAATGGCTCGCATAGATTACCCTATATATTTTTTTGCGTATTCTTTTTTGACCAGGTAAGGCCCACGGAGCTCTGTGGCCCCTTTTTGCAGAAGCGACCTGCCTATCACAAATTATAGCTCAACGACGTGGTGTATTATTACGTGGAAATAAATGGCAGCCGCATATTCAAAACGCATCTTTATTCCAATTGTGGAGGCAAAAACCGGAGGACCGCGTGAAACATCGACGTGACCATGGAGAGTGAGAGAGACACGCACACTCCAAATATACAGCAGGTGTCAGGGTCGGGATCGAACCCACGCCCTCCTGCATACCGGGAGAGGTAGTTAACATCTTCTAGCCACTGTGATGATGATGATGAGAGCGACACGCAAACTCCCAATATACAGCATGCATTGTCAGGGTCGGGATCGAACCCACGGCCTCCTCCATACCAGGAGATGATGATGATGAGAGAGACACGCAATCTCCAAATATACAGCAGGCATTGTCTGGGTCGGGATCGAACCCACGGCGTCCTGCATACCAGGAGATGATGATGATGAGAGAGGCACGCAAACTCCCAATATACAGCAGGCGTTGTCAGGGTCGGGATCGAACCCACGGCCTCCTGCATACCAGGAGATGATGATGATGATGAGAGAGACACGCAAACTCCCAATAAATAGCAGGCATTGTCAGAGTCGGGATCGAACCCACAGCCTCCTGCTTACCAGGAGATGATGATGATGATAGAGACATACTCTTTGGTTCTATTCGGTAAAGTCACATAGGTAAAAAATAAAACAACAAAAATCACGACGTTTCGGCCACAACACAAGTAGCCTTCTTCAGGTGAAGGAACAGAACTGTCGGGACGACAGAGCTTCAATGTCGTTCCAACAGTTCTGTTGCTTCACCTGAAGAAGGCTACTTGTGTTGTGGCCGAAACGTCGTGATTTTTGTTGTTTTATTTTTTACCTACGTGACTTTACCGAATAGAACCAAAGAGTATGGAACCTTGCAGTCACGAAAGTTTCAAATCTAGAATGAGAGAGACACGCAAACTCCCAATATACAGCAGGCATTGCTTCTGCTACTGCTGATGTTGCTGCCGCTTCTTCTGCTGCTGCTGATGCTGCTGATGTTGCTTCTTCTGCTGCTGCTGCTTCTTCTGCCGCTTCTTCTGCTGCTGCTGCTGCTTATGTGCTGTTGCTGCTGCTCCTGTTGCTTCTGCCGCTGTCGCAGGGTGAATGCCGCGATGACCCGGGGCTACGAGGACGACGTGGGGAGCAGAACGAGCTTCTACTTCTTCAGCACCAACACCATGCGCAACTCGCTGGGCCGATACCGCAAGCTGGGATACACCTCGCCGCCCAACACGCCAGTACGAAGCGCCGCGTGCATGCACAGCCCGTGCTTTTGACAGCCCGTGCCCTTCACAGCCCGTGCCCTTCACAGCCTGTGCCTTTGACAGCACGTGCCCTTCACAGCCCCTACCACTGTCTGTGTACCCCTACCAGCCCTACCCCTGGCTGTGTACCCCTACCAGTCCCTACCCCTGTCTGTGTACCCCTACCAGCCCTACCCCTGTCTGTGTACCCCTACCAGCCCCTACACCCGCTCTGTGTACCCCTACCAGCCCTACCCCTCTCTGTGTACCCCTACCAGCCCTACCCCTGTCTGTGTACCCCTACCAGCCCTACCCGTGTCTGTGTACCCCTACCAACCCCTACCCCTGTCTGTGTACCCCTACCAGTCCCTACCCCTGTCTGTGTACCCCTACCAGCCCTACCCCTGTCTGTGTACCCCTACCAGCCCCTACCACTGTCTGTGTGCCCCTACGAACCCCTACCTGTGTCTGTGTACCCCTACCAGTCCCTACCCCTGTCTGTGTACCCCTACCAGCCCTTCCCCTGTCTGTGTACCCCTACCCCTGTCTGTGTACCCCTACCAGCCCCTACACCCGCTCTGTGTACCCCTACCAGCCCTACCCCTCTCTGTGTACCCCTACCAGCCCTACCCCTGTCTGTGTACCCCTACCAGCCCTACCCCTGGCTGTGTACCCCTACCAGCCCTACCACTGTTTGCGTACCCCTACCAGCCCTACCCCTGTCTGTGTACCCCTTCCAACCCATACCCCTGTCTGTGTACCCCTACCAGCCCTATCCCTGGCTGTGTACCCCTACCAGCCCTGCCCCTGTCTGTGTACCCCTACCAGCCCTACCCCTGGCTGTGTACCCCTACCAGCCCTACCCCTGGCTGTGTACCCCTACCAGCCCCTACACCCGCTCTGTGTACCCCTACCAGCCCTACCCCTGTCTGTGTACCCCTACCAGCCCTACCCGTGTCTGTGTACCCCTACCAGCCCTACCCCTGTCTGTGTACCCCTACCAGCCCTACCCGTGTCTGTGTACCCCTACCAACCCCTACCCCTGTCTGTGTACCCCTACCAGTTCCTACCCCTGTCTGTGTACCCCTACCAACCCCTACCCCTGTCTGTGTACCCCTACCGGTCCCTACCCCTCCCTGTGTACCCCTACCAACCCCTACCCCTGTCTGTGTACCCCTACCAGCCCTACCCCTGGCTGTGTACCCCTACCAGTCCCTACCCCTGTCTGTGTACCCCTACCAGCCCTACCCCTGTCTGTGTACCCCTACCAGCCCCTACACCCGCTCTGTGTACCCCTACCAGCCCTACCCCTCTCTGTGTACCCCTACCAGCCCTACTCCTGTCTGTGTACCCCTACCAGCCCTACCCGTGTCTGTGTACCCCTACCAACCCCTACCCCTGTCTGTGTACCCCTACCAGTCCCTACCCCTGTCTGTGTACCCCTACCAGCCCTACCCCTGTCTGTGTACCCCTACCAGCCCCTACCACTGTCTGTGTACCCCTACGAACCCCTACCTGTGTCTGTGTACCCCTACCAGTCCCTACCCCTGTCTGTGTACCCCTACCAGCCCTTCCCCTGTCTGTGTACCCCTACCCCTGTCTGTGTACCCCTACCAGCCCCTACACCCGCTCTGTGTACCCCTACCAGCCCTACCCCTCTCTGTGTACCCCTACCAGCCCTACCCCTGTCTGTGTACCCCTACCAGCCCTACCCCTGGCTGTGTACCCCTACCAGCCCTACCACTGTTTGCGTACCCCTACCAGCCCTACCCCTGTCTGTGTACCCCTTCCAACCCATACCCCTGTCTGTGTACTCCTACCAGCCCTACCCCTGGCTGTGTACCCCTACCAGCCCTACCCCTGTCTGTGTACCCCTACCAGCTCTACCCCTGTCTGTGTACCCCTACCAGCCCTACCCCTGTCTGTGTACCTCTACCAGCCCTACCCCTGTCTGTGTACCCCTACCAGCCCTACCCCTGTCTGTGTACCCCTACCAGCCCTACCCCTGTCTGTTAACCCCTACCTGCCCTACCCCTGGCTGTGTACCCCTACCAGCCCCTACACCCGCTCTGTGTACCCCTACCAGCCCTACCCCTGTCTGTGTACGACTACCAGCCCTACTCCTGACTGTGTACCCCTACCAGCCCTACCCCTGTCTGTGTACCCCTACCAGCCCTACCCCTGTCTGTGTACCCCTACCAGCCCCTACCCCTGTCTGTGTACCCCTACCAGCCCCTACCCCTGTCTGTGTACCCCTACCAGCCCTACCCCTGTCTGTGTACCCCTACCAGCCCTACCCCTCTCTGTGACACCGCGGGAGATTGTGACAGTGGGAGATTGTGACAGTGGGAGATTGTGACACTGTGAGAGATTGTGACACTGTGAGAGATTGTGACACTGTAGGAGATTGTTGCACTGTAGGAGATTGTGACGCAGCGGGAGATTGTGACACTGTGAGAGATGCGTGACACTGTAGGAGATTGTGACACTGTGGGAGATTGTGACGTCGCGGGAGATTGTCACACCACGAGAGATTGTGACACTGTGGGAGATTGTGACACTGTAGGAGATTGTGACACTGTGAGAGATGCGTGACACTGTAGGAGATTGTGACACTGTTGGAGATTGTGACGTCGCGGGAGATTGTCACACCACGAGAGATTGTGACACTATGAGAGATTGTGACACTGTAGGAGATTGTTGCACTGTAGGAGATTGTGACGCAGCGGGAGATTGTGACACTGTGAGAGATTGTGACACTGTGAGAGATGCGTGACACTGTAGGAGATTGTGACACTGTGGGAGATTGTGACGTCGCGGGAGACTGTGACGCCGCTCGTTGTCGGTTGCAGGAGACGCGCTACGTCTTCATCCCGGACAGCGTGCGTGACTACCAGATGGTGCAGGCCGCCATCACCAACACGCCCGTCGCCTACGGACGCGACCGCTCCAAACTGTGAGGATCCCCTCCTGTTCCCCTTGCACGTGCACATCGATCGAGTGGCGGTCCACACCTCCCTGCTTATACATCTTTAATCAAGGCCGGAATTATAATATGCTCACAATGTCCCCCTCTCCTGCCACCTTCAGGTGGCAGCCCGCTTCTAAGCCCCTCCTGCAGGAGGGGCTTAGAAGCGGGCTGAGAATTTTTTTCTCGAAGACGGAGAACGACATCATCCAGAGGTGCAGGTCTGGGGATGTCTTGAAGGGTTTGGCCACCGCGTAGAGATCTCCCTCGATTTTGATCGCTGGGACGAGGTCCACGCAGATTTCATAGTCGGTTCTAACCAAGGCCGTAATTATAATATATATTGGGAGACACACATCCCCCCCAATATTCAAATATGCACAAAATATCCCCCCCAATATATTGCTATAAAATAGATTTCTGTTTATATGATTGTGGTTATGGTTGTTACTTTATTAATTCCTAATCTCTGCCATTACATACAATGAAACAAGAAACGGTAAAAAAAAATCAGAGCAATGTAATGAATACAATACATTATTAGACATCGTTGTAAAAAAATAAAAAAATAAAAAAGTCCATCCCAAGTGTTCGTGAATTTTAAAATATTTTAGACATGAAATGGAAGGAAATTTGTTGTCAAATTTTGATTTTTTTTCCTGTGGGGAGGGGGGCCCTAGACCCCCTGGAAGATTTGGTCCCCCCCAATTTGATTCCATGGCTACGGCCTTGGTACAGGCGAATTGAGTTTTCAGGTCCATGCAGCGTAGAGGCGTTTCAATACGGGCAAAATAAATGTTGTCTATTTGTTTGTGTTTCTCTCCTTGTGATGGGACTTTGTAGTATGAACGTTGAGATTTATAAGGGGCACGGGGTGACCAGTAAGGTCTGAATTGGTCTGTAATAAGGTAGGGCACTGATAAGGGGTTGACAGGTATGTAGTGGTGAGTGTAGTAGTGAGTGTACTAATGGTGAGTGTAGTAGTGGTGAGTGTAGTAGTGAGTGTACTAGTTGTGAGTATACTAGTGGTGAGTGTACTAGTGGTGAGTGTAGTGATGAGTGTACTAGTGGTGAGTGTAGTGGTGGATGTACTAGTGATGAGTGTAGTGGTGAGTGTAGTGGTGAGTGTAGTGGTGAGTGTACTAGTGGTGAGTGTAGTAATGAGTGTACTAGTGGTGAGTGTACTAGTGGTGAGTGTAGTGGTGAGTGTACTAGTGGTGAGTGTACTAGTGGTGAGTGTACTAGTTGTGAGTGTAGTGGTGAGTGGAGTAGTGGTGAGTGTACTAGTGGTGAGTGTACTAGTGGTGAGTTTACTAGTGGTGAGTGTACTAGTGGTGAGTGTAGTGATGAGTGTACTAGTGGTGAGTGTACTAGTGGTGAGTGTAGTGGTGAGTGTACTAGTGGTGAGTGTACTAGTGGTGAGTGTAGTGGTGAGTGTACTAGTGGTGAGTGTACTAGTGGTGAGTGGAGTAGTGTTGAGTGTACTAGTGGTGAGTGTAGTGATGAGTGTACTAGTTGTGAGTGTAGTGGTGAGTGGAGTAGTGGTGAGTGTACTAGTGGTGAGTGCAGTGATGAGTGTACTAGTGGTGAGTGTAGTGGTAAGTGTACTAGTGGTGAGTGTACTAGTGTTGAGTGTACTAGTGGTGAGTGTACTAGTGGTGAGTGTAGTGGTGAGTGTACTAGTGATGAGTGTACTAGTTGTGAGTGTAGTGGTGAGTGGAGTAGTGGTGAGTGTACTAGTGGTGAGTGTACTAGTGGTGAGTGTAGTGATGAGTGTACTAGTGATGAGTGTACTAGTGGTGAGTGGAGTAGTGGTGAGTGTACTAGTTGTGAGTGTACTCGTGGTGAGTGTACTAGTGGTGAGTGTAGTGGTGAGTGGAGTAGTGGTGAGTGTACTAGTGGTGAGTGTAGTGATGAAGTGTACTAGTGGTGAGTGTACTAGTGGTGAGTGTAGTGATGAGTGTACTAGTGGTGAGTGTAGTGGTGAGTGCACTAGTGGTGAGTGTACTAGTGTTGAGTGTACTAGTGGTGAGTGTGTGTAGTACTAGTGGTGAGTGTACTAGTGGTGAGTGTATTTTTGAGAGTAGTGGTGAGTGTACTAGTGATGAGTGTACTAGTGGTGAGTGTACTAGTGGTGAGTGTGTGTAGTACTAGTGGTGAGTGTACTAGTGGTGAGGGTACTAGTGGTGAGTGTACTAGTGGTGAGTGTACTAGTGGTGAGTGTGTGTAGTACTAGTGGTGAATGTACTAGTGGTCAGTGTACTAGTGGTGAGTGTACTAGTGGTGAGTGTACTAGTGGTGAGTGTGTGTAGTACTAGTGGTGAATGTACTAGTGGTGAGTGTACTAGTGGTGAGTGTACTAGTGGTGAGTGTGTGTAGTACTAGTGGTGAATGTACTAGTGGTGAGTGTACTAGTGGTGAGTGTAGTGATGAGTGTACTAGTGGTGAGTGTACTAGTGGTGAGTGTACTAGTGGTGAGTGATGTGCGGGGAAATCTGCCTGTCAGCAGTAGCACGATCAATTCGCAGTGCTTCTTTGCCCCCCCCCCCTGCCCCCTCACCTCGTGTGGCACGTCCTATCCGCGCTGTGTGTGTGGCTGCTGGTAGTGGTGGTGGTGCTGGTGGTGCTGCTGGTAGTGGTGGTGGTGGTGCTGGTGGTGCTGGTGGTGCTGCTGGTGGTGGTGCTGGTGGTGCTGCTGCTGGTGGTGGTGCTGGTGGTGGTGCTGCTGCTGGTGGTGCTGCTGCTGGTGGTGCTGGTGGTGCTGCTGGTGGTGGTGGTAGTGTTGGTGCTGCTGGTGGTGGTGCTGGTGGTGCTGCTGCTGGTGCTACTGGTGGTGGTGCTGGTGGTGCTGATGGTGGTGCTGGTGGTGCTGCTGGTGGTGCTACTGGTGGTGCTGCTGGTGCTGCTACTGGTGGTGCTGCTGGTGGTGCTGCTGCTCCTGGTGGTGCTGGTGGTAGTGTTGGTGCTGCTGGTGGTGCTGGTGGTGGTGGTGCTGGTGGTGTTGGTGGTGGTGCTGGTGGTGGTGCTGGTGGTGTTGGTGGTGGTGCTGGTGGTGCTGCTGGTGGTGTTGGTGGATGACCAACCCCTCCCGCGTGCGTCTCGCAGACCTCCCACCTTCTTCGGCAGCAAACCGGGGCCGGAGAAGTTCAAAATGCTCCATCCCGATTTCTCCCGCTACCTACGGAACAGGTTTGAGGTTTTTTTAATCCTTGTTTCAACTTTTTTTATTGAACTTGTTGAAGCTTTGCTCTGCCCGTTCCACTCGGGAGGGTCTCGTTCGGCCCCCCCCCCCCGGCTTACTCTTCCGCCCCCCCCCCACTTTATTCCTCCGCCATACAAGCTGGGAATCGTACCCCCCCCCCCGCCTCGCCCTCCCCCTGTGTTGTTACTACAACAACAGCAAAGCATGAATGTTCTCCAGGAGCGATTTTTCCCATGTAAATTAGACAATAGATGATTTATTTCCCCTCACTACCACTTCCCTGGGCTGTCAACACCCATCCACCATCCACCCACCCACCCAACCAACCACCCAACCAACCACCCACCCATCCAACCACCCACCACCCACACACCCAACCAACCACCCAACCAACCAACCACCCACCCAACCACCCAACCAACCACTCAACCACCCAACCAACCAACCACCCACCCAACCAACCACCCAACCACCCACCACCCACCCAACCAACCACCCAACCACCCACCACCCACTTTATCCCTCGCATTCTCAGCAGCGGGCAAATATAATCAATAATTTAGTTTAATCTTAACTGCAAACTACAAAAAAAATTCACAAAGGTGTCCATCTTGGGGTGGGGTGTATGCCCCCTCCCCTCAATCCCCCTGCAAACTCCACCCCATGAGCGGGCGCTTTTGTTCATGTGCACAGCAACAAATGAAATGAGAGCATTTAATAAAGAAGGGTCTCGACCCCATCTTCAAAGACTTTGGTTTTTGTTTTTATGATCAGGTAGGTCACCTGCCATATTTTTGCAGTTGGGGAGGGTGTGGGGCGGGCGATAGTTTGTTTATTTTACGCGTGGGTTTTGATTATTTTCTTGGCAATGCCGGTGAACTGCCCGGCATGGAAAGCAACTCGCACGCACAACAGGATGAGAGAGAAAACTTTTTTTATTTTATTTTACCATCTAAGGCCCACTGCTAAGCGACGTAGATCATTGATAGCTCAGCGAGGTGGCTTATCATCATCATCATCGTCATCAGTCACGTGGACATTTTTAGCAGCAGTCAAATGCTCTGAACGCGTGGTGACGTTGATTCGAAATGTGGTGGGTTGGAAAAGCGGAGGAACAAGTAGATTAAAAACTCCACGCGACCACGGGGAGAGAGAGAGACACGCAAACTCCAAATGTACAGCAGCAGGCGTCGGGGTCGGGTTATCGAACCCACGACCTCCTGTAAACCAGGCGAGGTAGTTAACATCTCCACATGCGTAAAGGCACCCGAATTGCGAATCTATCCCAGCCCCCCCCCCCTTCTAGCAAAACAAAAATAGGAAAGCAATGAAAGGAAAGCTAGCCACAGTGGTTATTGAGTGACCAGTCCACCGCACACATGGGAATAGCTGTCAACCCCTTATTCCAGACCAATTCAAATCTTATTGGCACCCGGTGCCCCTTACAAATCTCAACGTCCGTCCTACAAAGTCCCATCGCAAGGAGAGAAACTCACCACTACCACTAGTACACTCACCATTACTGCACTCACCACTATACTCACCACTAGTACACTCACCACTTGTACACTCACCACTACTACACTCACCACGACACTCACCACTACACTATACACTACACTATACACTACACTAATACATACCTACTCTTTAGTTCTATTCGGTAAAGTCACGTAAAAAACAACAAAAAATAATAAAAATTCACGACGTTTCGGCCACAACACAAGTGGCCTTCATCAGGTGAAGGGACCAGACTGTCTAGAGGACAGCGCTGGAGTGAACACAGCCAAGCTCAGACCGCGACCTTTAAGCTGTGTGAGAGGAAGCAGAGCGCCTTGACAAAGGAATTAGCATAAAAATTAGCATTTAATTGGCGGACTCAGCATGATGAATTCCTTTGTCAAGGCGCTCTGCTTCCTCTCACACAGTAAAGGTCGCGGTCTGAGCTTGGCTGTGTTCACTCCAGCGCTGTTCTCTAGACAGTCTGGTCCCTTCACCTGATGAAGGCCACTTGTGTTGTGGCCGAAACGTCGTTAATTGTTTTTATTTTTTGCTTGTTTTTTACGTGACTTTACCGAATATAACCAAAGAGTATGGATCCTTGCAGTCACGAAAGCTTCAAATATAGAATTAATACATACCTGTCAACCCCTTATCAGTGCCCTACCTTATTACAGACCAATTCAGACCTTATTGGTCACCCCGTGCCCCTTAAAAATCTCAACGTTCGTCCTACAAATTCCCACCGCAAGGGAGAAACACAAACAAATAGACACACATTTATTTTGCGCCTTATTGAAACGGCTTTACGCTGTATGGAACCATACCTGTCAACCCCTTGTCAGTGCCCTACCTATTACACACCAATTCAGACATCATCGGTCACAATGACGACTGCGATGTTATTTTTTTTTCATCCCCCACAGGTTCATGATGTCCTCGCGGCTCAAGGGGCGTCTCCGCGTGATCTACAGGCCCAGCACGGGAGCCATGATGCTGCTCACTGCACTGCACACCTGTGACGTGGTGAGCTGCTCTCGAAACTAAACGCATTTTTTTTTAATAACTAAACTTTTTTTAAAACTATTTTTATTTATTTTTTACCAAGCGCAAGTTCCGCTTAGCTACGCAGCTCTTTTTCAGAAGCGACCTGGCCATCGCGGACGATAGCGCAACGAAGCGGCTTCTTCTTATCATCATCATCATCACGTGGAAATTCACAGCAGCCGACATACTCTACAATGCTTTGATGTTGGTTCTAAACGTGGAGGGGTGAAAAAACCGCAGGGCCCCGTAAAGAAAAAACCCACGCAACCACGAGGAGAGAAGGACATGCAAACACCAAATATACAGCAGGCGTCAGTGTCGGGGTCAAAGACACGACCTCCTGTATACCAACATCTCCGAGCCACATTGGCACTCCCCGGAGCGGCTAACCCCCAATGCTCTTCATCGCGAGGCCCCGCGGGCCCCTGGCGGACCACTGGGAGGGCTTTAGTGGCGGCTCCTTTACGGAGACCACCCCACCCACCCTGAAAATTAGTGAAGAATGCTCAATCAATCATCTGCACTGACCTGCTTCCGTTTCCCTCCCTTGCCTATCCTCCTGCTGATCCTTGCCCTGGCCCCCCAGTAACAACCAGGCCTACCCCAACCCCTATAACTACCCCTATCGCAAACCACCCTTACGCCATGGTGGAGATGTTTACTACCTCGCCTGGTGTACAGGTGGTCGTGGATTCGATCCCGATCCTGATACATGCTCTATATTTGGAGTGTGCGTGTTGTTTTCTCTCCCTGTGGTCGCCTGGATATTTTTCTCTGGGTCCTCCGGTTTGTTTTTCCCCCCCTCCACATTTAGAATCAACATCACGCTCTCAGCGTATACGGCTGCTTTACATTTCCACATTATAACACAGCCACTTCGTTGAGCTGTTTTTGTGGACAGGTCCCTTTTGTAAAAGAGCTGTATAGCTCAGTTGGCCCTACCTGGTAAACTAATAAATAGTTTAGTTAACCCCCATAATCACCCCTACCCCTATCACCACCCCTATTACCAACCCTATCACTGCCCCAACCCCTCCTTAACCACTCACACCTGTCCTCCTAACCGTCACCAAACAGCCACTTTGAAGAACAACAACCCCACTATTTATTTAAACCACTATCATCTAATGTACAATTTTATTATTATTGGAAAACGCATTGGGCTCTTAAGACGCTATATACATCTATATAAGATAATAATCGATTATTGCATTGAATTGCAGGCCTCAGTCATGATGAGGATGAATCGTTATTGAACGGTTGGGTCGATTCGCGCGATAGGCTGGGTCATGAAGCCCGCATGCCCAGCCACCGCATGCCCAAGCAGCTTCTATATGGCCAGATAGAGGGGGCTAAACGGGCACGACACGGCCTGGAGAAGAGATGGACAGATGCGGTACGGGAGGATGTGGAGCTGAGTGGACTTACCGAAGACTGGTACCACTTGTGTCAAGATCAGCGTTCATGGAGGAGGCTCATGAAGGACGCTGCTACTGGGCAGTCGGAGGCAGATGTCTTCCAACAACAATGGAGCGCAGAGGAGTGACGCTCACAACAATGAGGGGAGTGCCTGGTGGCTGAAATGCAGCAAGTTGGCACAGTAGGGGGGCACAGTTGGTGCATCAGCCAGTCATCTCCATCGGTCAACCCATGGCACCTGCTGGGTCTGTCCCGTGGTCTCCTGTGTCAGCGAAACCTTCGACACATCACGTGACGGCCTAAAAAGTGCACCTCGCCTGGCACAGGCGCCGTGGTGACATCGCCGTCGGTCACGTGGCGGAATGACGGCTGTTTGGTGGCCTTGTTCCCTTTCGTCGCTGTCGTCACCGTTGCTGCTGCCGCTGTCGTGATCGCGCGTCCGTGTCCCGCAGGTGGACGCCTACGGATTCCTGACCGAGGACTACACCAGGTACTCGTGCTACTACTACGACAAGGTGAAGCACGCCGTGCCCTTCGTAGCCAACCACGACATGAAGCTGGAGCTGGCGCTGTGGGCACGCCTGCACAAGTCCAAGATGATCCGACTCTACATGGGAAAGGGCGATTGACGCACGACGAACTGCGAGCGTGCTGAGAAGTGGTGGGCTAGGTGGGGAGGGGGGTGGGGGGGGGAGGGGGTTGGGGCCCGACACGGAGCACCGCATCGCCGCGGTTATCCCGGAGGTCGGTTCCCGCGGACGACGGAGCCGGGCTCGGAGGCGGAAGGGCAGAGCGGCGGGTGGATTCAGGGGGCGTCTCCGGCAAAACGGCGCTCACCGTGGAGCGGTCTGCCAAAGTGCCTCGCAGCCAGGACGCGGTTCATCCGGTGTTTAGAAGCCCTAATTATTATTATTATTGTTCTTATTGTTACGATGATTCCGCTTGCTTAAGCAGGAAAGCCTCGCTGAGTCTCAAGACTTATTTTTTTCCTTTCCTTAGAATTCATCCTCCGACAAAGTCGGTGGAGTTTAGGCTTGGCCTTGAGTCTTGGAGACCAGCACATGCCGTGGCCTTAATGTAACAAAAAAAATGAGTTTCGTAGTGTTTTTATTGCCTCTCAAAACGCTGGAGAATTTGCAACGCTCGCAGATTCATACACGGAGGCGTGGGGAAACTGCAGATAAGCTGGAAGGCAGCCAAAACTGACACGGTAAAGTGAGAGAAGGGGACTGAAATATGGAGGAGTAAGTTTTGATAGTTTACAGCGGCTGTGTCATGCCACACCCAGGATAACCGTTTTAAGTAGGTGTGTCGAATAAGGTTATCCTGGGCATTTTAGTGCTCTTAAGGCATTTAAGGAGTTATGGATCAGGAATCAAGAGAAATAATATCAATTTTGAATGCATGCTCGACTCCACGCTCGACCCCATGCTCTACTCCATGCTCGACCCCATGCTCAACTCCATGCTCAACTCCATGCTCTATCCCATGCTCAACTCCATGCTCTATCCCATGCTGTAGGAGATTGCCAGCAGTGGATTGCCAAAAGGACCGTACACGCGTAAACCCTGCACTCGCATTTTCGCAGAGTACCTATTTATTAAGACTCTCGAGGGAAGTCGAGGGAAACGCTGATGCCTTTAAAGCTTGTTGACAATTTTAAAGTTGGAAAAAAAATTCATTATTTTCAATTAATATTTTATAAGGTAATTGGGGGGGGGGACGGGGGGGGGGTGGGGAGCAACTTAACGGTATTTTATTAAGTAATGACAAAAGAGGTTTACATCGTTAGTAGTGTATTTGCACGATGACTTCACACCTGTCAACCCATACGGTTTAATCATATTCTTGTCCAGTGAAATTGAGTTTTCAGGTCCATACGGCGTACAGCCGTTTCAATACTGGCAACATTTTATTTTATATTTGTTTGTGTTTTCCCCTTGTAATGGGACTTTGTAGGATGAACGTTTAGATTTTTAAGTGTCACAGGGTCTGTAATAAGGTAGGGCACTGATAAGGGTTTGGCAGGTGTGCGCTTGTGTGTTGGAGAGTAAACCTGCGACGTTTACACCTATCGAAGTGCCGTGACATTTTCGCCGGTAATTGCAACACCCACCGTGCTCACCGGGCGACAGACAGAGCTCACCGGGCGACAGACAGAGTTGCGATGGGCGAGCGAGCGAAGCTTCATCATCATCTATATTGACAGATGAAGCTTCATCATCATCTGTATTGACATCCGCTCCCAATCGCTCTAATTAGCGTCTGAGCTCCGCCTCCTGTCAGATCAGCGACGGCATTAGATTCTCATAGGAGCGCGAACCCTGCTGTAAACTGCGCACGCGAGGGATCTCGCTTGCGCGCTCCTTATGAGAAGTCAGAATGCGACACTTATTTTAGTCAGCACGTGGCCCGCCCATGATTTCATTGACCACTTCCGTCCGCGCCTCTTTCCCGCGCTGCGCGCTCAGTCTCGGTCACAGTTCTGGTAAGCCCACGAGCTAACCCCTAGTAGCCAAAATGAGTAAAAAAAAAAACAACAAACGTCGCTGGAGAGCTTCTTTTGAAAGGGGGAAAAGACCCAATGATGAACCTCCCCCCCCCTCCCCCGGTCTGTGAAAAAATTGTCTTCCACGAAACCAGTCCCTGGTGCCGAAAAGGTTGGGGACCGCCGCTCTACTCCACGAGGTGGGGGGTAAATGTGATGCCGTTACTGTGAGCCGATCACACCAGAAGCGGCGGAGGTGGGGTGGTGGTAAAAGTCTATCATGTAAATTACGACTGATGCGTGCCAATGTGTCAGCGTCGTCCAACGTATACACGTCCAGGCAGCATCGTCGCCACCGCGCGCGCTCGTTGACCCAAGGAGAGCCCCACCCCAGCTCTCAATGCTCGTTTTCAGGAGGGGTCATGCCAAGTTGGAACAAGTAGAGGGGGCGGCGGTGATGATGCTGCTGCTGCTGCTGCTACTGCCCGTTTGTACTGCCACTTGAGTCATTTGCGAGTCACTTGGGATGTGTCCTGGCCGATGCCAGCTACGTTGTGTACCGGGAAGCGGTGGTGGAGCGGTTAGCGCTACGCTGCAACTACGAACCTGGCGACCCGAGTTCGATTCCCGCTCACGGCCAACACCACGTGACGATTATCTGAACGGGTCCTGGGCCTCCCCTAGGTCGACTCAGCCTCAAATGAGTAGCTGGTATAGTAGCGGTGGGTAGCAGTGAACATCGCCACTCGCGAGAAAAAGGCTGCCGGGCGTGGTGCTGGCCACCCAACCCCCTCGTGTACCGTTCCGGCCTTCATAGGCGCTGCTCGCTGACAGCACTTGCCCCAACCAGTCTGTTAATGCTACACGGGGGGGGGGGGGGGATCTTCGTGTGTACTGCTCGTTGAATCATTTTCGAGTAACTTTTCATCAGTGGGACGTGTTGTGTGCTTGGCACGAGTGTCACCACCGTGCCAGCCAACGGCGAAATCGCGTGATCAGCAGTCCCTATAGTTGGGTGGGTTGTGGTGGTGTGGACAGACTGGGTGAATTCTGATTAATGTAATGCTTAAACCTTGTTGTTGTTTTGTATACACTTTGATGCTTTCGGTAAAGTCACGTAGGCATAAAATAAAATAAATCGCGACGTTTCGGGCGCCTGTGTTTCGCCCGAAACGTCGTGATTTATTTTATTTATACCTACTACGTGGACTTTACCGAAATAACCAAAGAGCATGGATTCCTGCAGTCACGAAAGCTTCAAATCAAGATTGTTTTTATTTATTTAAAATGTGTCGAATCGTCGTCGTCGTCCGCGCAAATTGCACCTCGCAATCGCTGACGAACCACAAAACGATCGGCCAAGCTCTGCAGTCCTCCACATATTAAGATGTTCGCAGCCAAGCAATGCGTGTTCATACCATTGAATGAGTTCGTTGACCTCTCCGCTATTAGACTATGAAAAGCGACCAAACGACTGTCTCAATAGACATGTAAAATGTAATTAACGCGGCGTCGGAATCGATGTGAAATGATGTAACTGCTGGATTATTGTTGGGGGGGGGGGGGGAAATAAGTTGTTGAGCCGCTGCCGTAACTGCTGCTGCTGTTGTTGGGGTCGCGGTCACGCATAGGTTTACTACATGGCGTGCAATAAACCCAAGTGATTCCAGGCCGTCGCAAATACATCAGTGGTGGGTTTACATTTTAATTATTTCCTGGGGGGGGGGGGGGGGTGGGGGGGATGGGGTGGGGAGCACGACGAGCGTGGAGGTGAAGTATGGGAGTCAAACAGCATCTATCCCCCCCCCCACCTCTTCCATGACGAGCCTCTCATCCAGCAGTGGATTGACAACGGGGGCTACGAATTATCCCCGCGGAATTGTCACCGTTCGGGAGAGAGCGTCCGTCCGTGCGTGCGTGCGTGCGACCGGCAGAAACTGCCCGCGTGGACGCATCACACCACAATCGGTGGCCTCCGTTCTTTGTCTTTTTGTAAATTAAAAGGGGGGTTGCGGGGGGACGCCCCCCCCCTCTCTCAGCCACCCTCTGGCATAACTCCCCACTCCCCCGAGCAGCTCGAGAACGCCTGAGTCTAAAACCGAGGACTCGGCAAAGGGGAGTTCACCCAGATCTGGGTGGCCCTCCTCGTGAATGCCACTCCACAGACTCTGAGTTTACGCGATCGAGGTTGAAATGAGACTGACTCGCCGCCCCACCCTCCCCCAAAGGACAGAGATCAGAAGTTGTACACAGCCCCGCCCCCTTCCTCCCTCCCACCTGTGATTGGATCAATAAAAAATATAACTTACAACAAAAAGGAGGATTGCTTCGATGCAGCGCGTGTACGATTCGCTTCGTCGTCGAATGCATGTCGAGGACATCTTCAAGTTCATCGCCGCGAACGTGAACCACACCCCACCCCCCTTCTCGTTCGTCAGTGTCGGCCTTCAGAGGAGCTCGCGAGATGTGAACTACCTCGCCTGGTGTACAGGAGGTCGTGGGTTCGATCCCGACCCTGACGCCTGCTGCTGTATTTGGAGTTTGCGTCTCTCTATCTCATCATCATCATCACGGTGGCTAGGAGATGTTAACTACCTCGCCTGGTATGGAGGAGGTCGTAGGTTCTATCCCGACCGTGACGCCTGTTGCTGCTGTATATTTGGAGTTTGTGGTGTCTCTCTCTCATCATCATCACGGTGGCTAGGAGATGTTAACTACCTAGCCTGGTGTACAGAAGGTCGTGGGTTCGACCCCACCCGGACGACGCCTGCTGTATTTGGAGTCTGCGCCTCTCTATCTCATCATCATCATCGTCATGGTGGCTAGGAGATGTTAACTACCTCGCCTGGTGTACAGGAGGTCGTGGGTTCGATCCCGACCTTGACGCCTGCTGCTGTATTTGGAGTTTGCGTCTCTCTATCTCATCAATCATCATCATCACGGTGGCTAGGAGATGTTAACTACCCCGGCTGGTGTACAGGAGGTCGTGGGTTCGACCCCACCCGGACGACGCCTGCTGTATTTGGAGTCTGCGCCTCTCTATCTCATCATCATGGTGGCTAGGAGATGTTAACTACCTCGCCTGGTGTACAGGAGGTCGTGGGTTCGATCCCGACCTTGACGCCTGCTGCTGTATTTGGAGTTTGCGTCTCTCTATCTCATCATCATCATCATGGTGGCTAGGAGATGCTAACTACCTCGCCTGGTGTACAGGAGGTCGTGGGTTCGATCCCGACCCTGACGCCTGCTGCTGTATATTTGGAGTTTGCGGTGTCTCTCTCTCATCATCATCATCATAGTGGCTAGGAGATGTTAACTACCTCGCCTGGTGTACAGGAGGTCGTGGGTTCGATCCCGACCTTGACGCCTGCTGCTGTATTTGGAGTTTGCGTCTCTCTATCTCATCATCATCATCATGGTGGCTAGGAGATGTTAACTACCTCGCCTGGTGTACAGGAGGTCGTGGGTTCGATCCCGACCCTGACGCCTGCTGCTGTATATTTGGAGTTTGCGGTGTCTCTCTCTCATCATCATCATAGTGGCTAGGAGATGTTAACTACCTCGCTTGGTCTACAGGAGGTCGTGGGTTCGATCCCGACCCTGACGCCTGCTGCTGTATATCTGGAGTTTGCGTGTCTCTCTCCCCGTGGTCGCGTGGATATCTTTCACCCGGGGTCCTCCGGTTTTTCCTCCGTATTTAGAATCGTCGTTTAAGAGTGTTTGGCCGCTATACATTTCCGCGAGATAAGCCACTTCGTTGAGTGATCATTTGTGATAGGGTGGTCGCTTCTGACAAAGAGCTGTGTTGCTCAGGTGGGGGAGGTGGGGGGGGGGTCTTACCTGGTAAAATAAAACCTAGCTAAGTTTAGCTCATCGCACTTTTCTCCAACAGCCTGTATAGGTACATGTGGGGGGTTGGATGGGGGTGGAATCTTTGCCTTTAACTTATTTTGGGTAGGTGCACAATGAGTGGACAAACGGTTGACAGCCAGCGCCGGAGGGATTCGCTCGGTTACCCAGGAAGGCCTCGTCGAGTCTCAAGACTTGGTAATAAGGAGAGGGCCCTACCGAGTGTTCCCGGCAGGGGCGGGGAGTGATGCTGCTGCTGCTGCTTCTGCTGCTGCTGCTTCTGCTGCTGCTGCTTCTGCTGCTGCTGCTTCTGCTGCTGCTGCTTCTGCTGCTGCTGCTTCTGCTGCTGCTGCTTCTGCTGCTTCTGCTGCTGCTTCTGCTTCTGCTGCTGCTGCTGCTTCTGCTGCTGCTGCTGCTGCTTCTGCTGCTGCTGCTTTTGCTGCTTCTGCTGCTGCTGCTTCTGCTGCTGCTGCTTCTGCTGCTGCTGCTGCTTCTGCTGCTTCTGCTGCTGCTTCTGCTGCTTCTGCTGCTGCTGCTTCTGCTGCTTCTGCTGCTGCTGCTTTTGCTGCTTCTGCTGCTGCTGCTTCTGCTGCTGCTGCTTCTGCTGCTTCTGCTGCTTCTGCTGCTGCTTCTGCTGCTGCTTCTGCTGCTGCTGCTTCTGCTGCTGCTTCTGCTGCTGCTTCTGCTGCTGCTGCTTCTGCTGCTGCTGCTTCTGCTGCTGCTGCTTCTGCTGCTGCTTCTGCTGCTTCTGCTGCTTATTTTTCTGCTTCTGTTTCTGCTGCCGCTGCTTCTTCTGCTGCTGCTTCTGCTGTTGCCGCTTCTGCTTCTTCTACTGCTTCTGCTGCTGCTGCTTCTTCTACTGCTTCTGCTGCTGCTTCTGCTGCTTCTGCTGCTGCTGCTTCTGCTGCTGCTTCTGCTGCTGCTTCTGCTGCCACTGCCGCTTCTGACGCTTCTTCTGCTGCTTCTGCTGCTTCTGCTGCTGCTTCTGCTGCTGCTTCTGCTGCTACTTCTGCTGCTGCTTCTGCTGCTGCTGCTTTTGCTGCTTCTGCTGCTGCTACCTCTGCTTCTGCTGCTACTACTGCTTCTTCTTTTGCTGCTTCTGCTGCTTCTTCTGCTTCTCCTGCTGCTTCTGCTGCTGCTGCTGATCCTATTACTTTGTGTAATCCCAATAGGGCGGTACTAGTGGTGTTTCTTAAACTTGTTTGGCCTGCGGACCACTCAGCCGATGCAAATATTTCCCCGAACCACCCAGCCTCCGCCCAAGCCCTGCTGACAAAAACGCAAAAAATTATCTCTCTACATACCACTCATACAAAATGGTTCTTATTACCGAAACATACAAAAATTACGTAACTAATAAGTTTTTTTTAGGTGTGGGGGCAAAGGGTGGGGGGGGGGATATTTTAATTAAAAAATTACTTTGTAAATTACATATCATGAGCAAAATATGAATTCACTTCCGGAACAAAATGCGTGAGAAAGAAACTTCGTCATTATTGTCCGGATCAACCTGCGTTTGTATGACGGCCACCTGTAAGATCGCCAAGGGGCCTTCGATTGGTGCCGTAGACCGCGATTTGCTGCAGAGTAACCTGCAGTGCCACTTTTCAGCGTTTTGGTCGACGCCGGTTACATTGCGTGGTTGTTTTGTTGTGGTGGTGGTGGTTGTTGTTGTTGTTTTTAGCTCTGGAAATTAAGCGGGAAAGCTGGTGGCACGATTTTTTTACCCCCTCCCCCCTCCTCTCTCGTCACACGGCGTCACAAAAAGTCAGACCCCCCCCCCCCTCAAATATGACGTCACAAAGCACTGCCCCCCACCAAAATATAAAACATGCTTCAAATCGCTTTAAACTATTGTCACATTGTAGTGCGTATTTAATGTGGCGCTGCACTCTGATGTTGTAGAGGAAAACATTTCTTAAATAGTATTTTAATTAAGTAGAACGTGTTGTCTATATTTATTTAAAGTTGCGCATTTTGATGTGACGTCACATTTCTCAAACCCACCCCCCCCCAGGTGCGTGACGTCATTTATGGACGGCCCCACACACAGATAGACGCCCGAGTCGGGAATCCAACCTCGGCCCCTTCCTGCTGCGAGACACGAGTGTCAGCACCGTGACACAATCTGTCTGGTGGATTGGGGTGGTGGGTGGGGGGGTAGGAACCAACTCACTTAATTCTACCAATAAAACGTGTTATTAAATTATAAACACAACCTTTGCACTGTAACGAAGGTACTTTGGAAATCTAATCATAGCGACAGTATATCCGATATATCGTGGGACCACTTTGCCAGCATCAAAGTATGAAAAAAACTAGAATAGGTTTCACCCTTTCTGGCAATAAAATAGGTGTTAAGATTTTGATTTAAAGCTTTCGTGACTGCAGGGATTCATATTTTTGGTTCTTTCGGTAAAGTCACGTAGAAGGGAAACAATAAAATAATAAAAATATAAAACAAAAAAATAATAAAAATATAAAACAATAAAATTCTCACGCCGTTTCGACTGCAACACAAGCAATCATCATCAGGTGTGAAAACCACAACAATAATTTTTTTTAAAAAGTGACTGCTTGTGTTGCAGTCGAAACGTCGTGAGAATTGTATTGTTTTATATTTTTATTATTATTTTATTGTTTCCCTTCTACGTGACTTTACCGAAAGAACCAAGAATACGTGTTAAGATGTACATATTGGAGTTAGCTGATGATGAGGCTGCGTACGGTGCAAAAGAAGTTCAACACAGATGCAAGCCCAGCCTCAAACTGGCCCAGCCAGTTGCCACTTACGTGACGGAAGTCGATAATCAACCATGAATGGACCACGTTAATAACTGGCTTGGGAACACGTAAGTGGCAAATTGGGTGTTACCGTGTGGGAGTCTGATTTCACTCATCAATTTGGACCCCAGCCTCCACGCTGCTAGCTGGGTCGTCCATAAATGACGTCACGCACTTGGGGGGGGGGGGTTAGACATTTGTGACGATGTGTGACGAGGGCGGGGGGGGTTGAGAAATATGACGTCACATCAAAATGCACAACTTTAAATAAATATAGAATTGTTATAACAACACTAATTGTTATAACAACACTCCTACAACATCAGAGTGCAGCGCCACATTAAAGACGCACTACAATGACAATAGTTTAAAGCGATTTGAAGCATGTTTTATCTTCAAAATGGAAATATCATTTTATATTAAGGGGGGGGGCTGAGCTTTGTGACGTCATATTCGAGGGGGGGTCTGACTTTTTGTGACGCCGTGTGACGACGGGGTTGGGTGGAGGGGATCAAAAATAGTAAAAAAAATTGCGTGACGTCATTTATGGACGACCCCAACCGCCTCCACTCTCATCAGTTGCGGCTGGGCCAGCTACCGAGGCAGGAACTGCGAGATGCAGCGTTTGCACAGAGCAGTGGTTCTCAATCGGGGGTACGCAGTGCCACCTGGAGGGGGGTGGGTGGGGTGGTAGGTGTCAATATGCCAGGGGGTTGCGTGACGTGATTTATCGATGCGTGAAGTTAAATATTCGACGTGAGAGTCGTTGGTGAACAATCGTGTTGTATGAATGAGCCAATATATACTTTATATTTTATTAAAAAAAAAAGCTACGGTCAAATTTTAATCCACGCGGTAACCTCGATCGACATGAAATACCTCTCTAAACGCACCGATCGTGAACAATGCGGGCTTCCAAGGGTAACTTGAGCTCGAACAAACTATGTCAGAGCGTCCGCTTATTTCGTCTTTTTTTTATTCGCTTGCAGTTACGAGCTTAGGACACGTCACAAAATGGACAATTGGTTAACATTGTTGTCGTTCGTTATTCATAGCTTTACTTCCCGGAATCATGTTGGGTCAGGGCAAGGGGATGGAGCTCGGGTGAAACACGATTCAACAAAGTGGGAGGGGGTAACAGCAGTAGCCAACCAAGGTTGAGAATAACCACCGCTCTACAACTACCGTTCACCGAACTACTCGGATCCCGACAACATTATCGAGCGGCATTTGTGTAAGCAAGCAAACCCTTGACCGGCTTCGACCTTTACTGGGGATCATCATCAAGAGTCAGGCTCGTTAAACACGTGCCTGCTGCTGAATTAGCCCGATGTCATTGGCGGGAAGCTTTACATCTATACTGTTGGGCCCCTCCTGTGGACCATGTTTGTGGATACTTAAGGCACTTCTGCCTCGACCGGTTTACTCCCACAGCCACGGCCAACTTCAGGATGCACGCGGAGCGTCCGTCGATTGCTGCCGTCGTTTTTATTCGCTTGCGGCAGTCACCAAGAGCTCGTAAGGACACCTCACAAAATGGCCGACAGAATGTGTTAAAGCTATTGATGTTCGTTATTCATGCATTTATTTCTCAGAGCAACGTTGGGTCAGGCAATTGGGGGTGGGGGGTGGGGGGGTTACTATAAAATTTCACGAGGGGGGAGCGCGCGGGGGGGGGGGGGGAGGGAGATCACAGCAGAAGCACAAAAAAAATGTTGATAACAACTGTTGGTCTCGAGGTGGGCTCACGATGAACACAATAGCAGCGGGGCCCGCTGGATCCTTGGTATAGCCGTCGCGGGCCCTCGCACGCGAGAGGGCGCTGTATGACACAGCGAGGACACGTGGGCCCCCTGACACGGGGGTTACGTCACAAACCCCACCCCCGCCGTCACAGGCCCTCGCACGCGAGAGGGCGCTGTTTGACACAGCGAGGACACGTGGGCCCCCTGACACGGGGGTTACGTCACAAACCCCACCCGCGCCGTCGAGGGCTCTCGCACGCGAGAGGGCGCTGTATGACACAGCGAGGACACGTGGGCCCCCTGACACGTGGGTTACGTCACAATCCCCACCCCCGCCCCTCTCGCTGTGAGTCACGAAGGGGCCTCGGTCGCCTTTCCCCCAAACCCCGCACCTCCGATGAGCACGGTTGGCTACGTACGGTCGTGGTAGCGAAATAAGTTCAACGCACACACGTACACACTCACCACCTCGCCACCACTGCTTCGCGTTACTTAGATATGCAAAGCATCACCTCTACTGCATCCGGCCTTACCCACGCCCCCGTCACCCCCCTCGTCTGTCACGGTGCCGGCCTTCATAGGAGCTCGCGACCTGCACCTGCCACAACAGTCTGGTCAGGCTATACGGGGGATATTTGTCTTTGTTTGCGTGTCTATGTGCGTGTGTGTGTTTTTTTGCGTGTGTGTATTTGCATGTGCGTATGTATCTGCGTCCGATTCCCGCTCACGGCCAACATCAGTGACGATTACCTGGACCGATCCTGTGCCTCCCCTAGGTCGACTCAGCCTCCCCTAGGTCGACTCAACTCAAAAACATTTCCATTAGGGAGACAAAGGCGGTTGGGCGTGGTGATGGCCACCCCACCTCCTTGTGTGCCGCTCTGGCCTGCATAGGTCATCGCTAAGAGCACTTGCCCCAAGAGTCTGTTAAGGCTATACGGGGGGATCTTTGCCTTTGTTTGTGTATCTATGTGTGTGAGTGTGTATCTGCGTGCGTGCATCGATGTGTGTATCTGTGCGTGTGTGTATATGCACGTGTGCAACTATGTGTGTGTATCTATGCGTCTGTGTGTATATCTGCGTGCGTGAATCCACGCGTGCATCTGCGTGTGTGCATCTATGTGTGTGTGTGTGTCCACGTGTGCGAAGCGTGTGCGCGCGAACACGCTAGTCCTTCTGCATCGTGCCACCAATGCAGCCGACGAATCCGTTGATGATCTGCACAAGGCAGAGCACAAGCTCTGCCGCGCCAACCGCCAGCAGGATGGAGAAGGTGATGATGTTCCACTCAACAGCGTGCGGGGGTTTATCGCAGTAATCCCACAGGGTGGTGTTCGTCAAGTAGTCGCCCCTTCGAAACACAGACACAGGAGCCCCCAGGGTTAGGGTTTGGAGCATTTCGGTTGCTATAAATGAGCATCCGCATGATGGTGAGCCGCTTCGATGGGCTATCATCACGCGTGGCATGGTTCGCAACTGAAAAAGAGGTACATACAGCTCAGTGGGCCTTACCTGGTAAAATAAACAAAACGATTTAAAGCTTTCATGACTGCAAGGATTCATCTTCTTTGGTTCTTTCGGTAAAGTCACGTAGAATGAGAATAAAATAATAAATTGATAAAATAAAATAACACAATAATGTTCTCACGACGTTTCGGCCACAACACAAGCGGCCTTCATCAGGTGAAGGGGACGAGGCTGTCTGGAGGACAGCGCAATTTATTATTTTATTCTCATTCTACGTGACTTTACCGAAAGAACCAAAGAAGATAAACAAAACGGTTTGTATTGTTTAATGTATATATAGTTTAGCGGTGGGCTGACGAATCGGGCTCGCGAGTAGCACAATGAATGAGCCGTTGGTTGGTGGGGTGGTTGAGCGGACGAAGGAGCGGAAAGCGTAAATGATAAAGGTGCTGCCCCGCATCTGCTTTGTTGGCAGCGCCGCCGGAAGAGGCCTCGACTCGAGGACAGCAACGATAACGAGCGTGGGGGCAGGGGGGGGGGGGTAGCAGGAGGGGGGGGGGAGCCCCACCCTTTGGTGGCCAAAGCTCCATTTAGTTCCATTTAGTTCCATTTATCAGGTATAGCCCTGTGAGCCATTCGGCTCTTGAATCGGGTGCAACTGCAACAAACTAAAAACATGAACAAGAAAACATCTTAAAGTGACTTTGTGTGACTGTGCAAAACAGAAAATCCAGGAAAAAAAACATCAAAATATTCCTGAAAAAGCACCGTACACCAACGCTGTGTGCAAAAATCCCAGTGGGATGCAAGTCAAACAACAACAACCACAAGACAACTAAGATTAAGGCCCCCTTGTCGACCATCGTGAGATATGTTTTCAGCAATGGTGTAAACAGAGCGAAACACTTATTTAAAACGGAGCGCCTCTACAGCGTTAAATGTTCGAGAGCTGTCGCTGCTGCTGATGATGATGATGATCAGGGTTCGGCAAGCCAAAAACAAACAAACAGGAAGAAACATTTTTTTCCCGAATTTTGATAAAAACAAACAAAACCCAAATCAATATTTAAAGAACCGCGCAATGCACGTGGTTGAAAACGAGACGGTGGTGGTCCTTAATAGACAACGTCACGAAGCAACAGGGGCGGAGCCAGGGGGGTGACAGGGTAGACAATTGTCACCCCCGAAAAAAAATAAAAAAATCGAAAATCTGAAACATTCTGCGTATAAGTGTACGACACTCGGTCTGGCGGACTCCGTGCAACTGCATTGTCAGAGTGTGTCGCCAACCGATGGCGTCTAGTTCAACAGCCTGACTCTCTAACCATTCTTGAAGTTAACATTTGTTGAATGTCACCCCGGGCTGGAAATCCTGGCTCCGCCCCCTGCGAAGCAACAGTCCTTAAAGAGCCACATGTTGCCGAGCCCTGATGATGATCATCATCATCATGATCGTCATTACGTGGTACGAGATTTGTAAAGTGGAAATCGCGCTCGCTCTGAAGAGAGGAGCTAGCGTCAGCAAGCGACCTTACGTTTTGTTGCTTCCTTCGAACGGGTAGATCCATTCATTGTTAACTTCGCACAACGGTCCCGTGAAGAGACCAAGGGCCGAGATGACGATGCAGTACGCCGCTCCCACCCCGCTCAGCGCCGCAAACACAGTGGAGAGCAGCATCTGGGATGGGACAGAAAAGCCAGGACAATTCACACGAGACGGAGCGATCAGGATCGGTATCGGATCCACCGTGGGCATCGCAGGTGCCGCGAGGGGGGTGTGACCGTGTCTGGGTCGCGGGCCTTAGGCCAGCAGTGGAGCAGCTCGTATTTAGAGAGAGAGAGAGGGAGAAAGACAGAGAGTATTGAATGCCATTTGTCACCAGGGTTTGGAGAGGGGGCTGGGTGGTCGTCCGTGGGAATGTTTGCCGAGCGGTCCGCGAGCCGAGAAGGTCCAAGAAGCACCGCTATAGTACGAAAAATAAAACCTTGGGGATGTGGTTTTCGGAGAGTCGTTCCGACTCTACTCCTCACCCATCAACCGTCAACCGGAACAGCACCGGCGGGCGGGGGGGGGTGGGGCAATGACCAATGCGGCCACCCGATGCCACAAATGGCACCATCAAAGATGCGGCGGCCCTGCGGGTAGCGGGTCCACGGAATCCCAAAAGCCATCGAGCCACATCGGAAACACTCCGCCGCTGATACTGGAATTTTGTAGCTGGTCGCCCCAAGCTATTTTTTGTTCGATTTCTCATGGGACGCGAGTAGCTTTGCTGCGCCAATTTCTACGCCCCTTTATTCAATTGCTTCTGTCGTTTTGGCGGTTTTCTGGGTCACCGCTGCATCGCCGGCAAGTGCATTGTCCTTGCACTGTTCGACTTTTTGGCGAATTTTGAACAAAAATAATAACGATCCTTGTCGGTAAAACTCGCCAAGAGACCTACTGCGCGTTGGAATAACTGACAAGGCGATGTGCAGGCGTCACTGCTGCCACTGCGGAGATACCGCGACGCTCTCGCGGATCAGAATCGGAATCTCTCTTCAGCCCGCAGGAGGAGGAATCCGATAAGCTATGAAGCTCTTTGTCACAGATGACCAGTAGCGGGCGGATGACCACGACGGCAGCCCTCCGGGTTGCTTCTCGTTCATCTAAACCAGGGGTCACCAAACTACGGCCCGCGGGCCGGACACGGCCCGCGACGTCAGTCCATCGGGCCCGCCGACGGTACTTGAATTTGGTTGATAAAACGTATGGAACACGAGACGTTGTGATACAATTTAAATTTAAATATTATGTTTGGAATACCGGGAGATCTTCACGCGTGCGGAGACCTCCTGACTGCTATGTGCCTTAAATTTACTACTTTAAATTTTAAATGATTGTCTCAAGATTTTCTTGTTTATTGTAATGTTTGCTTATTTCACGCCATCCCAAGTCCTTCCCCGGCTCGTGGTAGCTCCGCCTACGCTCTGACGTTACCGTGGTTTCCATGGCAACGTCATGGCAACACGTTACCATGGTTTCCATGGCAATGTCATGGCAACACGTTACCATGGTTTCCATGGCAACACACACAAACACGCATCTCTCCCGCCCCCAGATTTTCCGGCTGGTCAACACAGGTCTGACGCTCCAGAAATATTTACTTCTTTTTGCCTGTCATCCATTTTATAGGTATGTAACAAGGATTTATTTGTTTGACAGTGATAGGTAAGTGAACTACAAGTGTGATTAGAGGTCATAAAGTAACAAACATAGAATAACAATGCCATAGAAGCCTCGTGTTATTACGATAATATTATCCCCAGCTCAGAAAAATTCCCTGATCAAGGTGTTAATCGAGCTGGTCTCTAGGCTGTTTATTTAGGCCCGACCTATTTATATATTTTGTAAACCTTATTATGTGATATATTCTATTACCAAAGGTACCTATAAACTTTATGTGTACCTTTGGTGAGCCGTAGCTTCACCAGTGACCCCTGAATCCTCTGCTTTTCTTGTGTTTCAATAGGAAACAAATCAATGTATTTTTCATTTTCAGATCCCGTTTTCTTCACCCGTCATTATGGCTACTAAGTAAAGAAAAGTGAACGCCGACTGTCGCGTTTTCAATGAAGAATGTGGAGTAAAGTACTTCTTCGTGGAAACAAAGGCTAAGAAAGCTAGTTGTGTAATATGCAGCGAAAGTGTTGCCGTTTTGAAAGAGTACAATCTTCGGCGTGACTATGAAACAAAGCATGTATCAACATATTCAAAGTTTTCTGGAAAGTAACGCTCTGAGAAATATGAGTCCATGAAACGTGGTTTAGAAACTCAAATAAATCTTGATTTAAAGCTTTCGTGACTGCAGTAATTCATATTCTCAGCTCTTTCGGTAAAGTCACGTTGAAGGGAAACAATAAAATAATAAAATATATATAAAACAATTAAAATTCTCACGACCGTTTGTGTTATGGTCGAAACGTCGTGAGAATTTTTATTGTTTTATATATATTTTATTATCTTATTGTTTCCCTTCAACGTGACTTTACCGAAAGAGCTAAGAATATCAAATAAATCTCTTCACGAGAAAGTTTGCTGAAAATGAATCTGTCACTCGTGCAAGTTACAAAATAGTGCATGGGATGGCATAACGAGGAAAACCGTTTACTGATGGCAACTTTATCAAAGAGTTTATGATGGAAGCAGCAAATGACTTGTGTCCTGAGAGAGCCGATTTGTTTGGAAGTATCAGCCTTTCGGCAAGTTCAGTTGTGCGGAGAACAGAAGAACTTGGAGAGAACATAGCGCTACAGATACGCGAGAAAGCTAGGAACTTGTTGTGGTATTCTCTGGCGCCGGATGAATCTACTGATCTCTCGAGTACGTCACAACTTCTCGTGTTCATTCGTGGTGTCCATTTGCACTTTCAGATAACGGAAGAGTTGGCATCCGTCTGCGGCATGCATGGAACAACAACTGGGAAAGACATTTTTATGGAAGTGCAAAAAACTTTGCAAGACTATAACCTTCGGTGGAATCAGCTTCGAGGTGTTACAGTTGATGGAGGAAAAAAACACGGCTGGAGTGAGGAAGGGTCTGGTGGGGAAGATCAGGACTCAGTTGGAAGATTTGCAAATTCCGGGCGCTCTGTTCATACATTGCATCATACATCAGCAAGCACTCTGTGGGAAAGACTTAGATATTTCTTGTGCACTGAAACCAGTCGTTCCTGCTGTGAACTTCATTCGGGGACATGCACTCAATCACCGTCAGTTCCAGGCTTTTCTTGAAGAAATGGATTCTGATTTCTGTGACTTGCCTTATCACACAGCAGTGAGGTGGCTCAGCTGCGGTAAAGTCCTGTTTCGTTTTTACAAGCTCCGAAACTAAATAGATGTTTTGCTCACTGAAAAAGATAGAGCTGATCCACAGATGTCAAATCCTACCTGGCTGTCAAAGTTGTCATTTTTGGTCGACATCACATCCCACATGAATGAACTGAACATGAAACTTCAGGGAAAGGATAACCTCGTCTGTGATCTCTACAGAATCATCAAAGGATTTCGGAGAAAGCTGTCATTGTTTGAAGAAGCACAACTGGAAGGAGAAAACTTCTCTCATTTTCACTGTTTCAAAGAGTTTTGCGCGACAATCGCTAAAGATGTCAACCTCGATTTTCCGAAAAAGATTATTCGTGACTTGAAGAAGCATTTTTTGAAGAGATTTTCAGATCTTGACAGAATTGAGAGTGACATTCTTCTGTTCCAGAATCCGTTTGATTGTAACCTTGATGATGTGCCAGTTGAAGTACAGTTGGAGCTCATTGATTTGCAAGCAAATGACTTGTTGAAAGAGAAGCACAGAGAAGAAAAACTTGTTGAATTTTACCGCTGCTTACCTGATGTTGAGTTTCCGAAACTGAAGAAATTTGCCGCTGGTATGGCATCAGTGTTTGGAACAACTTATGTCTGTGAGCAAACATTTTCACAAATGAAGTATGTGAAGTCAACACATCGAACGAGATTGACTGATGAACATTTGAAAGCAATTCTCTTGATTGGATGCAGAAAATTCCAAACCAAACATTGATGATATCTTGAAAGCCAAACGTCAGTTTCACAAATCTCACTAACCTTTTTTGCTACTTAGTTTGTGAGATTCGGATGTGACTATCTTTTTGCTAACGTCGCCTTCTTTGATAACTTTTTAGTAAATAAATAAGGTTGGTTGTCTTTGTTTTTTGTGCATTGCACGCCACTCACCCATGATTAACATGGAATGCTAAACTTAGTTTTTCGTCTTTTTGCCCCGAGCTTTCGTTCTGGCTTGCAAGTATTGAACAGATTGATTATGCGGCCCGCGCTCGTCATTCTTGCAGTTATCCGGCCCACAGTGAAAAAAGTTTGGTGACCCCTGATCTAAACGAACGAAATTTCGCTCGCGCAGAAATTACATTCCGCTCGTTGAAAAGTGCCCCGCGATTTGCCAACTTGGGTGCACGCGGATTTTCGCTCCCAAATTTTCGCTCCCAAATCGAACCGGCGGTCGTAAGTCGAGGGGGATACCTGCCTTGGGCTTTGTGTGTTGCAAACGCACCATGCCCTGGACATGCAAATAGCCATCGCGTGTGGTTACTGGGCGTATTCAG
This sequence comes from Petromyzon marinus, assembly GCF_048934315.1. Taxonomy (NCBI): domain Eukaryota; kingdom Metazoa; phylum Chordata; class Hyperoartia; order Petromyzontiformes; family Petromyzontidae; genus Petromyzon; species Petromyzon marinus. The sequence continues at coordinate 6,407,370 of NC_133729.1, read as the reverse complement.
CCACACAGCCAACTATCAACTTGATTAAGATCGACAATCATTAACTAGCTCATGGTCCACCCTAAACCGCATCCACTGCACAAACCGTGTTAGCAGCAGCAGCAGCAGCAGATGCGGATGATGCCTCATGCACAGATACTACAAAATAAATCTAAGAAAAATAATAACAATCGCTAGAAATATTGAAATAATTGAGAAAGAACCCATGCCAACGTTCGCTTGACGTTCGCGTCCACGTTTTACCGAGAGGCTGAACAGCGATCGCGGATTGTTGCCGGGGTGGTGGGGTTGGGTCGGCGTCGTTTACACATGCACTTGCACCACGCTCTTATCAGCTGCGCCGAGATACACAATCATTAACCCTGGGAGCCAGATGGTGCCAACGTGACGCGAGCAAATTATGCACCGAATTTGCGTTTGCAATGGGCGTGGTAAGGGGTGTCGATGGGAGTGATCGACACCCGCGATCGGCAGGTTCGATTCTTTGCTCTGAACAACGCCTTTGCATTTGTGGATGTGTAGGCTTTGACTTTAACATAGCCATTTCTGTGACCAGTCACAAGCTAATCACTCAGCTATTTCAATGCTAAATTCTCTTGTTTGATTTGTACTAGGTGCCTCTGTGTGTAGGCTTTTACTTTAACATAGCTATTTCTATGACCAGTCACAAGCTAATCCCTCAGTTATTTCAATGCTAAATTATCCTGTTTGATTTATACTAGGTGCCTCTGTGGATGTGTAGGCCTTTACTTTAACATCTATTTCTGTGACCAGTCACAAGCTAATCCCTTAGCTATTTCAATGCTAAATTACTAGTTGCCTCTGTAGATGTGTAGGTTTTGACTTTAACATAGCCATTTCCGTGACCAGTCACAAGCTAATCCCTCAGCTATTTGATATGTAAACCCCTTTGTCAAGGCGCCTCACTTCTCCCAACCAGCTTAAAAGTCGCTACGAATCTTAACATCGTTCACTGAAGCTCTGTCGTCCCGACAGTTCTGTACCTTTCACCTGAAGACGGCTGCTTGCGTTGTGGCCGAAACGTCGTGAGAATTTTATTGTGTTATTTTATTCTCATTATACGTGACTTTACCGAAAGAACCAAAGAAGAAAAAACGCCTTTGCATTATAATAATAATCATTCAGTCGCTGCACACGTGACTGATTACATTTCCACGTGATAAACCACGTCGCCTAGCTATCATTTGCGGCCAGGTCGCTTCTAAAAAAATGAACTGTGTAGCTCAACATGGCCCTACCTGGTGAAATAAAAATCAACATCTTCTTTGGTTCTTTCGGTAAAGTCACGAAGAATGAGAATAAAATAATAAATAAAATAAAATAACACAATAAAATCATTGAAGCTCTGTCGTCCCGACAGGTCTGTTCCTTTCACCTGAAGAAGGCCACTTGTGTTGTGGCCGAAACGTCGTGAGAATTTTATTTTTATTTTATTTATTATTTTATTCTCACTCTACGTGACTTTACCGAAAGAACCAAAGAAGATGAATCATTGCAGTCACGAAAGCTTTTAATCGAAATAAAAAAAATCAACAGTTTAGTTTCGAAAAGAAGGGGGCTCGGGAGAAATGAGAGAGTTCTCATAGCGCCGAGCGAGTGTAGCTAAGGAAGAGGCTGGCTGCTGTTTGACAGAGGGTCATAATGTCACTCATACACTCGCTCAACAACCCACCTGCATCATCATCGCACTAAATCACTCAATCACTCACCCTCAGCATTCATGCATCCACTCACCCACCCGCTCACTCTTGAATTTACTCACCCACTCACTCGCCCACTCATGAATTCACTCACTCACTCACCCACTCACCCATCCACTCACTCATGAATTTACTCACCCACTCATGAATTAACTCACTCACTCACCCACCCACCCACTCACTCACCCACCCACTCACTCACTCACCCACCCACCCACTCACCCACTCCCCCACTCCCCCACTCACTCAATCATGAGTGCCTTTGGTATTGGTGCTAATCATTCTCAAGAGCGCAGGGCGATCATCGCTAAGTAAGGTGCCGCCGTGTTTCAAAGAGGGCCATAGTTTTACTCATCCACTCACTCATCCACTCGCTCACTCACTCGCCAACCCACCTGGACCATTATCTCACTCAATCACTCAGCCACTCACTCACGTAACCACCTATCCACTCACCTGCAGCACTCATTCATTCACTCATCCACTCACTCATCCATCCACTCACTCACTCACCCACCCTCACACGTGGTATGGGCGCTATTGTTTCCATAGCGCTTGGCGATCATCGCTAAGGAAGGCGGTAGCTGTGTTGTACAGAAGGGTATAGTGTTACTCAATCACCCACCTAGGAACCGTCCATAAATGACGTCTAGCAATTTTTGACCCCCCACCCCCATCGTCACACTGCGTCACAAAAAGTCAGACCCCCCCTCAAATATGACGTCACAAAGCTCTGCCCCCCACCCCCCAAAAAAATAAAACATGCTTCAAATCGCCTTAAACTATTGTTATTGTAGTGCGTGTTTAATGTGGCGCTGCACTCTGATGTTGTAGGAGAAAACATTATTCGAAACATCTATTTAATTAAGTAGAACGTGTTGTCTATATTTATTTAGAGTTGCGCATTTTGATGTGACGTCACATTTCTCAAACACCCCCCCCCCCTCGTCACACATCGTCACAAATGTCTGACCACCCCCCTCCCCCCCAGGTGCGTGACGTCATTTATGGACGGCTCACCCACTCACTCATCAACTCACTCACTCACCTACCCACCTGCGCCATTCTCTTACTCAATCACTCAACCACCAATCCACTCACCCTCATCACTTATTCACCCACGCACCCTTACACTCGTGAATTCACTCACCCACCTACTCACTCCCCCACTCACTCAACCATGAATTCACGTGGTATGGGCGCTATCGTTCCTATAGCGCAGGGCGATCATGGCTAAGGCCAGACACGGCCTGGGGTGGTTTAACAAAGGGGGCGGGGCGATGTCGTTGCTACTGCTGCTCCTGCTGCTGTGTGATCCCAATTGAGTAATTTTCAGGGAATGTTTCAGCATTGGGATGTTTTGGTCACTTACAGTTACGTGTTTTTGTTTCTTGTTGTGAGAGGAAACCGGAAGAATAAAAAAAACGGAAGAAGCCCTTGAAGAACAGGGGGAGAGAGAGCGGAAACATTTCACGTGGAAAGGTGCCCGAGATTTGAATCGAACCCTGGGCTCGCGCGTGTGTGTGTAGCGGTTAGCGTCTACGAACCCGGCATTAACCGAGGTTCGATTCCCGCCCACGGCCAACACCGGTGACGATTATTTTAACCGGTCCTGGGCCTCCCCTAGGTCGACTCGGCCTCAAATGAGTACCCGGTGCGGTGTGTCGTAAACATCGCCAATGGGGAGACAAAAGCGGTCGGGCGTGGTGCTGGACACCCATCCCACTCGTGTACCGTTCCGGCCTTCATAGGCGCTGCTCGCTAACAGCACTTGCCCCAACCAGTCTGTTAAGGCTACACGGGGGGTCCCTTTTGAAGATCCCCAATTAAGTAACTTCCGTTGCCCAAATTAGAAAAATAATACCGCAAACTTCTCAAACACTCCAGCACAGCAACATTGCCACGTCTGTGAAACTATCGCAAACCTGCGTCTTCCAAGACAGCGGCGCCTTCCTAGGCGATCACGTCCCCGTGCCACACAGGGGCAGCTGCCGCCGGGGGCGCCCCTAGGCTAGACCACAAAAGTCTGGGGGTGGTCTCACACCAGACTTTAAGACTACCCCGGCCTGCGTGTTGTTAGAAACTGCGGCAATGATCATCCCACGCTGTGAGGGCGATAGCCCCCCCCCCGAGAGATCGCGTGCACGTGGCTATTGGAGACTGTCGTTACATCACGTCACGTGCGATTTGATTGTTTCGCGTTTTCCCCTTTCCCGGCTGGGGGGCTCACCCCACATCGGTTGTTGCAGCAGCAGCCGTGGCCTCCAGCACGCTTGGCCCAGGCGGATCCCGGGCCCACCTGGGGAGGAAGAGAGCCAAGTGGTTAGAGAGGATCAAAGGGATGGAGAGAGCGAGAGCGAGAGCGAGCGAGCGAGCACAACGCAGCCCTGCAATTTCAGAATCAGACGACAGGGACTCCTGTACTTACGAACGTGTTGGGTTCAAGAGGTGTGTTCGTAAGTCGATTTGTTCGTAGGTGCAAACTTTACTCCCGTCGATTCCAAACGTGTTGCACGGCGTGCACACTAAACACGGGGAATGGCTTTAGAAATGTTGTATAATCTCCTGTAGACGTAGATGCCACTGGTTCTTCGTGTTAAATAGATTTGATGCCACTGGTTCTTCACGTTCTGTAGACGTAGATGCCACTGGTTCTTCGTGTTCTGCAGATTTGATGCCACCACCGAAATGTCTTGCGCAGCGGTTGGACTTACGGCTATCGGTGCGAATGGGCAAACTGGGCATACGGACGGGTTTGAAAGTTCGTAAGTCGATTGTTCGTAAGTAGAGTATTCCCTGCATTTATTTATACTGCAGGAGGAATCCGATGAGCTATGTAGCTCTTTATTAACAGTACAAAACATGATAGTAGTGCGAAGCACTATAGTGCGAAGCACTACTATCGTGTTTGCCACCGTGATGATGATGAGAGAGAGAGAGACACGCAAACGGCAAATATACAGCAGCAGGCGTCAGGGTCGGGATCGAACCCACGACCTCCTGTATACCGGGCGAGGAAGATGACATCGCATCCACCGCGGTACCCCCTTAGACAAATAAAATATAAAAGTTCAAATTACATCCTCCATTTCCATGTCGCGTCACCGCTGCCAAGAAGGGGCTTCACCAAAAGAAATCCCGGATTTTTACCCCCCCCCCCACCCCCAATGCATTGAGATTATTAAGATGTTGTGAATGTTCGTTTTGCCGCTATAGAATTTCCACGTGACGACGAGCCAACTTCGTCGACCTATCAATTCGTGATGGCACAGTGTCGCTTTAAACAGCGCCAGTGGGACCTTGAACCTGGTGAAATTGATGAGAAAAATTGGTTTTTGTCTTGTTTCTACGCGATGTCTGCTTTGCGTGGCCCCGGTGGGAATCCCGTCGCAAACAATATCTGTGATACTCTTTGTTTTTTTACGTAGGTAAAAAAGGTAGATAAAAAAAAATCTAAATAAAATAAATTAAAATGAAAAAAAACTAAATTAAAACAAATCACGACGTTTCGATTTAATTTAGTTGTTTTCATTTTTTTTTTTTACCTACGTGACTTTACCGACAAAAAAACAAAGAGTATGGATCCTTGCAGTCACGAAAACTTCAAATCTAGAAATATCTGCGATATGTCTCAGTCTGTGTGTGTGTGTGGGGGGGAATTCCCCCACACACACACACACATTGGGGGGGGGGGGGGGGGGTGGGATGGGTGGGGGGCATTGTTAGCGTTATCTCGCTCAAAAGAACGCGATAACGGAGGGCTGGAGCTGGTCGGGGGACAATAAAACGACGCCCTTACTACTGCACACGTTGAGCAGCCTTTGAACTACTACTACCACCACCACCACCACTACCACCACCACCGTCACTACTGGACGGTGACGTCGGCAACACAATTGGCCAACTCGCCCACGACTGAGGCCACGTCACCTTTCGCACCGTGCACCGGCCGTGCCGAAATCGGCGGACGAAGCAGTATTAACCAGGGCGGCCCCCGGTGAGAGAGGAAAAAAAACGAACCGCGTGCGGTAAATCGCGCTTTCGGCCCGCACGGGCCGCGTCGCCTACTATCGAGCGTGACCCCCTGTAAAAAAACTATAAAACAAATCGAACACGGACGATGGCAAAGTAGCCCCCCCCCCCCCCCCACTTTCTGTCGTCCACACAGAGCCTCTCGTCTCTGCCACTGAAGAGCCCGCTACTGCGGTCCGCACAGACCACCGCCAGCACCACCACCACCAACACCGTCAGCTATGCACGTGCGACATTAATAATCATGATGATGATGATGCTAATTTGGAAGGCGCGCAGTTTTCACTCGCACGGAAGCTGCGGCGCTTGAGGAGCGGATCCCAGCTCAGAGGTGCGCTCAAGTAAAAGTCGAATTAAATTAAAAAAAAATTAGTTTGATAAAGCGCTTCAAATTGGGTAGATAATAATTCGCTTCGAATTTTTTTTTGGTGGGGGGGGGGGGGTGGCGGCGGCGTTCCAGGTGGAGGTTTAGGAGTAGCCAACATTGGCCCGAAACGTCGCCTACGATGTATTTATTATCATCTTCGTTGGTTCTTTCGGAAAAGTCACGAATATATATATAAAAAATCTAATTAAATTTAAAATCAAAGCAAAAATCCCACGACGTTTCGATCGCAACACAAGCGATGAAAACGGCTTGTGTTGCGATCGAAACGTCGTCGTTTTTTTTGCTATTATTTTACTTTTATATGAAATTTTATTTTATTTTTATTTTCTACCTACGTGACTTTACCGACATAACTAAAGAGTATGACACATTTATACTTAAGCGATCTAACTCCCCCCCCCCCCCCAAAAAAAAAAAAACTCCGTTATCATTAATCAGTGGGCTTTACCTGGTAAAATAAACAATATATTTGTGTAGCTTAACATATTTCTATATTAACGATACAAACTACCCTGTGAAGACAAAATTAAAAAAAACGGAAAAAAATCGATTCTTCAATCGATTCGTAGCCCTGAGTCACGCCGATTCTTCTCATCACTGTGTGGCTAAGTCTTGAGCAGTGTTTCATTTCGTATCGGCTCCGTCTCCGTTGACAAAGCCGCTGAGGTTTAGTCACAGGCTCAGGGGCTTGAGGCGCACAGCGGCTTCCATAGACACGCGGGCGAGCGAGCGAGTGAGTTAGCGCATCAGTCATGGCACGGCTCGGTTAGAAACATTCAGGCTGTTAGAACAGGGAGAGAACGTACAAACTCCACTTACTCACGCTGCAGACCAGGGAAAGATCATACAAACTCCACTCACTCACTGTGTAGAACAGAGGGAAATCATACACACTCCACTCACTCTGCAGAACAGGGGGAGATCACACAAACTCCACTCACTCACTCTGTAGAACAGGGAGAGATCACGCAAACTCCACTTACTCACTCTGTAGACCAGGGGGAGATCATACAAACTCCACTCACTCTCTGTGTAGAACAGGGGGAGATAATACAAACTCCACTTACTCACTCTGTAGAACTGCGAGAGATCATTCAAACTCCACTCACTCAATCTGCAGAACAGGGGGAGATCATACAAACTCCACTCACTCTGTATAATAGTGGGAGATCATACAAACTCCACTCACTCACTCTGTAGAACAGAGGGAAATCATACACACTCCACTCACTCTGCAGAACAGGGGGAGATCATACAAACTCCACTCACTCACTGTGTAGAACAGGGGGAGATCATACAAACTCCACTTACTCACTCTGTAGAACAGGGGGAGATCATACAAACTCCACTTACTCACTCTGTAGACCAGGGGGAGATTACAAAAACTCCACTTACTCACTCTGCAGAACAGGGGGAGATCATACAAACTCCACTCACTCTCTGTGTAGAACAGGGGGAGATAATACAAACTCCACTTACTCACTCTGTAGAACTGCGAGAGATCATTCAAACTCCACTCACTCACTCTGCAGAACATGGGGAGATCATACAAACTCCACTCACTCTGTATAACAGTGGGAGATCATACAAACTCCACTCACTCACTCTGTAGAACAGAGGGAAATCATACACACTCCACTCACTCTGTAGAACAGGGAGAGATCATACAAACTCCACTCACTCACTCTGCAAAACAGGGGGAGATCATACAAACTCCACTCACTCGCTCTGTAGGACAGGGGGAGATCATGCAAACTCCACTCACTCACTCTGTAGGACAGGGGGAGATCATACAAACTCCACTCACTCTGCAGAACAGGGGGAGATCATACAAACTCCACTCACTCACTCTGTATAACAGTGGGAGATCATACAAACTCCACTCACTCTGTAGGACAGGGGGAGATCATACAAACTCCACTCACTCACTCTGCAGAACAGGGGAAGATCATACAAACTCCACTCACTCACTCTGTGGGACAGGGGAAGATCATACAAACTCCACTCACTCTGTAGGACAGGGGGAGATCATACAAACTCCACTCACTCACTCTGTATAACAGTGTGAGATCATACAAACTCCACTCACTCTGTAGGACAGGGGGAGATCATACAAACTCCACTCACTCTGCAGAACAGGGGAAGATCATACAAACTCCACTCACTCTGTGGGACAGGGGAAGATCATACAAACTCCACTCACTCTGCAGAACAGGGGGAGATCATTAAAACTCCACTCACTCACTCTGTAGAACAGGGAGAGATCACACAAACTCCACTCACTCACTCTGTAGAACAGGGAGAGATCACACAAACTCCACTTACTCACTCTGTAGACCAGGGGGAGATCACACAAACTCCACTTACTCACTCTGCAGAACAGGGGGAGATCATACAAACTCCACTCACTCTCTGTGTAGAACAGGGGGAGATAATACAAACTCCACTTACTCACTCTGTAGAACTGCGAGAGATCATTCAAACTCCACTCACTCACTCTGCAGAACAGGGGGAGATCATACAAACTCCACTCACTCTGTATAACAGTGGGAGATCATACAAACTCCACTCACTCACTCTGTAGAACAGAGTGAAATCATACACACTCCACTCACTCTGTAGAACAGGGAGAGATCATACAAACTCCACTCACTCACTGCAAAACAGGGGGAGATCATACAAACTCCACTCACTCGCTCTGTAGGACAGTGGGAGATCATACAAACTCCACTCACTCACTCTGTAGGACAGGGGGAGATCATACAAACTCCACTCACTCACTCTGTAGGACAGGGGAGATCATACAAACTCCACTCACTCACTCTGTAGGACAGGGGGAGATCATACAAACTCCACTCACTCTGCAGAACAGGGGAAGATCACACAAACTCCACTCACTCACTCTGCAGAACAGGGGGAGAACGTACAAACTCCACTCACTCACTCTGCAGAACAGGGACAGATCATGCAAACTCCACTCACTCTCTCTGCAGAACAGGGGGAGATCATACAAACTCCACTCACTCACTCTGCAGAACAGGGGGAGATCATACAAACTCCACTCACTCACTGTGTAGAACAGGAGGAGAACGTACAAACTCCACTCACTCACTCTGCAGAACAGGGGGAGATCATACAAACTCCACTCACTCACTCTGCAGAACAGGGGGAGATCATACAAACTCCACTCACTCACTGTAGAACAGGGGGAGATCATACAAACTCCACTCACTCACTGTGTAGAACAGGGAGAGATCATAAAACTCTACCCACTCACTACCACTCTGTAGAACAGGGCGGGGGGGGGGGTCATACAAACTCCAAATACACAGCAGGCGTCAGGGTCGGGATCCAACGCACGCCCTCCTGCATACCAGGCGAGGTAGTTAACATATCGCCACCGTTGCGTTAATTACGTTTAAAAATAATATACATTTGTGTATTATTGAATGTAGTAATAATCAACTATTAAGTATAGTTAATCAAATAAAATTAACTATTTATTTTTTATTTTACCAAGTATGGCCCACCAAGATATTTAGCTCTTTTTCAGAAGTTGGCCTGGCCACAAATGATAGGTCTCAACGAAGTGGCTTATCATCATCATCATCACGTGGACATTTATAGCAGAAGCCAAATACTCTAAACGCGTGGTGATGTTGATTCTAAATTTGTAAAGAAAACCACCGGAGGACCCGGAGAAAAATCCACGCGACCACGGACAGAAAGAGAGAGAGAGAGACACGCAAACTCCAAATAAACAGCAGCAGGCATCGGGGTCGGGATCGAACCCCACGACCTCCTGCATACCAGGCGAGGTAGTTAACAATCTCACCACGGGGAGAGGCAGAGAAACACGCAAACTCCAAATTTTCAGCAGCCGGCATCGGGGTCGAGATCGAACCCCACGACCTCCTGTATAGCAGGCGAGGTAGTTAACAATCTCACCACGGGGAGAGGCAGAGAGACACGCAAATTCAAAAGATACAGCAGCAGGCGTCAGGGTCGAGATCGAATCCACGGCCTCCTGTATAGCAGGCGAGGTAGTTAACAATCTCACCACGGGGAGAGGCAGAGAGACACGCAAACTCCAAATATACAGCAGGCGTCAGGGTCAAGATCGAATCCACGACCTCCTATATAGCAGGCGAGGTAGTTAACATCTCACCACGGGGAGAGGCAGAGAGACACCGCAAACTCCAAATATACAGCAGCAGGCATCGGGGTCGAGATCGAACCCCACGACCTCCTGTATAGCAGGCGAGGTAGTTAATCTCACCACGGGGAGAGGCAGAGACACGCAAACTCCAAATATACAGCAGCAGGCATCAGGGTCGGGATCGAACCCACGGCCCTGCTGCTTACGAGTGAAATCATCAACGACACCAAAAGAGAACGCACGTTGCTAAACACGCAACTCACCATGATTCCACCGCCCAAGATGCCTCCCAAGCACCAGACGTACTTGCTGTGATGCAGGCCCCAGAACTCCCAGTTGGGGAAGAACTGAATGACATTGACCACGATGCAAACGAGCGAGAGGATGCTCAGGGAATGGCCTATAACAGCGGAGCACTTTCCCGTGCACATCTTTGCGAATCCGTGCGAGGAGACGGACAGCAGCGAGAGACAACGAGAGACAGAGAGAGAGAGAGATACGTACAAAGTAAAAGTACGCCCCGAGAAGGCAGGAAATCAACTTGTGCTCTGACGCACAAAACGGACAAGAGACGAGTTACAGGGCAGGTAGATCGCACACGCTGTGTTTCGCCCGGATGGCAGATAACACGACTATATATACAGAGAGAGATATGTACATGCGTGTGTGTATCTCTCCCTGTGTGTGCGCGCGTGTGTGTGTACCTGCCTGCCATTAAGGCCATCGAGTCATAAGGATTGCGCAAGAGAGTGCGCTCATGGGTTTGTTTAGACAGCGAGGTCTGCGCAAACTTCGACCCGCGCGGCAAATCCGAGATAAGGGGATCGGTCGCGAATATTTGCATCAGTTCGAGGGGGCTGCCTGCCCATCCGAGTCCAACGAAGTCGCTTGACGTCAGGAATGGTAAACCCGAACATTTATTTATCTTGGGGAAATCCGATGGGCTATGAGTGTCCAGCAGGGGCACGAGGTCAAACAAGTTACAACGAGAGACAATACCGACAGGGAGTGCAAATGATAGGAAAGGTGAGCAAATCACAATTTTTGTTTACGAAAGAATAATGATTTTTTTTATTTTTTTGATTTTACCAGGTAAGGCCCACTGAGCTATATAGTTATTTTTTTTCAGAAGCGACCTGTCCATCGCAAATGATCGCTCAACGAAAGTGGCTCATCGTACCACTCATCCGTGGTCGCGCGGATTTATCTCCGGGCCATTCTGGGGTTTAACCACCTCCACATTTAGAAACAACGTCACGCGTTTAGAGCATTTGGCTGCGATACATTTACCACACCATGATCGAGCCACAACTTCGTTGAGCAATCACTTGTGGCCTGGTCACTTAAAAAAAAAACACGGGATAGCTCAGTTGGCCTGACCTGGTAGAACGACATTAATGGTATGACAAAATAAGAAAAAAATTTCGATTTGAAGCTTTCGTGACTGCAAGGATTAATCTTCTTTGGTTCTTTCGGTAACGTCACGTAGAATGAGAATAAAATAATAAAATAACACAATAAAATTCTCACGACGTTTCGGCCACAAAGCAAGCGTCTTGCAAGCGTCTTGCGTTGTGGCTGAAACGTCGTGTGAATTTTATTGTGTTATTTTATCATTTTATTCTCATTCTACGTGACTTTACCGAAAGAACCAATGAAGAAAAATAAGAATAGGTTTTACCCTTTTAGGATACGAAACAGGAGGCGTTCGGATGCTCAAACGCCAAACAATTTTTTTTTTAAAGGAATGAAGTCTGCATTAACCACAGCTACTTGTGGTGAACACTTGTGGTGAACACAAGCACTGTGCGTGGTTAACGCAGACATGATTCCTTGCAAAATGTTTCTATTTGGTGTTTGAACATCTCAACATGAACACCTGTTTTATTTCGCCAGAAAGGGTGAAAACATCTTCTTAAATTTTTCATGCTTTGATATTGGCCAAAAAGGTCGCGTGATAAAAAAATAATAAGCGTCGTTTTCGTTCCATTTTTTTTGCGTGTGTGTCATTCGCTTACCTGCCCTATACTTTTCACTGCTGTCGGTTATTTTTTCTTTGTGTGGCTCTGTTCGTCGTTGCAAATTTAGTGTCACCAAAACGCCAAATTGACGGCCTCTACATTTCCCATTCATCCGTTCAAGGCATCGGCTCCACAGCGAATGGTTCAACGAGTGGCCACGTACGGTGGCGAAAGAAGTTCATACTCTTAGGTTCTATTGGGTAAAGTCACGTAGGTGAAAATAAAATATTTCACCTACGTTACTTTACCCAATAGAACCAAAGAGTATGGATCCTAGCAGTCACGAAAGCTTTAAATCTAGAAAGAAGTTCACCCTAACTACCTCAACGTTGTTACGAGTGGCGTGCGGTGAGGTCAATGGCTGGGGAAGGCACTGGCTTGTGTCAGAGCCAGATGCACACACTGAGGGGGGCGTGGTCTCACGGAGGCGGCGTGTCCTCACTGAGGGGGGCGTGTTAGACACGTCCCCCCTCAGTGAGGCAGATGTGATAGCTGCCTCCCCTGGTGCTCTTTCATTGCAGTTTCATGACGAGACCAGCGAGCCTAAATATCTTTATACACATACGTGCAATAAGTTACCTGGAGTATGGAAGGCGAGGACATGAAATGAAGGGGTCTACAAACATTACATTGGTGACATACAGAGAGATAGTAGCAGGCACGCGCCTATTGCCCGTGCTCCATACGGTTACTGAGGGGTTGCGCAATCAGAGGGGAGGCTGAGCTCGTCGCTGCCTCACCTCACCCGTCTCATCCGGTATTTGCTACGGAGCTCCGAAAATTTGGCGATTTTGACGATTAAAAAAATGATTGGAATCGTACAGAAATGTCATTTATAACACAGATCAGTGGAAAAATCTTAATATTTCATTTTTTTTACTTTTCGTAACAGCTATTTCCATTGGAGTATGATAGGTGAGGCTCTGCCTCCCCTGGCCGCACGTCCCCCGGTTGTCACGAGTGAGCTCAACGAGACGCCCGCGGTTAACACTGTGTCCGTCACCACCACACATACACACACAAACACGCGCGCGCCCTCTGCAGGCCAAAAGTAGCAGTTCCACAGAGCCGGGACTAAACCCTCTTCCCTCCCGTCGAGTCACCATCGATTGACCCACTGACATCTTCTCACTCTCTTTTTTTTACGATCAGAGGAAACAAGACGATGCTCGGTGTAGTCGGCACTTTGCTCCGTTCATCATTTCGTTTTTTTAATGCTTTGCTTTATGTAACCCCCCCCCCCCCTTTTAAATGAAAGACCCACATTTTTTTCTTTTTTCTTTCCCCTTCCCTCTCTCTCTCTCTCCCCCTCTCTGCCTCTCCTCTCTCTCTACCCCCTCTCCGCCCCCCTTCTCTCTCTGCCCCCTCTCTTCCTACTCCATTTGGCTCTCTCTCGCTCCCTTTTTTCTTTATAACTACGACAAGTGATGCATCTGCACGCAGCCCTTCCCACAGTCAAACGGCCTCCGACGGGTAGCTCAGATCTGCATGCACAGAGCTCTCTACCGTCATCTGCCACCGAGCACACGGCCTCCTCCAGCGCCCATTGCTCCTTGAAGGCCGGCACGGCGTGGGTCAGCCGCGCATGGCGGAACTCCGGCCCACACCCTGGCTCCGACCAGAGCGTGGAAGATGCCCAGGCTGCTGGCTGGACGTTGCCCCTCCAGGGCCACCTTTCTCGCCCTCCCCCTCTCTCCTCCCCTGGCTCCTCCCCCTCTGTCTTCTCTCCTCCCCTGGCCCCTCCCCCTCAACCATCTCTCCTCCCCTGCCCCTCCCCCTCTCTCTTCTCTCCTCCCCTGGCCCCTCCCCCTCTCTCTTCTCTCCTCCCCTGGCCCCTCCCCCTCTCTCTTCTCTTCTCTCCTCCCCTGCCCCTCCCCCTTAACATTCTCTCCTCCCCTGGCCCCTCTCTCTTCTCTCCTCCCTTGGCCCCTCCCCCTCAACCTTCTCTCCTCCCCTGCCCCGCCCCCTCTCTCTTCTCTCCTCCCTTGGCCCCTCCCCCTCAACCATCTCTCCTCCCCTCCCCCTCTCTCTTCTCTCCTCCCCTGGCCCCTCCCCCTCTACCTTCTCTCCTCCCCTGCCCCGCCCCCTCTCTCTTCTCTCCTCCCCTGGCCCCTCCCCCTCTCTCTTCTCTCCTCCCCTGCCCCTCCCCCTCTCTCTTCTTTTTATATGTTTTATCTCCCCGTTCGCTGTGTCCACACGTTGGACGGGAAGATCAAAGCGTCGAGACACAGGTCAGCAGTATCGCTACGGGCAAAGCCTGGCGCTGCTGATGAGACCATGAGTGTCGAAAAACCGGCTCAGCGTTGAGCTCGTGTCGAACTAAATGGTTCAAGCAAGCCTGGCCCTGCTGATGAGACGATCATTGTCAAAACCGGTTCAACGTTGAGCTTGTGCCGAACTAAATGGTTCAAGCAAGCCTGGCCCTGCTGATGAGACGATCATTGTCAAATCCGGTTCAGCGTTGAGCTTGTGCCGAACTAAATGGTTCAAGCAAGCCTGGCCCTGCTGATGAGACGATCATTGTCAAAACCGGTTCAGCGTTGTGCTTGTGCCGAACTAAATGGTTCAAGCAAGCCTGGCCCTGCTGATGAGACGATCATTGTCAAAACCGGTTCAGCGTTGAGCTTGTGCCGAACTAAATGGTTCAAGCAAGCCTGGCCCTGCTGATGAGACGATCATTGTCAAAACCGGTTCAGCGTTTTGCTTGTGCCGAACTAAATGGTTCAAGCAAGCCTGGCCCTGCTGATGAGACCATCATTGTCAAAACCGGTTCAGCGTTTTGCTTGTGCCGAACTAAATGGTTCAAGCAAGCCTGGCCCTGCTGATGAGACTATGAGTGACAGCCGCATAAATCAGCTGAGTGACATCCGGATCAGTGAGCCGAACCAAGCGACAGCCGCGTCGATCAGCTGACCAGCGTGCGCGTGACTCGCGAAGCCAGCCGTTGCCCCGCGCCGCGCACGTGACCGCCCCCCCCCTCCCGCCGATCAGCTGTTGCCCCGCGTCACGTGACCACCCCCGATCAGCTGTAGCCCCGCGCCGCACGTGACCGCCCCGCCGCCCCCCCGCGATCAGCTGTTGACGAGGAAGCGCACCCAGACAGAGCCCCCAAGTCACCGCGTGTCTCGCCTCTCGCCATGGCCTCGCTCTGCATCAGCGCCCGCGGTCGACGCTCCGCGCTGGCTTTGCCGTCGCCGTCGCCGCTGCTGCCCCTGCTGCTGCTGCTGCTCCTCCTCTGCTGCGGCTGCAGCTGCTGGGGGCAGCTGCGCGGGGCAGCGTCGGGGTCGCAGCCTTCGAGGTGGAGGTGGTGGAGGAGGCCGCCCGTGGCGGCTCCCGAGGCCTCCGCGGGGCTGTGGTTCCAGCAGAGGTTGGACCACTTCAACGCGGCCGACGCGCGGTTGTGGAGCCAGGTGATGATTGTCCGGAGCCGCGCTCCGCTGCTGGATGAGAGCCACACTCCACTGCTGGATGAGAGCCACATCACTGCCACACTCCACTGCTGGATGAGAGGCACACCACTGGCCACACTCCACTGCTGGATGAGAGCCACACTCCACTGCTGGATGAGAGCCACACTCCACTGCTGGATGAGAGGCACACCACTGCCACACTCCACTGCTGGATGAGAGCCACACTCCACTGGCCACACTCCACTGCTGGATGAGAGGCACACCACTGCCACACTCCACTGCTGGATGAGAGGCACACCACTGGCCACGCTCCACTGCTGGATGAGAGGCACACCACTGCCACACTCCACTGCTGGATGAGAGCCACACTCCACTGCCACACTCCACTGCTGGATGAGAGGCACACCACTGCCACACTCCACTGCTGGATGAGAGCCACACTCCACTGCTGGATGAGAGCCACATCACTGCCACACTCCACTGCTGGATGAGAGCCACACTCCACTGCCACACTCCACTGCTGGATGAGAGCCACACTCCACTGCCACACTCCACTGCTGGATGAGAGCCACACCACTGGCCACACTCCACTGCTGGATGAGAGCCACATCACTGCCACACTCCACTGCTGGATGAGAGCCACACTCCACTGCCACACTCCACTGCTGGATGAGAGCCACACCACTGGCCACACTCCACTGCTGGATGAGAGGCACACCACTGGCCACACTCCACTGCTGGATGAGAGGCACTCCACTGCCACACTCCACTGCTGGATGAGAGGCACTCCACTGCCACACTCCACTGCTGGATGAGAGGCACACCACTGGCCACACTCCACTGCTGGATGAGAGCCACACTCCACTGGCCACACTCCACTGCTGGATGAGAGGCACACCACTGGCCACGCTCCACTGCTGGATGAGAGGCACACCACTGGCCACACTCCACTGCTGGATGAGAGGCACACCACTGCCCACACTCCACTGCTGGATGAGAGCCACATCACTGCCACACTCCACTGCTGGATGAGAGGCACACCACTGCCACACTCCACTGCTGGATGAGAGCCACACTCCACTGCTGGATGAGAGGCACACCACTGCCACACTCCACTGCTGGATGAGAGGCACACCACTGCCCACACTCCACTGCTGGATGAGAGGCACACCACTGCCACACTCCACTGCTGGATGAGAGGCACACCACTGCCCACACTCCACTGCTGGATGAGAGGCACATCACTGCCACACTCCACTGCTGGATGAGAGCCACACTCCACTGCCACACTCCACTGCTGGATGAGAGGCACACCACTGCCACACTCCACTGCTGGATGAGAGCCACACCACTGGCCACACTCCACTGCTGGATGAGAGCCACACCACTGGCCACACTCCACTGCTGGATGAGAGGCACACCACTGGCCACACTCCACTGCTGGATGAGAGGCACACCACTGGCCACACTCCACTGCTGGATGAGAGCCACAGATCAGTTCAGCAAGGCACCCCCGCTAACACGCACGCCTGTACGCCGTCGCGGGCCGGCGGGGGGGAGTAAATACCTCGATTAGCGCGGTTGGCTACCTACGGCGTACGGTGCGAAAGAAGTTCAGCATGCATACAGAGTGCTTACAGATGTGGGGTAAATAGTGGGGGGGGCGCTCGCGCGCTCGTGAACAAAAGCTGCTAACTTCGTCCCTGCTGCATCTGTGGCGACGACTCGAACAGCAGCGAGTGTTGTTGGCAGAGCGAGACCCCCCCGGGGTTGAACGTTCACCTTGTTCACTGGGTTGTTCACCGTGTTGTTCGCCAAGTTGTTCACCGTGTTGTTCACTAGATTGTTCACTTTGTTCACTGGGTTGTTCGCCGTGTTGTTCGCCAAGTTGTTCACCGTGTTGTTCACTAGATTGTTCACTTTGTTCACTGGGTTGTTCACCGTGTTGTTCACTAGATTGTTCACTTTGTTCACTGGGATGTTCATCAGGTTGTTCACCGTGTTGTTCACTAGATTGTTCACTTTGTTCACTGGGATGTTCACCAGGTTGTTCGCCGTGTTGTTCACTAGATCGTTCACTTTGTTCACTGGGATGTTCACCGTGTTCACCGTGTTGTTCACTAGATTGTTCACTTTGTTCACTGGGTTGTTCACTGTGTTGTTCACCGTGTTGTTCACTAGATCGTTCACTTTGTTCACTGGGATGTTCACCAGGTTGTTCGCCGTGTTGTTCACTAGATCGTCCACTTTGTTCACCGGGATGTTCACCTTGTTCACCGTGTTGTTCACTAGATCGTCCACTTTGTTCACTGGGTTGTTCGCCAAGTTGTTCACCGTGTTGTTCACTAGATTGTTCACTTTGTTCACCATGTTGTGTACCGTGTTGTTCACTAAATCGTTCACCTTGTTCACTGGGTTGTTCGCCAAGTTGTTCACCGTGTTGGTCACTAGATTGTTCACTTTGTTCACCATGTTGTTCACCGTGTTGTTCACTAGATCGTTCACTTTGTTCACTGGGTTGTTCGCCAAGTTGTTCACCGCTGAACCTCGCCCACCCCCCCCCACCCCCTTGTTTTCTGCCGCCAGCGGTACTTCATGAACGACACGTTCCACAAGCCCGGGGGCCCCGTCCTGCTGATGGTCGGCGGCGAGGGCCCCGCCAACGTGGCGTGGATGTGCCAGGGCACGTGGCTGGAGTACGCCCGTCGCCTCGGAGCCATGTGCCTCATGCTGGAGCATCGCTTCTACGGGCAGAGCCACCCCACGGCGTGAGTGCCCCCCACGAGTACTACCACGGCCCCCCCCCCCCACAACCACCACCACCACCACCACCAAGGCCGTAGCCATGGAGTCAACATTGGGGGCGGACCAAATCTTCCAGGGGGTCCTAACACAGAAAAAAATAAGAATCTCAATTTGGAAACTCATTTCCTGCCTACATTTTTTTTTAAGATTCACTAACGCATGGGATGGACTTTTTATTTATTTTTTACAATAATGTAGAGTATTGTATTTACATTGCTCTGTTTTTATTTTTTTTACCATTTCTTGTTTCATTGTATGTCTTGGCAGATGTTAGGGATTCATAAAGTGCAACCATAACCACAATCATATGAACAGAAATCTATGCATTGGTTTATATGAAGACAAGTCCTGATATTGTGGCCAAGGTTTAGCAAATTGTTATTTTTATTTACATAGCATAGCAATTAATTTTTTTTATACCAAAATATCGGGGGTGACATTTTTATACCAAAATATCGGGGGTGACACAACACTATACACTACTATACAATACACTACTATACACTACACCACTATACACTACACTACTATACACTACACTACTATACACTACACTACTATACACTACACCACTATACACTACACTACTATACACTACACTATACACTACTATACACTACACTATACACTACTATACACTACACTATACACTACTATACACTACACTATACACTACTATACACTACACTATACACTACTATACACTACACTATACACTACTATACACTACACTATACACTACTATACACTACACTATGCACTACTATACACTACACTATACACTACTATACACTACACTATACACTACTATACACTACACTACTATACACTACACTATACACTACACTACTATACACTACACTATGCACTACACTACTATACACTACACTATGCACTACACTACTATAAGCATTACTATCCACTCTACTATACACTACACTACTATACACTACACTACTATACACTACACTACTATACACTACACTACTATACACTACTATACACTACACTATACACTACACATTGGGCTATATGGAGGCCCGTCGTTAGGCGATTAGTCGTTAAGAGGGGTCCTACTGGCCTGCGTAAGTGCACCGCAAGCACCTAGCCGGGTACAAACAAGTTCTGAAAATTAGAATAGTGAAATAAATAAATAAAATCAGATTTGATTTTTTTTACCCAATGAATACATCATGGTGACGGATGCCGTTAGTTTACCGCTGCACAATTCGTCATGCACTTTCCTCCCTGTCTTGCTCCAGACCTCTGGAGTAAGTGCGCACCTTTCCGGCATGCCGATCTCTGATGTCGTCCGCTGGGGTCTTCCTCTCGTGCAGACACAGCCGGGAATCCGTTGTGAACGCAAACAGAAACAAATAATCTCATCTCCACCGGTGTAACTTGAAATTAATTCAACCCACAGGCCGCCGTGCCCCTCCTCCCCCCTCCCTCCTCCTTCCCCCTCCCTCCTCCTCACCCCTCCCTCCTCCCCCCTCCCTCCTCCCCCTTCCCCCTCCCTCCTCCTCGGCCCTCCCTCTTCCCCCCTCCCTCCTCCCCCTCCCTCCTCCTCCTTCCCCCTCCCTCCTCCTCCTCCCCCCTCCCTCCTCCCTCCTCCTCGCCCCTCCCTCCTCCCCCCTCCCTCCTCCTTCCTATTCCTCCCTCCTCCTCCCCCCTCCCTCCTCCCTCCTCCTCACCCCTCCCTCCTCCCCCTCCCTCCTCCTCCTCCCCCCTCCCTCCTCCTCCCCCTTCCCCCTCCCTCCTCCCCCTCCCCGAGCAATTTCAGCGCGCAGAACCTGCGCTACCTGAGCATCTCGCCCGGCGCAACTTGAACTCACTTCGACTCCCCTCCTCCCCCCCCTCCCCCTCCCCCCCCCCCCCCCCCCCACCGCCAGCAACGTGAGCGTGGAGAACCTGCGCTACCTGAGCATCTCGCCCGGTGTAACTTGAACTCACTTAGACCCCCACCCTCCCCCACCCTCCCCCACCCCCCCCCCCCCACCCCCCCCCCCACCGCCAGCAACGTGAGCGTGGAGAACCTGCGCTACCTGAGCATCTCGCCCGGTATAACTTGAACTCACTTCGACTCCCCTCCTCCCCCACCCTCCCCCACCCCCCTCCCCCCCCCCCCCACCGCCAGCAACGTGAGCGTGGAGAACCTGCGCTACCTGAGCATCTCGCCCGGCGCAACTTGAACTCACTTCGACTCCCCTCCTCCCCCCCCCCCCACCGCCAGCAACGTGAGCGTGGAGAACCTGCGCTACCTGAGCATCTTGCCCGGTGTAACTTGAACTCACTTCGACTCCCCTCCTCCCCCACCCTCCTCCCCCACCCCCCCCCCCCCCCACCGCCAGCAACGTGAGCGTGCAGAACCTGCGCTACCTGAGCATCTTGCCCGGCGCAACTTGAACTCACTTCGACTCCCTCCTCCCCCTCCCTCCCCCCCCTCCCCCTCCCCCCCCCCCCCCCACCGCCAGCAACGTGAGCGTGGAGAACCTGCGCCACCTGAGCAGCGAGCAGGCGCTGGCCGACCTCGCCCACTTCCGGCGCGAGGTGAGCGTGGCGCTGCCCCGGCTGGCGGGTGCCAAGTGGGTGGCCGTGGGGGGGGGCTCCTACCCCGGATCGCTGGCCGCGTGGCTCCGCCTCAAGTACCCCCACCTGGTGCACTCGGCCATCGCGAGCAGCGCGCCGCTCAACGTCACCGTCAATTTCCCCGGTGAGGGCTCCTCGGTGGGGGGGGGGGGGGGGCGGTGGGGGGGTGGGGGGGGGGTGGAGGGGGGTGGGGGGGGGGGCTTTCGCGAACGGATTTTCGTTGTTGGTCGTGGCGGGGAAGGGTTTGGATCGCGTCGGTTTTAACGGGTAAGCAGGATTTCGCGAGCGATGTCATCCGCGGTAGAGGTTTGTTTGGGTTGCACCGCGTAAACGTGTAAAATGTGTCGTTAGAAATCCGCCAGCACCCGACACGGCCAACTAGTTAAGGGTTGTCGCGTAAACGGAACGTGGCCAATTCGTCACTAGTGTAGTGTATAGTGTAGTGTATAGTGTAGTATACTAGTGCAGCACTAGTGTCTAGTGTACAGTAGTGTAGTGTATAGTAGTGTATAATGTAGTATACTAGTACAGCACTAGTGTATAGTGTAATATACTAGTACAGCACTAGTGTGTAGTGTATAGTGTAGTGTATAGTGTAGTATACTAGTACAGCACTAGTGTGTAGTGTATAGTGTAATATACTAGTACAGCACTAGTGTGTAGTGTATAGTGTAGTGTATAGTGTAGTGTATAGTGTAGTATACTAGTACAGCACTAGTGTGTAGTGTATAGTGTAATATACTAGTACAGCACTAGTGTGTAGTGTATAGTGTAGTGTATAGTGTATAGTGTAGTATACTAGTACAGCACTAGTGTATAATGTAGTGTATAGTGTAGTATACTAGTGCAGCACTAGTGTGTAGTGTATAGTGTAGTGTATAGTGTAGTGTATAGTAGTGTATAATGTAGTATACTAGTACAGCACTAGTGTGTAGTGTAGTGTATAGTGTAGTGTATAGTAGTGTATAGTGTAGTGTAGTGTATAGTAGTGTATAGTGTAGTATACTAGTACAGCACTAGTGTGTAGTGTGTAGTGTAGTGTATAGTGTAGTGTATAGTAGTGTATAGTGTAGTATACTTGTGTAGTACGCCGGTGTGTTGGAGAGTCGAGCGACAACATTTACAAACTCAGAACGACGTTTTGCCAGTAATTGCAACCAGTTTTTGTCGCCTGATGAAGGTGCTTGTAATTACTGGCGAAACGTCGTACTCAGTTTGTAAATGTTGTGGCTTGGCTCTCCAACACACCGGCGTGCTGCTCTAGTATACTACACTATACACTACTATACACTACACTATACACTACACACTAGTGCTGTACTAGTATACTACACTATACACTACACACTAGTGCTGTACTAGTATACTACACTATACACTACACACTAGTGCTGTACTAGTATACTACACTATACACTACACTATACACTACACTACACACTAGTGCTGTACTAGTATACTACACTATACACTACTATACACTACACTATACACTAGTGCTGTACTAGTATACTACACTATACACTACACACCAGTGCTGTACTAGTATACTACACTATACACTACACTATACACTACACACTAGTACTGTACTAGTATACTACACTATTCACTACACTACACACTAGTGCTGCACTAGTATACTACGCTATACACTACTATACACTACACTATACACTACACTATACACTACACACTAGTGCTGTACTAGTATACTACACTATACACTACACACTAGTGCTGTACTAGTATACTACACTATACACTACACACTAGTGCTGCACTAGTATACTACAGTATACACTACACCAGTGGTTCTTAACCTGGGTTCGATCGAACCCCAGGGGTTCGGTGAGTCGATCTCAGGGGTTCGGCAGAGCCCCCGCCACGGAGGTCCGGACACACTTGAATTATTGTGTAAATTTGTGATGACACACACGGCCCGCTTGGCCATCACTGGCTGCAGATGATCATGCTACACTGCTTGGCCAATCAGCGCTGCGGGGAATTTAGTGCGTACTCAGTAGTCAACGTGTGACTGTTGTTGTCGTACGTCGTGTGATTTCTTTAATATTTTATCCATACTAACTATGTCGGGCAAAAGAAGAAAGTGGTCGGACGAATATGTACAACATGGATTCTCATGTATCATGGAACGTGATGGGAGTGAGCGTCCTATCTGCATGATTTGCAACGCCAAGTTGAGCAACTCTAGTCTTGCACCGGCAAAACTAAAGGAACACTTCTTGAAGCTGCATGGAGACGGGGAATACAAGAACACAACACTTGCTGAATTCAGGGTGAAGAGAGCCAGATTCGATGAAAGGGCCACTCTGTCTGCTCTTGGATTTGTACCTGTTAATAAACCGATCCTGACAGCATCGTACGAAGTTGCTTACCTGATCGCAAAGCAGGGCAAGCCACACACCATTGGTGAAACACTTGTGAAACCAGCTGCATTAAAGATGGCGAATCTGATACTCGGAACAGCGGCCGAAGGTAAATTATCCCAAATTCCCCTTTCAAATGACACCGTCAGTGACAGAATAGAAGACATGAGTAAAGACATCTTGGCTCAAGTAGTCGCGGATCTGATTTCAAGCCCGGCAAAATTCAGCCTTCAACTCGACGAAACCACAGACGTTTCTGATCTAAGCCAGCTTGCTGTTTTTGTACGCTATGTGAAAGACGACATGATAAAAGAAGAGTTTTTTATTTTGTAAGCCTCTTACAACAACAACGAAGGCAGCCGATGTGAAGAAGCTTGTGGATGACTTCTTCAGAGACAACAATCTTTCATGGGATATGGTTTCTGCAGTTTGTACGGACGGAGCTCCAGTCATGCTGGGAAGAAAGTCTGGTTTTGGTGCGCTAGTAAAGGCCGATGCACCACACATCATTGTGACGCATTGTATTCTGCACAGGCATGCGTTGGCAACAAAAACCTTACCTCCAAAAATGGCAGAAGTATTAAAAACTGTGGTGGAATGTGTGAACTATGTGCGAAAAAGTGCTCTGAGGCACCGCATCTTCAGTGAGCTGTGTAAAGAAATGGGCTCTGAATTTGAGGTACTTCTGCTCCATTCTAATATTCGGTGGTTATCCCGGGGACAGGTGCTGAATCGTGTTTTTGCCATGCGTGTGGAATTAGCCCTGTTTTTGCAAGAGCACCAACACTGCCATGCAGATTGCTTCAAAAATCCTGAGTTCATTCTCATTTTAGCGTACATGGCTGATATATTCGCAGCTCTCAATCATCTCAATCAGCAGATGCAGGGTGGTGGAGTCAATATCATGGAAGCGGAAGAACACCTGAAGGCTTTTCAAAAAAAGCTACCGTTATGGAAACGACGAACAGAGAACAATAACTTCGCAAACTTCCCGCTTCTGGACGACTGTGCAAGTAAGATCGAAGATGTGTCTGGAATCGGAGATATTTCTGTATCCACGGAACTGAAGCAAACAATTGCCACGCACTTAGATGAGCTTGCAAAGTCTCTCGACGGATATTTTCCTACAAGAGAGTCATATCCAGCATGGGTGAGACAGCCGTTCACGTTTGCTGTTGAAACAGCAGATGTCAATGATGAATTCCTCGACGAAATCATTGAAATTCAGCAGAGCCAGGTTCAACAGCAACTCTTCAGAACAACAACGCTCTCAACGTTTTGGTGTCGACAAATGAACAAGTATCCAGTTATTGCTAAGAAAGCCCTGGATTTTTTTATACCATTTGTTACAACATATCTTCGTGAGCAATCCTTTTCGAGGATGCTGGACATAAAAACGAAGAAAAGGAACAGACTTTGCTGTGAAAATGACATGAGAGTGGCACTTGCCAAGGTGAAGCCACGCATATCTGAACTGATCTCTCAAAGGCAACAGTAGAAGTCACATTGATTTCCAGGTATGTAATTTGTTGTGAGTTTATGCATTGTGTTGGTTTTATTCTTTGAACAAGGTAATGTTCATGCATGGCTCATTTTGTGTACCAGTAAAAAACATATCTATGTCTTGAATTTGAAAAAAATCACATTTTATTTTTCACTAAAGAGGGGTTCGGTGAATGCGCATATGAAACTGGTGGGGTTCGGTACCTCCAACAAGGTTAAGAACCACTGCACTACACTATACACTTGTGCTGTACTAGTGACGAATTGGCCACGTTCTGTTTACGCGACAACCCTTAACTAGTTGGCTGTGTCAGGTGGTGGCGGGTTTAACGACACATTTATATATTTTCGCGATCTAACCGCAAAAAAAACCCTCTATTATGCGTAAATGTGTCAATAACCGCCGCCACCCGACAACAGCCAATTGGTAAGATTCGTCATGTAAGTAAAACGTGCCGATTGGTAACTGCTTCAGCACACACTGCTCGTGTCCTGGAGAGTCAAACCCACGACATTTAACAGTTTGAGTACCCGTGACATTTCGCTGGGATCGCGCGTAGCGTCGCACGCGTTTAAATAAATTAAAAAAAAACCATAGCCGGTGCATTTTCTTCACGCCCCGTGACCCCCCCCCCCCCGCTGCATCAGCTGTTCCAGTGAGCCCTGCCGCAAAAAATCCTGCCGATGTGTGGTTTGAACTTGGCAACTGTGCGCAGCCAACATCCCTGATTGGAGGTGCGGGGTGCGGGGCGTGGGGGTCGGAAGGCCAACAAACTGAACAGAAGAAGCGGAGGAAGCGAGTTTGTCAATCCTAGATGATGACCATCTGAAAGTCTCTTGCGTACGTGCGCGTGCACGTACGCAAGTTGAACTCCTCTCGTGCACCGTGCATGGCCAACCGCGTGAATCGGGGGTGCGGGGGTAGGACAACAAACTTAACGAGAAAAAAACAGTTTGAAGGAAATGAGTGTTTAATCCAGATTGTTTGTTTGAAAGCGCGTGGCTCCAGTGGCTTCTTGATATCGGAAGAGAGCGTTCCAGACGGCCGCTGCAGCGACCGTCTTTTTTTCCGGCTTCATCGGGCAGTGGATTGAGCACGGCCGACGGCAGCGGCTGACGAGCGACGATTGCGTCTGTCCGTCGCCGCGCTCGCAGAGTACCTGGAGGTGCTGCGGCGCTCTCTGGAGGCGTACGACGTCCAGTGCGCCGCCAGCGTCAAGGAGGCGTCCGACAGAGCCGTGCAGCTGCTGGGCGAGAAGCAGTACGAGAAGATCGGCAAGGACTTCGGGTAGGCGCAGAGCGCCCAGGCCCAATGCTGGCCCCGGTCGGATACCACGGCCAACGCTTGCCCAAACCCCCCCCTCCCTCGCTCGCTCCCCTCCCTCGCTCCCTCCCTCGCTCCCTCCCTCCCCTCGCTCCCTCCCCTCCCTCGCTCCCTCCCCTTCCTCGTTCCCTCGCTCCCTCCCCTCCCTCGCTCCCTCCCCTCCCTCGCTCCCTCCCCTCCCTCCCCTCCCTCGCTCCCTCCCCTCCCTCGCTCCCTCCGCTCCCTCCCCTCCCTCGCTCCCTCCGCTCCCTCCCCTCCCTCATCCCCTCCCTCGCTCCCTCCGCTCCCTCCCCTCCCTCGTTCCCTCCCCTCCCTCCCCTCCCTCACTCCCTCCCCTCCCTCGCTCCCTCCCCTCCCTCCCCTCCCTCGCTCCCTCCCCTCCCTCGCTCCCTCCCCTCCCTCGGGCGTGATGGCGTTCATCACCACCACCATCATCATCAACAACAACAACCGCTAATCGCCACTAAGTGGCGGTGACGTCACCACGGCGCCTGTGCCAGGCCATGTGCACGTTGAGGCCACGTGAAGCGTCGAACGCCCGCTGGGAGCAGGAGGTCACGGGGCAGACCCAGCAGGTGCCACGGGTCGACTGGCTGAGATGACTGAGACGATGCACCCACCTGCGCCAACACCACCAACATCACCACCACCATCGCCATCACTCGGGAGTTACGGCGCCAGTCATCACCAACAACGCCACAATAGCCACTTAAACGGAAAACTATACGTATACGTATATATTATTATTTTTTACCGGGCAAGGCCCACTGAGCTGCATAGCTCTTTTTTTGTCAGAAGCGACCTGGCTACACAAATGATTGCTCCACGAAGCGGCTCATCATCGTGTGGATTGTGGATTGCGTTTCCGATTCCCGTCCCCGGTGACGCGCGTTCTCACGTCATCGGAACAGAGCGAGGATAGCCACGGACATCTTTTTTGCCCTCGTTGTCGTTGTTGTTGTTGTTGTCGAGTGTCAAATCGAGCGGTCGGTCGCGACCACTTCCGTTGGGTGTCTAAACATTCGTCGGCATTTCGTGAAACGAGCGGTCACCGCCGTCCCCTGACGAGCGCTCAACCCCACCGGCGGCGGGGTGGGGTGGGGCCCTGTTGCACAGGCTCTGCGAGCCTCTGGACGTGCGGTCGGACGCGGACTCTGCCTATCTGCTGGAGACCCTCGCGGGCTTCTTCATGGACGTCGTCCAGTACAACGAAGACAACCGCGCTTTCGAGGTGAGGACTCCGCATCGCAGCTGATGGTACGTGCGTGTGTGTGTGTGCGTGTGTGTGCGTGTGTGTGCGCGTACGTTGCCAACCGCGCTAATTGGAGGTCTCTGTTGTGTGGTGAGTCTATGGTCTCTGTTGTGTGGCGAGTCTCTGGGTCTCTGTTGTGTGGTGAGTCTCTGGGTCTCTGTTGTATGGTGAGTCTCTGCGTCTCTGTTGTGTGGTGAGTCTATTGCTTTCTGTGTGGTGAGTCTATGGGTCTGTTGTGTGGTGAGTCTATGGGTTTCTGTTGTGTGGTGAGTCTATGGGTCTCTGTTGTGTGGTGAGTCTATGGGTTTCTGTTGTGTGGTGAGTCTATGGGTCTCTGTTGTGTGGTGAGTCTATGGGTCTCTGTTGTGTGGTGATTCTATGGGTCTCTGTTATGTGGTGAGTCTATGGGTCTCTGTTGTGTAGTGAGTCTATGGGTCTCTGTTGTGTGGTGAGTCTATGGGTCTCTGTTGTGTGGTGAGTCTATGGGTCTCTGTTGTGTGGTGAGTCTATGGGTCTCTGTTGTGTGGTGAGTCTGTGGGTCTCTGTTGTGTGGTGAGTCTATGGGTCTCTGTTGTGTGGTGAGTCTATGGGTCTCTGTTGCGTGGTGAGTCTATGGGTCTCTGTTGTGTGGTGAGTCTGTGGGTCTCTGTTGTGTGGTGAGTCTGTGGGTCTCTGTTGTGTGGTGAGTCTATGGGTCTCTGTTGTGTGGTGAGTCTGTGGGTCTCTGTTGTGTGGTGAGTCTATGGGTCTCTGTTGTGTGGTGAGTCTATGGTTTTCTGTTGTGTGGTGAGTCTATTGCTCTCTGTGTGGTGAGTCTATGGGTCTTTGTGTGGTGAGTCTATTGTTCTCTGTGTGGTGAGACTATGGGTCTCTGTTGTGTGGTGAGTCTATGGGTTTCTGTTGTGTGGTGAGTCTATGGGTCTCTGTTGTGTGGTGAGTCTATGGGTTTCTGTTGTGTGGTGAGTCTATGGGTCTCTGTTGTTTGGTGAGTCTATGGGTTTCTGTTGTGTGGTGAGTCTGTGGGTCTCTGTTGTGTGGTGAGTCTATGGGTTTCTGTTGTGTGGTGAGTCTATGGGTCTCTGTTGTGTGGTGAGTCTATGGGTCTCTGTTGTGTGGTGAGTCTATGGGTCTCTGTTGTGTGGTGAGTCTATGGGTCTCTGTTGTGTGGTGAGTCTATGTGTCTCTGTGTGGTGAGTCTATGGATCTCTGTGTGGTGAGTCTATGGGTCTGTGTGGTGAGTCTATGGGTCTGTGTGTGGTGAGTCTATTGTTCTCTGTGTGGTGAGTCTATGGGTCTCTGTGTGGTGAGTATGGATCTCTGTGTGGTGAGTCTATCGATCTTTGCGTGGTGAGTCTATTGATCTTTGCGTGGTGAGTCTATGGGTCTCTGCGTGATGAGTATGGGTCTCTGTTGTGTGGTGAGTCTATGGGTCTCTGTTGTGTGGTGAGTCTATGGGTCTCTGTGTGGTGAGTCTATGGGTCTGTGTGGTGAGTATGGATCTCTGTGGTGAATCGATGGGTCTCTGCATGGTGAGTCTATCGATCTTTGCGTGGTGAGTCTATGGGTCTCTGCGTGATGAGTATGGGTCTCTGTGTGATTAGTCTATGGGTCTCTGTGTGGTGAGTCTATGGGTCTCTATGTGATTAGTTTATGGGTCTCTGTGTGGTGAGTCTATGGGTCTCTGTGTGGTGAGTGGATCTCTGTGTGGTGAGTCGATGGGTCTCTGCGTGGTGAGTCTATCGATCTTTGCGTGGTGAGTCTATGGGTCTCTGCGTGATGAGTATGGGTCTCTGTGTGATTAGTCTATGGGTCTCTGTGTGGTGAGTCTATGGGTCTCTATGTGATTAGTTTATGGGTCTCTGTGTGGTGAGTCTATGGGTCTCTGTGTGGTGAGTATGGATCTCTGTGTGGTGAGTCGATGGGTCTCTGCGTGGTGAGTCTATCGATCTTTGCGTGGTGAGTCCATGAGTCTCTGCGTGATGAGTATGGGTCTCTGTGTGATTAGTCTATGGGTCTCTGTGTGATTAGTCTATGGGTCTCTGTGTGGTGAGTCTATGGGTCTCTATGTGATTAGTTTATGGGTCTCTGTGTGGTGAGTCTATGGGTCTCTGTGTGGTGAGTATGGATCTCTGTGTGGTGAGTCGATGGGTCTCTGCGTGGTGAGTCTATCGATCTTTGCGTGGTGAGTCCATGGGTCTCTGCGTGATGAGTATGGGTCTCTGTGTGATTAGTCTATGGGTCTCTGTGTGGTGAGTCTATTGCTCTCTGCGTCAAACGCTCTTAACAAACTGAGCTTTCGAAGGAGCCCTCGTAATCATCGTAACGATGTTAGCGCATATCTTTGTTCACAGCTCACAAAAAAAAACCTATCACAACCCTCCAGACCTGATTTCTCAGTCAGCGATTCTCTTTCACAGTTCCTAGGGAAATGACTAACACGGGGAATCAATTATTTCCCTATCATCCTCCTCGGCCCTGGAATTATTTACGAAAGATTTTTAAACTGGACAATGGGGGTAACGCCGTCTGTTTTCAAAGCTCCGACAGAAGAAAATGTCATTGACCATTGTAATTGTTTTTAATTGTTTTGAATTTTACTAGTTCGTATTGCGTGTGTGTGTGTGTGTACATGTGTGGCGATGTCTTGTTTTTACCCGACTGCTTGCCAGGTCCCCCTCACAATAGAGGTTTTTTTTTTTTAACCTCAAGTGTTTTTTTTTTTAACCCGGTTAAATTAAGGTGAAAATGAAAATAAGCGAAAGGCTCGGAACGTAGCGATCCGTGTCAAATCGCCCGCCCAAGCTCCTCTCGTGCGTGGAGGCGTTAACCAGCCCGCTTCAGGAGTCGTTTACACGTGGGAAGGGAGCCCAGAGCGCCCGCAAAAAAAAAACCCGCGTGTTGCGAGGGGGCAACACTCGATCCCCCGTACAGACGGCGCGGGTGGAGGTCCGTACCTTGCTGCACCGAGCCGGGCGTCTGTGCGGTGATCCCCACCGACCTTCGCCGCTGCCTCCACGGGGCCCTTCCTCTCTGTTATTGTTCCTTCTGCACCCTTTGGCACCTGACAACAGTGCAACATTTTGTTCGGCAAAAGTTGCCCGGCGGCGGCGGCGAATAACCGAATTCGGTCCCGGATCTCCCCCGGGTCGACTCGGACTTTCGGTGACTACTTATTGTTGTTCTTGTGCGACCCCCCCCCCACCACCACCACCCCCCCCCCCCCATCCTCGTCCGCAGGGGGCGAAGGGCACGAACGTCACCATCAGCGTGCTGTGCGCGGTGATGCGCGACGCGGCGCTGGGCGGTGCCTACGAGCGCTACGCGGCGGCCGTGCGCCTCACTAGCGATGCGCTCGGGGTGCCGTGCGTGGATGCCAGCTACACGGGGTTCCTGCGAGACATGCGCGGGCACTCGTGGGACGGCCCCGCCGTCGCGTCCGGCGGTGCGTGCGTGCTTGTGCTGTGTGACGCTTCACGTGGCCTCGAGGCGCACATGGCCTGGCACAAGCGTCGTGGTGACGTCACCGCCACTTGGTGGCGAATGGCGGTCGTCGTTGTTGTCGTTGTCGTTGTGCGAGTGTGTCTGTGAGCGGGGAGCGGTCGGTGCAGCGGTCAGCGCCACGCCACGCTACGAACCCGAGTTCGATTCCCGCTCACGGCCAACACCGGCGACGATTATTTGAACCGGTCCCCGGGCCTCCCATAGGTCGAATCGGCCTCGAATAAGTACGTACAGCGCGAAGAAGTTCAACCTACATACAAAACCGGTGCGGTGTGTAAACATCGCCACTGGGGAGACAAAGGCGGCCGGGCGTGGTGTTGGCCACCCACCCCCTGTAGGTGCTGCTCTGTAACGGCGCTTGCCCCTACAGCCTGTTAACGGCCACGCGGAGGAGGCTCGTGATGGACGCCACCGAGGCCAGTCGGAGGCAGTCGCCCTTCGGCGACAGCAGAGGGCGGAGGAGCGACGCTCGCAACGACGGGCGGAGGCGCCGGGCGGCCGAAACGCGGCGAGCTGGCGCTGTAGGTGGGGGGCACCGGCGGTGCAGCGGCGGCCGGTCCGTCTCGGTCGGTCAACCCCCCCCAGGGCGCCTGCCGCCGGCGACCTCCTTTTTTTATAATTCGTTTTGTGGCGTCGGGTTGGTGGAGGGGCTCTCGCTCGGCAACGCGTCATTTCTCGACACGTTCCCTTGGTTGAATTGCGCCGATGATCCGTGCCACCCCCCACCCCCTCCCCCCGTGGGCCGTGTGCACGCTGCAGGCCGGCAGTGGGTGTACCAGACGTGCACGGAGTTCGGGTTCTACCAGACGACCGACTCGGCACAGCAGCCCTTCTCTGGATTCCCACTCAGGTATCCGTCTACTCTCGTCCGTGTGTCCTGTGAGAGAGTAGACACCCGCCCACGCTCACCCACGCCCGCCCACGCTCACCCACACTCACCCACGTCCGCCCACGCCCACCCACGCTCACCCACGCTCGCCCACGCTCACCCACGCTCGCCCACGCTCACCCACGCTCACCCATGCCCACGCTCACCCACGCCCGCCCACGCTCCTCGCCCCTCCCGGGCGCCCGCTCGCCCACAGCTACAAGCTGCAGCAGTGCGCCGACGTGTACGGGCCCGAGTTCGACGCGGCGGCGGTGGCGGCCGCCGTGCAGAGGACCAACGAGGACTACGGGGGCCTGGCGCTGCGGGCCTCTCGCATAGTCTTCCCCAACGGCTCCCTCGACCCGTGGCACGCGCTGGGGGCCACCCGAGACCTCGCGGCCGACCTGCCCGCCGTCTTCATCCAAGGCAGGTCGAGCGCGGCCCCCCGCCCCCCCCCCCAGACGGTTATCTCCCTCGCCCTGGTATCCGGGGAGGCCCGTCGGTTCGACCCCCGACGCTGACGTCGATGCGTGCTTGCGCCTTGGGAGTTTGCGTGTTCCCCTCCTCTCCCGCGCGCTCTCTCACCGTGGCCGCGTGGATTTTTCTCCGGGGCCAAGCTCTCGCAGCGGGCGGCGACGTCCGCGCGCCATTGCCGTTGCTGCCGCGTGCGATCCCAAACTTGGGGTGAACTTGCGGTGGAATCTTTCGAGACCTTCGGCAAAATGTGGACGGCGACGCCGGGAAGCGCGATGGCGGGGATCTTGTTAATGTCCACCGTTAGCATTTTACGGTTAATACAGAGATCCCCCGTGTAGCCTGAACAGACTCTCGGGGGGAAAGCGCTGTTAGCGAACGGCGCCTGCGAAGGCTGGCACGGCGCTCGATGGGGTGGGTGGCCGGCACCAACGCCCGGCCGCCTTCGCCTCCCGGTTGTTTTCGCGTTTCTACGTCGGACTTCTTCCGCACCGATCGTAGCCAACCGTGCCGATCGGAGGTGCGAGCGGCGATGTCTACACGCGGCACCAGGTCTAGACGGGGGGGGGGGGGGGGGGGGGAGTCCCAGGGCCTGGTCGGTTCAGATAATTACCGCCCCCCGGCCCCCCATGGGGCACATTTCTTCTCGCCGCAGGGACAGCGCACTGCGCTAACATGTACCCCGCGACGGCCCAGGACCCTCCGCAACTGACCGAGGCCCGCGCCCGGGTCTTCGACATTCTGCAAAAGTGGCTGAGCGAAGACGACTGAGCGCGTCGGGCCTCCGGGAACGTGCGCTCGGCGGCTCTTCGGGCGAAAACCCCCGGCGTGAAAACGACGCCGCTCGGTCCCGGGACAGAAAGAAAGAAACGCGGATTCCCACAATGTGCTTGGCGATACACGGCGTGTGTGTGTGTGTGTGCGTGCGTGCCCTATCCCCCACCCACCATCCCCACTCACCGTTTAGTCCGTGCGCCAGAGAGGAAATCGGAGTAGTTGAGCCGAATCGATTTGTTTACACGGCGAAATGATAATGAACACTCAAACTAAGTAAGCGGGTTTTTTATTTTTTTATTTGACCAGGTAAGGTCCTCCGAGCTATATGGAGCTCTTATTCAGAAGCGACCTGGCTATCGCAAACGGTCGCTCAACAAAGTGCCACCTGATCACGTGGAAATGTATAGGACGCTTGAATGCACGTCGATTCTGAATTTGGGGAGATGGCAGAGACACGTTAACTCCAAATACTCAGCAGGCATCAGTGTCGGGATCGAACCCACGACCTCCTGTATACCAGGCGAGGTAGTTAACATCTCCTAGCCACCGTGATGATGAGAGAGAGAGACGCAGACTCCAAATATACAGCAGTTGTCAGTGTCGGGATCGAACCCACGACCTGCTGTATACCAGGCGAGGTGGTTAACTTTTCTCCTAACCACCGCGTCAACGCCGGTTCGCACGGTCCCGCAAGGTTCCGATGCGGACTCGCCGACAAACCAAAACAAAAACGGCGTCGGCAAGCCCCCCCCCCCCCGGGAAGCCTGCGGCAGAGGCGATGGAATCGAGTGGCCACGGCGGTGGGGGGGGGGGGGGGGCGGGGGGCGTCGGGGGAATCGTCGACGGAGCCCGCTCTGTGATGCGATGCCCGCATCTGCACCGCAAGGTCTGCGCGCTGAAATTATTTTGCCCCGCACGTGGCCAGCCGCGATATTCGGTAGTGCCGGCAGTGGCAGGGGGGGCAGGGGGGGCGGGGGGCGGGGGCACAAACTAAATGCAAAAGAAAGCTGTTGCTAAAGAAACGAGTTTGTCAGTCGAGATGGTGAAAAGTGCATGGCTCAAACTAAACGCAAAATTTCAAGTTGTTGGAAGAAATTAGTTTGTCACTCTAGATGATTTAAAAGTGCCTGGCTCAAACTAAACACAAGAAAGTCGTTGCTAAAGAAACGAGTTTGTCACTCTAGTTGATGATTTGAAAGTGCGTGGCTCAAACTAAACACAAGAAAGTCGTTGCTAAAGAAACGAGTTTATCACACTAGATGATTTAAAAGTGCGTGGCTCAAACTAAACAAAGTCGTTGCTAAAGACATGAGTTTGTCACACTAGATGATGATTGAAAAGTGCGTGGCTCAAACTAAACACGATAAAGTAGTTGCTAAAGACATGAGTTTGTCGCTCTAGATGATTTAAAAGTGCATGGCTCAAACTAAACACAAGAAAATCGTTACTAAAGAAACGAGTTTATCACACTAGATGATTTAAAAGTGCGTGGCTCAAACTAAACACAAAGTCGTTGCTAAAGACGTGAGTTTGTCACTCTGGATGATGATTTAAAAGTGCGTGGCTCAAACTAAACACGAGAAAGTCGTTGCTAAAGAAACGAGTTTCACTCTGGATGATGATTTAAAAGTGCATGGCTCAAACTAAACACGAGAAAGTAGTTGCTAAAGACATGAGTTTGTCGCTCTAGATGATTTAAAAGTGCATGGCTCAAACTAAACACAAGAAAATCGTTACTAAAGAAACGAGTTTATCACACTAGATGATTTAAAAGTGCGTGGCTCAAACTAAACACGAGAAAGTCGTTGCTAAAGATGTGAGTTTGTCACTCTGGATGATGATTTAAAAGTGCATGGCTCAAACTAAACACAAAGTCGTTGCTAAAGACGTGAGTTTGTCACTCTGGATGATGATTTAAAAGTGCATGGCTCAAACTAAACACAAAGTCGTTGCTAAAGACATGAGTTTGTCACTTTTGATGATTTAAAAGTGCGTGGCTCAAACTAAACACAAGAAAGTCGTTGCTAAAGACGTGAGTTTGTCACTCTGGATGATGATTTAAAAGTGCCACAGCTGCTCCAGCGGCTTCCTGATATCGGAAGGAAGAGCGCGTTCCAGACGGCCGCAGCAGCAGCAGCAGCGCATCTGAAAGGGCGACTGTGTGTATGAGTGTGTGTGTATGTGCCGGCCTTCATAGCACTTGCCCTAAGAGGCTATACGGGGGGACCTTTGTCTTTGTATGTTGAACTTCTTTCACACCGCACGTGACCAACCGCAATAATCGGAGGTGCCGGGGGGGAAGGACAACAAACTAAAGACAAAAAATAAAAGTCGCTAAAGAAACGAGTCTGTCACTCTGGATCAGGGGTGGGGAACCTTTTTTCTGCCAAGGGCCTTTTGGATATTTATATAACACCATTCGCGGGCCGTACAAAATTATCAACTTAAAAATTAGCCCGTTATATTTGGTCAAACATTTAATGAACTCGCC
This sequence comes from Petromyzon marinus, assembly GCF_048934315.1. Classification (NCBI taxonomy): domain Eukaryota; kingdom Metazoa; phylum Chordata; class Hyperoartia; order Petromyzontiformes; family Petromyzontidae; genus Petromyzon; species Petromyzon marinus. The sequence goes on along the minus strand of NC_133729.1, from coordinate 6,371,665 downwards.
CCCTAATGCGATGGCTGGAACTGCTTCTCGTTGGTGAGGCGTGTGATGTTAGCTGGTATTGATGATGTTGCTGCTACTCGCAACTGCTTCTCCAGGTTTGCTCCTAGATTTATTGAATTTCGAGTCCCGCCTGCGGTTGCCTTGGCAGGGCCACACCAAATGATTTCGCGGGCCTTGTACGGCCCCTGGGCCGGACGTTCCCCACCCCTGTTCAAGATGGTGAAAAGTGCAATGGCTCAAAGTAAACGTAAAAATTGCAGTTGCTAAAGAAACGAGTTTTTTTCACTGGATGATGATTCTAAAGTGCCGCAGCTGGTCCAGCGGCTTCCTGGTATCGTGACGGAAGAAGAGCGCGTTCCAGACGGCCGCAGCGGTGCATCTGAAAGCGCCGCGCGACGATGCCGCCTTTGTTCGATGGCCCAGCACCGAAGCCGCTGCTGCTCCTCGCGAGGACGAGCGGAGTTCGCGCGGCTGATGGTTGAGCCTCGGGCTGAACGATTAATCGATATCAAATCGATTGATCGCAATTTGAAACAATGCGATGAGAAATCGCAAAGGCTGCGATTTTTTGGCGATTTGAAAAGTACCTCTTACTTATTGGAGTTGTTTTATTTTGTATTATTAGAACTTTATTTAAATTAACAATCCTTCTATGTTTGATTGTTCTATTTCAATTAAACCATTTTAATAAATACATGTTGGAAGCAATTCACATCTTTTAAGTTCTCGTCTTGGCATTAGAATATATGGAGCAGTTCATACTTTGATGGTATCACGTGGTAATGCTCCATCACATGTTTTACATTTATGACGGTGAATATTGAGCTTAAGCCTGACTTTGAAAAAATGTAATCGCAAATCAAATCGCAATCGCAATCTCTGTCAGAAATATCGCAATAAGATATTTCCCCCAAAGTCGTTCAGCCTTAGTTCAGCCTCCGTGCTGACGAGATCAGCAACGAGGCATTTGCGGCGAGCGTTTTGACGACGCCACTGTTTGTTGCGCTTAAATCGGTCAAACAAAACAAAAACTAAAAACGTGAGCAAGGAAGCTGCCGACCATTGAATTTTGGCGCCGAAGAGAGACGAAAATAAAAGTGGAAAGTAAGCAAAAGGGGGGGGGGGGGCTGGGGTGAATTTTTACCACAACAACAACAACGAAAACCACGACACAACCCGCAACACGCATGGCAGGCCCCACACCCCCTCCTCCCACCCCACCCCCAACCAACCCACAAACCCCTGCATCCACCCTAATCAGAATTTAAATGCGCACTGAGCATAACAATCGTCGGCCCGCATTTCCTGCGAGACTCAAACAACACAAAGACAAAGGTGTCCACACGTCCCCCCTGTGTAGCCTTAACAGACTGTCGGGGCAAGTGCTGTGAGCGAGTCGGAGCACCTACGAATGCCGGCACGGCACACGAGGGGGTGGGAGGTCGGCACCACGCCTTTGTCTCACCAGTGGCAATGTTTTTACGCACCGCACCAGGTACTCATTTGAGGCTGAGTCGACCTAGGGGGAGGCCGAGAACCGGTTAGCCGTGAGCGGGAGTCGAACTCGGGTCGCCGGGTTTCGTAGCGCAGCGTAGCGCTAACCGCTTCACCACCGCTCTCCACCATGCACGCAACAACAGCGCACACACGCGCGCACACACGTGCACAGACGCACACACACACACAAACACACACGCGCACACACGCACACACAAACACACGCACACACAAACACACGCGCCCACACGCACACACACGCGCGAACACACGCGTACACAAACACGCGCACACGCGCGCATATACACACATACGCGCACACACGCGCGAACACACACACGCGCGCGAACACACACACGCACACACACACGCGCGCGAACACACGCACACACGCACACACGAACACACACGCGAGAACACACACGCACATACTGTGTCGTGCTGCTCTGTGTTTGTTTTGTGGTTCTTCTTCTGGGATGCGAGTCGCTGGAGCGGCACGCCGATTTTCGGGAAGCTGAGCCCGTTGTGGGTTCTTGGCCGTGTGTGTATGTACGTGTGTGTATGTACGTGTGTGTCTGTACGTGTGTGTCTGTGTGAGGGAAGAGGTAGTGTAGCGGTTAGCGCGCTGCGCTATGAACCTGGTGGCCCGGGTTCGATTCCCGCTCACGGCCAACACCAGTGACGATTATCTGAACCGGTCCTGGGCCTCCCCTAGGTCGACTCAGCCTCAAATGAGTACCTGGTGCGGTGGATAAAAACATTGCCACTGGGGAGGCAAAGGCGGCTGGGCGTAGTGCTGGCCACCCACCCCCTCGTGTGCCGTGCCGGCCTTCATAGGTGCTCGCTAACAGCACTTGCCCCAACAGTCAGAGGCTATACGGGGGATCTTTGTTTTTTTTGTGCGTACGTGCAGTTGTGGAGAGAGTGGAGAGCTTTCCTTACCTGGGGCAGTGTGCTCATGGCCAGCTTCGGTTTGGGGAAGCTGAGGTCTCGCTCCGAATCAGTGGAAGCTACCTGGTCTGTCGCTCCACACGAAGCCTCGGGTCTTCCCGACCTCAGTCATTCCCTCCCTTCTCTATGCTTGCCAAACCTGGAACCCCCCCCCCCCCCCCCCCAAAAAAAAAATGGAACATCTGCGCCAGTTGAAATCAGTTAGGCTGGGCTGAGTTTAATCACGAGACTGGATTGTGCGAGGAGCTCACAGATCCCTGAAAGAATTGGACACTGTCCCATCGGTGAGCTCCTCCGCCAGGCGAGGCTGCGTTGGCTGGGTCACGTAGTCCGCGTGCCCAGCCACCGCATGCCCAGACAGTCACGGCACGGGCTGGATAAGAGATCGAGTGATGTGGTACAGGATGATGTGGAGCTGAGTGGACTTGTCGATGACTGGTACCAGCGGTGTCAAGATCGGCCTCTGTGGAGGAGGCTCGTGAAGGACGCTACTGGGCAGTTGGAGGCAGTCGCCCTCCAGCAACAACGGAGGGCGGAGGAGCGACGCTCACAACAGCCGGGCGGCTAAAACACAGCGAGTTGGCACAGTAGGGGGCACAGGCGGTGCATCTGCCAGTCATCTCAGTCAGTCGACCCATTGCACCTGGGTCTGTCCCGTGACCTCCTGTCAGCGAGACACTTTACGTGGCCTTTGAGTGCACCTAAGCCTGGCACAAGTGCTGTGGTGACGTCACCGCCACTTAGTGGCCAATGTCGGTTGTTGTTTGTCCTGGGCCTCCACTAGCTCGACTCAGCCTCAAATGAGTACCTGGTGCGGTGTGTAAACATCGCCCACTGGGGAGACAAAGGCGGCCGGGCGTGGTTGCTGGCCACACACCCCCTCGTGTGCCACGGTGTCGGCCTTCGCTCGCCCGGCAGCACTTGCCCCCCCAACATTCTGTGTAAGTGCCACCCGAGTGATCCGTCTCTTTCTGTGCGAGTTCCAGATATACGATTGTAACCGCGCCAAGGCTTGCTTGGAGTGAATGGGGAAGTCGGATTTTATTGACGGTGGTCGTGGTGGTGGTGGCGTTCACAATGCAGGTTGCAGACTGGGGCATCTTCAGCAAACCAAACTCAACCCCTCCCGCCATGTGTGTGTGTGTGTGTGGTTCCTACAGCAGCAACAACAACAGCAACAACCGCAATTCGCCAATAAGTGGCGGTGACGTCACCACGACGCTTGTGCCAGGCTGGGTGCACGTTGAGGCCACGTGAAGTGTCGAACGCCCGCTGGGAGCAGGAGGTCACGGGGCAGACCCAGCAGGTGCCACGGGTCGACTGACTGAGATGAGTGGCCGATGCACCACGCTGTGCCTGCCTACTGTGCCAACTCGCTGTGCTTTAGCCGCCATGCGCTCCGCTCGTTGTCGTGAGCGTCGCTCCTATCCGCCCTCCGTTGTTGCTGGAGGGCGACTGCCTTCCTGCACGCTCCGTCGCACACGCAACGTTGATGTGAAAAGTTGACAAATTCTCGTACACTTTAGACGGCCCCGCTCTCACGTGGAGCGGGGAGTGATGCATACCCCCCCCTCCACCCCCCTACAATGGTCAATGCTGCCCCCCTTTATAAGTGTCCTAAATGATGTCAGTTCAGTCGAAATCATTAATACAATGTGGGTCTCTTCATAATAGAGGGGTTTTTTTTGGGAGTGAGATCGCGTAAATATATAAATGTGTCGTTAAACCCGCCACCACCCGGCACAGCCAATAAGTAAGGGTTGTCACAAAACGTGCCAATTCGTTACTGTCTACGTGACAAACCTTAATAATTGTCCGTGTCGGGTGGTGGCGGGTTTAACGACACATTTATATTTACACGATCTAACCCAAAAAAACTATTATGTACGATATTGGTCGCAAATGCCGACGTATTAAGCTGCGTTTCTCTGTGAGTGTCTACGGGTCTCTCTGCGGTGAATCTATGGATCTCTGTGTGAGTCTATGGATCTCTGTTTTGGGAGTCTATGGATCTCTGTGTGATGAGTCTGTGGCTCTCTATGTGAGTCTATGGATCTCTGTGTGAGTCTATGGGTCTCTGTGTGTGGTGAGTCTATGGATCTCTGTGTGATGAGTCTATGGATCTCTGGGTGACTATATGGGTCTCTGTGTGATGAGTCTATGGATCTCTGTGTGACGAGTCTATGGCTCTCTGTGTGAGTCTATGGATCTCTGTGTGAGTCTATGGATCTCTGTGTGAGTCTATGGATATCTGTGTGATGAGTCTTTGGCTCTCTGTGTGGTGAGTCTATGGATCTCTGTGTGATGAGTCTATAGATCTCTGTGTGAGTCTATGGATCTCTCTGTGAGTGTATGGATCTCTCTGTGAGTCTATGGCTCTCTGTGTGAGTCTATGGATCTCTGCATGACTATATGGATCTCTGTGTGATGAGTCTATGGATCTCTGTGTGACGAGTCTATGGCTCTCTGTGTGAGTCTATGGATCTCTGTGTGGTGAGTCTATGTATCTCTGTGTGATGAGTCTATGGATCTCTGTGTGACTATATGGGTCTCTGTGTGATGAGTCTATGGATCTCTGTGTGACGAGTCTATGGCTCTCTGTGTGAGTCTATGGATCTCTGTGTGGTGAGTCTATGGATCTCTGTGTTATGAGTCTATGGATCTCTGTGTGACTATATGGGTCTCTGTGTGATGAGTCTATGGATCTCTGCGTGACGAGTCTATGGCTCTCCGTGTGATGAGTCTATGGCTCTCCGTGTGAGTCTATGGATCTCGGTGTGATGAGTCTGTGGTTCTCCGCGTGGCGAGTCTACGGATGTCTAATAATAACCACTTAGAATCTCTCCTCTCATCTCACCACGGTGGTCTGTGTGGATCCCCGTCTCGGCTGAGCGCCTTTTTGCCCAGGGCAGCAGCAGCAGCAGAGAACCCCGCGGTTGGCGGTGGGGCCCGGGCAGCAGCTGCAGGGCAGCTTCCTCAAAGAGGGGGGGTGGGGGGGGGATGCCCCAAAATATGTTTGGGTGTGCGTTGTGTGTTGTGTGTGTGTGTGTTGAACCTCTGTCGCACGTAGCCAACCGTGCTCACTGGAGGTGCGGGGGAAGGACAAGAAAACTCAACACAAAAAAAGCAGTTCTGAATCAATTAGTCTCTGTGTGAGACTATGGGTCTATGCGTGGGTTTATGGGTCTCTATGCGACGCTCTGGATCTCTGTGTGGATCTATGGGTCTCTGTGTGAGTCTATGGGTCTCTGTGCGAGTCTATGGGTCTCTGTGTGAGTTGATGGGTCTCTATGCGACGCTCTGGATCTCCGTGTGAGTTTATGGGTCTCTATGCGACGCTCTGGATCTCTATGTGGGTCTATGGGTCTCTGTGTGAGTTTATGGGTCTCTGTATGAGTCTATGGGTCTATTTGTGAGTGTATGGGTCTATGTGTGAGTTTATGGGTCTTATGCGACGCTCTGGATCTCTGTGTGGGTCTATGGGTCTCTGTGTGAGTCTATGGGTCTCTGTGCGAGTCTATGAGTCTCTGTGTGAGTTTATGGGTCTCTATGTGAGTTTATGGGTCTCTGTGTGGGTCTATGGATCTCTGTGTAGGTCTATGGGTCTCTGTGTGAGTCTATGGGTCTCTGTGAGTCTATGGGTCTCTATGCGAGTCTATGGGTCTCTGTGCGAGTTTACGGATCTCTGTGCGAGTCTACGTACGCATGTTTAACTTTTTTCGCACCGTACCTAGCTAGCCAACCGTGCTTATCGGAAGATTGGGGGGGGGGGAGGACAACAAACTAAACACGACAACAAGCAGTTCTAAATAAATGAGTTGGTCAATCGAGACGACGATTTTTAAAACGCGCACCTCGGGCGGCTTCCGAACCCGGGACGGAAGAGCGTTCCAGACGGCCTGCAGAAGCAGCGCGTCTGCGGCTCCCACCGCCTTTTTGCTCGACGGCCCAGCCAAGTGCCGCTGCTCGGCTGCTCGGACCGAGCGATGGTTGTCCCCCACTCGCGCCTTGACGAGTTCGGCGAGGTGCTCCGGTTCACTCCGTTGCGAGCCGCCTTCGTGTGCGTAACGAGTGCGACTCTCGCGACGTCTCCGCTCGGCCAACCGGACGCCAATGCAGCTTGGCGCGGCACTGGGCGGACCGGCGGCCGTACATCGTCTGACGCCTTCAACTCGCGAGTGACGACCTCTCTCCCCCCCCCCCCCCCCCCCCCCACGGTGACGATGCGGGCGCGCCACGGTGGCTGGGAGATGTTAACTACCTCGCCTGGTCGACAGGAGGTTCGTGGGTTCGATCCCGATCCCGACCCCGACGATGCCTGTTGTAAATTTGGAGTTTGCGTGTTTCTCTCTCGCGCTCTCTCTCTCTTTCCCCCGTGGTCGCGTGGATTTGTATTTCTCTCCGTTTCCTCCGAGAGTTTTCCTCTCCACGTTTAGCATCAAAGTCACGCGTTTTGTTTTTTCCTACAGCCATTTTGCGGCGATACATTTTCTTACGCGATTTAAAAAAAAAATCCCACTTCGTTGAGCTGTCATTCGTGGACTATGTGTGGTCTAGCGAAAACTGCCCCTGTGCGCCACGAGGTGACTCGGCACGTGGCCGATACCAGCGGGCATCGGTCTGCCAGTAAGGAGGCGACGATTGCTGCTATGTTGGGAAGTACCAATAAAGTTAAATTGATAACCAGCCTCACGTGACGCGTTGTCGTCGATCGTCTGCCGTGGGGTAGCGGTTTGCACGCGCGACTTGCCATCCGGACTGTCCGCTGGTTCAATCTCCCGGGTGCGGCAGTTGAAGCAATGGGCAAAATTTTATTAAAATCCCACCCACCAACACCACCACCACCACCACCCACCCCACTCAGTCGTGTGTGCGGTGGGGTAAAGTGTGGCTAACTCCAGCCTCTTCCGAGGCAGTAGCGGCGAGCGTGCAAGTGTTTTCCAACAATGATTCGTGCCCTTAGAGCTATTTAGATTAATCTTGCCGCTGTGAAGTGTCCAAAGTGCGCGCCACTTCGTTGAGCTCGCATTTCGTGGCCAGGTCGTTAACACCTCGGTGGGATTTTGACTGGCGGGATGGCTTCGTGTTGTATCTGTATGTGTTTGGGTTAATTGTTTAGCTTTATTGTACTTTGCACTACGGGGCCGCCCATAAATGACGTCACGCGATTTTGGACGATTTTTGAACCCCCCTCGTCACACGGCGTCACAAAAGTGAGACCCCCCCTCAAATATGACGTCACAAAGCTCTGCCACCCCCCCCCCCCCCAAAAAAAAATATAAGACATGCTTCAAATCGCTTTAAGCTATTGTCATTGTAGTGCGTATTTAATGTGGCGCTGCACTCTGATGTTGTAGGAGAAAACATTTATTTTAAAAAAAGTCTATTTAATTAAGTAGAACGTGTTGTCTATATTTATTTAAAGTTGCGCATTTTTACGTGACGTCACATTTCTCAAACCTCCCCTCTCGTCACACATCGTCACAAATGTCTGACCCCCCCCCCCGCCCCCCCAGGTGCGTGACGTCATTTATGGACGGCCCCCTACTCTCGTGTTTGTGGCTGTCTGTTACGTTCTTACCCCGTACCCCGCAGCATCAATAAATATTCTGATTCTGAACTGGAGGGCGCCTTCCGCTGCCAACAGCGTCGCGATCGGGCACTTGCAGGGGCTGCGCCCAGCGAAATTTATTTCACGCGGTGCGAAGGTCGAGACGGAGGGAGGCGACTGATGAGCGGTGATTTTTTTTGTTTGTTTATGGCTTTCATTAACACTTCATCATCATCATCGTCGTCGTTGTCAACATCACCGGCGATATCATCACATCGTCGTTAAATAGATCAGCACTTTGAAACTCTACAAAAAATAAATCCCACACGCACGCACGCGCGCACGCACGCGCGCGCTCACCGGGGTCGCACGCGCGCCGAAATGAATACAACCTTCACATCCAAAAACAAACAAGAACAACAAGAACAACAACAAGAACAACAACAACAAGGCACGGAAAACGACGCTTGCGTTTGTTCGTTTTCCCAAAGATTCACAGTTTAGTTCGCCCCCTCCCTCCCTCCCTCCCTCCCTCCCTCCCCACCCCCCCCCACCCCCCCAAATTTCAAATACCCTATGTTCCGGATTATAAGACGCGCGTGGAAAGTAAGACGCACTTAGAAGCAAAGGCTGTCGGGCTTTTTTCGTGTCTTGTAATCCACTAACGTGCGCCGCTGTTTTCGCACATGTATTGACACATGTCAGGAGGAGCTGGGGGAGTTTAAATATCTCCCTCCCTCCCTCCCACGTGGCGTGGTAGGCTTTGTCTTGCCATCAATCGCGGCTACACAAAAAACACACCACATGGCACACACGAAAGACAAAGATCCCCCGTATAGCCTTAACAGACTGTTTGGGGGCAAGTGCTGTCAGCGAGCACACGCGCGCATACACACAAAGATCCGCCCGTATTGCCTTCGACAGACTGTCTGGGTTTCGATTTAAAGCTTTCGTGACTGCAAGGATTCATCTTCTTTGGTTCTTTCGGTAAAGTCACCACGTAGAATGAGAATAAAATAATAAATTGATAAAATAAAATAACACAATAAAATTCTCACGACGTTTCGGCCACAACACAAGCGGCCTTCATCAGGTGAAGGGACGAGACTGTCTGGAGGACAGCGCTGGACAAGGCGCTCTGTTTTTTCTCACGCAGCTTAAAGGTCGCGATCTGAGCGTGGCTTTTTCGCACCAGCGCTGTCCTCCAGACAGTTTCGTCCCTTCACCTGATGAAGGCCGCTTTGTGTTGTGGCCGAAACGTCGTGAGAATTTTATTGTGTTATTTTATTTCATGAATTTATTATTTTATTCTCATTCTACGTGGTGACTTTACCGAAAGAACCAAAGAAGACTGTCTGGGGCCAAGTGCTGTCAGCGAGCACCTACGAAGACCGGCACGGCACACGATGGGGGTGGGTGGCCAGAACCACGCCCTGCACAGCCGCCTTTGTCTCCCCAGCGGCGAAATTTACACATCGCACCAGGTACTCATTTGAGGCTGAGTCCACCTAGGGGATGCCCAGCAGGGGTTTAGATAATCGTCACTGGCGTTGGCCGTGATGATGTCTCCTTCGTTCAATATTGTACCACCGCCCCTCATTCTCGCACACACACACACACAAAGATAAATATCCCCCGTGTAGCCTTAACAGACTGTTGGGGCAAGTGCTGTTAGCGAGCAGCACCTATGAAGACCGGCACGGCACACGAAGGGGGTGGGTGGACAACAGCACACACACATACACACAAAGACAAAGATGCCCCCCACGCCCGTATAGCCTTCAGCAGACTGTTAGGGCCAAGTGCTGTGAGCGAGTAGCAGCACCTGTGAAGGCCGACACAGTACACAAAGACAAAGATCCCCCGTGTAGCCTTAAGAGACCGCCGGGGCCAAGTGCTGTTAGCGAGCACGCGCGCGCGGCCGATAAGACGAATTAAAAGTGAGCACTACACTCGTGGCCGAGTGGGAACAATGTTGAAAATCTGGGGGGGGAGGGGGGGCACCACGCAATTGGCTTTTGTGGGGGGCCCTTGTCCATGGCGCGATGGTAGGCGATAACGCGGTTGGCTACGTACGGTGCAAAAGAAGTTCAACCTTAGCACACGTACACCCCAGAACGAGTCGTGTCTCGCAGGCTGAGCAGGCCTTTTGTTGAGTGAGGGTGCCCCGCAGTGACTAGGAGATGTTAACTACCTCGCCTGGTATGCAGGAGGTCGTGGTTTCTATCCCGACCCTGACGACGCCTGCTGCTGCTGTATATTTGGAGTTTGCGCCTCTCTCTCCCCGTTGGTCGCGGGGAGCCACGGGCTCCCTCCTGTCTCGCGGGGTGCCACGGGCTCCCTCCTGTCTCGCGGGGTGCCACGGGCTCCCTCCTGTCTCGCGGGGAGCCACGGGCTCCCTCCTGTCTCGCGGGGAGCCACGGGCTCCCTCCTGTCTCGCGGGGAGCCACGGTCTCCCTCCTGTCTCGCGGGGCTCCCTCCTGTCTCGCGGGGAGCCACGGGTTCCCTCCTGTCTCGCGGGGAGCCACGGGCTCCCTCCTGTCTCGCGGGGAGCCACGGGCTCTCTACCTCTCACGGCCACAACGTCTATCGCTGAGAGCGGCGGGGGACGCTGCCCAATACGAGTCACGGGGCTCTCTGTCCCGTAAGGAATTTGGGCTCCGAGATATCGAACCACGTGGCTCGTGCAGAAGTTGAGGTTGCGGGGGGGAGGAAGGGGGAGATGGTGGGGAGCGGGGGGAGGGGTGCAAGAGGGGGGGACCCCCCCCCCCACAAAGAAGTGCATCAGCATGAACCCGAGACGAGCAGCAACAACAACACAACAACACAACAACAACACAACAACAACAAATGTAATTATAAAAATGTAAGCGGAATATATATTTAAATAAAGTTAAATACTGCGTTAGCAGCCGTAGTTATAATAAGCCGCATTGTTAAATACACCACTTGCGAAGTCGTCTCCCGCACGCTCATAACCCTAACCCTGCTGTGTTGTTGTTGTGTTGTTGTTGTGTTGTTGTTGTTGTGTTGTTGTGTTGTTGTTGTGTTGTTGTTGTGTTGTTGTGTTGTTGTTGTTGTTGTTGATGTTGTTGTTGATGTTGTTGCTGTTGTTGTTGTTGCTGTTGTTGTTGCTGTGTTGTTGTGTTGTTGTTGTTGTGTTGTTGTTGTGTTGTTGTTGTGTTGTTGTTGTGTTGTTGTTGTGTTGTTGTTGTGTTGTTGCTGTGTTGCTGTTGTTGTTGCTGTGTTGCTGTGATGGAGCCAGCGGTCGAGCTCAGCCGCACGGCCTCCCCACACGCCGCCTGGCTGTGGCACGCCCGCAGCTCGGCGCGTCGCATGTGGAGCACGTGTTGAACAATCATCGGGTGCGTGCGGCGTATGAAACGAGTTCGTTTTGTGTTTGCATTGGGGAGGGAGTAACATTTGGTGAAAGACGGAGCGCGCTGGTGGTGGCGGTGGTGGCGGTGATTGACAGCTAGAACCGGAGGCTGGGAATCCGCACGGTAAGCCGCACGCTCCACTCTACCGTAACACGCACACACACGTTGGGTTGCGATAGGTGGCGCAGTGGGGTAGGTAGGCGCACTGTGCTACTCACCAGCCGGCGGTGTGTGTGTGTCCCTGGGTTCGATCCCCGTACCGCCGCCACGGATATCACCACCAGCAGCACCAGCAGCACCAGCAGCAGCACCATCATCATCAGATGTGCGAGTGACGGCTGAACTATCTGATGCCTGGTCCAGGGTGCTGGGCAATCTCTCCCCCCCCCCCTCCTCCTCCTCCCTAACCACCCGCCCCCCTCCCGCCCCTCCAAACCAAAAAAAAGTTAGCAAGCCCAGTCGCATACCAGCGTGGTGAAGTATGGTTAAAAACAACCCCTCCCCCCAACCCCGCCACCCCCCCCTACTATGACCGACACGGCATTGGAGGGGCGGGGGGGGGGAGTTAATCCCATCTAGCGGTGGATTTACACAACGAGAAATAACATGACGAGGTCATCACACGTGGAGACCCGCGCGCGCGTCATAACGGAGTGCTTTGTGACGTCACGGACATCCGTTTGCCCTTCCTTGCCTGAGCGCGAGCGGCATTTTACGTACGACAACAACAAGAACAACACAGCCACGACCAATCAATCCACGGCCAGCTGTGAATCCACCCGTTAGGATCTCCCAGTTTTCGCGTTCAATCTCTGGCCACGAGCCCCCCACTGCCCCCCCCCCCCCCACGTCTTACTCTTAAGAGAAAATATAAATATATAATCAGACATCGTTCACTGTGAAGCACAACAGCATGGCAGCATGCCAGCAGCATCCCGATGATGCACGCATGAAACATTAAACACGGTAATGGGTGGGTGGTGGTGGTGGTGTGAATATATAACGACGAAGGAGACATCATCACAGCGATGATGATGATGATACAACTACTCCGCCACTGCCACCCCTGACGCCGCTTAATCTGCTGGGCTTGAGCAACCTGAAGGGGACGGTGTGGGTTCGCTGCCTCTGCATCTGCGGCCAGACGGTGAGAGGCACGGTTCTCCCCACGCGCGTTTCGACTGTAAATTTTCCGAATGATGGGCCACTTTTTGTTGAGCTGTCGTTCGTGGCCAGGTCGCGGATGTTCACCGACACGCCTAGGGGCTGATGCAGAAGTTCACCGACACACCTGGGGGCTTGACGCAGAAGTTCACCGACACACCTGGGGGCTTGACGCAGAAGTTCACCGACACACCTAGGGGCTGATGCAGAAGTTCACCGACACACCTAGGGGCTGATGCAGAAGTTCACCGACACACCTGGGGGCTGATGCAGAAGTTCACCGACACACCTAGGGGCTGATGCAGAAGTTCACCGACACACCTAGGGGCTGATGCAGAAGTTCACCGACACACCTAGGGGCTTGACGCAGAAGTTCACCGACACACCTAGGGGCTTGACGCAGAAGTTCACCGACACACCTAGGGGCTTGACGCAGAAGTTCACCGACACACCTGGGGGCTGATGCAGAAGTTCACCGACACACCTAGGGGCTGATGCAGAAGTTCACCGACACACCTAGGGGCTGATGCAGAAGTTCACCGACACACCTAGGGGCTGATGCAGAAGTTCACCGACACACCTAGGGGCTGCCGCAGAAGTTCACCGACACACCTGGGGGCTGCCGGGGATGTTCACCGACACACCTGGGGGCTGCCGCGGGCGTTCACCGAACGCAAAGAAACAACGAAAGTCACGAGTTCGAGCGCGGGCAAAGCCGTGAGGACGATCCCTGCCTGGCAAGAGGTTGCGGGCTGCCCCCATACCCCGCTGATGATCACAAGGAGAGGCGGCGCTTCGTCGACGACTCCAGCCCCGGCGTGGAAAGTCGGTCCCGGAGTTCTTTCAGCCGGGGGTCCACGCGCGAGCTGCGAGTCGCGCGCGACTCAGCTTCCCGCCACGGAATCGCTTACAGAGACGTGGGCGTCCTCGTCCAATTGCGTGCGGTCACGTGCAACCCCCCCCTCCCCCCCGCCCCCCGCCCCCCGCCCCGCCGTTGCTCGCGGCAGAGTTTCACAATCCGACGTTGCACCGCCGACCGCGTGCTCGGCGGCATTCGGCGAGCTCCGATTGGCCCTCGCAACTGCCGACGCGCGCCTCGTTCGATTGGCGCGTCGGCGCCGGCGAGCCGCCCCGGGCGACTCGAGTCGGGCGAGACTCGGGATTGGTGGTGGACAAGCGCACAGCTGTCGACCCGCACGGTTCACCCCGTATGCTTGCCTAGGGGAAGTTGAGTTTGCAGGTCCGTAGGGCGTACGGCCGTTTCGATACGGGCAACATTTTTTGTTACAGAAAAAGTAAGTGTTTGTCTATTCGATTGTTGTTACTCCCCTGTGATGGGGCTTTGTAGGATGAACGTTGAGATTTATAAGAGGCACGAGGTGACCACTAAAGGTCTGAATTGGTCTGTAATAAGGTAGGGCACTGATAAGCGGTTCGCGGGTATGCAAGCACAGTGAACAATAACACACACACACACACAAAACCACTCAAACCACGTTTCGTCGATAATGACACTTGGTGCTGACTCCACGTGGGGGGAGGTGGAGAGGGGGGGGAGCACGTGGGGGGAGGAGGGTGTGTGTCTCGGGACTCTCACACGACACTTACTTGACACTCACACCGACACCCGCGCACGCGACACTCACAGGTAGAAGTCAGGCGACACGTGGGTGTCTCTGTCTGTCTCTCTGTGTGTATCTCGGGACACTCACACCAACACTCACACCAACACTCACAGGTAGAAGCCAGGCAACACGTGTGTGTCTCTGTGTGTCTGTCTCTCTGTGTGTATCTCGGGACACTCACACCAACACTCACAGGTAGGAGCCAGGCGACACGTGCGTGTCTCTGTCTGTCTCTCTGTGTGTATCTCGGGACACTCACACCAACACTCACACCAACACTCACAGGTAGAAGCCAGGCGACACGTGTGTGTCTCTGTCTGTCTCTCTGTGTGTATCTCGGGACACTCACACCAACACTCACACCAACACTCACAGGTAGAAGCCAGGCAACACGTGCGTGTCTCTGTGTGTCTGTCTCTCTGTGTGTATCTCGGGACACTCACACCAACACTCACAGGTAGAAGCCAGGCAACACGTGCGTGTCTCTGTCTGTCTGTCTCTCTGTGTGTATCTCGGGACACTCACACCAACACTCACAGGTAGAAGTCAGGCGACATGTGCGTGTCTCTGTCTGTCTCTCTGTGTGTATCTCGGGACACCAACACTCACACCAACACTCACAGGTAGAAGCCAGGCGACACGTGCGTGTTTCTGTCTGTCTGTCTGTGTGTATCTCGGGACACTCACACCGACACTCACAGGTAGAAGCCAGGCAATACGTGCGTGTCTCTGTCTGTCTCTCTGTGTGTATCTCGGGACACTCACAGGTAGAAGCCAGGCGACACGTGCGTGTTTCTGTCTGTCTGTCTGTGGGTATCTTGGGACACTCACACCAACACTCACACGTAGAAGCCAGGCAACACGTGCGTGTCTCTGTCTGTCTCTCTGTGTGTATCTCGGGACATTCGCACCGACACTCACAGGTAGGAGCCAGGCGACATGTGTGTGTCTCTGTCTGTCTGTCTCTCTGTGTGTATCTCGGGACACTCACACCAACACTCACAGGTAGAAGCCAGGCAACACGTGTGTGTCTCTGTCTGTCTCTCTGTGTGTATCTCGGGACACTCACACCAACACTCACAGGTAGAAGCCAGGCGACATGTGCGTGTCTCTGTCTGTCTGTCTCTCTGTGTGTATATCGGGACACTCACACCAACACTCACACCAACACTCACAGGTAGAAGCCAGGCGACATGTGCGTGTCTCTGTCTGTCTGTCTCTCTGTGTGTATCTCGGGACACTCACACCAACACTCACAGGTAGAAGCCAGGCGACACGTGCGTGTCTCTGTCTGTCTGTCTCTCTGTGTGTATCTCGGGACACTCGCACCGACACTCACAGGTAGAAGCCAGGCGACTGTCTCTGTGTGTCTGTCTCTCTGTGTGTATCTCGGGACACTCGCACCGACACTCACAGGTAGAAGCCAGGCAACACGTGCGTGTCTCTGTCTGTCTGTCTCTCTGTGTGTATCTCGGGACACTCACACCAACACTCACACCATCACTCACAGGTAGAAGCCAGGCAACACGGGGCTCCGGCTACGCGGCGCCCCGGAGCAGGCGAGTCGCTCGCACTTGTCCTTGTACGCGTCGCGCTCGCGGCACAGGCGCGCCAGCTCCCGCTCCAGCTCGTCCACCTGCCGCTGCAGCAGGGACTTCTCGCTCTCCAGCAGGTGCCGCTGCTGCACCCGCTTGTGGCGGCACGACTGTGCGTAGCCGCGGTTCTTGAGCGTCCGGCGGCGCTGCTTGAGGCGCGCGGCGTCGTCCTTGGCGAGGCCGCGCAGCTGCCGGTTCAGCTCGCGCACCGACATCGACACCAGCTGCTCGTCCGTGAAGCGCTCTTCCGAACAAGCGCCCCGGCACGGATGTCCCGCGCCGCTGCCGACGCTGCCGCTGCTGCCGCTGCAGCTCACGTTGCTGCTACTGCCTCCACAGCCGCTGTGCAGAAGCAACTGCTGCTGCTGGTGGTGGTTGCGGTGGTGGTGGTGGTGCTGCTGCTGTTGGCGCTGCGCCTCGGTGTTGTCGACGTCCTGGAGTTCATCCCGCAGGAGGTCGAGAGGCGAGTGAACTCCGCCGCCGCCGCCGCCGCCGGCCCCGCCGGCCTGCAGGAGGGCCCCGGGTCGGAGGTCGAACCCCTGGGACTGAGCCGAGTGGACGGCGCAGCCGATGAGAGCCTCCACCGCGTCCTCCGGGGTCAGGTTCAGCGCCTCGGCTGCGGCCACCGTGTCGACCACGTGCTGCTGCTGGTGCTGCTGCTGCTGGTGATGAGCGTGCAGGTGTAGCGTGCCGTGGCCCTGGTGGTTCTGCGCGTGGTTCATCACCCAGTAGAGGTCCTCCACCAGGAGGCCCGCACGCGGCGCGGAGCTCGGCACGCCGAGGACTGGCGACGGAGGCTCGGAACTGCGCGGGGTGCTCACGGGAGACGGCGACGATGACTGCAGAGAACCGGCCGCGCGAACTCGAACTTGGGACGGATCATCTTGCTGCTGTAGCTGTTGTAGCTGCTGCTGGTTGTGGTGGTTGTGCTGCTGCTGCTGGTGGTGGTGGCGGTGATGGCCGGATTGTAGGTCCAGGGGCTCTCGTTTCACCTCGAGCTTCATGAGGTCAAAGTCGTTGACGTACTCCATCAGCACGGCCGACGACGCGGCCAGATCGCAGCCGCCACCGCCGCCGCCGCAGAGCGCCATCGCGGTCGCCATCCCAGGGCCAGGAGTCTTCCGAGGCCAATCAGTTCACTGGCTTGGTCCGTCCAACTCTCGGCTCGGCTCACCCCGAGAGGAGAGAGAGATTCAGACGGGGGATCTGTTTCAGTAGCGGTGGCGCAGAAGGCGGTGGTGGATGATGACGATGGTGATGATGGTGGTGGTGGTGGTGATGATGGTGGGTGAGCTCAGACAACAACACAGACGATGAGCCCGGTGTGGTGGTAGTGGTGATGATGATGGTGGTGGTGATGATGGTGATGATGGTGATGATGGTGATGATGGTGGTGATGATGGTGGGTGAGTTCAGACAACAACACAGACGATGAGCCCGGTGTGGTGGTAGTGGTGATGATGTTGATGGTGGTGATGATGGTAGTGATGATGATGATGCTCCTTCGTTCCTGCGCGGCGGAACAATGTCGTTACCCCCTACCCCTGCCGCGCGCGCGGGCACCTCCGATGAACGGGGCTGTTTACGCACGGGTGTCCAGCAGCAGCTCAACCACCACAACCTTCAGCAGCAGCAGCAGCAGCAAGTCGAACGCGCCCCCAGCGTGCGGAGCGGACGCTGCTTCTGCCGGCAAGTGACGCCGCCGTCAGTGTCTCTTTGTGGACGCAGTAACAGCAACAGCAACAACAACAACAACAGCAGTCGGTTTCTTTCACGTGAAGACGAACGCTTGCTGTTTGCGATCAAAACGTCGTGACCTGCATTTGCACGAAATGTTTGGGATTTTTTGTTTCTTTTTTTTCCGGGTGCGCGCGGGTTTGCGCTGATGATTCAGTCGCACGGATGTTGACCCGCAGTCGGAGCCGAGTTTAAATGCCCAGCGCCTGTTGCTCCGTCGCAGCCTGCCGCCACCACAACCACCACCACAACCACAACGCACCACATGAACGTTGGCGTCGGTGCCCAAGCTTCGGGCTTGTGCCCTGTCCCCTCCGATTCGTTGGCGAAGGCGCGGTCACGCCGATTCAGCCGTAGCGCACCCTCTGTGCAGGTCCGTTGCGCACACTCGTGTGTGCGCGGCTCGTGCACGTGTGCACACGTGTCTGCGCGTGCGCGCGCGTGCTCGTGCGCGTGTGTGTGTGTATATACACACACGCGCGCGTGAGCGAGTTCTGTAGACACCCACCCGCGCACGACCGTCAGATGAGAGAGAGAGAGAGAGGCGGCAGGAGACGGGAACTCAACAACGATGACGATCGCGCGCGCGCGCGGCCCCCCTCCTCGCTGCGCTCCCGTCCACCACAGCTGCCGCGTACTCTTCCCAGCTCCTCAAACTTATGAACTCTCAGCAGGAGGCGGTGGAGGCTAGAGGGTGGGTGGGGTGGGGAGTCGGGATGGTGGTGGGGGGTTGAGGGTATCAGCTGAAGGGAGGAGAGGGGAGTGACTCCACACCCTCCCTGCGATGGGACGTGGAGAGTGGTTGGGAGGGCTACCTACCACCCTACCACCCTCGCTGCCTGTCCTCCCTCCCTCCCCTGACCCTCACCCACAACCCCCCACCCCTACCCAGACCCCCCACCTCCTACCCAGACTCCCGACTAGGGCACAAATGCAAAGTTGAGACATTTGCCCAAGTGCAGTGGCGCTAAGGCCCCCTTACACCGCAGCCTTGCAACTCCGTTTGGTTCTCAACGGTTTAAACGTTTGTCAATAAATACACAGAGGGTTTGATGGAAGCAAAGTAAGTGTTTTCGATTATTTACCTTGTTAAAAATAAAACATCTGGCCAAGTCTCGCACCCCCCCCCCCCCCAGAAAGGGCATCTCGCACCACCAGGGGGGGAGCGGTGAACCTCAGGTTAAGAAGAAGAGGACCCACTGGTCTAGTGTATTGGCGGCTATACATTGCCACGTGATAAAGCCACGTCGTTGATTCATAATAAACGTTTTTGGGTTAGATCGCGTTATTTATGAATGTGTCGTAACCCTCCACCACCCGACACGGCCAATCAGCAAAAACAAAGTGTCACGTTGACAAAAGACAAAATATTATTGGTTCTTTCGGTAAAGTCACGTAGAAGGGAAACAATAAATAATAAAAATATAAAACAATACAATTATCACGACGTTTCGACTGCAACGCAAGCAATCATCATCAGGTGTGATGATCATCAGGTGTGATGATGATTGCTTGTGTTGCAGTCGAAACGTCGTGAGAATTGTATTGTTTTATATTTTTATTATTTTATTGTTTCCCTTCTCCGTGGTGACTTTACCGAAAGAACCAAGAATATGAATCCCTGCAGTCACGAAAGCTTTAAATCAAAAAGACAAAATAGTTCACTACTTTAGCCCACCCCAAAAAACGTTTATTATGAATAATATTGGTCGCGAAAGCCCACGTGTTAAACCACTTCGTTGAGTTATCATTTGTGGCCAGGTCGCTTCTGAACAATAAAAAAACTTTTTTTATAGCTCAGTGGGCCTTACCCGTGGTTGCGTGGATTTCTTCCCCGGGTCCTCCGGGTTTTCCCTCCACACTCAGAATGAACATCACGCGTCTAGACCGGCGGTTCTTCACCTTCACTGCAGCCTTTCACCACTTTGGTTCTCATTTTTTTTGTTACGATCAGAGGAAACAAGAAGATGCTCGGTGTAGTCGGCACTTTGCTTCGTTCATCATTTCGGTTTTTTTCTTTCAATGATTTGCTTTATGCTCTGCTCTCCTCCTTCTTACCCCTTCCCTCTCTCTCTATCCCCTCTATCTACCCCCTCTATCTACCCCCTCTCTCTACCCCCCCCCCCCTCTCTACACCCTCTCTCCCTTTGGTTCTGAATCGTTAACAAAATTGTTATTCATATTCTTAGCTCTTTCGGTAAAGTCACGTTCAAGGGAAACAATAAAATAATAAAATATATATAAAACAATAAAAATTCTCACGACGTTTCGACCGTTTGTGTTATGGTTGAAACGTCGTGAGAATTTTTATTGTTTTATATATATATTATTATTTTATTGTTTCCCTTCAACGTGATTTTACCGAAAGAGCTAAGAATATGAATTACTGCAGTCACGAAAGCTTTAAATCAAAATTGTTATGATGTTAATGAATATATCGAGGGTTTGATGAAACAATCTAAGTGGTTACTGAACGTGCCCCCGTGTCTAATTTGTGTTTTGGATTATTTACCTTCTGGAAAAAAAAATGTTGGCCACGTCTCGCAAGCCTCCCTCCCCCTACCCCCCACCCACCCACCCAGAAAGGGCATCTCGCACTCCCAGGGGGTGCATGGAACCCCCCAGGTCAAGACCCCCTGGCCGAGTTCATGGCTAAGGAACCTACAGCACGCGGGCCCCGCAACTTCATACATTGGGGGAGGCTGTTATTGACTCAGCTCATCATCCCTCCTTCCGGGGGGGGGGGGGGTCGATAAAATCGTCTCCCGCTTCGTGGAGAAGTCACCACAAGTGGTTGTCGTCCGCAATGGACTCGCTCCCCGCACACTTCCACCCCCACCCCCCCCGCCATAGGAATGAGGAATGTCCGCTGCTGCGTAAGCAAATTTTCTCACTCGAGCACGGAGATAACTTTGGCTCGACTGACGATTCACGTTGACAAACTGTCTTATCAGGCAGTCCATTTATTGGGTAACATTTCCGACATAGTAGCGGCTTATAAATATCTGTGGCTGTCCAGCGAACTGCGAGCCAGGACCCATATCTCACACACGCAGAGGGCCCCTTACCTAATGAACACTTTGCAGTTCACCAGCATTGGCTCAAGCAAAAGCTTCACACTGCTGATGAGACACGGGATACGGAAACCTAAAAGGCTTGTGCATAAACTTCACCCTTTGATCCGCCACTGTCCAAACCAGTCCAGAGTTTGTTGCAATGCCAGCAGAAGGCCGCGTGGCTGATTGGGATGTGTACAATATCAATGTATAACCGTGCTCTTGTTTATTTTTGTAGCGTGAGATGCATTTATGCGAATGCGGTGAATGGTCTACCTGACTTAATTTGAGGACACGAATCCCCGGGGTTTGACCTTCGCTTGCTCGGTCTCTGAGATGCTGTCTACTGGACGCCTTCGACGAAAGAGCTTTACAGCTTATCGGATTTTCTCCGGTATAAGTAAGCATGATTCCGATTAAACTCACCGTTAACCAATTGGCTGAATGCATGCGGGAGGAGTCATTGGACTCGTAGCATTTCCTGCGCAAGTACTCGACTATTTTTTGTTTCCTGACCTCTTAAACTGATTTTGTCACGCGCAAAGTGCTTTATTTTTTTTTTTGCAAACGTGGGCCGCACCCCCAAGGCCTCGCGAACTGCGCAAACTTCCCCCCAAAAAAACCCGCGGCGGGTTCCCGAAAGCGCCTCTCGTTTCTGACCAAGCTCGGCGCCGGGACGAGCATCCTTGACGCGATTTTGCATGAACTCTCTCCCCCCTCCTCCCTCTCTCTTTCTCTCTCTCCCTCTCTCCCCTCTCTCCTCTCTCTTTTTCTTTTTTTACGATCAGAGGAAACAAGAAGATGCTCGGTGTAGTCGGCACTTTGCTTCATTCATCATTTCGGTTTTTTTTTAAATGCTTTGCTTTAAATGAAAGATGTCACAACAGATTTCACGCTCTGTTCTCCTTACCCCTTCCCTCTCTCTCTACCCCCTCTCTCTACACCCCCTCTCTCTCTACCCCCTCTCTCCCCACTCCAAGTCTATGTTCCCCTATGTTTTTTACGTAATATTTGTAATAATATTATCTCCCCCCCCCCTCTCTCTCCCTCTCTCTTGTGCATTCCCTGCGGTGCCAGGGAGGATCTGCCCCACCAGTACTTACGCTGCCAGCGGCTCAAATCAATGTTCCGCCTTTTGGGGGACATCTTCAGGAAACTGGGGGTGTCCTTTTACAACAGCAGCCTCGTATATGGGGGTGGTGCCTTACCTGGCTAACAGGCGCCATGACCTCGCCAACTTCGCCTGTCCTCAGGCGAAGATGGCGGTGTACAGAACGAGGAGCAAGATGCTGCAAGGTGACACTGATGGCTGCTCTGTGCTGCTTCCAGTGTTCAGGGGCCTGCTCAAGGCGCGGCTCCGGCTGGAGCACGCCACGTACCACACACACACGTGTCGGTGATGTGCACGTCTTGTTCGAACGCTGGGGAGCCGGACAAGCCCTTTCTACCAGCGTGTACGACACCCTCGTGTTCATCTTCTGAAGCGCTCGCTCGTCACCGTGGCGTGCGCGATGACCACCAGCAGCACCACCACCACGTGACTTTTCTTTCGTGTTGCGCGCGGTGCTTTTCACGTCGCAGCGCGTGGATTTATAGCGTTTGTTTTATTTGTGTTGCTGGTGACTTTGTGTGTTTCATATCGAAATCGCCTCCAGTGCTGTTGCTGCTTGCGGCAATAAAAGTTGTTTAAAAGTCAAAGTCTCTCACCCTCCTCTCTCTCTCTCTCATGCTCCTTTTCACCTTCTCACGTGCTCGCTCGTCGTGCGTGACGTGCGCGACCACCACCACCACCACCACGTGACGTCTTTGTGTTGTGACGTCTTTGTGTTGTGACGTCTTTGTGTTGCGCGTGGGTCGCGTCGAGCGCCACGTGCCGCAGCGCGTGGCATTTTTTTTGTTTAACTGCGTTCGGTTATTTGTGTTGCTGGTGACTTTGTGTGTTCCGTATCGAAATCGGCTCCAGCGCTGTTGCTGCCGGCATCAATAAAAGTTGTTTCAAAGTCTCTCTCGCTCTCCGCTCTCCTCTCTCTCTCTCTTTGTTTTACGATCAGAGGAAACAAGAAGATGCTCGGTGCAGTCGGCACTTTGCTTCGTTCATCATTTCGTTTCTTCTCCCTCTCTCTCGCTGCGCCCACGTCGTCTTCTCGTCGGGGGCGGATGAATCGACAGCGAGACGCGCCTCGACAGTTGTCGCCAACGAGCAGTAAACACTCTTCGCACACTCTCGCTGACACCGTAAACCACTCGCTGCTTCTGCGCGCTCCGCTTTAAAAATATATACACACGCGCTACACACACACACACACACGCGCGCGTGTGTGTGTCTATACACACGCGCTACACACACACACGCGCGTGTTTGTCTATACACACGGTACACACACACACTTACACCCGTGTGTGTGTGTCTATACACACGCGCTACACACACACACGCGCGTGTGTGTGTCTATACACACGCGACACACACACACACGTGCGTATGTGTGTGTGTCTATACACACGCGACACACTACACGTACTACACACGTGTGTGTGTGTCTATACACACGCGCTACACACACACGCGTGTGTGTCTATACACACGGTACACACACACACTTATACGCGCGTGTGTGTGTGTCTATACACACGCGACACACTACACGTACTACACACGTGTGTGTGTGTCTATACACACGCGACACACTACACGTACTACACACGTGTGTGTGTGTGTCTATATACGATCCACTTATACTTAACACACACAAGGACAAAGATCCCCCGTATAGCCCTACCAGACTTGTTTGGGGCAAGTGCTGTTTGCGAGAACCCTATTTAAACGCACACACACACACACATATATACACGTGCGCGTGCCAAGGCATGCACGTGTATAAATATATACACAGCGCTGATGTGGGGGGTGGTAGGGGAGGGGGGGGCCCTCCTCCTTCTCGTTGCGAGCTGCTTCCACTCTCCCCCGCGCGACTCAGGTGTTATAGCGACGACCGTGTTGCTGGTGGTGGTGGTGGGGGGTGGGGGGTGGCAAGGACCGGGCCAAAATAAGATGCGAGGATTGAGAGAGGGCAAAGTGTGAGTTCATTAACGTACCCATAATTTATACTTTGCGTCCAGCACGGCAACCACGTGGCTTAATAGCCACGTCCATCAAGAAAGGGGGAGGGTTGGCTATGATCCTCTACATATTTAAAACGAAGGGGGTTATAATGGTATCATGCAGAGGTGGTGGGGGTGGCGGTGAGTGGGAGGTAGGGGGATAAGAAGGGGGGGGTGGAGGAGGTCCCTGGCTGCGTTGGGGGCTGTCCCCGGACCTCCGGGCGAGCTCGTCCGACCGACTGCGCGAGGGTGGTGGGGCGTGGCGTCGGTCACATCGTGGGTAGCGGTCTGGCGAGAGAGGCGAAACGTTGTGTCTGATTGTTTGTGAGCGAGCGGGAGGGTGGGTGGGTATCCGTACACCCTGGATAGTGTTAGTATATTGTAGTTGTATATAGTAGTATAGTGTAGTGCATAGTGTAGTATACAGGGTGCTTCCAAAAAATGTTAACACTCAAATGGGACTATCTTTCAAATGGCGAAGAGAACAGACAGTACCGCTAAAACATGATAACAAATGTAACGTTCATAGCTTCAGAAAAGTTAAAGAGTCTCCCACTCGTTCGCCATCATTGTGGAATCTTGTCCAGGTGGTCTCCAGAGCAGGGAGGCACATTTCTTGTGGTGCTGTTGGAAAATTCTCGGAAGTGTTCACGTTAATTTTTTTTTGTAAAGCACGCTGTATATAACAACAGACATAGCCAGGGTCCGGGATCGAACCCACGCGAACCTCCTCCTGCGCGGCGGGCGAGGAAGATGACATCTCGCCGCAGCTAACGTCTACGTGGGAGACGATTCACGGATCCTTGTCGCCTTCAACAGCAATGCTCTGTACATAACACAGCACGGTATAGGGCGCTTCAAAAGCATGTTAACACTTCGGAGAATTCGCGTAAAACACCACGAGAAACGCGTTGCCTCCCGGGTCAGAGGCAACGCGTTGACAACGATGGCGAACGAGTGGGAGACTCGTTGACTTTTTGAAGCTATTACATTACATTCTTTGTTTATCATGTTATAGTATATAAAGAAAATCCATTCTTTTTCCATTAAAAACGACAGCCCCATGTAAGTGTTAACACCTTTTTGAAGCACTCTGTATAATCCCTGTACTCGCTTGCGCGTACCGTTTGTATTCAATTTGCACGCCGTGTATTAGGTGCCGTTTGTCGCTGGCCGCTCGGCGCTGTTGGGCCTCTGCTCGGCAGGCCGTGGTACTGCAATATAGACGCTAGTTGGAATGTCGTCGTTGCTTCGCCAAAGGAAAATCAGAGACAGATGTCCCCGTTTGTGACTCATATCACCATCATCCTGTATTCGGAGAACTCGAAAGTCAGCTGGTCTGTTCTCTCTCTCTCACTCGTGTAGAAATAATACAATGGCAAGATAATACGTGTCGCAAGGTTGTTGTTATTAGACGCACCCTCCATCCCTCCCCCGACAAACACACACAAAGACAAAGATCCCCCGTATAGCCTTAACAGACTGTAGGGGCAAGTGCTGGTAGCGAGCACCTATGAGGGCCGGCACGGCACACGAGGGGGTGGGTGGCCAACACCACGCACGGCCACCTTTGTCTCCCTATTGGCGATGTTTACTACACACCGCACCAGGTACTCATTTAAGGCTCAGTCGACCTAGGGGAGGCCCAGAACCGGTTCAGATAATCGTCACTGGTGTTGGCCGTGAGCGGGAATCGAACCCGGGTCGTTGGGTTCATAGCGCAGCGCGCTAACGGCTACATAGTTCATAGTTTAGTTGAAAGTTTTCTTTATTTTGGTATAGCCCTGTGAGCCATTCGGCTCTTGAATCGGGTGCAACCGCAACAAACAAAAAAACAAAAACACGAACAAGAAAAACATATTTAAGTGACTTTGTGCATGTGCAAACAGAAAATCCAGGAAAAAAACATCAAAATGTTCCTGAAAAAGCACCGTACACCAACGCTGTGTGCAAAAATCCCAGTGAGATGCAAAGTCAAACAACAACAACAACCACAAGACAACTTAGATTAAGGCCATCAGTCTATCTCCGTACTACAATAAACAAAAACATGGCCAAACCAAAAAACTTTTAGAAAGCGCCAAAATAAAGCCATAAATGCAATATAACAGTGATCATAGGAACTGTGACCGAATTTTTAACAATAAACTACATAAATAACATGTAACACCAAACCCTAGAGCCACAGCTGGCTGCATGAGTCACTCCACAAACAACATTTTTCAATGCACCTTTAAGATCAGCTGGACTACCGCTCCCCAGACACACACGCACACGCACTTTTAATTTGATATTCAAGGGACGAAAGTGCGTCTTGTAATCCGGTGAATACGGTCATGATTCTCGAGGGGGTACTGACTTTTGTGTGTACATGTTCTCTCATCCCCGAGCCCCATCTCTCTTCACACCCTCCTTTAATCTCAGAGACTGTGAGTCACGCGCTCAATAAAAAAAAAAAACACATTAAAATAACTACTATAATTATTTTCAATTATATAAAAAAAATTCCATCTTTCGCAGGTTAACCCACTAAAAATCTCAATCTGATGGTGTCACTGCACTCTCTCTCTCTCTCTCACGTGTAGGGCACATCCCCCCCTTCCTCCCCCCCGCCTTGTTCAATCTACTGTTGGATCATCAGGGCCATCCCCACTCATGTTGGGCGATGTTGTTACCCGACCATGTGAGTAGCATAGCAGACTAAAACTGAAGGTTTTCTTTTCATGCTACCAGGTGAAGCCCCAACTGAGCTCCAACGTTGCTCTTTTTCAGAAGCGACCTGGTTATCGCAAATGAAAGCTCTACGTATAGTGGCTTATCGTGCTGACATTCAATGCAGACAAACGCTCTGAACGCGCGATGTTGATTCGAAATGTGGAGGCAAAAAACCCGGAGGACCCGGAGGCAACTCCACGCGACCACGGGGAGAGAGAGAGGGAGACACGCAAACTCCAAATATACAGCAGCAGGCGTCAGGGTCGGGATCGAACCCACGACCTCCTGTACACCAGGCGAGGGAGTTAACATCTGCTAGCCACCGTGATGATGATGAGAGAGGGAGACGCAGACTCCAAATATACAGCAGCAGGCGTCAGGGTCGGGATCGAACCCACGACCTCCTGTACACCAGGCGAGGGAGTTAACATCTGCTAGCCACCGTGATGATGATGAGAGAGGGAGACGCAGACTCCAAATATACAGCAGCAGGCGTCAGGGTCGGGATCGAACCCACGACCTCCTGTACACCAGGCGAGGGAGTTAACATCTCCTAGCCACTATGATGATGATGAGAGAGAGACGCAGACTCCAAATATACAGCAGCAGGCGTCAGGGTCGGGATCGAACCCACGACCTCCTGTACACCAGGCGAGGTAGTTAACATCTCCTAGCCATCGTGATGATGATGAGAGAGAGACGCAGACTCCAAATATACAGCAGCAGGCGTCAGGGTCGGGATCGAACCCACAACATCCCGTGTACCAGGTAAGGTAGTTAACATCTCCTAGCCACCGTGATGATGATGATGAGAGAGAGATGCAGACTCCAAATATACAGCAGCAGGCGTCAGGGTCGGGATCGAACCCACGACCTCCTGTACACCAGGCGAGGGAGTTAACATCTCCTAGCCACGGAGAGTCTTGTGATCGGGGCAACACGTGCCCGCTGCGGGTTGTTGACACAACAGCAACTCGCAACACGTGTCGGCCATGGGGCACTGCGACTTGGGTCTCGAAATAGCCGGCCTGCAAGGGAATTGATGTCAAATTTTGATTTAACGTCGATTTTGTGTCCGTGGATTATTTACGATCTTCCTCGCGCTCGCTACTCGTTGGGTTTTTTTTTTTGGGGGGGGGGGGTGGAGTGAAGTGGGGTGGGTGGGTGAAGTGGGGTGGGGGGGTGGGGGGAGTGGGTGAAGTGGGGTGGGGGGGGTGAAGTGGGGTGGGGGGTGGGGTGAAAGGGTGAAGTGGGGTGGGGGTGAAGTGGGGGGGGGTGAAGTGGGATGGGGGGGTGGGGGGAGTGGGTGAAGTGGGGTGGGGGGGGGTGAAGTGGGGCGGGGGGGTGAAGTGGGGTGGGGGGGTGGGGGGTGTGGGGTGGGGGGGGTGAAGTGGGGTGGGGGTGAAGTGGGGTTGGGGGGGGTGAAGTGGGGTGGGGGGGTGAAGTGGGGTGGGGGGGTGAAGTGGGGTGGGGGGGTGAAGTGGGGTGGGGGGGTGGGGGGAGTGGGGTGGGGGGGGTGAAGTGGGGTGGGGGGTGGGGGTGAAGTGGGGTTGGGGGGTGGGGTGAAGTGGGGTGGGGGGGGTGAAGTGGGGTGGGGGGTGGGGGTGAAGTGGGGTGGGGGGGGTGAAGTGGAGTTGGGGGGTGGGGTGAGAGGGTCAAGTGGGGTGGGGGGGGTGAAGTGGGGTGGGGGTGGGGGTGAAGTGGGGTGGGGGGGGGTGAAGTGGGGTGGGGGGGGTGAAGTGGGGTGGGGTGAGAGGGTCAAGTGGGGTGGGGGGTGGGGGCTCTCTGGAGTTCATCTCTCGTTAGGAGGCCCCTTGCACTAGCAGTGGCGTGAACTGGAAATTGCAGATTAGGGCATTTGCATTTCACATTCGTATCTCCCCGCGTTGGAGAGTTCATCACAAAGTGGTACCGCGAGGGGGGGGGGGGGATAAACCAAACGTAACTATTTTTATGTTATCTTAACAATTTTTATGTTATCAGATAAAGCCCCCATTGAGCTGTTTTTCAGAAGCGATCTGGCCATCACAAATAATAGCTCAACGAAGTTGCTTATCGTCGTGTGGAAATTAACGGCACCCAGAGACTCTAAACGCGTGGTGAGAGAGGCACACACACTCCAAATATACAGCAGCAGCAGCAGGCGTCAGGGTCGGGATCGAACCCACGACCTCCTGTACACCAGGCGAGGTAGTTAACATCTCCTAGCCACCGTGATGATGATGATGAGCTAGACAGACGCAGACTCCAAATATACAGCAGCAGCAGGCGTCAGGGTCGGGATCGAACCCACGACCTCCTGTACACCAGGCGAGGTAGTTACCATCTCCTAGCCACCGTAGCGCCCGAGCCAATATCACCCAAATCCCATCGAAACGAATCCGCCACCTGTCCCGTAACGTGACCCAGACGTTCTCGTCGAGCAGTTACGGCCCCTATATACCTGAGGGCCGGGAGCTTTCCAGCCGTGATCCCTGCAGCCCCCTTTGAAAATGAAAGTCTCACCGCGGGGCTTGCAGTGAATCTGGAATGGATTAGTTTGGTGGTGGTGGTGGTGGGCTGGTGGTGATGTCGGTTCGACAGCAGTCACGAGGGTCTCCCCCTAGGTCGACTCGGCCTCAAACGAGTTCCCTGGCGCGGCGTGGGCAACATCGCCACCGGGGAGACAAATGCGGCCGGGGCGTGGTGCTGCCCACTCGACCGCCTCGTGTGCCGTGGTCGGCCTTTATAGGCGCTGCTTTGCTAAACAGCACTTGCCCCAACAGTCTGTTAAGGCTACACGGGGGATCTTTGTCTTGGTGGTGTTACTGCCGCTGCTTCATTGGCAGTGGTGCTCGAGTACGTACAGTCCAACAGATGCTAACAACGACGTTCCGTGTGAATACCAATAATAATAATAACATTGTGTGTGGCCTTAAAAATAAAACAATATGTGATTGTCGACGTTTCGGGCAATGACCCTACTTCATAGCAGATCAAATCACGTGTGTTATGAAGAAGCGCCATTGCAAAACCATAATATTAACATTCAAAACTGAACATTATTCACGTACATAGGGCATATATATGTGACGCAGTGATACCATTTAACTGTGTAATTACATAAAGGAAAAGATCCCCCGTATAGCCTTTATAGACTATTGTGGCAAGTGCTGTTAGCGAGCAGCACCTATTAAGGTCGTCACCAGACACGAGGGGACGGTGTGGCTCGCTCGATGCACGGCCGCCTTTGTCTCTCCATGCGCCGACGTATTTACATACCGCACCAGGTACTCATTTGGGGCTGAGTCGACCTAGGAGAGGCCCAGGACCGCGACAGATAATCGTCATTGGCGCTGGTGGCTGTGAGAGCAGGGATCGAACTTGGGTCTCTGCTGGGATCGTAGCGCAGTGCCTTAGCTAACCACTCCACTAACAGTTATACATTAAGCATGTACATAGAGACATATATAATTACGTTCTAATTACATTACGTGATAATCATGATCATTATATGATGATTACGTTATAATTACATTATATAATAACTATATGAAATTAAATGAATCATATATATGAAAATTCTAATATCATAATTACGTGATAATTGCATTATATAATTATACGATAACGATAATATCATGACTATGATAGTTACATTATAATCACAATATAAATGATAACTATATTATAATTATCATATATATGGTAACTATAATATTATATATGTTAAAATTACATGATATGATATGATATTTAATATCAAATCATATATAATGTAATTACATTATTATTACGTTCTAGTATAATTTTATGATTATTATAACTATAATATTAATGATAAATACATAACGTTTGTTTAAATATTTTCATGCGACGGTGTTATTTAATATTGACAAGTTGTTGGATAAAATTGGATTAACACCGGAACGCGAGGAGTGGGTGGGGGGAGGGGCGTTAAACCGGTAACCAGTAAATCTGTCACCCGTTTTCAGAATCATCGATTTTTGGTCGAGTGAACGCAACCGATCGATGGGGTCACGTGCAAAGGTCACGGAGGCGCCAGAGACCACGTGGCAAAAACCACGCGGCCCTCGATTCTCTGCGAAGAGCTAAGCGCGTCAGTAAATACAATTTCGATTTAAAGCTTTCGTGACTGCAGGCATTCATATTCTTGGTGCTTTCGGTAAAGTGACTTAGAAGGGAAATAATAAAATAATAAAAATATAAAACAATAAAATTCTCGATATTGTCATTG
This sequence comes from Petromyzon marinus, assembly GCF_048934315.1. Taxonomy (NCBI): domain Eukaryota; kingdom Metazoa; phylum Chordata; class Hyperoartia; order Petromyzontiformes; family Petromyzontidae; genus Petromyzon; species Petromyzon marinus. The sequence goes on along the minus strand of NC_133729.1, from coordinate 6,341,055 downwards.
TTTTATTTTCATTATTTTATTATTTCCCTTCTACGTGACTTTACCGAAAGAACCAAGAATACGTCAGTAAATCATTAAAAAAAAAACCAGCTACGTTGTGTCACCAGACGATGCCGTACGCGTGTGGTGGGTTCACTTGAGAGACGCACTAATTCAAGAGGCAACACGTTTAATCTACGACCACAACGGGGTAACTACATAACCGGTAACCACCGCGGGGTAACTACATAACCGGTAACCACCACGGGGTAACTACATAACCGGTAACCACCACGGGGTAACTATATAAACGGGTCAGGTCAGTCGGCACACTGCCTGACCCACGATGCCGAGCACGACGGCCGGAGACCGAGGAGAAGACGCAGCAGGGCGGGTTCCGTTCCAGCAGACAGCCCCGATGGGACCCCGGGACCTCCCTTTTATGCCTCCCCCCCCCCCCCCCCCCCCCAGCGTGGCCTGGCTTCGCCCTCGGCCACGCCCCCTTCTGGAACTTCCCAGAAGATTCTGGGCCATACACCACGTGTCCCTTCTGTCACCTTTGGCCCACATCACGTGCCCTTGCCAGCCAATCGGGCTGCTACGTCCTCAAATGCCCCCTACTCTGCCAGACCCCGGAACCATGCTCCCCGAGAGACCTCTACCGTGACGTCATGTCCTCTGCTGGCAGAGAGGGCTACTGCACACGCAATTCCTCTCTCTGTCGGTAGACGGCGCTAGGCGCCGTAGTGACCCGTTATATGTCACTACACGCGCAATGGACAACAGAACCTGAAACCGCGAACGATTGATCTTGTTTGTATTTATTCATTAGCGATAGCGTAGAAGAGAGAGAGCGGCTTGGAGCGGCCCTCCTCCGCACGGGATAAATGCCCCACCTCGGGAGTGAATGGTGCTCGTGTCGAGTCGGCCAAGCGAGTCGTGTCCTAGCTCAGGGAACTTCATTGTTCCAGCAACAACAACAATAACGACAACAACAATAACGACAACAACAACAAACAACCGCCGTTCAGCACTAATGACATGCGTCGACATTTGTTCAGATAATTTTTGCTGCGATACATTTCCACGTGACGATGCTACGCCACTTCGTTGGAGCTGCCATCTGTGATGGCCAGGTCACTTCTGAATAAACGAAGCTCATTGGGGCCTTACCTGGTAAAATAAAAATAAACATTTGTGTTAGTTTTATTTGGATGTATTTTTTTCAAGTGACTTGTTTACCTTTGCTATACTTTGCACTCCTATCGTGTTTTTTTTTTAAATTGTTGTTGTAACCTTCTGACCCCGTGGTCCCCCCACACTGGACATCTGTTAAAAAATAAAAGCTTCATTGCTCATCGGAATCCTCCTGCAGTAGCAACAGAGCTTCTGAGGTGGCGGTGACGCCACCACGGCGCTCGTGCCATGCTAGGTGCACACCGAGGCGACGTGAAGTGTCGAAATCGACTTCCCACAGCGGGGGTTGTGGGTGGGATAGATGAGCGCCAACCGCTTTGACCTCTACGGGGCCAATCGCTTAGACCTCAAGGGGCAAATCGCTTTGACCTCTAGGGGCCAACCGCTTTGACCTCCAGGGGCCAATCGCTTTGACTTCTAGGGGCCAACCGCTTTGACCTCCACAGGCCAATCGTTTAGACCTCAATGGGCAAATCGCTTTGACCTCTAGGGGCCAACCGCTTTGACCTCCAGGGGCCAACCGCTTTGACCTCTACAGGTCAATTGTTTTGACCTCTATGGCCCAACCGCTTTGACCTCTAGGGGCCAACCGCTTTGACCTCCAGGGGCCAACCGCTTTGACCTCTACGGGGCCAATCGCTTTGACCTCCAGGGGCCAACCGCTTTGACCTCTATGGGGCCAATCGCTTTGACCTCCAGGGGCCAATCGCTTTGACCTCTAGGGGCCAACCGCTTTGACCTCCACAGGCCAATCGTTTAGACCTCAATGGGCAAATCGCTTTGACCTCTAGGGGCCAACCGCTTTGACCTCCAGGGGCCAACCGCTTTGACCTCTACAGGTCAATTGTTTTGACCTCTATGGCCCAACCGCTTTGACCTCTAGGGGCCAACCGCTTTGACCTCCAGGGGCCAACCGCTTTGACCTCTAGGGGCCAATCGCTTTGACCTCCAGGGGCCAACCGCTTTGACTTCTAGGGGCCAACCGCTTTGACCTCCAGGGGCCAACCGCTTTGACCTCTAGGGGCCAATCGCTTTGACCTCTAGGGGCCAATCGCTTTGACCTCCAGGGGCCAACCGCTTTGACTTCTAGGGGCCAACCGCTTTGACCTCTAGGGGCCAACCGGTTTGACCTCCAGGGGCCAATCACTTTGATCTCCAGGGAACAATCACTTTGACCTTTAGGTTGCCAATCGCTTTGATCTCCAGGGAACAACCGCTTTGACCTCTAGGGGCCAACCGCTTTGACCTCTACGGGGCCAACCGCTTTGATCTCCAGGGAACAACCGCTTTGACCTCTAGGGGCCAACCGCTTTGACCTCTAGGGGCCAACCGCTTTGACCTCTAGGGGCCAGCCGCTTTGACCTCTAGGGGCCAACCGCTTTGACCTCCACGTTTCCGAAGCTCGGGGTAGGTAGGGCGGGCGGTGACCTGGAGACTTCGGTCAGAGCCAAAGAAGGCGATGTGACAAACAAGGAACGGCATCAAGACGCCATCAATTTCCGTCGAGACAGGCAACGTGACACGCCAGTGGTCGCCTGGGCGAAGGGAGAAAGCGAGAGGGGGTGAGGGGCGGGGCTGTGTGGGGTGGGTAAGCGGGTGGTTGGTTTATCATCCCACGGGAGAGAATGGGCTTACACCGATTCATCGCCGATGTCCTGGGTGGCAATGCGACCATGCGGGCATGGGTGGTGGTGGAACGTTGTGGTGGTGGTGGTGGGGAGGCTAAAATGCAGCAAGTTGGCACAGTGGGGGAGCAGTGGGGGGCAAAGCCGGGTGCATCTACCGATCATCTCAGTCAGCCAACCAAAGGACGCCTGCTGGGTCTGTCCCGAGACCTGCTCCTGTCAGCGAGCCTTCGACACTTCCACGTGGCCTCAAAGTGCACCTAGCCTGGCACAAGGCGCCGTGGTGACGTCACCGTCACTTCGTGGCGAATGGCTGGGTGTTGGTAGTGGTGGTGAACTGCCCGAATCATCATCCACCACCACCACCACCACGTCCCCTTGTCGACACTGCAGCAGAATCTGCGGCACTCACATCGGCCATGATCATGATGGTGGTGCACACAAAGATCCCCCCGTGTAGCCTTAACAGACTGTTGGGGCAAGTGCTGCTAGCGAGGATCTATGAGAGCCAGAACGGCACACGAGGGGGTGGGGTGGCCAGCACCACGCCCGGCCGCCTTTGTCTCCCCCAGTGGCGATGTTTTTACACACCGCACCAGGTACTCATTTGAGGCTGAGTCGACCTAGGGGAGGCCCAAAACCGGTTCAGATAATCGTCACTGGTGTTGGCCCGCGAGCGGGAATCGAACTCGGGCGGCCAGGTTCGTAGCGCAGCGTAGCGCTAACCGCTACACTATCGCTCCCCAACACACACACAGACACACGTACACAGAAAGACACACACAAGACACACACATTATCTTGCCAATGTATTATTTCTACACGAGTGCGTGGTGTAGTGTATAGTAGTGTAGTGTATAGTAGTGTAGTGTATAGTAGCGTAGTGTATAGTGTAGTGTATAGTAGTGTAGTGTATAGTGTAGTGTATAGTAGTGTGGTGTAAAGTGTAGTGTATAGTAGCGTAGTGTATAGTGTAGTGTATAGTAGTGTAGTGTATAGTAGTGTAGTGTATAGTAGTGTAGTGTATAGTAGTGTAGTGTATAGTAGTGTATATTAGTGTAGTGTGTGGTGTAGTGTATAGTAGTGTAGTGTATAGTGTAGTGTATGGTGTAGTGTATAGTAGTGTAGTGTATATTGTAGTGTAAAGTGTAGTGTATAGTAGTGTATAGTAGTGTATAGTAGTGTAGTGTATAGTAGTGTAGTGTATAGCAGTGTAGTGTATGGTGTAGTGTATAGGAGTGTAGTGTATAGTAGTGGAGTGTATATTAGTGGAGTGTATGGTGTAGTGTATACAGTAGGGAAAAAAGGATTTGATCCTCTGATGAATCTGTACGTTTGCCCACTGACAAAGAAATGATCAGTCTATACTTTTAATGGTAGGTTTATTTAAACAGTGAGAGACAGAATAACAACAAAATCCAGAAAAACGCACGTCAAACATATTAAAAATTTATTGGCATTTTAATGAGGGAAATAAGTATTTGACCCCTCAGCAAAACATGACTTAGTACTTGGTGGCAAAACCCTTGTTGGCAATCACAGAGGTCAGACGTTTCTTGTAGTTGGCCACCAGGTTTGCACACATCTCAGGAGGGATTTTGTCCCACTCCTCTTTGCAGATCTTCTCCAAGTCATGAAGGTTTCGAGGCTGACGTTTCGCAACTCGAACCTTCAGCTCCCTCCACAGATTTTCTATGGGATTAAGGTCTGGAGACTGGCTAGGCCACTCCAGGACCTTAATGTGCTTCTTCTTGAGCCACTCCTTTGTTGCCTTGGCCGTGTGTTTTGGGTCATTGTCATGCTGGAATACCCATCCACGACCCATTTTCAATGCCCTGTTTTGGGTCATTGTCATGCTGGAATACCCATCCACGACCCATTTTCAATGCCCTGGCTGTGGGAAGGAGGTTCTCACCCAAGATTTGACGGTACATGGCCCCGTCCATCGTCCCTTTGATGCGGTGAAGTTGTCCTGTCCCCTTAGCAGAAAAACACCCCCAAAGCATGTTTCCACCTCCATGTTTGACGGTGGGGATGGTGTTCTTGGGGTCATAGGCACCATTCCTCCTCCTCCAAACACAGCGAGTTAAGTTGATGTCAAAGAGTTCCATTTTGGTCTCATCTGACCACAACACTTTCACCCAGTTGTCCTCTGAATCATTCAGATGTTCATTGGCAAACTTCAGACGGGCATGTATATGTGCTTTCTTGAGCAGGGGGACCTTGCGGGCGCTGCAGGATTTCAGTCCTTCACGGCGTAGTGTTACCAATTGTTTTCTTGGTGACTATGGTCCCAGCTGCCTTGAGATCAATGACAAGATCCTCCCGTGTAGTTCTGGGCTGATTCCTCACCGTTCTCATGATCATTGCAACTCCACGCGGTGAGATCTTGCATGGAGCCCCAGGCCGAGGGAGATTGACAGTTTTTGTGTTTCTTCCATTTGCGGATAATCGCACCAACTGTTGTCACCTTCTCACCATAGTGGAGTGTATAGTAGTGTATAGTGTAGTGTATAGTAGTGTAGTGTCTATTAGTGTAGTGTATAGTGTATTGTATAGTAGTGTAGTGTATAGTAGTTTAGTGTACGGTGTAGTGTATAGGAGTGTAGTGTATAATTGTGTAGTGTATAATTGTGTAGTGTATATTAGTGGAGTGTATGGTGTAGTGTATAGTGTAGTGTATAGTAGTGTAGTGTATAGTAGTGTAGTGTATAGTAGTGTAGTGTACAGTGGAGTGTATAGTAGTGTAGTGTATAGTGTAGTGTCTATTAGTGTAGTGTATAGTGTATTGTATAGTAGTGTAGTGTATAGTGGAGTGTATAGTAGTGTAGTGTATAGTGTAGTGTATAGTGGTGTAGTGTCTATTAATGCAGTATATGGTGTATTGAATAGTAGTGTACAGTAGTGTAGTGTATGTTGTAGTGTGTAGTAGTGTAGTGTATAGTGTATTGTATAGTAGTGTAGTTTATAGTAGTGTAGTGTACGGTGTAGTGTATAGGAGTGCAGTGTATAGTTGTGTAGTGTATATTAGTGGAGTGTATGGTGTAGTGTATAGTAGTGTAGTGTATGGTGTAGTGTATAGTAGTGTAGTGTATAGTGAAGTGTATAGTAGTGTAGTGTATAGTGTAGTGCATAGTGAAGTGTAGTGTATAGTATATTGTATAGTAGTGTAGTGTATGGCAGTGTATGGTGTAGTGTATAGTAGTGTAGTGTATAGTGTATTGTATAGTAGTGTATAGTAGTGTAGTGTATGGTGTAGTGTATAGGAGTGTAGTGTATAGTAGTGTAGTGTATATTAGTGGAGTGTATGGTGTAGTGTATAGTAATGTAGTGTATGGTGTAGTGTATAGCAGTGTAGTGTATAGTGATGTGTATAGTAGTGTAGTGTATAGTGTATTGTA